>NW_023416295.1:52335238-53558738 GCF_014176215.1 Rousettus aegyptiacus
TTTTCCCCTTTAACCTGAAGAACTTCCTTAGCATTTTTTGTAGCATAATTCTGGTGCAACAACTTCCTCTTAGGTTTTGTTTATATTAACTTTTGCTGGAGAGTTTCACTTTAAAATAATGAGTTTCTTTTTTTCTTCTTTCAGCAGACTAACATGTTTGCTTTATATATTATAGTTATGTGCCGCTTAACAATGGGATACATTCTGAGAAATGCACCGTTAGGTGATTTCATTATTGTGCAATCCTCATAGAATGCACTTACAGAAACCAAGTGGCATAGCCTACTACATACCTAGACTATATGGTATAGCCTATGGTTCTGTGGGGGAGGAAATATAATTTCTCCCCTACCCTTGTGGATTCTTGGCTGAGATATTCCTGTAATAAAAGACAGATTAACAGAGAAACAAACAAAAGTCTCATAACATGTACACATGTACGAGACCTGGGAAAACTGAGTAACTCATCAAAATGAGTGAAGCCACCACCTTAAATACCATCTCCAGCTACAGACAAAATAAGATGTTGGGGGTGGGGGGAGTCGGGAGGTTATCCAGAAAAGCACTGTAAACAAGGGTAAGGTCGTCAAACAAATTTAAGTCTTTGTGTTCTGCACTGATAAGAATTTCCAGAGATAAGGTCATCCCCCTTTCTAGTACAGCGAGGGAGACACCCGTACAAACGGAGATTTCACTTACAAATGTGAATGTCCTTTAGGAAGGGTAATTTCCACTTGGTTTACAGAGCTGCTCCCTTAAAATCAACCAGACTAAAATAACCCTTACACCAAAAAGATATACTTTGAGGTAACAAATTCAGTTCCCCTACAGCTCTTAGACTACAAAGCTGTACAGTATATTCTGTACTGAATAGTGTAGGCAATGGTAAGCATTTGTGTAAAGCAAGGCATTGCAACCTTATGATGGCTATAATGTCGCTAAGTGATAGGAATTTTCCAGCTTCATAATTCTATGGGACCTCCCTCATATGCTGTATATGTGGTCCGTAATTAACTAAAACATCATTATGTGGCACATGACTATTTAAGTATTTTTCTTCTGGCTGTTCCAAAGTTTATTTTGTTTTCAGCAGCTTGACCAAGATGTGTACTATGTAGTTTACTTTACTTTATATTTATTCTTGTTGATGTTCACTCAAGCTCCATAATTTAATATCAAGGTGTCTACGTTAATATTTTTCACCAATTTTGAGAAATTTCTGGCCATTAGTTCTTCAAAAATTTGTTTTTTCCATTCTTACTCTTTTCTCCTTTGGGGTCTCCCTTATACAAATATGAGACCACTGATGTTATTCTGAAGATTAGTGAGATTCAGTTCATTTTTCCTTTTAGTTTTTTCTGCTGTTCAAATTGAATCATTTCTATATAATTACTTCAAGTTTAACAACACTTTCTTCTGTCATCTGCAATTTTCCTTACATACCCATTGTAAATTTTTCATTTTAGAGTTTGTGCTTTTCAGTTCTAAAATACCTAGATGATTTTTTTCATAGTCTTCATTTTTTTCTGCTCGTATTCTCCATTTATTTATCCGTAATGACCATTTTTTCTTTCAAATTATTAAGCATATTTATAATAGCTCTTCTAAAATCCTTTTATGTTAATTCTTGAATTCAGTCATTTCAGAATCTATTTATATCAAGTGCTTTTTCTCTCTACTGTGGGTCACATTTTTCTATTTCTTCACATATCACATAATTCTTTATGCCATGTGGATGATGTGTTGTAGAGCATTTGCATTCAATTATTTTCCTCTGAAGAGTATTAATTTTTGTTCTAGTAGGCAGTTAAATTATATGAAACCAAGCTACTTACAGGCAGTTAAATTATATGAAACCAAGCTGATTAGGGCAGGGCTATTTTGGTTTGCTCTTTAACTGATTGAATCTTCTGGTTCTCTGACATAGTTTCTACTCCTAAAGTATTGCTAGTGCACTTGGATTTCAAAGGGAAACCCAAGGAGTTTGTCCAATTTCTATATGTTGGTTGGCTTCGAATTCCAAAATCTTTCAAGAAGTATTCCTTTCTGTTTTATTTTTTTGGACCAGTTTATGAAAGATTGGTGTCAATTATTTAAATATTTGGTAGAATTAAGCAGTGAAACTAGTCTTGGCCGAGGCTTTTCTTTGAATTACTAATTCAATTTTTACTTATAAGTTTTTTTTTCAGATTTTCAGTTTCTTCTTGAAATCCATTTCAGTAGTTGTCTACTTTCTAGGAATTTTTCCACTGCATCTAGGGTATCTAATTTGTTGGCATACAGTTGGTTATAGTATTCCTTATACTCCTTGCTATAAGATCTATAGTGATTTCCCTCTTCTTTCTTCATTCCTGATTTTACTGATTTGAGTCTTCTTCTTCTTCTTCTTCTTCTTCTTCTTCTTCTTCTTCTTCTTCTTCTTCTTCTTCTTCTTCTTCTTCTTCCTCTTCCTCTTCCTCTTCCTCTTCCTCTTCCTCTTCCTCTTCCTCTTCCTCTTCCTCTTCTTCTTCTTCTTCTTCTTCTTCTTCTTCTTCTTCTTCTTCTTCTTCTTCTTCTAATAAGTCTAGCTAAAGATTTATCATTTCTGTTGATCTTTTCAAAGAATCAACTTCTGAATTTGTTGATTTTCTCTATCATTTTCTTATTTTCTATTTCATTCATTTTCACTCTATTCTTTATTATTTCCTTTCTTCTGCTAGCTTAGAGTTTAATTTGCTCCTCTTTATCTAGTTTCTTTAGGGGGAAAGGATAGATTACGAATTTGAGATATTTCTTTTTTTTCACTATAGGCATTTACAGCATAAGTTTCCCTCTAAGCACTTTTAGCTTCACTCTATAAGTATCCATTTGGTGTGTTTCATGTTCATCCATCTCAAGGTATTTTCTAACTTCTCTTGTAATTTCTTCTTTAACCCATTGGTTATTTAGGAGTATGTTTTTTTAAGTTTCCACATATTTGTAAATTTTCAAAATTTATTTTTGTTATTTATTTCTAATTTTATTCTATTTTTGTCAGGAAAAAGTATTTCATACGATTTTGATCTTTTTAAATTTATTGAGGCTTGTTTTATGACCTAACATAGTTTATCCTGGGGAATAGTCCATATACATGAAAATAATATGTATTCTGTTTATATATATATTTTACTATTCCATGATTCACCTCAAATACAAATCTTGCCTTCACTGACACATAAGACAAATCCCACTTTAAATTGTGTGTTTGTTTTTTATGTCTTTCATCATCCACTCATTCTTCTGGAAATTGTAGAGCTAACTTTTTTCTTCATAATTCTACTTATTTACCCTATCTCCAATGATCAGACAGGGTTCTTGTTTTGCCAAATAGGGCATGTTAACCCTAGAACTAGAGTAACTGACTGGCTTAGAAATAGCCTGTAACTTAAACCAGACCAATAATATTAAATTCTTGGCCATCTGCTGAAGCTATGAGTTAGGAGGTACAATTATTCCACTCAGTGTGCTATGCTGGTAGGAAAAAAAGTTGGTAGCACATTGTCATCAATAGAATACCCAGCCAGAAATAAAGGAAATGTACTAGGAAGTGGGGCGAAAAGCTGACTCTCAATGACATTGACTGAGAACCTGAATCTATTCAGGTTAAAACCTGGAGCTATGTCCAAACAGACTTTAGTTGCTTGAAATGAATTCTTTATTTTTATTTCCTAATACCTACCTCCATAAAGCTTTCTTTCATCCCTTGCTAATATTTTAGAGATAATGTTGAAGATATTCCTATATAGGTAAAATATGGACTAAATAATGTCATCCTTTCCCACTCTAAAGTTCTATGAGTTTTGACCAACGGTCTCTGAAATAGCTTTCATAGTCTCTGATATAGTGTTCTGACCTTCCACCATTCTGTTAATTTCTCATGGATACAATTTCCTCAATTGTGAAATGCAGACAATCACAGTATCTACCTTAGGACCAACCTTTGTGGGAACCCAGACAGAGGGATTTCATGTGAACCATTTAGTACAGTGTTCAGTACAAAATAAGTGGTCAGCATATATTAACTTTATCTTTGGATCAGTTAAGATCTATCTGGAGTACAGTAAAAAAAATAGTTGTTACTTCGAGGCCTAAAAATGTTATATACTTTACTTTATATAAATATATTATTTACTGTATGCATCCAACCTATTTATATGTTCACATAGCAAGTTGAGAGGTGCATGAGAACTTAATGAGCCTCTTATGTTGGTAACAATATATTTTTTTTTGTTGTGTGAATTTATTGATATTGTTTGTAAGACTACTTTACTTTCATTTCTATCACTCTACCATGTATCCAGTGAATTTTAACACAAAATTTTCAATGAAAATGTATGCCCAAATCATCATTTATAAATTTCTAAATTTACAGGAGAAATTCAAATGGAAATCATAAGCACTATATGATAACCAAGAATCCATCTTCCAGTATTTACAAATGATATTTCAAAATTATCTGACCTGGTATATTTCATAATTTCCTTTTTTGGAAAATGTATACATGGCCCAAAAATTTATCTAAATATCAGTTAAATATGTCAAGATTTTGTTACCATAGACCAATGTCCTCAATGCTTTATAATCATCTTTCCAATGAATGGGCAACTTAATATAATTCTAAATCAAATTGTACATACAAATTTTAAATCTTTTGTATTGCCTAACTGTAGCAATATATTTTTGTTATTAAAAAAGGAATGCTAAACTTTTGCTGTCCAGGTATACATGGTCAATGAATTCATATTTAATTTGAGAGTCATATGTGAAATTCATTAAGGCAGTCATACAGTCTTTCAATGGAAAGAGGAACCCTCTGCAGGCCTTACCAGGTTCCCAACCGATAGCACACTGCTGAACTGCTCTGTCATGGGATAGTGCTCCATGGCCATGAAAAGTGTATTTAAGACAATGCAGATGGTGATGGCCAGGTCAACAAATGGGTCCATCACAACCAGGTTGACGAGATGTTTCACCTTTAACCACGGTTTACAGCAGTCCCAAATCAAACACATATTAGCAAATTTATACCAGCAGGGTGGGCATTTCTGCCTGGATTCTTCAAGTTCTGGAAGAAAAGAGTTAGAATACTCATTAAAACTGCTTACTTTCTATTAAGCAGTCCATGGTTTAAATTGAAGGTAATACAAAAATAAAGCTATTAAAAGGTATTATGGGTTAATTGATGGTGGAGCAGGAAAACACTTATAATGGGTGAGCTGACATAAAAATCACGGGCACAGGAAGGCTAGTAAACTTTTTAAATTCATCTTGGCTAAACATAGTTTCCAAGATTTTATCTGCAATCTTAAACTGTCTGATAATTACCTTCAAAATTATTCAGTAACTAGTGGGTAGAGTTTGTGTTAAATATTCTGAAAACTCATCCATGTTCCAGACAAAGCCAGACACATATATATTGTCCAAGAATTCCTCTCAGGAGACCTCCTAAAAACCTTTATTAGTCATACTGAATCTCATTTTCTTGGAGTACATATGTTTTTAGGGGTCTTTTAATGTGATAGTTTTATCTCTGTCACTAGTCTTAGTTTAATAGTTTCTAGTTAAGCCTTATTAAATATAGGCTTGCATATTGAACTCAACAAGATTCCTTTTCTCTAGATTTCTTAATTTAACTAGAGGACACAAAAGAAGAGGGAATATTTCTACCTTAAGAAACCAGGATTCTCACTATTAGCATAAATCCATGTTTCACAAAATGGGACTTACGTACTAGAAATAAAATATAAGAAGACTTTAGGTGAAATATATGTACAATTCACAAATTTTCATGGTATGTATTTACGTATTAAACTGTATAATTAGCACACCAAACTTATGAACTTATGATATACTATTTCCTATTAAAACATTTATTTAGAAAAAAAGTACAATGATTTCAAGAATTTTAACAAAATAATAGGAGAAGATAGAAATGCCCAGATTTTTAAGGTGATACTGAAAATACTGAAACTTGATAAATGTTGGAAAAAGAATTTTGAGGAATTAGGAAGTAGGACATTATCTACTCTCCTCCTTTGGTAAGATCATCTCTCAATCAACTCTTGAGTGGGAAAAGGATACAAAATGTTTTCTGCCAATATCATTACTGCACATCCTACTACTTGCTCTGTTAAATGAGACCACTACTTCTTAGCACTAAAATAGAGGAAAAAATTCTTTTTTCATTTACGGCATAATTGACTTTGGTCAGTAGCGTTAGTATTACTACTGTGGGAACTGGAATATCCCTCTAAACCTGGTACAGTTTAGTAGAAACTAAATATGGAATGGACAAATGCAAACATAGGTAATGACCTTTTCATTCTGCTGATAAACATTCACTACTAACTAATGCTATAAAGTTTACCACTTCCACAGAGTAAATTAATTTCCTGTTTATTTTTAACAGAATTCCATTAGAGGTAGATTCTTCAATTGTCTCTTTAGATATTGAAACTCTTCCAGTGCATGGTTTATTCCATTTCTTTTAATATGTAATTTTGTAAACAATAAAGAATAGTTGTGTTGTTACTCAGAGGAAAAATATAAACATGATTATTATGCACTAGTTACTTTGTAGATGCTTTTAAGACTTCCAAATAACCTTATGTTTATGCTGAACATAAAAAGATATTATCATTGACAGTAAATGAGAAATGAAAAAATCTCTTTGTGCACAGAGTATTTTTTAAAATGTGACCTGTCATTTAGTAGATAAACAGAAGCAAATAGGAATTGTATAGGAAAAAAAAAAATGGATAAAAGTTCAAAAGAGGAAATTCAGCCCGGGGTTGTTCATCTTGATTGACACCAGGAAAAAGTGGAGCAAAGCTGTTTAAGTTCTAAAAAAAAAAAAAAAAATTCAATTATTCATGCCAAAAAAAGAGAGAGAGAGAGAGAGAGAGAGAGAGAGAGAGAGAGAGAGAAAGAATCTTACATTTTGAAACAAACAAAGCACTCAGGAGAGAACTACAGCCATCTCTCCATTATTCCTGTGTGGGTTATACACACTCAGAATCATCAGTTTAGACTTTTGCCGGTTTTTCTGAATTCCTCCGTTGCTTCTAACTCATCCTCCCACTATTTTTCCCAAAGGTGTGACAAGGAAATATCTCTATATGGTTTTTGCATTTAAAAAAGATGAAAAGCAAATAATTCGTTTTTACTCATCTCCTACAGTTTCATTAAGGAGGAGGCTGGCCATTCATACCCTGGACAATGAAGACTTAGCTGTAGTTCAAAAGGAGGAAAACAAAAGTTGACAGCTGGATCAACAAGCCTGCTTCACAAAAAGGGAAAGGGATTAGACTTAGAAGAAAGGATCCCAAATAAACAGATTATGTCAACCTAAGATACCTTTCCATCTTTTCAGGAACAAAAAAAGGACTGTATATTAAAGACAGCTCTAGTATGCATGTGTATCCTAAGTATTGCTAACGACCAACCTTGATCAATGCCACATTCAAAGTGTTTAAACATAATAGAATAATGAAAAAAAAAAGCTTTTCATGCTATACAGTCAATGAAAAACATAAAAACTCCCTATAAAAATATAAAGTCAAAAGTTCTGCAGATATTAAAGCCAAACACTCAGTCTCTTGCTTCCTCAGTAATATTTATTTTTAGGACACCTTTTTCCTCCTAAGTAACTCCATGAGACACATTCCCATGGAGGGCCAGTGGGTACACTCATTTTGAACTCCTGTCTTAATTAGTGGACAAGTTCAATGTTTTGGTGGTCTGGTGTTTATTATGTAATTTCTTACGTTAGGTCAAACTTAATGCTATCAGAAGTGCAAAGTAGGACTGTTGATTTAGACTTACCCTGTCTCCTTCTCTACTTCTTGCTTTAGGGAGCAGACATGCTGCTGACATCTGTAGCAGAACCACTGGCAGCTTCCTCTCAGTGGTTTTGCTATGGCAAGGAGCAGAAGACCAGAGAATCTTCAAAAGATTTACCTGGAGGGACAGGGAGGAGCAAGCTACTGGCAGCTGGGGGGGAAGAAGGAGTGCAAGCTAACGCAGGCGAGGTTGGGGAAGAACGTACTGAGTTTAATATTCCATAGAAATCAGTGAAAAGATTTCTGATACTGCATTAGGACATTATGAAAATTGGGTCTTGTAATACTGACATGGTTGTGATATATATGGTCATCTACACTGTGAGTTCTTTCTGACTGTGACTTTTAGGTTTTTGGCATTGGTATTAGCATCACAGGATTTTTTCCATTCAGATTGGAAAATAATTATTCCAAGAATCTATCCGATATTAAGAGAAACTATAAATAAAAATAAGAAAGTCACATGTACATACTCTCTCATTCTCCATCTTTCATTTTCCTTCGACACATCTATAGACACATGCACTCACACACTTGGGAGGGGGTGGAAAGGGAGGGGCTGTAAGAGAACAGGAGAAAAAGGGAAAAGAGGATAAGGGAGGAGGATAAAATGTATTTTATATGAAAGTATTTTCCAAGTATTTGAAGTTGATAGTTGTCGATCGAATTCACTTACAGTTTGGAAAAGCACAAACATGTAATTAACAAAAACAACAAAAATAAAACAACTAATAATGATAATATCTACTGATTTCCATCTGCATACCACGTACATAGGTGCTTTATACATGATGCCTCTTTTAATCCTTATAACAATCTTATGCCTAAGCACCATTATCCACATTAAAATTATAGAGAAATGAAGTTTAGAGTCATAAGCTAACACACTTAACACATGAAAGAGCCAAGAAATGATCATAGATCAAGTTGTCCCCAAAGCCTTTATTTTGGCACTATAAGATCCAGACTGCTAAACTCTAATTTACATTTTTCATTTACATTTTGGATTAAATCAAATGATTTTATAGCTTGTATCTAAGGCAGTAAATACAATTCAAATTGATTAGCATCATTATAAAAATAAACATTTATCATTACACTCCTTTCAATGTCATACACATGACAAACTTCAACAGTTTAGAATTTAATCTATGAAAGTATTCCAAGTATACCTTGAATTTGCAGTAGCTTCCTGGAGGCTGAAGGTAAAAATCTATAAGAGATGATAGAATCCATGTGATGTACATGGATTTTATTTTTATTTAGTAAAAGACATAATGATAATGTGGCATCAAGTCAGAAGTAATTTTCTTGGAATTTATGAAACTATTGTTTCCATCATTACCAAAGTACTACAAAGTAGCTATGCTGTAAGACCTTTGACATACCTTCCATGGTGTTGGTCAAAATACTAGCTATACTCATTGTCCTTTGCCTTGCTGCAGGATCTTCCAGTAAATCCATGGAAACATGATAAGAACTGGATCGTCTCTTTTTTATTTCTGTTTCAGTAGTCGTGCCCTAAAAATAAAATTTCAGATGGAATAACTATTATTAAGAGCAGCAAAACCAAAAGTGTTCCTATAATAGGTGCTACTTAACTAAATGGTCACCATCCTTTCTCAGATGTAAACAGCTCATTAGGACATTGCTGGAATCATCCATCATTCTTGGGAAGTGTTTGAAAGCCTATCAGATTTTCAGCTTTCAGGAATGCCTGGGTTTGCAATTGGGATGGACTTTTCTAATTCCTCCATCTTGGAGCTTTGGGCTAGAGGGACCATGCCTACTATTGGATAGATAACCTTTTAGTATTTCAACCAATCCCAATTAGACTTCAGATTGAAACATGGTGTTCCTTAATTTACTCTCAGGTTGAGATATTAGATCTTTATACACACACATTTGGTTTAATGTATGAAAATAATTTTTAAGGGTTCCCTAATATGCATCAGTAGAGTTCCCTTAAACTGTGAACTCCACTATAAAATGTTTTTGTTTATTATAGTTAGGTAACATTTCCCAACATCTTTAATAATAAAACGGAATATTACAACTAATTTATAATTTTGTCTTACATTTACGAGAGTTTCATCCACAAAACAATCAATCCTTGGCATTGAAACTCTAACTTAAGGTGATAATACCAATTTGGGGGTCTTCAATTTTTAACAATGATATGATGATTTGATATTTTCTATTCTAGAATTTCAAAATGGGGCAGAAATTTATTCCTACTTTAGGAGATCAAACAATAAAGTTAATTATCACAGGGAAAAAAGGGCAAAACTCAAGCATTTCAAATGCAGGTCTGAGTGCTAATAATAAATAAGAAGTCGTTTTTTGAGGATTTTCCCTATTTCTAAAATAGCAATATAATTCCTCTGTTCATCTACTCAGACCTCATTCTGATACGAGTAACATTATTTTTATTAACCTGCATACCTCTAGCGCATATATATATTCAAAGCAAAGTTACCACTCAATTGATGTGATTATCATTAATGGTGATAAACATCTGTATAGGTGATACAATTAATTTCATGCCAAAACAGAAGTAAAATTAGTGAAAAAAAAATAACCTCCTCTGAAATTAAAGCTCTTTGAAATCAAAAGGTTATTTCTCAGAATTTAAAATATTTTGCCTGATCAGAGAGAAGCAAAGTTTTTTAAAGAAAAAAATAGAGTTGCTTAAAGGTCTTCTATTCTTTGCTATGTTATACAGAACAATATGTGCAATAATCCTAGCTTCATTTAATTTTTTAATGAGAGATTCCAAAACCTCTAATGATATTACTGAGGAAATTATTTAAGTTAAATTGTTTCAATTGAATTTACCTGCAAAGTTCTAGATATGACGTGCTTTGGAGGGTGTTAACTTGCCTACAGCTGTTTATTTTCTGTTCTCATTTCCCCTCACAGTCTCACAGCCTACTTCTCTCTGCACCTTCAGCTCATGCTGCACCAAAGTGCAGTGCCCTGCCTCACAGCACCTGACTATAAGATTGAAGAATAGACATGAAGGAACTGGCAATAGAAGGACCACACTAGGCTTTGCTTCAGTCTAGCCCCGTTTTGTCTTCAGAGATTTAGTCCATCCTTTCTGATAGAACAGGAATTTTATGATAATTACTGATAAATGCTAAATATTTTCTGACAGAGTAACACTCTCTGTGTATTTATGCAATAAAGTTGTACGTTTGTTTTTGTTTGCTCAATTAACATTTATCGAGATCAGTGGTGTTCACACTTTATTATGTGTAAGAACCATGTGGAATGCTTGTTCAGAAAGAAGATTCCCTGACTTTGTTCTCAGGCTTTTGGTCTGAGTAAGTCTTGATTGACCCAGGAATCTCCATTTTTTTTCTTTAAACCACTTTATTGAGGAATGATTGATATGTAAAATGCTGTATATATTTAATATGTACAACACAGTGAGTTTGGGGATTAGTATACAACCTCAACTATCACCACCATCAAGGTCATAAACATTTCCATCGCCTTCCAAAATTTCCTTTCACTCCCTTTATTACATTATTGTTGTTATATGTGGGAAGAACACTTAATGTAAGATCTACATTTTTAGCAAATTTTAAGTATACGATATAGTATTGTTAACTCTAGGTACTATGCCATATGGTAGATCTCCAGAACTTATTTACTTGCATAGTTGAAATTCTGTACCCTTTGACCATCAGACTCATAGAAGCAGACAGTAGAATGGTGGTTGACACAGATGGGGGGAGGGGAAAATGAAGAATCTTCATTTTTAAGATGCATCCCAAAATATTCGATGTAAGTAGTCTAAGGGTGAATTTTTTTTTGAGAAATGCTGGGTTTAAATGAAAGTGCTTGTTTTCTTAGCCATCTCTTCTTTTCCATTTAAGAAAATAAAAAATATATGTATATTCAATGGGAGGCAATATTGCAATGTGGATAAAATGGGTTTAGTAACCAGGATATCTGGGATCATATCTTAGCTTCACAATGCACAGAGTTTAGTTTCCTGCTCTGTACAATGGGGATAACATTAGTAACTATGATGAAGGGTTGTTGTGAGGATTAAATGAATTAACACATGTAAAGTGTTCTGGACGGCGTCTGGTACATAGTTAACTATGATTATTTTAAAAGAGAAGTTGACATTCCCTCTGCATTATTGGTTCCTTCACTATAAAGTTCCACATTTTTCATGATTTGATTTGACCCCAGGATACTTGAACATTTCCCTGGGATAAAGTGGTGAGAGAAGTCAAGAGAAAAAAAAGTCAAGAAGATCAATATCTATTTCTATAATCCAAGGTAAGAAGTTCCTCTCTTAAGTGACTGAAAGCTGACTCCATACAACCTTACTGTGGCTTAAGAAGCTTGTTTAATTATAATAAATGGAATTGTGTAAAAAATATTAATACAAAGAAAATTTTAATATGATTCAGAAAACTATAAAATGCTACCAAATGGCATTGCTAGAACATTTTTATATTGGCAAATAAAGTCTTATTTAATATCATATTTAAAAAGTAACATGTTCTACAAAGGAAATGTCAACAATATATCCCTATAAATGCCTGGCACTTAATTGAGACCCTTTTCCATAGACTTGATTTAGGGCCAATTTGTTTACAAAAAAAAAAAAAAATTAATGAAAGTAATATGAAAATTGAAATATGCTCTAAAAACTATAACACGTGACTTTACCAGCTACTCTGAGTTTTTTTTTTTTTTTGCACAAGGACCTTGACAGTTTACGATCCCTTATTTTTTAATTTTTTTATGCCTATAGACCTGATCTTCCTAGGTGGCCTCCCATCCAAGTACTAACCAAGTCCGACCCTGCTTAGCTTCCGAGATCAGATGGGATCGGGCTTGTTCAGGCTAGCATGGCCATAAACTCCGATTGACTTCTAAACCACACAAATGTACAATGGCCGGGGTCATCTGAGTGAGTGCTAAAAATGTTATAACACTCTGACCTGCAAAGAGAAAGAATGTTGCACTACGGGATTTTGATATATTTAGTAATAGTATCCACTTCAAGTGGAAGTGTCAAATTCTCCTTTTAAAGGAACAGTGATAATAAGATCCTTCAGATGAGCATTACTGGTATCATTTCTTGCATTTAACTTGATTATATTAATTAAACGTATGCTTGATAAATTATTGCTGTGCTTTTTGCCATGTTTCAAACTGTAGTAATAATGATAAGGGATACTTCTAATTATATTCTATGATACCCAACCTATATTTTTAATTAACTTGTAGAAAAGTCTGAATAGAACAATTTGACAAAATAAGTTTATAGCTTGATTGAACCCTAGTCTTTGAACAATAGACTCAGCAAAATTCTTAGATGGGAAACTCAAAACACTCCAGCTTTCACCAGCCTCAGCTCCCTTCCTGACAGCTGTAGTTTCCACTGGCCTCACCTCTGGCAGGAGCTGTCCAATGGGAGATGTGAGGGAAGGACCCCCAACAAGGGAGACCACGCCATTGCAATCCACAGCGCTGTGCATCTTCCCATTCATGGGCAGAATGGGGAGCACCCTGGAGGCACGGCTGGCCTGGCTGACGTTGCTGTGGCGACGCTCTCCATGTCTGTGTGGTACAAACAGAGAGTCTCTTCGGCTGTCATTGTCTTCAAAGGTGCTGTGCTCATCATCGGCAAAGTCATTCTCAGAGCCAATATCCTTTGCTCGACCTCTGAAGCTAAAAAGGCTCGCCCTACTGTTGCGTCTTGGAGAGAAAAGGGAGCCACGAATGCTCAATAAAGACTATGAATAACAAGAAAGAAAACAAACAAACAAAAGAACAGAATTGAGCTGGCATCCTGAAAAATGTGAGGCTTGACTCATTGTTTCAGAATGGTTGACTTACCTAGGGGAAAGTCCTTGGACAGGTGGAACTATGGGCTTCCATGGTACCTGCTGGTGGATCTCAACTAGGTTTGCCTCTTTGCTTTCTCTTTTTCTCCCTGTCTTCATTTTTCTTTTTCTGTCATTTTCTTTTACTTTACTCGTGCCTTAAGATAGTCACAAGCACCCCTCAACATTGTTTAGTCTCATTACTCGCTCGTAGGACTAAAAATTTTTGCTAAGCCCCTCTCTATAGGCTAACCTCATTTAACAATCTAATGGAAAGTAATTAAAATATACATCTACATTACCATCTTTTAAAGCCAAAAATATACCCAGTAAGAGCTCACTAGTGACCACACCCTGATGCAGATCTTACCACAGAGGAAAATAAAATTAATCTTGCTAGTAGATCTATTTAATTATAGCATGAACTGTATGATTCATTCCCTGATTTTTACTCTTCTGTGTATCTCAAGAAATCCGAAGGACATCATATTTACAAAAACTTGGTTTTCACTAAGTATCTGGTCATTTAACAATTTTCTAAGTGGCTACATTGTCACTACCATCATGCTGTTTACCTTGATTCTTAAGCACTGCAGCGCCAAGCACAATGAATCACTTCCTGTTTATTACTAGTCTAATTTTATGACTTAGCTGTAGCGAACACTTGTTTCTCCTGGTCCGATATCTATTTCTCCTTCTTCTTTTGATAATACTAGGACTATTTTTGAGAAATGATTCTCAGGCCTAGCCAATGATTATATTTCATACTTCCGGTCATAGAGAATGGTTTCAAGATGGGCAGGGACACTGCATGGTCCATTGGCAGCCATCTCTTTCTCTCACAGTTGTTGGGAAAGAGGTGTATTTTCAATTAAGGTTGCTAAAAATATTGAATTTAAATGTGGAGCTGCAGTGGGCATCTTGCCACCATACTGGAGCTACTTGGGCTGAGATATGGAGGAATACTTGGTCATAAAAATGTGCTATGAGCCCTTGGGTTCAGCCATGACTAAAGCTACTCACAAATATTATTAACATGATATAAAAGTCCTCTCTTTTTACTAAAGAGAGCTTGAGGCGGGTTCTTATGATTACTAATAGAAAGAATATTTATTTCATTATTTAAATATTATTAGTCTGAGTTTTTCTCCAAAAGATTTAAAGCTACCTAAAATAATTTATACCTATACATTTTTTACATTCCCTGACAGTAAGTATGCTTTTAATTATCTTTTAAGAAAAAAATAATTTTTTCAATAATGCCTACTGAGAAATAATGCCAATAATTACATTTTAACTTAAAAGTACTCTATTCAATTAGTGGCAATAGAAGCTTTGGAGAAAAATAAGTTATAAAATAGCACACAAAATTTCTCAAGGTTCAAAGGTGAATCATGCCACATAAAAGCATAGTTTACATAGGATAATTTTATGCAAAATGATTGCGTCCCATCTGTTAGCATCAACTTCTATTGCTTAATTAATTATATAAATCCATTGCAATCAAATACTGTGCCACAAACAAAGGATAGTCAGTAAGAAAAGTCTGCCACAAGAAATCAGTCTCTAAAAAGTAAAAGGTCTTGGTTTATTATGAATAGGGAATAAAATAACTGAAGGTCGACTGTATCTTATAAAATATTCAAAATAAAATATCCAGATTGTCTTGGGACTTGACTAGAAATTAAACTCCTGATTTCGTTCTCTCCCCTCTCACATACTAATAAGTCAAAGTGAAGTCTAAGAAATATTTTGTGCAATTCACCTACTCTATTAAGAAAATTATAATCTTGAAGTAAAGCCTACATTATATTTTTTTCAATATGAAAGTAGAAATGTTTACCAACATAACTGTTTCTATCATGTCATCACAAACTAATATTTTTTAATACTTTGGAGTCTTGGACCCTTGAAAAATCTAATAAAACCAATAGACCTTTCATCACCATACCCAGGTTAAGAAACTTTGCCTAGCTTGATATTTTTGGTGTTACTTCCAGGGACTTGCTAAATGGGATTAGTGTAAATTCCAGATTCTCCCTCCCACCCTTCTTCTCACTCTTTTTCTCTCTCCTCCTTCTCTTTCTCTTTCTCTCTCTCTTTCCATTTCCCGCTCCACCTTCTTAGCTATTTGTTTGACTATTTCTTTTTTAGGTTAAAAAAAAAGTCTTTCTCCTTTTAAATACAGATACCACTTAAGAAGCAAATATCAATTCCAGCCAAACATTGCAATTTATATAATTCGATGATCACTTATAATGTTCAACTAGCTAGGAAATGGAGGTCCGAAGAAGATAGTACTGGGAAAATGTTATGTCTGTAAGCAAAATTTGCAGAAAGAGGAAGAACAGAGCCTAACCTTTTCAGGCTTCACTATTTTACCTACAGTTATTTTTACTGGATTTGGAAAAAAAAAAATTGGAGAGACTCTTTGGAACTGCTGATCTGCAGTTTCAAATTTAGGCAATTTTATCTCATAGAATATATCTTCTTTCTCCCCTCCTTCCTACTCTCCCTCCCTTCCTCCCCTCTTCTTCCTTCCTTCCTTTTCAAAATGACCAATGCTGTAAAAAAGGGGGTTGATTTTTAAGGAAATCAAATTTATTAAAATTAATATCTCCACGAATGAAATTACAACCATGGCAACATGAATGAGAATGAGTAAATGTTGATATTTACTTAAAAATAAATTCTATTTTAATATAAATTCAAATCCATTAATTCTTTAATTTATTTTCCCTCATAATGTTATTTGGACTTGAACAGATCGACCTATAAAAAATTTATATATATTAAATATAAGATTATGTGAGACTGTGCATACTATAAAATGTATGAAGAGCAAGTAGAATCCTAAATATATGTATCTTTTAAATGACATCAATTTGTAGACTTCCTTTTCAACTTTAAAGATATTCTTACTAGTAGGCCTGAGAAGGTGGAAAGTCAAAGAATTTCAGTGTCAGGCCAGATTTAAATACTACTTCAGCCCTCAGTAACTATATGACATTAGGCAATTCTTTAACTTTAAAGAGCCAAAAAAAAAATAGTGAAAATAATACTATCAAGGCTGTTAACATTAATTATGACTGTGTAAAAGAATGCCAAGCATAAAATACACAGTGAACAAAGAATACAACCCTCCTCTTCAAATGTGTAGACTGTGGATGATGATTATGGTACCTACCGAGGGCTGTAGTGAGGGGCTTACATGGGTTTATATTGCAAATTGCAATGCATTGTTTTAAGTGTTAGCTATCATCATTGCTATCAATGTCGTCCTAGCTGTTATCGTTACTATATAGATACTAAGGTTTCACTACTGGTGAAACTGTCTTCTGAGAAACTGTGTATTTCTGGTAATTCTCTTGGTAATTTTAAAGACAATTAGAGATCTTAAATTTCAAATTTTCAACAGCTTATATTAGTACATCAGCCAGTGAACATTTATTTAGTGCACTATATAAATCAGAGTATTGTTTCAATGAAAGTCCCACGTTAAACATGAGACAGAGATAATCAACTGAAATTAAACATCATTGTTTATTGAGTATCATAAATCTTCTTCAGTGCATGCTTACTAAGAATTTTAGCTACAGTTCTAGAGAAATTTTGTTTTGGATCCCTTTGAAGTGAGGGCATGAAGAATGCACTCTTCAAATGAACTTTGCATGTGGACGGGAACAACTAAACAGATAGATGGTCTGAAAGAGTCCCCAGTTCAGCTCAAGGAACTTGCCACCCAGAAAACCAACAGTCCACTGGGTCCAGGCACAGCAGCTAAGAAAGGATGGGAAACATCTGCTGACAATTCTTCATGTGGAAAATTGCCCTGGGATGTTTGAGTCTTTAATAAAACCTTAAAATCACAAACCTTCCTTAGTCCAGGGGGATTGACGTTCTGAGAATGCTTTCCTGGGATCCCAACATGTTTTAAAACTCACAAATTCTCTGAGGTGATAATCACAACACTTGATGATCACTACCACTGAAAATATTATGTTATTTAGGGGAAAAGTAGTTTATCTCTACCAAATTCTACCCTAGTTTTAAAAAAGTGCAATTTATATAATCTAATATTTTTACCTGGTGTGGAGAAGAAAACCTCTTTTCATACGTCAGCCTGCTTCCTTCTAAGGAAAAACGGAAACCTTTTCTTCTAATGCTGTCTTCAGATTCAGATTTGCGGACTCCGTCTTCCTTCTCTTCTTCTCCAGACTGTTCTTTCTGTTTCTTTTTCTTTCTTCTGTTTTTCAGCTCTTTTTCACTCTTAGAGCTCAATTTTGATGCTACCGAAGAACTCTCTGAGAACACTCCTATCCCACCAGCACCACTGAAGTCTTTTGATTCAGCGGATGCTGCTGCTGCAGCTGCCTACAAGGGCCCAAAGTAAATGGGAGTTGCATGTACACTTTGAGAAACTGTCCACGTTATTGCTTAATTTATCTTTAGTATCACAAGTATGATCTTGGAAAACAATGCTTCATTCTGGCATATATTTTGGAAAACAATGCATTGTCGTTAGACCAATTAAAGAATTAAAATCAACAGATACATGGAAGATGATACATGAGACCTGGATGAAAACCTTCAAGCTCTGGCCTCACACTATGCTTTCTAATTCTCTAATAATATGAGCAAGACATTTAAATACCTTAATAATTTTTCTCTGATTTAAAAAGTATCTTAATAAGGAAAGAATTTAAGAATTAAAGGTTTCCTATTTTAACCTGATCCATCACACTTCCACTCGGCAATGACTTTTAGTACCAGTCTAAATTATCGAATTTTATTCAGTCTAGTATTTTTTATTTTAATAAACCTTTTTCCCCTCTTTGACTTAAATTGAGAATTTTATTAAGAAATGCACAAGAAAAACATATTACAGATTATATATAAGGGAATCGCAGATCATGGCATCTGAATGAATTTGCAAATTACAATAGTACAGTTTTTGGAAAGACATAGTATTCAATTTTGTTGCTGCTGCCCCTGTATGTTTTATTTATCTGACCTTTCTTACACATTCAAGACACTCAGTGGTAAAAGATAACTGTCCTTGAGATCCAAGAAAAGCCAAAAAATAGGCAATTTGATGAGTTAATGTCATTAAGTCAGCAAATATAATTAAAGAAATACTTGCCTTATTCTGAAACCTCATCAAGTATAAATTAAAGGACTTACAGTGTAGGAGGCAGGGAATGTAGTGATTTATGATGTTTACACATCTGTGTTTTTCTTATGCAACCCACAAACTTGCATTTAAACACTTTTCAAGTAGAAAATATTAAATAGGTCTTTGTCTTTCCAGACTCGAGGAAATAATCTTCTCAGTTCAACCATGCTTTTCTGACCTTTCTCTCCTCTAGTGACACTCATGAAGAAGCAACTATAACTGAATTTCTCTTCCCCAGAAAATTAAGAAAATATTTTAATTGAGGGCATGTTGGTCTAGTTTGTGAGCTTTAGTAAATGAAGGATCATACAGGAGGAAAAAATATTAATAAAGCAATTATAAATCTCCAGGTCGTGATGTCATTAATATTGATAGTAATTATCAACATAAAAATAATAATTTCCTAATAAGCAAATAGAATCTTAACACTTACCAAACACCTATGACCTATTTTAAATGTCATTTTAACCACTGCTGATTTTGAGTACTAAATGCCACTGACTTCATCATTGTGGTCAGAGAACTGAGATAAACAAACACAAAAGAGCTCTGTTTGCTAACTATACCTGAGCTTCTTCTTGTTGCTTTTTTAACTGTTCAAGCATCTGCTGAAATTCAGCTTCTTTCTGTTCAGCCTCTTCGAGCGTTGCCTGATTCTGTTCCTCATAGGCCATGGCCACCACAGCCAGGATTAAATTTATAAGGTAGAATGAGCCCAAGAAAATGACCAGCACGAAAAATATCATGTATGTTTTTCCAGCAGCACGTAGTGTCTGTAAAATGGAAGATATATTTTATTAAATTTTATATAGAATGTTGCGAGCTCATACTTTAAGTTATAAAGCATTTTACAGCAATTCTTTTGATCTCAATATTTCATGCTTCCCAGAAGAATCATATCATCTGTTCTCACCAGTTGATAAAGGTTTTCCCAGAAGTCTTGAGTCATTAGACGAAATAAGGACAGGAAAGCCCAACTGAAGGTGTCAAAACTTGTGTAGCCATAGTTGGGGTTTCTACCAGCCTTCACGCAGATGTATCCTTCTGGACACTGGCTGAAATTAGGTTAAAGCAAAGAGGAAGTCAGTAACTGCAAGTATGCTGGCTGGCTTTCTGGTTTTATAGATGCCAATACCTATTTTATCTGACACTAGGGAAAGTAGATTTCTCTTACCTTACCCAGGAGTTAACCCAGCACTATGTGGACTGATTTATATAATAATAGAATCTATTAAGTCTATTTGTGAATTCCCCTGTGATTCATAATTGTCATTATTATGTTTATCATGTCTCCATATAAAAGCAATAATATCATGATTAATACCTTTGGGGACTTGCGGGCATGAACAGAAAAATAAATTTACAAGGAAAATATTGATTTTTACTGACGATAACTAGAACAGAAGCGTGTGCGTGTGACTGTGGTAGTAGAAAAGAAGGGTGAAAAAAGGATGGGAGGGGGCACACTAAGAGGAGAAAATAACTCTGCATGGAAAAAGTGACCTATGACCTTGATGATCAAGCTGACCTGGCCTCAATATTGTGCCTGAAACTTCCATGCTACCTGATCCAGGGCAGGTTTCCTAACCTTGCTAAACTTTGGGCACTTCGTATGTAAAAAAGGGCTAGTAACAGAACCTGTCTCGCAAAGGTACAAGCATTAAATAAGAAATTGTATGTAAAACATTTAGTACAGTACAGACAAGTAATTAAAATCAGTCTCTTTTACTTGTCACTGGGATCTAAGGAGAAATGCAGTACAATCTTTACCATATAAGTCAAATGAAAAGCCTATTACCATTGGGAATTTTGCTACAGGTATTAGTTACTAATGTCCACCATATCATCTTCCACAGAAAGAACACTAGAAGTCTATGATCCTAAAATCTTGTGAAATAGATAAAGGTAACTATTTCTCTGAATTTTCCTAAGCTTTAGCTCCACATGCAATACTTCTTAATAACAAATGTTCACATGATATCAATCATTATAATTAAAAGCACATATTGAGTGCTGTAATAGCTATAAATGTAATCCATTTAATTCTCACAGCCACCCTATTAAACCCCTTTATTACATGAGGAAACTATAAGGCAAAGAAAGGTGACATTATATAATGGAGTCAGTATTCAATTGACTCCATGCAAACTCTTCAGTCAATGGTCTTAACCGCTTTGCTAACACATGCTAGATATACACTCACCATGCTTCAGATATTGACAATTTCTTCAGAGATGGTACATTTTAAGCCATGGAGATCACATCAGCATATGTAAAATGTCACATTTACAAATGTACACACTTATGAATTCTATAAACTTAAGCTTTTTATGTATATATATGTATGTACTACTTTTCTATTTTCCATTAAACTAATTTAGAAGATCAGCTGTGACCTAGTATGGAAAAATAATTGCCGCATATGAGTGTGTGAAGAAAGTGTGAATCCACACTTATCTCAGCTATTTTGAGAGTTAGCGTGAAGTGGAATTTATGGAGGGCTTTGACTGTGGAGGGAGCAGGGGCCACGTGGGTGGGAGGTGGCAGGTTATTAAGGCCGATGGAGCAGTGTGGACTGAAACTCAATACGAAACGTCACTTACCCTGCATCTGAGCTGTTGCCACAAAGCAGAGCATCATTTTGCCCTTCCAAAAAATAAAAGTGACCTATTTAAAGAGTGAGGAACAGAAAGAATCATTTAAAAAACCCTCAAAACACTTCAGCCACTGTGTCTAGGTAATAGAGCTTACAATTTTTTCAACCATAATGAAATGGATAAAACAATAAATTCGTATAATTTAAAAATTTAACATTTTTAATTAAACAAATGTTTAGAAAATCTCCTTTAAAGAGTGTCTAGGGCCATGCTACCCTGAACAAGCCTGATCCCATCTGATCTCAGAAGCTAAGCAAGGTTGGGCCTGGTCAGTGCTTGGATGGGAGACAACCTAGGAAGACCAGGTGCTGTAGGTGTAAAATATATTAAAAAAAAAAGTAATTGCAAGCTGACAAGGTCCTTGGAATCTGTGAGGTCAACCAAGGGTCGCCTCACCTAAAAATAAATAAATAAACAAACAAACAAATAAATAAAAAGAAAAAGATTTCGGAGAACATATCTAGTATAGCAATCTCATATCCACATTTATTGCAAATAGGAACTCAAATTGCTTGAGATACTTTTAAAATAGAGCTGTCAAATTAAGGCTGTTTTCTTGGCAAAAAGAGTGAGAAAAAGGGAAGCATTGTTGCTTCTATGTAAATAAAATTTTACTTTACAAACACTTTTTACTTGGACTTCAAATAGATTCAGACTTTTTTTTTTTCCTGACAATTTTGACTTAATTTCCTGTGAAAAGTGGGCTTAAGTATTTGCTCTTTCTATGATGCTGTAAATAAGTGTTTTCTTTTGGGTTTTGGCTTGATTACTACCTTTCAAATGAACAAAATAAATTGTTTCTTTGGAGATATATATTTTCCAAGTATATATCTAGTTTCTAGTCTTACATGTAACTTTAACAAGTTGCAAAGATGATCTCAAGAAACATACATATACATAAACATACATATTTATATATTTACTAACACACATTAAAAAAATACATACATATTCCCCACAAAAAATTATTATGGTTGTTTTTAGGAATACTTAAAGCTTATATTCAAGGAAAACCCGAATATATTATGCAGGGAAATCCAGGTCATAGTTTTGCAGAAAGTTTTAGATCTTTACCTTACTACATGTATCAAAAAATAATTCTATACTTTTAAAGATGAAAGATTTAAAGACACATCCATCAATATTATATAAAATATGTATAGAGTTTTTAAATATATAATATATAGGTGGCCACTTTATAGGTAGAATATCTCAGTGAATATTTTTATTATCTTTAAATCAAAGAAATTTACAAACTAAACTATATAAAAAATAAAAAGAATTCAATAACTCGATTGCCTAAAAATCAAAATCACTTAGGCATCAAAACTAAAAAATAAGATGAAAAACAAGCTGGAGAATATATTTGCCAAAAAATACAAAATATTATATACTTGATAAATTAAAAAGTTCATATGAGTTCCTTAAAACATACTATCACCTGGCAGAATAATGGCTAAAAATGTTGAATATATAATTCACATTATATAAAATATATAACTTACTAATGATATCAATAAACATATCTTTAAAATTTTACTGCCTATGGGTGGTGAACACACAATGCAATATGTGTGTGTGTGTGTGTGTGTGTGTGTGTATGTATATGTATGTTTCTTGGGATCATCTTTGCAATATATACACACACACACACACACATATATATATATATATGCCTTACTGTTGAATTGGATACCTGAAATTTACTGAATTTTGTTAACCAATGTCACTATTAAAAACAAAGATTAAAAAAATTCTACTGCAATAATAATTAGGAAGAAGAGGATACACTTTTCCTTCTATCAAAAGATTTTAAAATATGGTAATATTAATGAGTGGTATGATCTCCCTGGAGAGCAAATTGACTCTCTATTTCCATAGTCTTAATCTGGTCATACTCTTGACCCCAAAATATTCTATTAATAAAAATCCATCTAAAGGAAGCGATTAGAAATAGAGAAAAGATTTATGTGCAAAGATTATCATTGTGCTATCGTTATAATATTAATAAATGGAAAACCCCATAAATCATGGAATCATTTGTTTTATTTACTCATTTATACAATGAACCCTAATCTCCTCATTATAAATCTTCATAAGAATACCAATTCTTAAAATATTAATATCATGTGAGAAGGGATAATTTATATGGTTCTAAAAACCATGAAAGATATCTCAGAATGAGTGTCCTTGTGGAGTACTGATAATCAAGGAATCAATGGACGTTGGCAAGGTAATTGTACATGGAGAGGAAGGAACTTGAACATCCAAATAACAGAAGGGCTGGTTTCAGCAGTAAGAAATTATACTGAACTATGTGGCATCATAAGTTTATTCTGATGTCTATTCCTTAAATAAAATCCAACTATACTGAGAAACAAATATAAAACAATGACTGATACCAAAGGGATAAGTTGGAACAAGAATATTATGGAGGTAGGTTTTGAGTTTATACTTTCCCATGATCAACAGTGAAGGGCTGGATTGGGGTTGCTTAACTTATTGATGAGTACACAAATTCAGATTTTATCTTGGTGAATGATTTCTCTATTTCCAGATACAATCATATGCACTCAATACATATACTGAGTTAACCAAATAGAACCAAATTATTTTTCCCTAGTCTTCTTAACAATACATTTCAGCATAATATACTGAATAGTTCAAACTATTGAATTACTTAAAATGATTAAAAATTCCTGATCAGTGCCTACCAAATAAGTATCTATATTTTGTTTATACAGCATAATAGGGTATTGCTTTCAACACTGCTTTAGGAAAAGATAACATTTTCAAATGGTAACTTTTATCACGTTGATTGACAGTTAAGGAAAAAGGAGTAAGATATCATTTGATTTTTGTATTACAAGTATTGATTCTATCTTAAATTGGTCTAAGTCTTTTTGGCTCACATCAAAATTGAGACAATGTCCATATATGTATTTTTCGTATTTAAAGAACTAAATAACTTAATGGCTAAAAGAATATATCTTACTTTTATCTTCAATATAGTCATCCCAGTTAAACATGCTCATTGTCCTATTGAAAGTGGTACCGTTGCCATCCAAAGAGTTATTAAAGAAGGAAGTAATGTTTATTTCAAAGGAAGAATTATCTGGGGGCCACTGCAAACATTTATTCCGCAGGTTGCCCATAAAAAGCTGTAGTCCTATTAGTGCAAACACACTTAGACAGAACACAGTCAGGATCATGACATCTGAGAGCTTCTTCACAGACTGAATCAGGGCTCCCACAATAGTTTTCAGGCCTACAAATAAAATCAGAGGAAGAAATTTAAATATACTGTTTAACAGCTACTTTACCAACAAAAACATCATGAGCTTGTCCTGGAAAATAAAGATGTCATGCAGACGGCCAACAATATTACTTTAATGTGTGTGATTGAATAACATTTTCATGAAAAGCCTGCTAGCTGGTGAAAATGAATGAAAGCGGAACCTCTATGTTCATTAGAAAACTGAATGGAAATGAACCAAAGTGTATTTCCAAACATTCCTTAGAGCACAAAAAAGATTTTATTATTCATGCTTAAACATCAACCTTGTGTAAATATTTTGCTTTTATTTGCAGATGTCTTACTCCTTAACCTCTTACTGATTTTAGAAAAATCTATATGAATAGAGTACTAAGAAATCTTTTAAGTCACTGAATTATGAGGGAATATATTTGCAAATTCTGCAAGCTTGAGTATGAGTTAAAAAAGGAAGACATCTGAAAACTGAGTCCCATGCAACACTCATGCTATTCCTTGCTCTTTCATTTATCTGCAGGTAAGAAAATTACCAGTTTTTGACCTAAATGGTCAGTTTTGCCTCAGTTTAGCTTCTATGCAGAAAGCTTGATGTTATAGGATGCAGACCATGTATGTAGCCTGTTACTGCAAATGCCTCATGCAAAAACTTGTTAAACTCAAAGGCTGATTTAGAACAGTTTTTAAGAAAGCAACTAGTAAAAGCAAAGAATCAAATCCATCCAAAATACGATGTACCGATTCTTGCTTTTTTATATATTTATTTGCAATAGGTGACAAGCAATAAGGCTTATGCACAAAAGCTGTGATTGCAGCACCAAAGCAGCTAAACTCAGCCTCGGTGTTTAACCTAGCTCTCACCTGGAATGACTGAAATTGTTTTCAATGCTCGGAGAACTCTGAATGTTCTCAACGCTGAGACATTGCCCAGGTCCACAAACTCTGTCACATATCTGTAATAAGGAGTTCACACACAAACACAATGACAAAACACAAGAAACAGTTGGAGATATAAGGGGCCTACCACCTTATACCAGTTTCTTCTTACCTGGAATTACAGAAATAGTTTTCAAAGCTCTCAATACTCTGAAAGTTCGAAGAGCTGAAACATTGCCTAGGTTTACAAATTCTGTTACATACCTGTAGAATTAAATCAGAGTTATTCAGAATTTAGGGAAATCTAAGTCTACATTGGTCTTTCATCAAGACCTTTTCAACTTCAATGAGTGTTGCCATCAGATTTCCAAATTAAGAGAAAAATGGCATTGTCATCAGTCATAATCTGTTACTTAGGAAACTATTTTATTACTTTACAGCTCTAATTGAAACCAAAGCCATATAATTTATATGATAGTTCCTAATTTCTCCAAAGTACATCATTTAAGTGGATGAAAAATATTCTAAATTCTTATGATAACTACATAAAATGCTTGATCTGTCAAGGAAAGTCACCAAGGAGAAACATAGTGTAGGCTCCCACCAATGATTTACTCTTCCAGGATGAAAATGTATTAAGATACTTACGCAAAAGTAATGACTGTGAAATCCAACCAATTCCATGGATCCCGTAGAAATGTGAAATCTTCTAAACAAAAGCCCCTTGCAAGTATTTTTATAAGTGATTCAAAAGTATAAATTCCTGTAAAAGTGTACCTGAGAAAAAACAGCCATGCCCACATTTAAAGATCTAGTAATTTATATGTACATATCTTAAAAGAGACTTAAACAGCAAATAAAATTTAGAGGCTTCCATATGGCTCTGTATCTATCTCCATACAATGTAGAGCTTTTGGCCTGATGTAAACAAATAAGTATTAATCCAAAATATTAATGAAAAGTGAAAGGTGAAAGCCATGAGAAAGAAATATGCAAACAAGGTATAATTTTTATCATTGGATTAATGATCACTGATGATCTACCAAAGAGTGTTAGACTCACAAGGAAGATAAAGGGCTAAAAATATTGGCAGTCAAACACCACTGCAATAATTCAAGCCACTGAATGAGACACTGTAAGCTTTATCCTGGAGGAAGTTAGTGGTTGAAATGAACTTGAATCATTAGCTATCTTGTCTGGTTTTGAGTAGCTAGTATGATTTGTTAAAGAAACTGATCAAGTCTCGAGATATTAAATACACAATTTGAAATAAAGAGGGATGATAATATTGAAAGATATTTTAAATTTTCTACTTACTCCACATTCTTTGTCCAGTCTGGAGGGTTACTCATGGTCATAAATACACAGTTGGTAAGAATAGTGCACATAATGAGCACATTGAATAAAGTAGAATATCGTCAAGGAAGACAAAGAACAACGGAAAATCTCACTTCCAAGTACCACCATGCCTTTCACCACCATGAAATTTAGAACTTTTATGCCCTTATAATTTTATTATCGAGTTTATTATTTCCATTTCTGTCATTCAACAACACCATTTCTAGGCCATGTCAGCCCAAGTCATCAACTACTTAGAAGATACTTAGGTGCTTTTTAGTAATTAAAAAGATGAAAGGGAAAGCAAGGAGTTCATTAGTAAATAATTTATCAGTTTAAGTTTTTTAAATGACAGCCTCAGGTCAACAACTGAACTGCAAGTTCATCATGTATATAAACCCTGACAAAAATTCAGCAAGAGAAATTTATTTAAAAAAAAAAATTCAACAAGCGAATTCAAGTGCTTGATTAAATGCATTATACCTCTATTCAAAGGGTTGCCTTGGTTGAATATCTTTAATAAGATTCTAAGCGGGGTATATGATATACTGTAATTGCTGATAAAATTCTGAATAGTAAGAGAAAATGGTTGATGTTTAGTGCTGGCATTTCTTGGGTTTGTAATTATGGCCAAATTACTTAATTTCCCTGGTTTTGCTTCACTTCACTATGAAAGTATTTTAAAAAAGAAACTACTTACAGGATTTCTGTGAGGATCAAATTAGTTAAAATATGTTAAAGCTCTTACACTTACTGTGCCTGATACATAGTAGATGTTAAATAAATTGCTTTTTTAACTTCCTGAATCATAGAGGATACTGCTTATAACAAATATCTAGTTGGTTTCACTGTAACCCATTTTGCTTTTGTAGACATAGCCAATTCCCTTCATTTTTCTTTATATTGAAAAATGACAAAATTTTCTAAGAAAATATTTGGTAATCAGATAATGAAATGAGTTTCTTTCATATTTAATAAAAAGCAGAAAGATTCCGTTGTAATTGCACAAAACAACACCCTTCATCAATGTAAATTTAGATACAATTATAATTATCTCAGAGAATGAATAGATGCTATTCATTACCCTTCTCCCTAGTTTTATTATAAATTTTCACATTACTTGCACATAACAAAATATCATCGTGATTTTAAGTGCAGTAAAACAGGACAGTGAGTAGCTAATGTCACATTAAACTCTAAAGAAAGTTTCTTTGCATGTACAATGGGATTTAGTCAAAGCAGTAACTGATTTTTCATTTTTACTAGCAGCGATATAAGGCACATGCTTAATTCTCAGCTGTTCAAATGCATCCACATGAAAATGATCATATGTGAATAATGTGGATCAGCCACGTGAGGGCACTGCAACCTAGAGAACACAGAAAAACACCATTTCAAAAAAGAAACATATTTTTCCTTTATTGCTAAAAAAAAATAAAAATAAGAAAATTAAAGATGATTTGCTATTAGCATAAAAAACTAGAGGATCACAAAGGTGATCTGTTGTCCTGCTAGGCCCTACTGGAGGAAATAACTCCCTCTGGCAGATCAACACCATTTGAATGCATGGTTCCCGATCTCGACACAGTCCTGTATTTCTCCACTTAGCTCTGTCCCTTACTCTCTGCAAAGACAATTTCAAATATTCTCCACTCTACTCTGACTTCTAACCTTCTTTTTCCTTCCCTCCCTCCTGAAGTCGATGATGACCTTTTATCTTACTTTACTTAAAGTAGAGATAACATCAGTTGGCTGTACTACTTCTCATCCCCAAATTGACAAGCCTCCCTGAATTGAAATCTATCCTTTCCTCCTTCCTGTTTCAATGGGGAAGAATTCAATTCCTACACCTATGTTCTGGACACCTTCTACTTTTCTAGAATACTTTGTAAATCTCTTATCTCTTCCTTCTCTCACCTTTAACATCTCCCACATTCTTGGCCTCTTCCTATCAACATAAACTTGCTTTGGTCTGTCCTATCTTGGGATGGTGGGGAGGAGACTACTTTCCTGCAATCCACAATGCCCTTTAACTATTTACAACCCTAACTTTTTCCATTTAACAGTCAAACTTCTTGAAAGAGATGTTTATCTTTTCCTCAAGTATTTTATCACATTCTCAACCTACTACCTTTTTTTTTCTGAAGACAACAAACTTTCCATGTTTTGTCACTAAAAAGAAAAGGATAATTTCGAGTTCTTATTTGACTTGTTCTCTCAGCAGTATTTGACAAACATGAATCTTCCTCTTTCATTATGTTCTTTCCCCCTTGCTTCATAACTTCCCAATCCTCCATTTCTTCAACAATTTCTGTATCTTCTGAAACGTAATTCTTTTTTGAAAAGAAGGACCTGGGATATCTCAGCCATTTCCCCAATCTCCTGCTATATTCATCTTGGTAGAGCAGAACTCATCAACAAACATAGTTTCATGCACCATTTTTGTATCTGCGAGTCTCAAATATTTCTGTCTAAGTTAGACCTCTTTTCTGAACTCCACACACCCTACTGTCCACATGACATCTGCACTTATGTATCTATTTGATACTGCTTCAAATAATTTGAAACACCTTGAGTTCTAAAACTGAATTAAAAGTCTTTTCATCTACTTCAGTCTACTTCTCTAGTTTTGTATTATTTAGTCTTCATTGCACTCTCCGCTGTCCCATGTTATTGTAATTGTTTTAGATCATCTAATGAAATACGTTTGTTCTCAAATTAGAGTCTTTGCAAATGCCACCCCTTTTCCCTGGAAATGCTTTCTACTTCACCCCAGCCAACTCATACTTACTTAGTACTCAGATTAAAAGTTATTTCTAGTAGAAACTTATTCACAATAGTACCTGACCTGTTTACATATACCAGTTATATATTCTTATAGCACCTTATATTATTTTTCCAATGATTACTTTTCATATTGATCTTTTCTATTAGACTGTCATCTTCATGAGGGCAGAGACCATGTTTGTACTGTTCACCATTACATCCTTGCCATTTCACAGCGTCAGTTGACTATTGAATGAAATCAATTTGCAACTCATTTCTGACTAAATGAATATTTTTCCTTTTTAATGATTTTTCATGAGGTAGTTATTGATATGGGACAAAAATACAGCATGAAATCTGTCTTCACATATATTGAGTACACAAATTTCAATACCTTTTTTTTTTAGAAAAAAGATAAATGTAAGGTATGACTTAATAGCCTCATGAGATTTATGTCACATAATAGTCTAAACTATGGTTTTATAAGTAAAATGTTTACTATTTATAATGGTGGAATTTAATTATATACAATGAAGTAAAAGATATATTTCAATGTTCATAAGTGATAGAAAGAAATATTATTGTCCAGTAAGTCACAATTAATAAAGCATTATACTCCCACATTGCATAACTATCACTTCAATAATAAAAAATACATGTAAGTTAAAGATCCTCAAACACTCAAAAAGGAAAGCAAATAAAACTATTTTGCCTTTAAAACAAAATACAAGATAACTAGAGTTGGGTTTTTACGCTTTTAATAGATATCTCTAAATAGAAAATTTTAAAATTTATTAACTTTTAAAAATCACTGTGGATTTATTCTTTCAGTCACATACTTTTAAAATTCTTGGAATCTGGTGAGTGACTAAAATAATGGGGTTTCAGATAATCATAACAAATATACAAATATGAAAATAAAAGGTAAGTATGGATTTTGTATTGGTGATACCATACAGTGAAAAAGTATAGAAACTCTACATCAAGGCAGATTTCAGGGGGCTAGAACTAGTAACCAAATATATGATTCCTATATTATTTTCTAAATACATAGGCCAAGACATCAACTAAAGTACACTTTTCAAAAGAACAATGTATCCCAGAATAATATTTCCTCAAGAGCTTTGGTATATAAAATAATACAGAAGCAGACTAACTTTATAGAATATCAGGGAAAAAATAACTTTTTAATCTATTAATTTAATAAATTGTGTTAATCTTTTGATATTGACCTGTCACTTGGCAAATCTAAAATATTTTCTGTGTGTATATGAGGAGAGACTTCTTAAAGTTCACATTGAAAATGGTTTATGTAGCCTTTGCCATGGAACCTAGGTAGAGTACTGGCATGCCCATCCCATACATTCTCGTATGTTGGATGAAGCAGCATGGGCTTTAAAACAGTAAATCGTGGATCACATGCATCCTTTACTAACCACGTGGGCTTCACCAAGTTCTTTAATAGTCTGACATTCAGCTGTCATATAAATGCATATAATAGTACTAATACTTTCCTTAGGGGATACAATTATTTATTAATATTAATCATTTGTATATTGAATATAAAATGTAGGGTATTTGTCATTTTTCAGGAAGGGAAAGACTGTGCTTCTGTTCAGAGACTTTGTAATGACATAATATTCAGAGACATTCCAAGGGAATTTTGAACTTAAAAATATATATATAAACTCAAGGTAGAGAGTTTTGTTAGAGGTTTTTGGAACAAAAATATGGAGAATTCAAAGCAAAATAAGATAGGTCTCTTTCTACACATTGGCACATATTTCTGAGCCAGCAGAAATATTGACTAAATGTCACATATACACTGTTAACTCATCATTCTGTTATTAAAAAATCTCCTATATGATAATATGTGATAACGTTTGCGCATTGAAAACAGGGGAAGTGAAAATTATACGTTGGTCTCCCTCCTTTCCTACAGATCTATGTAGTTCTTCTAATGGGAAACCTCGATGTTTTTAATTTCAACATAGATACATATAATTTTGGGATGAGCTAAAAATCTCACTTCTTACATAATGAAATAGTAAATTGGAGCCACTGAAAATAACCTTTGAGATACATAGAGATAAAGATATTGGTAACGCCCCTAGTACATTGTACCTGAGGGTTTAGAAATTGGTTTTCTTCTGTTAGATGGAAAAAGCAAAGAGCACTGGGCTAATAATCAGAAGACCTGGTATAAAGTGTCAGCTCTGTCACTGATGTAAAATGTGCCCTGGGAACTCAATTAACTAGCGCAAAGTGAGAAAGCTGAAAGAAAGAAAGCTGAGAATGACTACATTGTGTTTAGTCACTTATAGCTCCAAACTGGTGCAATAAAACATTTTGTTTGCAAAGTCAGGATGCGAGAGAGTAGTGATTTGTACAAAATTCTTTGTGCAATTCCTTAAGCAATATGAAAGTTTTACTTTGCAGCAGTTGCTGCTATAATTATAGCTACTACAACCAACACTAACTGTCAGAGCTACCATTTGTCAAGTATCTACTAAGTGCTAGTCATGGTACTAGGAACTTCTCACACATTTTATTATTAATGGTGTATAAATTATGACTATAATTGCATAGGTAGAGAAACTGAGATTCAAATCAGTTGGAGTGACTTAGTTCAAGGTCATATAGCTAATACATAAATCTTAGAACTGGAGTTTGAACCAGGTTTTCTGACACCAAAAGCTGATTTTCATTTTCTTCTCCTTTGTGAATGATGAGTAATTCTGAATTAGTTGTGTGACTTGGAGTGTCTTTGTCATGATTTTAAATATCATCGTATACTGATTTCTCTCAACGTTGTATTTCCAGGAGAACCCTTTCCTGAACTCCTTAAGTCTCCCACTGATGTCTAATAGGCATCGCAAAAATAACATGTTCAAATACAAACTCTGGATTTTACCCACCATATTGTGGCACCTAAGGCCATCCCAAGCTCAGTCAATAGCAACTACACTTTTCTTTCTTGACCGGACTAAATACTTGGACTCATCCTTAGCTTTGCTCATTCCCTCATGCTCTACATCCAATTGCTGAGCAAATTCTGTCAGCTCTTCTGCAAAATACATCTAATTGTGATGACATTTTGCCACCCTCATTGTTTCTTTCATAGTCCAAGTCACCAGCATCCCTTTTCTTCGTAATGGCAGTAGGCCCCCAATCTACCTTTTTGCTGCCACACTCTAACCCCATGCAGCCTATCATCCATGAAGCAGCCAGAGTGATCTTTGTAAAATCTGAGTCAGTTCATGATTGTCTTCTGCTGAAAGCCCTTCAGTCATCTCTCCCCATCTCATTTGGAGTAAATTTGGTATCCTCACCATGGCCTACAACTTTAGCCCCTGACCTCCACTCTCACAGACCTTATCTTCTCCCAGGCCCTGCCTTTCCCACTCTACTGCAGGTGCAGTGGGCTCTTGCTGATTCTTAAATGCACTGGTTTCACCTCTGCCTTCATACTTTGTCTTCATATTTGCTATTTCCCTTACACCTACTTTCCCCCTAAATTTCCATGCCTCACTCCCTCACTTCTTTTATATCTTTGTTCAAATGGTATCTTTTCAGGGAGAACTTCCTTGACTGTATGATCTAAAACAGCATCTTGCCACTCTTCTCTTTTTACACAACTTTATTTTTTTCTTAATAGGACTTATCACTAGCTGACATCTGATTTATTTTTATTATCATTCTCCTCAAAAATACATGCATACACATAACTATGGGAGCAGGGACTTTGTTTTGTTCAATGTTGTATCCCAATGCCTACAAGAACATCTACCACATAGTAGGTACTCGATAAATATTTGCAAATCAACAGATGAATGAGCGATGAAAGCAAAATAAAAAAAGACTATATATTAAGTTATAATCATAAAAATTGACATGAAACACTTGAAACTGGGAATTTTAGGAATATAAATTAATTTCAACTTGTTTACTATATAAAAGTATAACCATATTTTATTTAACTATGAAACAAGATACTAGGCACATCAAAAGCATTTTCAGTTTTCAAAATATACCCTGACAAAAATATGGCAAGCATAAATATAACTTCTTACTCTGCCAAAATCAAGAAACAAAGCTAATTTGATATTCAATAGCTTCTAATGAAGATAACAGATCTTTGCGAAACAAATCAGGATTTTTGTTGGAGATAGAGGTATTGGTGCAGATTTAAAATGCCAATTTCTTTATTGTGAATGGACATTTTCTGGTTTATTAACTAGTAATAACAAATACACAGTGACCTCTTAACTGTGCTCAAGTCCACTGTGACTATCTCTAATCGTTTTTAACTTAATGGCAAAAGGCACTATGCTTGAAGTTAGAAAACAAGGATTTGAACCTACGGTTTGCATTGTGAGAAATAAAAGACAAAATTATTGGGAAAATCTCTTGGAAACTGCAGAGTATTATACATACCAAAGTTTACTAGAATCTCTAATGAAGTGTGTGACTATTACCAAAAGACTGAAGAATTTATCTCTTTTAGACTATTGGTCCGTCTGCCTTTTTTTTTCCCTTATATTTCTACTCTTAGGTGAGATATATGAAATATACATATATTAATTTGGCAATTAATATTTTTAAAAATTTACTTTCTCTAGAGAGATTTCCAGAAACAAATTGTGGCTACAAGCCATTTGTAAGCTTCTGGGAGAGTCAATTGTTTGGTAAATCTTAATAGATCTACTTGGCTGCCTCAACATTTCAACTTGCATCACTGCAGGCCTCCTCACAACTTTGCCCCATGGAGGTTTTCTTTCTTTCTTCTGGGAAGCAAGTTCAAACCTTCAAATTCAAGTTGTATCTTGATTCCTAGAGAGCCCCACCGTAAACTTTGTCCTTAATGCTCAGATTCTCTGATCAGAACTTTGAAAACTGCCCTCATCCACTATCACTTTCCAGAGGGTCTCAAATAAAAATTCATGGGCTCTCTAACCTCCTAGTATTTTCCAGAGTGGAGATGAGAGATTTCACAACATTTTTAAAGATCTCTACTACACAAAAATTTTAAAACAAGAAGCTACGTTTTTCTTTAATAGTGGGCTTTCTTAATTCCATCTCATCGTTCAGATTCAGGGCAAAATAGATTTTTCTGACCGATTCAAACCTTCCATTTTGTCACTTGTTTTGCATATGATCCTTTAATCTCTGATTCATTAGTCACTTATTTTTTCAACATGGACTCTCCCCATGTCTACTCTGAACCGAGTGTTGGACTAAGTCTGAGTTTTCACATAATTACATGTAAAAAATAATGTTTACATGATGGGCATACAATTATTTTAAAATATAATAAATAATTTATGGAAAGATTTATTCAGTGTACAGATTCTAAATACTTGAAATATAATAATAAACCATAATTTATAATTCAGGAGATCCAAATCTAAATCTCAGCTCTGTTTTCATTCCTAATGCTAACTTGAAAACATTTTTTCTCCCTGTACAACTGAGCTCTCTCTTACTTGAAAAACAAAGGTAAGAAAACACATTGCTTTAGATAAGTCAGAAGAAATTATTAAATCTTAAAACACAAAACAAATATCAAATTTAAACATGTTACTGTCTATGTAAAACTTCTGGGGAGGGGGAGGGGAACAAACTAGAGATTAGAAAGAGACTGAATTCCAGACTGAATTCTAGGCAAGTCTGGGATCACAAATTACAGCCCCTCCACTCAGAAATGAACTACGTTCCATGGTACCAAGCTCATTTCCATCTCCTGAATTCCAATATTTTCTAGGCCTGCTAAGGGCAGTGAGCTTTTATATTGCAAGCCTTAAAGCCAGGCTCTGGGCTAATCATGTTGTGGGATCCAGGCAAAGACTATTCTAAAGAAGAAACATTAAAAGTTGTCCTATCTGAGGCTTTGCTTAAATTTCAGTTTCTCTTTCAGGAACCTTCCCTCTGGTTCCCAAAGCATATAGGTCCTCATTGCAAGACTTCTGTGTTCTTCCTGTAAATGCCCCTTGCCTGGCACAGCCCCCGTCTTCCAAACCTTTGCTTCCCTCTTTTTTCCAGGGCTGGCTGTCAGCCAGACAGACCACTGTCCCTTGCTTGTAATAAAACTTATCATTCACAACTACTCTATGTAACTTTCAAGAGTAAGTAAAATTATAAGCCACCAAGGTGCCATCAATCCCACTTCCAAAGAGTAGCTACTTCAATAAGGAAAATGAAGAATAAAATAAGGCAGACATTAAGCCTTTGGAGGGAGAGAGGTAATTGTATCAGGACCTGTGACTTAGATGGAACCTAGGAACAAGTGACAAAAAAAAAAAAAAAAAAGGAGGTAGGAAGGGGAAGGAAGGAAAGAAGGAAGGAAGGAAGGAAGAAAGGGAAAATAGAAAATCAATGGGAATTCTGTCGGGAAAATAATATGGAGAAATATTTGAAAGGCTAGTGTGTACACAGACACACGTTGTAAACATTTACTAATCCAAAGCTTTCAAATGCTGAAATGGGAAACAGAAAGTAAAATTCAGACCAAAAAGAAATAAAATTTTGTATTTTCAACACGTAAAGCAGTAAATTAGCTAATAAAGTTTACCCATTACATAACATTGTAAAGTTTAAAAAGAAGAAGTAAGTAGCGAGCCAAGGAGAAGAGAAGTACTTAGAAGATGGAGAAAAGTGGTTCACTTACCTATGATCCTATTTGCAAGACGCTAACTGTTGAGTAAGTGGAAAGAAAAAGTAAAGTGCACGTAACACTGGCAACCAACCACATGCATATTTTTAAATTCCCAGCTCAATAATTCAGTCAAGGAGCAAAATCACGTTAAATGACTATTTGAAAAAAAGGATATGAATGTACCAAAATCTTAATAGCTAATTTTCTAATAGGGTTGAAGGGAGTTAAGATGTACAGGGCAGAGGTGGCACTGAATCGAGAGATTGCTTTCCCTTTATTCAATACTATAAATGTCTGAAAAAGAAAACACAACATATAAAACAAAATTTAGATAGCCTTATAAAAAAATGTAAGTAATATCCTAATTACCAACATATGACATGGTGATAGGTGCTTTTTCTTTCTGAGGACTATAAATTGTCCTAAATTTGGTAAGTGACTTGAGGATGTAAAGAAGGAAATAAAGAAAATTCGTAGTCAATGCCATAGAAATTCTTAGCATCTTTATCAAGTTTTGATATCAGCATTTTTAAACTATTTGTAATTCATAAAAAGCATAAAAACGAGGTTTTGATAATGTCTTCAGTTAGATAAAAAAAAATTTTCACAAGAACTTCAGGGTTTTCCAAGATTGTGTTTGGATCAAACTCTTTTTTGAGCACTGCAAGTCACCTGCTACTATTCATTCTGAGGAGAAACATAGAAAGGACAAAGTGTATGGTATGAAGGCATAAACCTACAGAAGATCGAAGTACCCTATGTAGAGTTCAAGATCATAAAAATTCATTTATATATTTCTTTTGGAAATATAAAATATACATATGGAAAATTCATTCCCTATTTTCACTTTTTGCTTCACCACAATGTAAGGTGAGAGACTTTTTTTTGCCCTTCCTCAATGCCCCATTGCAAGATGCCTCTTCAGTTCTCTGCCTGTCCTGGGAATGTAGGTTGAAATGAGTGCTTCCAAAAGACTTCTAGGATAATGGGACCATTACATGGCTAGGCCCAGCCAGCATCCTCGGGCTATCTGAGATAGAAAGGAGGAAGGACAACATTCTTTACCAGACATCCCTGGGAATAGCCTGGAACCAATTAGGAAGGAAGGGAAATAAAGGCAACTTGACTAAGAACTCACTTTCTTATTGATATAGTACGGGTCCAGGTCCTCCAGGGGCTCTGACACCATCTCTGGAGGAATGTCTCCATAAATAAATGGAAGGGATTTTCCTGCTTCCAAGTCACTATTTGGCTTTGGGCCATTTTCATCATCTTCATCCTTGCGCTCTTGTTTGGGTCTCGTAGCTTTTTCTTCTGCAATGCGTTGCTCAATAGCAGCAAGGGATTCCCTGGTAAAGAAGCGGAAGCTGTCAGGTCCTGGCGGTACCAGCACTGACTGTGCCATCTTTTCATCCTGCTCCTTTAATCACTGTTTAGCTCCTTGCATAAGAAAGTGCTATGGAAATGAGAGAGAGACAGAGAAAGAAAGCAATGGTCACTAGGATAAAAGGTTACTGTGACAATTACATGCTACTGAGATAAAATATATAAACCAAAGTATCTATAATAATATTTTACTAAGGAAGCTGCATTTGCCATCCAGGGAATTCTCACGCATGCATTCCTTTGCCTGCATGGAGATCTTTCATATTCAGTATGTGTCTATGAGGTAATCTCATCTCCCACTTCCAAAATGATTTAAGTGGAAATATCCAATTCAGAGCTAGGAAATGGAGGATACTGGCTTATGCTTGCTATTTCACTTGTGTGAATATTTTGGCAGCCATCTTTTCTAACATCTTTTCTAAAAAAATATCAGAGATCCAAAACAAGAGATGAATAATCACCCAAAACTGTAGAACCTGGGCTGTGCAAGGATCTTGCATATATCTCTCCATTTTTTTTTCTATGTTCCCTTTGGCCTACTTTTCCACTCTTAATGCTTATTCAGTATCAACGCACCTGGTAAAAAGCTCTGGAAATTCTGAAATACCAGGCTGTGGAAACATAGGTGGATACTGCTTGAAAACAAGGGAGCAGGAAGGAACAGGGGATGCCCGGTTGCGTTTGGAACTGTTTGGAAGCTGCACAGGAAGGGATCCAGCTCCTGCCAAACTGGGCAGGAAGTCACCCACGTCAGAGGTCTGGTGCTTGGACCCCCTGGTTTAGCAACCTGCTGCCAGCTAGTGTAATTACTTCTTAAATGACCAAATTTGCAGTTCCTTAGGAAATACGGTAGAGATAGCCCATTTTCTCAAATAGTGTCCATTTCATAAAATCTACATAGCAGCTCTGAACTTGAACAAAATGATAAGTTGAACATAGTTTATCTTTTAAGCAAACTCCTATTATACTGGCATTTGCAATACATCCAGTTTTACTGTATTCTAATCACATTTTACTGGATTAATATGTGTAACTCAACAAAGCACAACATCATTCCAAATGTTATCTCCGAATCAGTGGCAAGAGTTTCTATGCTTTTTGAAATAATATGACCAAAATCTTGACTCCGGAACGCCATCTGTATACAATCACTTATCAATTTCCCTTCTTTAAAAAATGTCAGTCCATTTTAACACCCACCCTACAAAAATAAGAATTGCCATTTAATTATATAAAGTACATTTTCTAAGAGTAAAATTCATTAATATCTGGATCATTTCTATAATATACGCCAAATCAAACAGGGAAATCTAAAATATAATAAGCTACTGTACCATCTCCACATTTTTTTGAAGTCGACTAGGTAGGACCTTTCAGCTACCAGCTAGCAGACTATCACAGTGCCTCCAAAACACCTCTCATCTCCCTCACCCAGCCCCAGAGACTCATGCCTGGCAACAGGCATGGCAGTTCCCTCTTTGCACACTCCAGGGAGGGAACTGTCATGCCTGGGTGTTCTAATAGAAAAGACATGCTAAAACATGCAGCCAGCAGTTTCAAAATGAAAGTGGTCCTCTGCAGATTCCCCCAAGGATTCTACTGTAAAGGCAGAGAAGCATCACAGAGAATAAGCATAATAAGAATGTTAAAACATTACCCCTGCAGAATCTTTTACACCCAGGGTTTGGGATTGATAAACTGGCAACGAGAAGACTGCAGCTAAAATTCCATCATGCTTTTTTTTCTTTTTCTCATTTTTTTTTTCTTTTTCTTTTTTTTTAGTTCTCCTTCAAAGACCACACCTAACTTCCTGTAAAAGGATTCTGGTAACTGGAGTAAGAACAGGCATTTCCTGTGCCGGGACTACAAAAAGGCATTCTTATAACTACCACTAGAGGGCGGAGGGACCGTGAAGAGAAACAGTGTATGCATTGAGGTGTTAGAAGTAGCCTAAAGCTTTCAGTAATAGAGCTCTGATGTATAGGCTTTTCTTAGAACAAAACATTAAGACTTTGCTGATTTCAATTATTAATTCTGTTAACCAATAATTCTTCTGTTCATGCCTTTTATTTGATAAACCAGAAGTCATTCAATCAATACAAATAATTCAAATTAAAAGTAAAAAGAAAGTAAATAATGAAGGGGAAATATAAAAACTCATAAAACAGCAATTATATTAATGAAAGTCTTACATACAGTTCAATTTAGTCTCAGCCCCAGAGTATCTGAAATCCAATAAAGTGCTTTGCTGATTCAACAGAGATGGCTTTTGTGCCGTACAAGTTAACTTTCTCTAGAAATAAAATAACCCTGATGAGACACCAATCTAATTTTATCTCTGATTTGAGTGGCTGAAAAGCAACCAGAAGAAAATGGAAATGACAGTGGAATGCTAAATGCCAGTTTTTCAACTAATAACACAGCTAAGATTTGAGAGTTTACTATGTGTGGGTCACTGACTGGACTATTATGTGTGCATGTGCTGTATCATTTCATCCTTCCCACAATCTTGTTCGATAAACACTTTCATAGTTTTTATTTAAAAACCAAAGAAAAGAAGTACACCAAGATTAAGAAAAAGTCACCAAATATCCTACAGGTAGGATTCAAACTCAAAGTCTGACACCAAAAATCTGCTAACTTTATTTAATCTTAAAAAGAAACATCTGCTCGTGCAACTAAAGCTTAAAATAAAAATTAAATGAAAATCAAACAGTGGCACCAATTATGATCAGAAATGGTCATAATTATTAAATCGAGATATTTTGCATATTTTGTAGCTTCATCACTTTTATTAAAAATATTATTTGTTGGAAATGAGCAAAAAGGCGATATAGTCAAAAAGAAAATTTTAGTCGCTACAGCAAATCTCTTTTGGTTATGAGAAACAGGATGATTTAAACTGGCTTAAGAGAGAAAAAAAGCAAAGAAGGGAGGGAGAGAAAAGAGAGGAAGGAAGGAAGAAGGGGGTTTGGTTCATTGATTCAAGATTTACTGTCTACAATAGCTTTGGATAATTTGGAAGCTCAACTAATGTTGCCAGCACCTAGTTATGCTGTATCCTTTTGTCTGATTTCCATGGTGATAGCTTTTCTAGAGATTTGTTCCTTATTGTAGTAAAATGCTGTAGCAGCTCCAGCCTCTCACCCTCCCAGACTTAAATGCAATAGGAACAAGGACCCAGAAAAACTCATTGTATCTCACTGACTACAGTTGGGTCACATGCACATCCCTGAAATAATCACTCTGTGAAGGGGGAAGGGTATGTCATTCTATGTGCTTTGATTGGCTTCCCCTAAGCCAAATGCCCCACGCTCGAAACTATGAGGAAATTTCACTTGAAATGTATGAAAAGTCAGGGTTGTGGTGGTAGTATAGAAACATTCTTCAAAAGCAGAGTTGGGGTACTATTACTAGAATGGGGGGGGCATGATGTTAGTCAATAAAAACAAACAAATTGGGGTTGTTTTCCTAGTTTCACCATATTCATTATAGATAAATATTCTATGTTTGGGACTTAGAAACCAGGCAAAATTTTAAGAAGATCTCTTCCCCAAAAGAAACTGTCCTGCATTTGAATACTTCAAAAAGCTCTATGGTTAGGGTTAGCATTAGCTTCATTTATCAAATGAATATATGAATATTCTGGTACAGATATGCTCAACAATAAGCTAATTTGTTACACAAAAGATTCTAAATTCAAAAAAAACTAAGGAATTCGACTTTTACAAAGTGATTTCCCAAGTATTTTGGGGGAAGATTAACCATAATAACAACACATAGTGCTTAATTTGGCAGGCACTATTTTAAGAAATGTAAAACCATTTAATTCTTAATGACCTGATTAAGTAAATACCGTGATCATCCCCATTTGAAACACGAGGAAAATGAGACACCAAAACATTAAATAATTTGTAACATGCATAAGTTCTCACAGCTGGAAGTAGGAGAAACGGAATTTGAACCCAGGCTCTCTGGCTACAGAATCCATGTTCCTAACCATGATGAAATGCTTCTCAAGTCTTTTCCAGAATCACTTACTAACAGAAACATACCAAAATAATATATAAGTTGTACGGTCATCCCTTTTTCTCTCATCGACCCTAGACAGTGGACATGTATTAGAATATTTAAAAGGGTGAACGTGAAATGTTTTGCCAAAACATAGAAGACATAAGATGAGCAACACTTGAATATTTTTTCCATCTTAAAAAGATGTTTATGCAATATAGGTTTGAAGTAACAATTATAGTCTCTTCTTTCTGATATCATAGGATAAGTTTTTCGGAAGTCATGCATATTAATTTTTTTCCCGTTTGTTCTGACCCTTGTTAACACTGTAATGATATTTTATTAGAATGCTAAATAACAGATGTTACGTGGCTTTTAAACTTCATTCCGTTATACTACTTTTCAGATGGAAGATTTTGTATTACAACTTTTAAGGCTAGACACTATATTTGGAAAATCTATAAATAATGGGAAAGACAAACAGTATTATTTAAGTAGTCAGAAAAGAAAGAACATTAAGAATTAGATTTCTAAATTCTGCTGACATTTCTATGTTTCCCTTTCAGTCCTTTTCTTTTATTTTCTTCACTTATAAAATAGGAAAATTAATCTTCTAAATTAAAATATAAAAATTAAACTGTTATTACATATGATGATGTCTACAAAAAATAAAGTTATATAAAAGACAACACAATAACAAAACAAAGATATATAGTAGTAAAGAATATATGACCACAAAAATCCACATTTATAACAATAAGTACTCTAAAGTTAAATTTATACTAAAAACAAATTATGTGCTTATTAAATCTCATAGGTAAGGAAATAATTATATAATAGTCTATATAATAATTAATGATAGTGGATAGGCGCTCAAAAAACTTAGAGGATTTTTGTCCCCGAGTTAAGAAAGCTGAGAAATACTAAGAAATATCTTTTTCTGAAAGTGATCTTTTAATCCTATTTTACAAGTGTAATTTTCAGTTTTCTTCAGTACATTAGAGTAACACTGGAAATATAAACTAAGAAGATTTACTAAACGTTATAAATAAAAGATTTATTTCTGGATTTTCCAGTTTCTTTAATCCATACGTTCGAGACTATTTCCTCATGAACTTTTCTACTGTCACTGGGTTTTGCATATTCTTCCCTCTTAAACCTTGATCCACTAGCTCATTCCTGTAGCTAACAATTTCCGTAAGAGAGAGAAATTTCTAAACAACTAGACTTAGATGGTTTTATATTATAGATTAGGAACAGAACACAATAGAAAATGTAGCCAAAGGCTCAGTATGTACCGTTCAGACAAACTATCATTTTTCTTTAAATGTTGGGTTTAGTTAAAATATAAAAAAACTTTATTTTCAGTATTTTGTATTTATATTATATTTGTTGAGCAATATTCTTATAAAAGTATAAGTATTCCTGTAATTTATTGTTATGTTTTTGAACACATTGTTTTTAACAGAAGTGCACATCAATATTCTCATGACGATCCTTGAAAAATATTATTAAATGTACTCATAATCACTGTACACTCAACTTTCCTGAGAAAAAAATAAATTCTATACAATGAGATATGCTTGTATGTTTATAAAGCATTTTTATTTTATTGAAGGTAGACTAGCACCATGTTTCTACATCCTTCCTTAATTTTTAGATGTATTAAATGCATGTTAGTAGACATCCATGAACTACTTCAACCCCTTTAATTGACTTATTGGCTGGAAAGCCACCTCCAGTCTGACTACATATTAGTTTGATTTTGATGGTAGATTACGCTAGAATCATGGAATTCCACTTCTGGATCTTAACAGGTAAGGAAGGTTTCCAAAAGTATGGTCATCCCCATGATAGTGAGACATTTCCATTTATTCCAAATGCCTAAATATTCCCAGCTTAATTTTCTTCATTTCTTCTGTTTAACTGAGGACTTCTACTTAAAACTTTCCCCTTCAGCCGCCACCTTCTTCTAGTAGGGAGAAAAAGGCAGCCTCTAAACTCCTTAGTGGGGTATTAGACTGAATGTCTGGGCATCTTCCCCAAGAGAAAACAAGCAGGCAGAGCCAGGAGAGGTCTTTGGAATGAAAAACACTGCTCAAAAAAAGAGCTACATTCCATAGTGTCACAGATACAAAGTGTGTGTGTGTGTGCGTGCGTGCGCGCGCGCGCTTGAAAACATGCATGCGCGTATGCACATGTGCGCACATAAGCATGTGTCTGTCTCAGAGAGAATTAGAGATGAGAGATGAGAACATAAGAAACCATGAATTTGTTTCTTCATGTCATGTTAACATGACCCATGACCTAAATTTTGGTACTCTACTCGGTTCTTGATATTAGCCATCTCTTTTAGTTCTTGTAATATCTTGTGAAGGACGTAATGTCACTTTTCTAGCGTGGTGGTGACCCCGGTTTATTGCCATTGCCACACAGAGCCAGATTTAAACTCAAATGTGTCTGATTTCAAGTTCTAAATACACTTCATTGTCCCGTTTTCCTCTGAAGTGAGAAATGTACCACTGATATACAAGTTGCGACAGGTAGTGTGAGATATGTCTGAGTTTTTAAGTTGCTGAATCCCTACCTACACCTAAGATATTTGTAGACTACCACAGGTTTACCACTATTAAACAAACCAGTACCCACAGGAATAACTGCTTCCTCTTATACTCTTGCTATTGTGAGGTTAGCTTGAGTTCTCTTGGAATGAGACTTCAACTCTCTGAACCTTAGTTTTCCTTTCAGTAGAAATGTAAACTCATTTTGAGTTTCATGAAATAAATTTGTAAGAAAAAGCTAAGCGCTATAATTGGGACTTAGTAGATGCTTATTAAATGTGGGTTTATTTTCATTTTTTTAGAGATACCTTAGTGGTTTGTCATTTCTACTTTTTTATTAAAGTTATTTATGGAAAGCATTTCTTACCTATTATTGCATCTTGTTTATCTGATCTCAACTTTCTTTCATCTAGCATACTATCTCACTTGAGATAAACCATCCGGTAAATCATTGGTGAATTAACAGCCATAACTCTTTATTGATTCAGGAGCTTTCTTGTTGTCTTCACTGAGTACATTTTCTTTCTCTTCAGTATAGTTTGTGTCATGATGCCAGACTAATTCTAGACTTCTGAGTTTTTTGTTTGTTTCTATATACATCTATGTCACCTCCATAGATTGAGCTTAGCTTATCTTTCCCAATACATGCCCTTAACCTAAAGTCAGACTACCCTCTTCACTGCCTCTTCTGTCCATCATACAGGGACATATCACACATGCACATATACACACATATGCTTGTTTTTGCCCCTGTAGTTTATTTCCTCAGCACAGAAATTTCAATATTCACTTATTTGCCTCTCCCAATTTTATCAATTCTTCAGGTGCAACCACTCTGGAAAAGTCTCTTTAAGGAAATTCTTCTTCATTTTCATCATTTCCATAATTCTTAAAGAGAAAAAGATAGTAATAGTAACCTCTTAGTGCATCCTTCTACATACATTTTTCTTTGCTTTAATTTTCCCAAAAAGTATTTCTAGGTCAATTTTAATAGAAGTATAATATTACATTTGTCTCCTTTACCCAAGAATCTTCAATCATTCTCCATTATCATTCGTATAAAGTACAAATTCCTCTCCCTGACTTTAAAGAATGCTCCAAATTTCCTTTCTAGTCTTATCTCCTTCAACCTCTACCAGTACTTTACGGTAAAGAAAAATGAAATTGCTCAAGTATTCCTTAACTTGCATCCCAATCTTTGTGTTTCTACTTCTAAGTTGTTACAAATACTGTTTTCATGACCTGAAATTCACTACATCACAAATTTAACCCAATGAGACAATAGCAGTTTTAAATCTCAATTATTACATTTTTCATAAATATTTCCATATCCTTCCAGCTGGGTATGTCTTTTCACTTTTTCAAACTCAATAGCATTTGTTTTTCACATTCTATTTGTTGTATTTATGTAACTGCCTTGAGGTAAGGCTGTGATGTTCTCCTCTTTGTAACTCTTGAAACACATAAAGTAATATCTTGCACAAGCAGAAACTCAATAAAACAATTGAATAACAGAAAATTTCAGAGAGACACAGTATTGAACAAGTTGTCATGTTGAAGGGGGCCTGGATGTGCTACAGACTATTGTCACTCTAGAGGGACAGATCTAAGATGAATATGGATGTTATATAAAGGAACAATTTGATTCAATATAAATAATAATGTTCAAATTCTTAGACTTGCATAAAACAAAATGCCTATTCTTTAATAAGAAATAATTATCAATTACTAGAGATACTCAAGCAGATACTGTAGAAAGGATGCTTGCCTGGGTAAATAATTGGAAGGTATAATTCCAAAATACTTCCAACCCCAAGATTCTACGATTGCCTAAAATACAGATCATCAAATTATCTTTTACTAAAGTAGAAAAAAAAAAAGGAAGACAATTAAATTAATTTTAAGAGTTTTTCCATAGATTCTAGATTAGAGATAACTCAAGATCCAGAAGATGGTCACAGAACATGTTATCTCCCTGAGCAGTGAGTGGCTGCTCTTACTTGACTGTGAGCCCCATGAGGACAGAGCACTGGTCTGGGCTGCTGACCACTTCCAGTCTCCAGTACTTATTGCATCATGCAGTTTCTCTGTAAATGTGTGAATGAAATATGAGACCTAATTTTACATTCACGAAACTAAATTAAAAGAGGTCAATGAGAAGACATAGTGAAAAGGATCTTACCAATAAAATCTGGCTTGTTTTAATAATACGATTAATTACCACTTCTTGGATTCCAATCAGAAAACACTGAAGAGCAATGGTATGAAGTTCTTGTCTTTTTTTATGGCCAAGAATGAATCTGTCTTTGTTGAGTTCACATTGTAAACAATATATTTTTAGCAAATACATTAAATTATGTGCCCAGATATACATTTTCCTTTTTAAATTTGTCACCTAGGGGGTCCAGACAATTAACCGAAGAGTGCAATGGCTCTAAACAGGTTAGGATTTCCTTCCTTTGGAGTTGTCACTTATTTTTTTAGGAAGTTGATTTACAGTTTTTTTTTTTTAACCAAGAATTTTTGGCACTCAGTTTCTAGCTACATCTGATTTGTGCAACCATCATTCATTTTAAAGGGCTCTTATTGACTCACTATTATTTGGTAGGCACTGTGCTTCAGATGAAAAAGGCTGTAACTTTGGAGTTAGACAGAACTAGTTTGCCTCTTTACTCTGTTAATTTCTATCTGCACTTCTTTGGGCAAAGAACTTGGACTACAGTGAGGATTAAAGAAGATAAGTAAAATATCCAGTATACACAGCAGATGCTATTTATCGGATTTTTCTCTATGCCCTTCAGCTCTTACACATAGCAATGTACTAAGCAAAATGAATAATATCAAATATAAAGTTAGAAATCTGACCTTTCAGAATTTATAGTACAGTTTACCATTTAACAAAACAATTTTTTTAAGTGCTAATCATGGGTCAGCATTCTTCCAAAAGCTTAGAATACATTAACTAACCAAACAGACCAAAGCAGACAAAACTTCGCCCTCATGGAGCTTCTGTTTTATGCATACTAGTGTAAGTAATTTAAAGATAGAAGATAGCAAGTGGCAATTATTGCTATAGAAAAAGATAATGTAGGAAAGAGAGAGAAAATATCAAGGTAGGAGGTGGGTGAGGAGAATGGTATGTTGTAAATTTAAATAGGGTGCTTAGAGCAAGTCTTATTGAGGAAGTGACATTTAAGCAAAAGCCTTTGAAGGTCCCAAAGAAGCCAGTGAGTCATGAGCCTTCCTGGGTGGTGGGGTTCCAAGCAGAGCAAATGAATGAGTTATATTAAGGTATTTACATTTGGAAAGGCCCATGGTAAGGTAAATAACATTGAAATAATGAAAACAACACAAGGCAATAACATCAACAGGAAGAATAAAGTAGAGCAGGTAGCAGGGACAATCAGTACAATAGCAGATGCTGCCAACCTATTAGGCCTGCCATCTGGTTTCCCAGCAGTTTCACCGGTGACACCTGTGACATAAATGTCAAGATCAGAGCCCAAGCCAGAACCTGAGAGGCAACTATCGGACCAGAAATAAAGGAAAGCTCGCTGCTTCTCAATGTCCTGAGCCTGAGCACAGAGAAGGTATGTAGAAAGCAGGGTAGCCATGCCTGGTTGCTCAGCAAAGTCTAAACCTGGATGGCTATCTTCAGGGCGGACCCAAGAACAGCCTTACAGATATGGAAAGTACAGCAGCTAAATTTAGCAGCTAGAAAGCACTCCACATTAGTGAAGCAGACAAAGCAAAGTGTTGCCTATCTAAATGCCTAGAAATATTTGTTGGCATTTTAAAAGATTAGAAAAGGGATATTTTTTTGTATAATGGTGCAGTCTTAAAAGACAATAGCACCAATTAAAAGATATAGCTACAAAACAGTTGCTACAAAAATTTTTGTTTTCATGTGTAAAAAATGTGTTGGTTTTCATCTGTGAAAAATGTACTTGTCTATTTAACATGTTGGCAGCTACTCTCACTAGCACATTCTCTTACTTTTAATCATTCCTAAAAAATTTTAGAGAGAACAAATAGAGAATTAGCCACTCTGTTCCTCAGTTCACTTAGTCTCTTGATCCTTAGGCTTTTCCTATCTTCTTCTACTTTCTTCCTCCTCTTCTTTTCTTCCCTCCTCTCTTTAGGATAACAGTAATTCCTAACCTGGTAAAATCCATAAAGTTGCTGTTGGAATGAATTCAAACTATTTAAAGTAAATCTCTCTCTCTCTCTTTTTTTGAACTGCAAAGCATTATAGGCAAATTCATTTTCTTCTTTTTCTTAATATTATTAAAATATCAATTTTTGCCCACAGGAATAAATGGAGAAAAGGAATTTCAGATGAAATGATCTTTTGCATTCTATATTTAAAAGTTTCCCTCTATAACTTTATGCATGTGAATTATAAAAGTATGGTTAGAATTCATAAGACGGGTAGATTTTGGACAGCTCTCTATCATGTGCATAGATACAAAGCTCACATATGTCAGATCATGTGATTTCCACCCCGCCATATTGCTCTACTAGTTTCATCTGCTAACTAAGCAGGAAAAACAGCAGACTTGAGAAGGGAAAAGGGCAAAAGGCTGAGGAAAACATACTACCTTCTCCTAATGAAGTGATCATTTGCCTTCTACATATTCATTTCCAGGCCAATACTCATGAATGACATTTCTCATTTATTTTTCTCACTTCCGACTAAACAAAATACACTGAAATCATTAAAAGCAAGGACTGATCTGTGAGCAGCCTTACTTGGAAATTATCAAAGGGCAAGATATGACTCACTCAGTTTTTGAAAAGTTGAAGTCACGATCACAAATCGAAATTGAATTTTCTTTGGGTTGAGAGAGAGAGACAGACAGACAGAGAGACATAGAGGCAAAGGAGAGAGAGGGACAGAGCGAGAGAGAGAGAGAGATAGAGAGAGAGAAAGAGAGATAGAGAGAAAGTCTATCAGGTATCTTCATTTAATATCTCTATATGGCCAAGATAAGACTATAAATTTCTCTGATATGGGGAGGTATAAGCCCAGTTGTGCCTCTCAGAAAATTAGCTCTAAGATAATTGGGAGTTGACTATTTCTGGGTCTTTGATCATAACACCATCAATATTCTCTGCCCCCAAAGAATTCAAAACCTAAATAAACACATGGAAATTTAATAACAGTACTGAGCCCAGTAACAACATAAGAGAACAAAATGACACAACTACAAGGCAGTATATGATTTGTTTGTGATAACACTGACAAGCTTGAATTGGCCACAGCAAACAAATGCCAGGTGCAAGACTGCAACCTATGTATTTTGATCCCCTCCACCCAACACACACACCAAAGAGGATTTAGTCTTTATCCCTTGCTATTTGAAAAAGGTTAAGGACGTTGAGGGCTGAAGTGATGAGCAAAAGCTTCTTGGATGAGGTGGAATTTATGGTGGGCTTTAAACGTTGGGCCAAAAGGGAAGGACATTCCACTAGAACAAAAAATCATAAGCAAAGGACCAGTAGCAAGCAGGGTCTGGCTCTGACCTGCAAGAGAAAACAGGGTAGATCAGGACAATAGCAAATAAAAAAATCAGTTGGATTGGAGTAGAGATTCCTGAATAGATCAAGTTGCAGATCTAATCATGGAAGGATGACAGGAGCTAGAAAGAGAAGATGTTGAATGCAATGCCAAAGGTCAATGACTCCTTGCTGAAGCTTTTAAGAAGGAAAGTGAAATATCAAAAAGTGTATATTATAAAATATATTAAATATTGTAAAATATTGATATAAAAATACTAATACATAGTTAAGATTATAATTTTAGTACAGTAGTGAGAGTAGATAAGCAACATGTGGCTTATAAAGAAATATAAAAATTAGGTGCACAATACTTGTTTAAGAAATTTGCTGTTAAGGAAAGAAGAACAAAATAGAACCAGAGTTCATTTTTTAACATAAGAGGGAGCCACGCTTGGTTGAAGGGATAACAAGAGGAGTTCTCTTGGAATATGAGGATACAATAGGGTCAAGAACAAAGAAAACATTATTAAGCTTTGAAATCAAGAAGAATAACATTAGGTATGGGGAATGTCAGTGTGAATGGATGAAAATACAGTTAAATTAAGATTAACAAGGGAGAAGATCAAATTCACTTGATCACTTCAACTTTTTGAGTAAAATACTATGCCAGATATTGCTTAAAAAGAGTTAGATTAAAAGAGTTTGTGCTAAAAAGTTCAGGAAAGAATAATTAGGCCATTTGAATGACCACTGATAATGTTAGGCAGATAAGTAGACATGAGTGATGGGGGAATGAAGGTCTAACCCAGAGACTTCCCTTAGGACCTTCCCAAAACATCCATTTTATGGTTAAAGATTACCATTACATGCTGAAATTCCAGGAACTAAAAACCACAAAGTTAATCACTGGTTTAGTCCAGTCACAAGTGCCTGTGAACTTAGGACATATTCTGGCCTTCCTTAACTTTAGCCTCATTATATCATCATTATAATATCATACATATGCCCAGAATTTCATGAATCGAATTATAACAGACTAATTCTGGGTAAAACTGCATGCATAGTAGACGGAGTTATTCAACAGTCAAGTGTCAATCAAAGTGATCTCAAATGCCAATCATCTAGTATCCCCCGCCCCGAAACCACCCATCTAGGGCCAATATAAAGAACACTTCCTGAATTCTGTGTAGCCTATTTCTTTCTTGAAATGTACTTTGGCAAATCCTACTTTTCCTAAATTTCACTGATCTGTAATTCTTTATTGCATTGGCAGAAATAACCGAGGTCCCCTCAGTGCCACTGAGGCAACAATGGATTTAGATCATCCCAATGGTTAAGAATAAAAAATGGGTATTGTCAGTTGTTTGCAGAAGATGACTTAATAAAAATATAGAAATTGTGGAGACTTGATATTGATCAACAGGTAAGTTTAGGTAATAATTCATACATATATAGGATCCATGACTATTAAATTAGTATTTTTCCCCACTTAAAAGAGAATATAATATCCTCATGAGAGGTCATCTTAGGCTCAAAATTAGAAAAATTTTTCTATCTAAATACTCCAGAAATGTAACAAAACAGAACATCATAATGATCAACATTTTTGTTGTTGTTGTTGTTAGTCAATAAAAGCTAATATTTGCTGATATCTTACTAAGGCCAAGTATGTTCTAAGTATTTCACATGTACACTATATTATTTAATTCAATCTTCATGATAACCTGTGAGGTAAGAACAATTATCAACTGTATTTTATACAAGGAGTCCCAAAGAGGTTTATATCTTGCTCAAGAACAGATCAGTAAGTGGTAAAGTTAGAATTCGTAATTTGAACTGGGACAACTTGATGCCTTGAGTCCAAGTTCTTAACCACCATGTGACGTTAGTTACCTATATAAACTATAAAACATCAGCCATAGCTTTATTTCTTATTACAGTGTTAAGATTTCAAAATTTATTTTACATCTATTATTATCAGGACAGACTGTGACTGCTACTACCTCCCAGGCCAACAGAACCTCATGCTAAAGTATAAAGTCCACAGGATAGAGTTGCCTAATGTGCAAGTTAAGCAATCTAAATTTTATACTATGTACATGAAAAATCATTGGGGAATATTATTCAAAACAGCAACACGACCAGGTTTATTTTTTAGATATCATCCTGATAGTATGAAAATGATCTAGAATATGAATCCCTATAGGGCAGGAGATAAGATAAAAGACTATTGTAGGAGCCCAGACAAGAGACCATGAATGTTAGAATGCAATAAAAGCAATAGGATAAAGAAGAGATGAACTGAGCATTTCTGAGGTTGCTTCAATAAATTTGAGGTTTGACTGCACAATGATGGAGAAGGAGCTACAGAAGCTTAAGGTAACTCCAAGGTTTTTGTTTGGTGGGACTTGATGCACTGGAGGCAGACACCAACTCTGGTTTTCCCAGTCCTCTTTAATCTTTATCTTCTTTGAAGTCCAATTTCATAAAAAGCAATCCCAAATTTATGGAGGAAAATAGAATGAAAGTTGTATTGAAAAAAAATCATTCTGCCCTGAGATACTGGAGCAAGATCAAGCCTAAAATCAAGGATACTAGTGAGGAATCTTTTACAGGAAGAAATCTAAGTTGGTTGGAAATTAAACTGCAGGGGTGAGGAGGGGGAATGTGGCAAACAATAAATACGTTTGATTATTTCATTTAAAAAAAATGAGTGAAATTTGAATGGCCAATAGACATAGCATTGTTTAATACAAAGATAAATACACTTTTTAAGAGTAGGTGAATATATCTGTGGTTCATTAGACTCTCATAAACTTTTTCTATAACAAGGAGTAAAATGATCTTTGCAGAAAGGGTATTAAAATTAGATGCACTATTAACAGAAATAAAATATTTTTAAAAAAATATAGTAAAAAGAAATATAATTAAAAAAGTAAAATATAATCCTTTCCTTTATTTAAATTTTGTTAGTCTGGATGAACATAGAAACAGTCTTAAGAAAGAATATTCTGACATTTTAAGCAGTCAATACAAAGAGTGAATGGAATTTTTATTTAAAGGAAAATTGAATTAATGCTCCACCAAAGAGGCCAATAATAACAACAAATTTTAAAAAGGCCATCATTATTTAATAATTTAACAGAAGAGAACTTGATCACTAAGGGACTTGGTAAAAGAGTGTTTAAAAAGTTCCAATAATTATTAAAGATAAGCATGAAATACACACACCCAGAAGAGCAAATCATTTTGATCTTGGTATTTTATGAATCATAGTCTGTATCCTTTTACCATTTCCAGGCAGAATAGATATCTGGATAAAACACTAGTTGGCTTTAAGACCTTTACTGAAACTTTTTTTGCACTTGAGACATTGTTCAATAATTATCAGTTAAAAAAAAAAGAGGCCATTCCATTTGAGAGACAATCAAAACCCCGAAGAATCACTTATATTGTACAAATTATGCAATACCCAGAGAAACAGTGAACAATTACTATTTATTACAAACCAACACTTTAGTATGACTGAAAGATCATCCTTTTTCTCCTTTTCAAACAACTAAAATACATTCAACATCATACACAGTAATGCAGAGTGACTAAAATGATGGTATGCTCTGGCAAGGTATGAAATGCAGTGGTAGAACCAGCAATATTCTCTGTTAGAGACTATTTGCAGCAAAAGGTCCACATGGAGCATTCTCAGAATCACTCTAGGTGTACTCCCACTTAATGTAGTTAGCATATTTTATTTCCACAAATAATATGAAATTAATAGCACTGAGAAAGCTGACAGTGCAAAGCCAAGGTTAAACTATTTGACAGCACACTGGTTACCTAGTGTCTAACTTCTCTGTTTTACTAGTAATTCAGAACTGGAGTATTGAGTAACCTCTTGTCTTTTAAATGAGGAAATAACCTCGTTCATTCTTGCTGATTTACTCTATAATTTTTAAACATGGATAGCATCAACAATGGTGCTATTCATGTGCACTAGAAGAAACATAGAGCTAGAAAGCACTATAAAGAGAATGTACTTCATTCCTTTCACTTTAATGGTGATAAAATCGAAGCTTATAGAATTTAAGAGTATACTTATTTAGTGTTGGATCTGGGACCAGAGCTCTAATTTTCTGACTCCTTGTCCAGTCTTCTTTTTACTGGCAATAATTTGTTATCTCTAAAGGAAAGAACAAGCTTTGAGATTTTTTAAAAGAAACAAAACAAAAATTGTTTAATCTGAAAGTTAAAAATGGGAATTCTTTTCTATTAAGTAAATAAAAATATATATTTATTAGAGTCACTGAATACTTCTATTATATCTCTTTCCTTTATTCATATAGACTCTTGATCACAGACAGTTAATTCCTCTTCTTCCAATACCCACCCTCTTAGCTGTTAGATGCTAGTGCAAAGAGCATTGAACACTCTGAAATATGTTGAGAAGGGAAATGTGTATCATTGGAAACCAGGAAGAAAGATGTGCACATGCCATAAGTGTCTTTCCTAGATTTGGCCTAGCAGGAGAGACTGAAGGAAAGCCAAATTTTGCAGGACTGCAGGCATAATGATGATCACTATAACTCAGAAATAAATGAAAGATATGCCCATAGAACACAGTAATCACAATGGGATCCCATGGCTAGTGTTCGAGGAAGAGTAAATTTTGCAGCAGTAGGCCATTGCAGATTTTACCAATATTTCTGAGATATCCACTAGATTGCAAAGTCTGTGCCTGGCTTACAACAGGTGCAAACAGACATTCCAGACCGAAAAACAAAAACAAAAACAAAAAAACACAAAAAACAAACAACAACAACAACAACAACAAAAACAGAAATACCGCTCTTCAGGAAGGCACTTAAATTCAGAAAATAATGCCTCACTTCTTAAGATTCAGTCCTGGCTGCTGAACCGACACAGTCCCTGTCTTGATTAGCTCTTACCTTCTGTAGGCAGCTGGACCTGGCAAAGTTATAACAACTGAGAATTTAGAGTTTCTTTTCTGCCTAAAATATTTTTAGATGTTTATAGGAAATGAACAATGCTTGACAGAACCATTTCAGATCCCAATGTTACACAGCATAGAATTCTCTCTGTCAGGATGAGTAAGCAGAGAAAAATCAACAGACATAAAAAGATGTCATTGTTCAAAATAAGGGGCATGTTCTTAAAAATTGGTGCAGATGCCTCCTTAAAATGAAACATAATTGCTGCAAGAAGCAGAAAAGGACATGTTAATGTCAAAATCTAGTCCAATTAAGATTAAGAGGACATTATAAATACGAAAGCAAACAATTAGCAAGAGAATCCAATTGACTGCAAGGATACTTTTAAAAATAGCTAAATTCATAAGTACAATATGAACAGTAAACAGCAGATTGAAAATTCAGAAAATGAAATCCATTAAATTGAAGACAAACTCAATAATTTTCTACAGCTCTCAGAGGGATAAAATATAAAAATTTATTATTAAGAATATAAAAAAATATATTAGACAAAAGCCCGGAAGATGCTAAAATTAATGAGAATAATTTCAGCAGGAGAAACTAAAGAAAACATCATAGTTGCAACAACTTCTAATCTCAAGAAAGAATGAAATCTTTATATCAAAAGAGTCTCTAAATCAAAAAGGACCACCGAATAATAGGTAAATTAATTAAAACAAACCAAAATGTAGACATATCCTGTTAAGCTAAAGAAAGTTACAAGATAAAAATACAAATTCTTCAAGTTTCCAATGAGGAAAATGTTTGGTGTCCAAAGAGGGGTAAAACATAAGCAAACTCTGGCTGTATCTTACCTTCCTCATATTAGATATCAGAGAATAAAAGAACAAGAAATTTTAGAGAAAAATATTTGTTTGCCAACAAATTGTTATCCCTATATGAGGGCATGACAGAAACATTCTCATACAGCAAGAGCTAAGCAAGTGTATCATCAACATATCCTTTATGAAAAAACGATTTTAAGGTATACTTCAGCTCTATAGAAGATGATAGAAAGAATGAAGAAATTGTAATACAAAAGAACTCTCAGGACATGGAGTTATATCACAGGCTAAGTTAAAACCAGTCAGCATGGTTATAAAACAATACACTTATGTAGAACATTTCTTTAGTATGAAATACCAAATTATATTTAAAAAATTGGAACACAGTTGAACAGTGAAGGAAAAAATTAATATTTTTATCTTATATGGGGATAGTCAACAGATACTCTTTCATTTATGATGTTGACAATTTCTTTTAAAACAACAAAATGAAAACATGGCTATGTATTCATTCCAAATAACTAGAAAAAAGAGGGAGAAAAAAAGAAGGAAAAAACTATAGTTGATATAGTCCAATAGGTAAATCAGGAAAAATAATAAATAATAAAAGTAGAAACCACAAAACAAGTGATGAGAAGAAAGTTCAAGTATACCTAACATGATAATAAATATTGAATTGGTTTATTCATATTAAATAACAAAAAATACCAAATTAGATCACAAAGCAAAAGTTGAATAGATGCTGTTTATCTAAATGAAGCATGGAATGAATTGCCAAGATTAAAAATAAAAAATAAGCAAAAATATACCAAATATATCAAATACAAATAAAAATGTAGGTTTTGCAATGTTATTAGAGACAAAATACATTCAAGGCAAAAATAACAAATAGATAAATAAGATAATTTTATATTTACAAAGGTTAATCTTTCAGTAAAGATGTGCTAGTCATAAATTTATAAACTTAATACTAGTATACTATTACACAAAACTCTTAGAAATTCATTTCTCTGTTTTTAAGAGTTTGAGAGATGACATATGAAAACAAAGCAAAGGCATCGAAGATCTGAATAAAAATAATTATTACTGTTATTTAATAGCTGTGCCAAACTTTGTACTGTATAGAGAAAACTTTATTTTATAATTTCTAAAATTGATCAATTACACAGCAACAAAGCAGTAAGCTTTTAAACAAACAAGCAATTAAACAAACAAAAAATCCTATCTCAATAAATAAGGTAGAATTTGTAGACTTAATCCACATCGTTTGACAATAATACATTAAATTTATAAAGTTTATTTTAAATTTTATAAATCTTTAAAATTCTCTATGAATAGATGACATGTATGAAAATGAAGTTATTAAAATTGTATAAGACATAAAAAACTTGATCAGGGAAATTGTAAACAAATGAATTGAAAAACAGTAAAACTATTTTAACAATAAGATATTGTTTTATAGATGACATCGATCTCTTCTTAAAAATCAACATTGACACTATCTACAAACATGTTATTCCAATATTTTTAAAAAACAACTGACTAAAGAATAGAAAAATAGAAAATTATCAAAAGCTTTTTCAGAAAAAGATATAAATTTAATGGTAAAACTTAACCAAAAATGAATAACTACAACCAACACCACTAATGAATACAGATATAAAAATCTTAAATAAAATTCATCAGCTACTAAATAAAATAATGCATCAAAAATAACATCCAAAATAATAATACAAAAATGATGCAATATTTTATTAATATTGAAACTATATTAATGAAATATATATAATGAAATACAGAAAATATGTTAATGAAATGCAGTATATCAATGGATCAATAAAAAATATGAACTATAGGCAGAGGCTAAAAGACACTTAGAAAGTCTCACATTTACTTGTAAATTATTATAAATGCTCTTTCTAATGAGAAATAAATGAAACCCCCTTACATGATAAAGTCTACCTGTCTCAAATCAAATTAACATCAATACACTTATATCACTATGAACACTGATGTAAATATATTTTAGTGATGAAAAACGCTATAGATATTTATATCAAAATTAGTATAAAGCTAGAAATTTTAATTATTGACTTCTTCAGAAAAATCTACCAATGATCAGAAGTAGAAGAAACACTGATGAAAAGTATTGGAAAAGAGTAGATATAATTATCATAATTATTTACAGACAAAAATCATGTACCTAGAAAAGCTAAAAGAATCAACTAAAAAATGGTCAAATCCATAGGCTGTGTCTGCAATATACATTTCACTGTGTAAGATCATGCATTCAGAACTTTAAATACTGTCAAACACCTATACTTTACAATTGTACTGCAATGTGAGTATATAGGTTGGAGGTCTGCAACTCAGTTTCTATAAGGGCCATCTAGTAGGTGTTTTAGGCTTTGTGAGCCAGTCACATGGTCTCTGCTGCAACTATGCAGCTGTGCTGTACGTAGTAGCAAGAAAATAGCCATGGACAATACATATAAAAAATGAGCATAGATGTTCCAATAAAACTTTATTTATGGACACTAAACTTCAAATTTCATATAATTTTTACAGCATAAAATACGCTCTTTATTTCTGAACTATTTTAAACAAAAAAGCCAATAGAAGGTCATAGTTTGCTGGCGATAGAGGCTGTAAGTGGCCCGCCAGGGATGTTATCATAAATCAATCTGTTAGGTATCATGCAGATCAAAACGGCACTCTCAAACCTATGTCATGTCATGAAGAATTTCACAAATTTCATGAAAGAAACATATTTTTACTATCAGATATATAAATGGGAAGAAAATTTTGAATATTAAGGTTAGAAAGGACAAGTAGGAGACACTGAGGGGGTCTAAAAAATGTCATCTTCTCTTCCAGTTTCTATAGATGAAATAACAATAAATTCTGATATGATTTTTGTCACACCCTTATGTGAAGATCAGCAAGAATTTTCCAGGAAATAAAATTTTCATCTTTCTAACTGTATAATATTTTTTTTAAAAAAAAATAATAAAGGCAATTGAAGAAGACAATGAATGTGCATTTTCAGGGAGATAAGTAAAATGCATTTATTAATTTTACATTAGCAAATCTTTAGGAATTTAAGCAATATTTTTTTCACCTTTAATTAACTGTTTTTGTCACTGAAAAATGATCACAGACAGCAATCAATTTTGACAAGTTGTATAATAAAAGGACATTTTTGGTATATTAAAGAAAATGCTGCCCCTCTTAGTGCCATTATTCATCTGACTTAAGATATTAAATAACATCCTGAAACATTCAGATATGCAGAATGCATGTATAAACCATTTCCAAATCTAGATTTCTGTGTCTTACGTGTTTGGTTTTATTAACTAAGAACTAAATTTTCTGACTTATGTCTACTTATTCCATTTTTTTCTGTACTTACATCTTGTCTATGGGATTTATATGGACACTAAAAATAAGAGATTATCTTTAAAAACATACTAATTAATTTATTACCACATCTGAATTCAGCTCTGGAGTCAAACTCCCTGGATTCCATTTTGGCTTAGACAGTTCTTAGTTATATAACCATCAAGTTATTTAAACTCTATGTTTTCAGTATCCTCATCATAATATTGTGATTTGTAGATAACATATATTTGGTCATTTGAATGACCAAAATATATTTCTCATATCTATCTGGTCTATATCCACAATTCTTGGCTCATAGCTCTAGGAACTCTGAGAATTTCCCATCTGTTGAGAGTGAAAAAGGTGTCATTTGTTATGCTAAGGAGGTGACTTTTAGAAAACACAAAGGATAGGGGTTGGTTGGTAGGAAAGCCAATCAGGTGATTAGAGAATTAGAACTGTTAGTCCCTTCCCCATCACCCCCTATATCCAGGGAGGAGAGGTGAGAAGGTTTGGATAATCAATCATCAATGGCCAGTAATTTAATCGGTCATGTCTGTGTAATGAAGACTCTATAAAAACTCAAGAGAATGGGGTTTGGAGAGCTTCTGAGTTGGTAAACACATGGAGATGTGGGGAGAGTGGTAGGCATTAAGAGGGCATAGAAACTCTGTGCCCCTTCCCACATACCTTGTCTTATGAATCTTTTCTATCTGGCTGAACCTGGGTTATATCCTTTTACAAAAAACCAGTTATCTTGTAACATGTTTCTCTGAGTTCTGTGAGCCATTCTAGCAAATTAATCAAACTCAAGGACCATGTTGTGGGAACTTCTGATTTATAGCCATTTGGTCAGAAGTATATGTAACAATCTGGACTTGCAATGGGCATTCTGAATTAGAGAGGGTCAGTCAGAAGAACAGGTAGCCTGGGCTTGTAACTGGCATCTGAAGTGTGTGGTGAGAATGCGTGTTGAGGGGACAGTCTTGTAAGATTAAACCCTTAATCTAATGCTATCTTCTGGTAGATACCGTCAGAATTGAGTAAAATTCTTAGCCATCAGCAAGGTGTCTCAGAATTGTTTGTTGATGTGGGATGGGAGTGGGGGTTTCACACTGGAATTAGGTTGATGAACCCAATTTACTCATATTTTAAATGTAATCATAATAGTATCTAACTCACAGGGTCATTGTGAGGATAAAATAATCTGAATCGTGAATTGTTTCACTAGTGTCTGTAGTATAGTAAATATTCTTGGCAGAACATCAGATGACGCAAGAGAATTTAATTGAAAAGATTAAAACAACATAAAGACTAATCATAAAGGCATTTTAGGGTTAAGGGAAACCAATAAAGGAATGGTATACTTCCCCCAGGGCTAGAAACAGTAAGAAGCAAGAGGTAATGATTCTTGCAATCAGGAGGGAGTAGGGGTCACCTGGAAGGAGTTATGGCCTTTACATTCTACCATGGAATATGTCAGGAAGGGATGTGAGGAATAAATACCCTAACTTCATTCTCTTCAGCTCTCCAATCCTTGCTGGTGCCTATCTTTGGCCATCACAGCCAGAAGATACAGACTATGGTTGCCTCTTGATATAATGCCAACAAGGAACCTTCTAGGTCTCAGAATATGGGGTAAAAGAGTAGAAGAAATAATGGTATGTATCCAACACAGCTACTGTTCCATCATCATTCTTCAAATTATCTTTTTGTTCAGAAGTATGACTATGACCTTTCATTGCCATGTCTATTTGCTGCTCCAAACCACAAATGCCCCAAATATGTTTCTTGACAATGATAAGAAATATGAGATAAATATGAATAACCCAATCTATGCCTTCAATTCACTTGATAGCCATTGATAAAGTAGAAAATTAGTCTTTTTCCTTTGATTATAAAGGTGAAAAGATGCTTTTCAAATTAGCTTTTAAAGAATAAATACCATTGGTAATTGTAAAATGTTCCCTTTCTTAAAATTATCAAAAGTTGGCTCATATAAAAAGTACAGGCTATTGGCATTAAAGATTCTAATTTACTGACGCCCTAGTAATTTCGTACTTAACAGCAGTGTATTAGTTTCCTATGGCTAATATAACAAATTACTACAAACTTGGTGGCTGAAAATAACACAAATTTATTCTTTATAGTTATGGAATTCAGAAGTCAGAAATGAGTTTTACTGGGCTGACACCACAGTGTTGGAAGAGCCACATTTCCTCCAGAGTCTCAGGTAGATTATGTTTCCAAGCCGTTTTAGGCACCTGGAGGCCTGTATTTCTTGCTCTGTGAACCCTTCCTTACATTATTATAACCTCTTATTCTGTTGTCACACTTCCTGCTTCCTCTGTACTCAGATATCCCTGTCTCCCTCTTATAAGAGTTCTTATGATGATATTTAGGACCCAACCAGATAACTCAGGATACTTCCCCCATCTCAAGACCCTTAACTTAATCACATCCACAGTCTTTTTTTTTCCATATAACATTCACAGGGTCCAGGAATTAGAGCATGGGTATCTTTGGGGCCATCGTACAGGCTACCATAAAAGACTATGAAAGTTCTCAGTTTACAAACTGAAAACCACACATTAACAGCTATGTACTCTTTAAATTGTCTTTTCTTGCCTCTCCTTTTAATCTGTTTCTTTCTCCCGGGAACCAATAGGTATAACGTTAACACATTAATTTACATTATAACTCAAAATGCAGTAGAAAAGTTCATCTTTCTATTCAATCTGACACTTGCCAGCAGCTAGTACAAGGGAAATTTAAGGTTTCTCAGATCAATATTTATTCGTTAAGCTATGGAGGCATGGAGAACTTTATGCCGTGCCAGGAACTAGAACCACTGGGCTAGAAGACACCCAACACGTAAACAATGCAGCACTCCGCATAAAATTTCTGAGACAAAGTGTTGTCATGATCTCTTTTGAAAGTCTAAATGTAAAAATATAACTCCCATTGACTTTTTCTTTATTATTATTGTTATAGTTTGTTTCATTCTGTTTTCTTCCACTCGTTTCCAGAATCACTAATGTTCCATTGGTTCTTACCATCTATTTATTGGACTATCTCTGTACATGTCTTATCTGACACTATGTCTATTAGCTTTTCTATACCCAGCCAACAAGTTCTTTCCTTCTCTTTTCATCTCTTCCTTCCTTCCTTTCTTTCTTGTTCTCTCTTCCTCTTCCTTCCTTCCTTCCTTCCTTCCTTCCTTCCTTCCTTCCTTCCTTCCTTCCTTCCTTCCTTCTTTCCTTTCTTCCTTCCTCCTTGTGAACATTTTCCTTCATCTATTTCTATTACTTGTTGTAAAAGAACACTAGCTCATGAAACACCATTTCCCTTCATTTGCTAGAAACACTGTCACAAAAAATAAGATAGTAATATATACAAATCTACTTACATGTTCTTAGAATGTCTTGAGTTGTAAAATATATTATATTGACTTACTAAATCATATTTTGTTTCACATATATCTCTATTTAGTCTTTAATAATGAGCAGAATTTTTTTTGAAGGGTTAACCAAGGTCAGAAATCTAAGAAGCCAGAAGCTCAGGGGAAAATGATGAACTATGTGGGATCAGAGATTAAATTTATTAGCTGATAAGGTGTTGTCTTAAACATTTCTGCAATTAATGATTTGAAACAAGATACACATTCCCTGCTATTATAATGTCAGAAGAATACTGAAATCTATATTTTACTACTTTCTATAGAAGCTAGGTCATTTTATTATTATTTTTGGTGAATTGGGAAGATAATGATTGGAGAGGATAGAATGTGTGTATTTATGTGTGTATGCAAATGCATATGTATGACTGTTGTTGATTAATCCTCTTATTACTTTTAAAAATTATTTACTTATGGAATAAGAGAATTTCTTAACACTGAGATTTGGAAATAGAGATTTTGAGAGAGAGAGAGACAGATAAACAGACAGAGAGACACACAGAGAGACTGAGACCTCCCCACAATTACATTTATTACTTAAGTTTTTGTTGAAAATTTTACATATACTGCATTCACATTCTTTTATAAATCACGAAGTAGTCTACTATAACACTAAATTTAAAAGCTATTCGAGGCAGTTATGTTAAAACAAACTATTGAGAGCTGTTTTATCAAGTCACTTGAAGTAGGACACATTATGTTGTGAAAATAATAAATTTCAAGTAGTAGCCTGATTAAAGTTTTAAATGACTCGAGTTCAGCAATGTATTGATCACCTCCTACAGAAGGCAGTATATGTAGGTACTAGGTAGTTTGGTAGAACTACGACATGACGTCCAACCTTATGCATTGCACAAGTTCACATAAGAGATGACCCAGGTGCACTGATATCTGGCTAGTCCACGGTATGACAAGTGTAGAGATAGCTGCAGGGTGCAATGGAAGTACAGAAGGGAATGTGACATTACATACAAAAACATTAGACAGTGCATTATAATGGAAGTGACATTTGAATTGGATATAATTAGGACAAAAGTTCATATGTATTTTCAGAAGCACTGGGTATTACAAAAAAAATTTCACTGTAATGCTGGACTCTATTGAAGACAGAAATATATTCAGTGGACATTTTTTTCAGTATATGATCAAGTGGAAAGTGAAACATTTTCTAATAGTGAGTTAGCATATTTATGTTAGACAGAGGTTTCTAAGAATAAAGTAATAAAGACATTAAGCCTTTAACAAGGACAAATCACTAAACTGAGGTTTAGAAGAAGACATGCATTAAGACTCTTTAGGAGGGCTAAACTGGGTAACTTCAATTAAATCCTAGTGGTTTAGTGAAGTGACATCAGCATTATGGTAGCATAAGACATCCTTTGAATTTCCCTTCTCCTATTCAACAACAAAAATCCAGCATCCATCCACAAACAAAAGTATCTCTGTGGTAATTGTGGAATCTAGCATGATATGTCACTAGACCAGGGAGGCTTCTCACCCACTCGCATTGGACCTCAGTACCAGTTGTGGTCCCTGCAGAAGCCTATGAATTGGTTCCAGTCCCTCTCAGCCACAGTCCAGGAGCACCTGGAGAACACTGACTTGGGCAGTTATTTATGGACAAGAAAGCTTTTGTGGAAATCCAGGTTTCCAGAGGAGAATTTCCAACACACCAGTGGAGCACAATATACATATATAAGATTTGAGATGCATTGGAGTGAAGAAGAGGAACGACTTAACTTTGCCTGCATCATCCCTCCCTCAAGGTGGCACGGCTTAGGGCTAAGTGAGACCTTCTCAGCCATGATTTCTCCCTTGCAAGAAAGGGAGTGAATGCCCAGCTTTCCCAGCTGTGTGGGGCACTGGCAAAAGAACTGTCTTGGAACTACTGTTTAATCATTAACATAAAAAACTGTATCCCTAGCACACTCTTTACTACTATAGACACTAGATAGGCTAAAACTAAAAAAAATAAAATGCTTAAAATTTTAAACATTTATATAGCCGTTGGGTGAATAGTCTAAGTATTCAACTATGGGTGACCATCGAAATTTTATATATATGCAAATAACACATAATATAAATAAATATAACATATAAATAAAACATATAATTTATGTATATATAAAAATATTAAAAGACACTATAAATTGGAAAACCATTGCAACTGATATAATAATAGCAGATTTATTTTTAAATTATGTGTATTTTAAATACAAAAATCCTCATATAATTCAATAAACATCATCACAATAGAAAAAAACTAGGCAACAGATATGACTAAGCAATTGGCAAAAGAAAGACACAAGACCTCATAGAATAACAGGCAAATATTTCAACTTCACCACCAGTTAAGCAAAGGAATTTCATTTTCAACTACTGAATTTGAAAAAAAAAATTAATGCTTCTACTCAGTACTGGCATACTTAAAAGAAACTGGTATTTTTTTATGTAATGCTGATGAAAAATGTAAAATCACTACAATTTTTCTATGTGGCAATTAATCATATAGAACCTTGAAAATATCTATATCCTTTAATCAAGCAATTAAAGATCTGGAAATCTAACAAAAGAACCCAATAAAAATGTAAGTAAATATTTAGCTTACATACTACTTGTTGAAATATTTTTACAATGGACTATTGAAAAACTCCAAGTGCTCAACAAGTCTTCTGCTAAATAAATTTTGGTGTTTCCATAATAGAATACCACACAGCCATAAAAATGATTGCATACAAAAACATTTAATGACAAGCAAAAAAAATCAGGTTAATAAGAAACCAGCGAGTAGAGCATAAGCACATTTATAAAAGAATTAACCTACTAACAAATATATTTATGGTAGAAAATGTAAGGATAAATTATATGTCCTTTAGTTCCCTTGTACATGTTTACCAAATGAACTCTAATGAACATACATTACCTTTCTGGTAAGGGGAAATTCAAATTAATTTAAATTTAATGGAAGGAAGAAATAGACATTGTGATCCAGTGAGGTTTCACTGAAACCTACCGAGAAACGGAAACTCTGCAATTAGCACTGCAGCCAGGAGTAGTTTAAGGAATTAACCTCGATTGAGTCTTTGTTGACTTGGGACGGCTCCTGAAAAAGGGCTTTTCCTTGACGGCGTCTCCCACAGTCACTGGGGAGGCAACAGATAAATTTAACCCTGGCTCTTTCACCTTTTGCCCCATCACCCAGAGTCAAGTTCACCATGTCTATACACAAGATACCTTGAACTTTGCTCACATATATCTATTACCACTGCTACCGGATAGTCTATATCAGCCAGCACTGGCTCTCACCTGGGTTACTAAACTTATCTCACGAATGATTTCACTAATTTTATTTCTGCTTCCCTCCAACTTGTTCTCCACATAAACTCAGAATGATTATTTAAAAACATAAATCGGATTATGTGAGTCTCTACTTAAATCTTGCTGATGGTTTCTAGTTGCACTTTGAATAAAGATAAAACCATTATAATAATTTACAAACACCTATAAAATTTGGTCTCTCTCCTTACAGCATTTGCAGTCACAATTCCTTCTATTTGAAACACACGACCATGATCTTGTGGCTGAAAATTTACTTCAACTCAAATTTTGCCTCCGCAATGATATCTTCCCTAACCAGCCAAAGTTAACTGCCCAGCCTTCATGAAACCATGTCCTTTTAAAAAATATTATTGTTTTCTGTTCTTCATTGTATTTATTACCCTCAGAAATTGCCTTGTTCATTTACTTGTTTTGCAATTTATTATCTTTATAAACTGGAATGCAAACTTGACGATAGCAGGAGTATTGTGTAGTTCTCCATTGTACCTCAACTCTCTAAAACATGCTTCACAGAGAGCAGGCAATTCACTGGAGGCATACAGATTTAGAACATTGCTTTTACCAACTTGAGAAGATGAATTACCAAACTCCCCACTATATTTGAAGCCACTTACATAATTTTATTATGAAAGATTTTTTTTTTTAGTTTTAGTTTTAGCTGTATTCTAATTGCTTAGAAAAGGTTAAATCCACCCCCATGCCCAGCTCTTGGTTTCCAATACCATTCTCCAATAAAAAGAACCAGATCTCCTCACAGATATGGCTGATTCTAAGACTAAGACAGGAAATATAAAAGATGGGCCTAAAACATCTTGTGATACCAGAATATACAGAAACACTCAGAAAAGAAAAATCCACATTAACAATGATGTATCAGAGGTATACAGAAACCCACTGAAAGAGCAACCATTGGCTAAAGTTGGAATACTCTGAGTCACAAAATAAAGTTATATTGGGTTATAATCTAATTTGTAAAAAATAAATATCCATGAGTCCATATTGATATAGATAAGTGATCAAATAAATAAACAAATGGGAGAGAGATATCCTGTGCATAAGGTTCCAAATAATTTATGTACTCTGTCATCAAGAAGGGGAGCAGAACTCTCCACCTCTTAACTGTGTGCATAATGACTTTTTTCCAAGAGTACAGTATAGAAAGGAGAAAAAACAGTATTTTTATAGTGAAGAAGACGAATATTTTATTTCCTCAGCAAAGTCAGCAAAGTCAACAGCAATTGATAAATCATATTGATAGTATGTATCCTTGATATAATGTGATGAAAATGGTACTTTATTTCTGTGACCTTCCTCTCAGAAATCTACATTCCAGTCTAATTAAGAAAAAAATAATACAAGGCCTTCTACAAAACCTGAAGAGTACTTCACAAAACTGTAAAAGCCATCAAAAACAAGGGAAGTCTGAGAAAGTGTAACAATCAAGAGGAGCCTAAGGAGACATGATAACTAAAGGTAATCTGTCTTGAATGAGATTCTGAAATAGAAAACAAAATTAATTAAAAACTAAAAAAATATTAATTGAGCATAGCTTTAGTTAATAAGACTATCAACATTGGTCAATTAATTATAACAAATGTACCATATTAGTGTAAGATGTTAGTAATAGAAAAATGGTGTGGGGCATATGGGAACTCTGTTAAACTCTGTACTATTAAGTAATTATTGTGCTAAGTAGTGAAAAAAAAACCCTGAACTAAATGTCTTGTTTCACACAAATACTAAGAATTTTTTTTAAATTAAGTTTATTGGGGTAACATTGGTTAATACAATTATATAATTTTCAGGTGTACATTGTAATTGATATCTGTATATTCTATTGTGTGTTTACCACCCAAAGTCCAGTTTCCTTCAGTTACCACTTCACCATCCCCCAAACCCCTATATTTGTCGCCTTTTACTCCGTCTACCTCTCCCCTCCTCCCTCATCCCCTATCCTCTGGTAACCACTAGTCTATAGTCCATGTCCATGAGTCTCTGTTTGTTTGACCTGTTCATTTGTTGTTTTTAGGTTTATATCCCACATATAAGTGATGTCAACACTAAGAATTTTTCCATTTACTTTTCTCCAAAATGCTATAATGGGTTTACCTTCTGTAAAAGAAAGTAGATTACACTATTATAATGCTGGTGGTGGAAATCTGGACTGTTAACTAACATTTGGACTGTACTCAAGGGAGTGAAACTGTCAAACGGTGTATTTAAAATCCATTGCCATACCTACACAAGCTCATGGGTAAAGAATAATATATAAAGATGTTCATGGCAGCATTGTTTATAATAGTAAAAAATAATTAGTAGTAACTCAAATATCCATCATTATGATATTATAAATAATTTATGATCCATTTCTATAATGGAAAGCTATACATTACTTGAAGTGATTGCACTATATGTCCATATATCAAAATGATCAATTCTCAAAAACATCATGTTGAGGGTAAAAAGAAAACTATAGAAAGATACTTATAGTATGATAACACACATAAAAATTTTAAAATACATAAAACAGTACTCCATATTGTATGTGCAAGCTGTATGGAGTATAACTGAAAAATATGAATATAAAGATTGTGCATTGAATTCAAAATAGCTGTTAACTGAGAAGGGACTGACAGGAATGGGATTAATACGGGTACAAAGGAGTCTTCCACTGTATCATATTTTCTCTCTTTTTGTAAGAATCTAAATATGACATAAGAAGTCATGATGAATTTTTTAAGGCAACAAATATTTAAAGTCAAATAAGAAATATATTTCCAAAATTATGACCATTCCATTTTGTTGCTTGGAGTGTTTTAGTTAGGCTTTGGTCAGCAATAAAGTTGTATGAGTAGTTTTAAGTAATTTGTTCCAGAATCACCCCATCTGGCCCATATGTGCCTCTTTCCATTTCTGGACCTTTTGCTGCTGCTCTTCAATTGCTGCTCTATTGCCTACCCTGCTCAACTGCATGTACATCCTTGCAATCTTACTATTGGCTTCCTTTAATAGGCCTAAGTAACATCTCCTATTTTATTAGTTTTTAGTACTAAATTCTCAAATGGTTAAAGAATTTATCTGGGTTTGAAGACAGAGTCTCATCATTTGATTTGTGCTTCTATCTAAGGAACATGACTTTCATCAGTACTGGAATTGTCTCTGCTACTATATTCTCAAATATCAAATCTCCTCCATTATCTCAATTATTTCTTTCTATAATATCTCTTCGGTGTTGCTGAACCTTTTAATTCTACCTATTATGCTTTTTAAAATTAAGAATGCCACTGATGCATTCTCAGTAAAGCCTCATCTCTATATACAAGGTCCTTAATTCTTATTTCAGCTGTATCTAATCTGTTAAATGCATACAGTTTTAAATGCTAATTTGTATCATTTTCAATTACAAACTTATATTTGTTTTTTTTTTAATACCTGTCAGTTCTTATTTCTTAGTGTTTGTTTTTATTCCTTAACACTTTTATCATTTTAAGCATGCTTCTTTATAGTTTGTTTTGGATTATTTTATTATTTCAAGTTCCTAAGATGCTGGTTCTGTACATTTTTTTGTTAAGTATGCTGAACATCCCTTATGGTGGTTTATTTCTTATATAGCTTGTATATGTTTATTGTGAGTTTAATTTTCTTTTTCTTTTAAGATCTATGGTTTGAGAAAATGACTTTCTTTTTTTAATTGCTTCTGCCAAATATTCGAAGATATTAGCTTGACACTGAGGAATTTCTTTCCACAGAATAATATATATCCATTTTCTATTTGACCTGATGCAGTCTTAGGGTTTTAATTCTTTTTTTCTTAAAAGACAAATAGAGAGGAACTTCCTTGAATTCCTGGATCAAGATATCTGCATTTTCTAATTCTTATTTCAGTGAGACTACAGTTCTTTGAGGCTCTGCTTTACACAGGGTTTTCAGTGTGAATTCCTCATATTACAAAGTTCAAGACCTCATCCTTATATTTGCACAGATTTTAAAACTAAACCCTCTGGGAATTAAGATCTTATTCTAAATATGATATCCCTTTTTCTACTCCTCAGATCCCTATGTCCGCTTTCATGTTTATCTCTCAGGATTTTAGTTATCTTTTTATTTCTGAAATACTGGCAGCTTCCCTTTATTATGAGTTTAACTATATATTTAAGAAGCATTTTTATTATATTTAGAGTTTCTAAATGTTGGTAAAGGGCTTCCATATTCATTAGTCCACCAAGTTTCCAGAATTGAAAATACTCATAAGTTTTGTGTAAATTATTACTTTTATCTTGATAGGTCTAATTTAACCTTAAAATTTCTGGGCATGTAGGAAGTTATGGCTCTAAGGACATAAGACTAGTGCCAGAAGCCATCAAATGCAAAAGGGTTTCCCATATTCCGCTTCTTCTATGTTGGTAGTAACAACATACATTTACTAAAACAGTTGTTTCTGCAGAAATTGACTTTAGTAAGATGTCAGGTACAAAATTCATAGAGTTAGGTCATTCCTGGTGATGTAACTAAGGATTCTATAAAAATCTCAGAAATTTCTGTTGGTGGATTTATCAAGGCCAGTAATTGTGTATCTTATTTTTATGTTCTTCATCTAGCTTTTATGGGCAATTTTGCATTTTAACTTTCTGACACCTAGACACCTAAATCATGAACCATTTATTTGGATAGACTAATCAAAAATATGGCATAATCCTTTTTTGATTTTCCTCTTTTCCAACTATCGGAAATGGAGTTACCATATATTGTAGTTTGCCTGGCACAGTCTTGGTTTACTCCTGTTGTTCTAGAGAAATTATTAACCATATATGGTTTTGATAATTTACCGTCACCCTGTCTATACAACTAGGTTCCCCAGACCACTGATGCAGGCATTCGCAAGTGTAAGTCTGAGCACTTCTCTGGCACATCCTACCTGCCTGACAATTTCTGGGCCACCATAGTTGTTCAGTCCAGGTGAGAGACAGAAAAGGAGGAAAACATCATAGCCAGTAATGTTGAGTTAATAGAGATACTATCACAATTGCCCCCTGAGTGGCTTGCTTCATGTCTTAGATATTTCACCTTTGACATCAGTTATTTAGAGAAAGGAGAGAATGCCAGTCTTCTCTGATCATAATCTTATCATAAACTCTCTCTTTTTTTCATGATATTCCAACCAATCCACTATCTTTCATATGAACCTAATAAGAACTTTGTTTTTCCATGCAAATCACCCACCAAAAGATGGGACAGGGCATAATTTTGCAATCACATAATTGCATACTTATTTCTTAATACCGCCAAGACATTCTTATGCTGAAAGTAAATTATAATCTCAACTTATGCTAAATAGCAATACAAGACTTAATCATTTTACACTGTAATAATAATTCAAACAATTTGAAGCACTTCATCAGGGCAATTGCTTCTTAATATCATTTTATTCTAGTAAAAAATTATTTTTTAACAAATAGAAACCAAAAATTAACTAAAATTATGGTTTTCTTAACCTCAAAAATCTTTTAACACATTCTGATAGATAAAATATATTTAAATACCCATGATTCTTAAATCATTTCTCCAAATATTGTAAGAAATAACAAAAGGTCCTATATAATAGAAAAAAATGTTTAAATTATTATTATTAATGTAGTTAGTAATTATATTTTCTTCCAAATGAAGATCTTGATTTAAAATTTCAATGGAATATTATCAGGAAAATTTTGCAAAGTCCACCTGCACTTCTGCTTTTACCACCCCAATTTCTCTAAATCCAAATGAAGTAAGGGGGAGATAACAGTAATTTATGAATATTACAGGGAGATAAGCCAGTAGTTTTTACCTTTGCATTTTAATATGATTTTATTTCATGTTCTTGGCCACTTTTCCTACATAGCAATAATATTTCAATAGCCATCACTATATTGCCAATAGTATTTGTCATCAACTAAATTCGTATAAGATTCTAATGCTTCTTAAAATCAATGTAATAAAATTACATTTTGATGACTAAAGATCTTATTTGCTTTCATAGGCACTATTACTTTTATTTTTTTGAATCCTAAGGCACAACTTTTCACTAATGTAAGCAATTTTTTTCAAAAATCTTACTTTTATTATATTTAAACAAAATTAGAGATGGTATTGAACTTGCATTCTAAAGATAATAGACATGTGAAATAGCTGTTGGCAAAATCCAAATCCACAGTATTTAAAAATGCAAAATATATTAAAATACCTTAAATATTTTCCTAGTTGGTTTCTTTTGAAATAAACTTGTTTGTAACTATTATCAGTATTTAAAGCACCCTAAATAAAATGTATTCATAATTTATAGCAAATAGTGATAAAAACAGGAAAAGTAGTGGATTTTTTTTATTGGCAACTTCTGAAAGTGGTCTGAAATTAATGTTAAAAGTGTTTGTGATCTATGTTAGAGCACAAATCTGAAAAATATTATTCGAAGGCCTGATTTGTGTTTTCTCTGACCTATTAAAAATTATAATATAAATATTTTTCAAAGGAAATCAACAACAAAACCAAATATAGAATTTAATCCCTGAGAAAGTGCTCTGAGATGAGAAGTGTTGATCTGGTTTGCTGCATAGCTAATATTCACGTCAGAACCTCTAGTACCAAGCATTGTCCATGGCCCTCCTGTGGGTACACAACAGCTATTAATAGAATTAAACTCAAGTCAGTGTTTTCATTTTAGATCATCAGCTATCCCCTCCACAGCCTCCAAAGTGCCCACTTTGTTGGTCAAGAAAATACAGAGACAAATAAACATCGAGCTCGAAATACATAATGGTTAAGAGTTCTACAGTTGGCAATAATAACCCCAAATTTCCTAGTAACGATGGAATAAAACCAAACAAAAAAATCTAAATTCTATCTTAATGTTTTAATAACTGGGACCTGAAGCTAGATTCAGAATAATCTTATTTATAAAGCTTAGTAGCTGAGTGAGGTAGGTTGGAGGATATCTAGAGGAGATTCCCAGGGGGAAAAGAAAAGAAGAGGACTCTGAGGGGCAGGGAGAAGTCTGCCTTATAATGCTGTCCACGGTCAGCTCTGAGGTAGAAAAAGTTATCTGTGTCTGCATTGCCACCTAAATGCCTACTTCTACCCATCTCTCTCTAATCTGCCAGGCTCATCATATGGCCACATAGAGTCAGGTATAAAAAGAAGGAAGTGATATTTCTATCCAACCAATTCTGAACTGAACTGAGTTAATCTGAACTGAGAAAGCAGCTATTTCACAGGTGTCAGTGTGAAGAATGGGATTCTTCATCACGACTGCACCTTCTTCAAGGCCTCATACTGCCATTCCATGGCATGTGAGTATAAGGGACTGCCTAGAGATCAGATCTAGGGTAGATGCAAGCGGATTCTGGAACTGTCAATAGAAGAGAGAAAGAATCTCTGGTAGAAAGTTGCATAAAGGAGGTTAGTTTGCCAAAGGGAAGGAAGTTTGTAATTAAGTTAACTTTTTCTATTTATATATATCCTTGTGAAAGTACTAATAAAACTTAGAGAAAAATAGGCTGGAGATTGAATAATTAATTCAGAGGCTGACAAACCGGACCTTAACAATCAAACTAGATACGTGTAATAGACATGTGTTGATCTAATCCTATGTAAATTTAAAAGAGAAGCTGTTTTTAAACCTGTCATTCTGAATAAAAAATAGATAACTGAAGTATGTACAATAAACCCAATGTGAAATGATGTTATTAGTTTCCAATTCAAGGATTAATGTGACTAAAATGTGCTCTGCTAAGAGTGTGTTGCTACTGAGGATTAATTATTTCTTCTAGAAAGTCCATATGCCACAAACAGCCTTTTCTGAGGACCCAACTAATTTAAATAGAAGAGATATTTTATCTTACAGATAAGGATTTAATTTCCAAGAATGGGCAGCTCAATTGAGTTACATCAGCTTTCCTTTATATCGTTTCCTACCCCTTCTTCCTGTTTCAAAGAAAAACATCCTTGAACCTTCACTCTCTTGTCTCCTGCAACTTTGATATACTTTTTGTTTATTCTTTCTTTTACAAATTTCTCTTTACTGACTTAATAACTTTACTCTAGGAAGGAGCTGAGGTTTTTCTAATTGTAACATCAAATTTTCCTTAATAGAACATTACTTCTCAAAGTAAAAAATGTTATTTATTTCCTTTCACTGGTAAACATCTTAAAATCTAAAATTACTCTTTAGGTTTCTCATTTCCAGTTTAGTCCTCAGTCTGAGCTCCTGTCTGTGCGAATCTACTAAACCTCTTAAAATCCACTGATGACCTAATAATAATAATAACAAAGTCCATCATCTCCTACCCTAATTTCTTATTAAATAACCACTTTATGGGTTTGCTATTGCTTTTGAGCCCTCTCTTTGGTAGTCAACTTACTTGCTTTGCCTCCTATAACATTATTATTCCTCCAACTTTTCTCGTTATGTTTCCACAATTAATTAGTGTCCTTTCAGGTTCATTTTACTCCAATTAATGTCAAAGTTATACCCCAGTCATCTTCACCCCACTTTTATTCCCTAATGATATTCTCTTATGTGTAATCTAATTCTTGCCACAGCTTCACACACAGCCATATATTTAGTTTTACCTTCTAATCTGGTATCTGGACATAAAATGTTCACCTTATTTTTTACCTTCACTTTCACCTCTATGTGAGCATGTGTTAGTACGTTAAAAGCAAAACATCAAGAGTCAAATTCATTATCCTTACTTTTGCTGCCACAGAAAAACAACAACAAAAAAATACAGCACCCTTGGGCCCCAATCAAGTTGTATTTTTACAACTTTCTATAATTTTCCTATGTAATGTCTTGTAGTTCCCTATTTCCTTGTATTTGTTTGCCTCACCTTTGTCCTTGGAAAGGCAACTTTCTATTTTTATGTTTTTATTTCTTTAAACTCAACTCATTCTTAAATATCTAATTTAACTGTCATGTCCTTTTTTTCTGGGTTCTGAGCTCTTCATGCACAAAAATTGTGCTGTTGGCTTATTCTGCATCTTAGACTTAACACAGTGCCTACTACCAGATAAGTGCTCATATACTTGTCCCATTCACTTTCTCCCATTTTTTGATTTTCATTTTTTATAATATTTAGAGCTTTAGTACTATCTGTACAGGCACATATTCATAGTAAACTCCATGAGGTAAACTCCGTGTCTTTGTTATGTTTCAGTCTCTACAGTGGACAGTTCTCAGTAGATGTGTGGTACTCCATAAGTATTGTATGTGGAAGTGATACATTTTAATCCCTTTCCTTTCTCAAGATATTGAAGAACTAAAGTGCAGCCTGTGCCCGTAAGTAAAAAAAAAAAGAGAGAAGATCAGGTACAAGATGATGTACCTGTAAGGGTAAATAGACTAATCTATATGTATCGTCTATTTTGTTAGGTAGGAAGAACAGAGTTATGATCTATGATGTGACTATACATATCATTCAAGGGCACAGAGTAGAACAACATACCTCACCAAATGAGGAAAGGAGAATGTTAAGAAACTGAGAGTCTCCACAGTTGTTATTTTAGTTTTCTAGGATGCCTCGTCAAGAGGCCTGAGAAAATTGAACATTGCACATAATATACCAGTGAATAACATGTACATTGAAAGAAACTCTATTTCACAGAATTTATGTGCGCATGTGCGCGCACACACACACACACACACGCATTCAATATCAACACACCTGCTATATGCCATTTGGATTCACACTAGAGGTAAATCGTGTTAGTGCTATAAAAGACATTAAAAACTGTCAACTAGTGATCTAGCTTTGCCTCTAATTCTAATTTAGTATGTGGCTCTGGGAAACTCAATCTCTCAGCCACAGCTGTTATTCTTTAAATGATGAGATAGATACATGCTAAGAACCCGCGATTCTAAAATTTCCCATGTATATAGGAACATTTGGAACTTAAATCTCTTTATAGATACCATGTGTCAAAAGAATGGATTTTTTCTCGATGGGTCAGACCATTCTATGAAGTCATTCCCCATAGCTTTCACAACCTCTGACACAGCAGAGCTACCTCTTTATAGGAAAAGGATGAGTAAGATAGAAACATTCTGATGCATCCCCACCTCCTGCCGTCTCCACCACACACACACACGCACACACACACACCACTCTATAAAGAGGAGAGAAGCAGGCATTTAAAAACAGTCTTATAAAAAATTTTTCAATACTTAAAATTGATCTAAATGACAACCAGGACTTTTAAGTGCAGGATTTCTAATCGATTTCTTCCTGTTAATTTGATATTAATAAAAAGAGTATTTAGGGGAAGGCATGAGAAGCAGCAGAGAAAAGCAGGGCTGTTGCATGCAATTTCTAGCTCCTGAGTCATTCCACTCTTTAGCACAGCTAATGTCACATGAGCAAAAATAATTTAAAATGTGAGCACCTTATACAATATCAACTATTTCTAATGGCTACAGTTCTATCATCACAAATCTACCAAGATCTAAAAAGAATCCATTTTATCAGCAATTAATTTGTTTTCAGTTTACTCCTTACATCCATATTGGGGGAGGGGGAGAGGGTCTGTGTTATCATTCCAAGTCTATTAAACGCATTACATAAATCTTTCATTCATGTAGAAGAAATGAATTACATATTTTTCTAAAAGGGAAAAAGAGCATAAATAATCCATACCACATTGCTGGCAGGAGGCCTTATTCAGAAGGCCTTTGGACTCAGGATTGCCTCTGAGGCTGCTATCAGAAGGCTCAGCCCTGAGCTTTGGCAAAGCCACTGCCATGTTAATCTGCTTCATTACATCTCTACGATTTGTTCACCGTGTTAAGGAGCAGTATTTCCCTTGTGAAAGGAAGACTCATCCTTCACTTTGAAAGCTTTACCTTCAAAAGGCACACAAGTATAGCTACAGATAGACCGAAACTAAAGGCCAAAAAGCCAAAGACATATTAAAATATAGCATGCCAGAGTTGGAGCCTATTTCAGTCTAGAAAGATTTAAAAATGCAGAGCAGCTAGATTTAGAGCTTTTGAATATTTTAGATCTGAACCAAAGCTTACAAAGCACACATTTTATTTTAAACATTTTCATTAACATAAATGACAATTCCTTGATAGATAAAAGAGAGAATAATATTGGCTTACCTGAAATAAAGGGAATTGTAAATCATAGCACAGAATCCACATATGTGTTGAATATAATAGTCTCCAATGCAGTTTTTCAGAATTTGGCTAGAGAAGAAAGTACAATCTTACATGTGTTCCATCCTTAGTGAAAAATAAAAAACAAGAAAGGACGATCACAGCATCCTCTCTGCTTCTGCCTTAGCTTTCTGTTCTGACATTCACTCGATGGTATCCACTGTCTGTTGGAAAGCAGCATGCTAAATTGAAATAAATAAATAAATGTAAGGCAGCATCTTACATGACAGCTCCATCTCCTGGCCAAAAGTGGAACCACATTTATTCAAGATCCTTTGGCAATGTCACATTCAGCAATTCTATTGTAATTGAAATCAACTACCTTAATTAATTTTAAATTAAAAATTTAAAAAACATTAGAGTATGAATTTTTAAAAATTTTAATTCTATTTTTAGGATTTAGTTAAATTTATTTACCTTGTATTTAAATTGGAACTTTCATACATCATTAAAAACTTCATGCTTATCTTAAGACTCAATTAACTTTATTTACCCTTGAAAAAGTAATGTGCAGCTCCTATATAGTAATTTTAGATGTCAATTTTAGAAGTCTTTGCTGGGTATCTCCTTGAGGAGAAGTTGTATAAGTTTTTGTTTCTAGAGAAATTCTGCATTATTTTGTTGTTATTGTTTTTATTTGAGGGAAATATGGAAGGTTTAAAGTTAATGCAGGACAATGAAATTACTAAAAGACAAACTAGAGAATCTTTAGTCAACCCGAGCTTTTAAAGATATTTCAAAGTATGCATATATCAAATTACACACTATATGAAGTTTGGTAATTATAATATACTATAGTGTGTAGTCATATTTTATCAAGGGGATAAGAAAAAAGTTAAATTATAATGAGAATGCATTTGGTAAATAACACCAGTTACACTGAACATATTATGTACTCAATAATATATTCATTTAATTAATTTTTCTATGGTCAATTGTGAAGCTCTGGTTAAATTTTCAATTTTGAAATTAAAAAAGATAATCTTTCTTTCACTTTTTTTTACAATACTATTTAAATTTGGGGACAGGTATATTAACTAAAATTCTCCATAGTCTTTTGATAGTGCAGTCTTTCAGCAGGCTGCTGTGTAGGACTACTGTATCGCTGTCCGTGGTTCTGAAAACTAACTCCAGAAATGAAAGGATTCCAGCTGTTAAACTGGTCTGAAATCTTGTCTTTGTAATAGTTGATATAAATGACATTATCTAAGATACACATATCTGGTTAACATTTTATCCACAGAATACGTATTTATACATATTCACCAAAAGACATAATGCCGACAATTCTATTTAATAAAAATATGATTATCAGTCACACTTTCTCTGGATCCTTTACATAATGTTTAACTTTATTCTTGCTAAGGCTAGATTACAGATTGCTCCAGCATTAGAGCTCCATTGAATAGATGAGGATACCTAAGCCCACTTGTGCAGAATTAATTAATAAGCAAGTCAGAAGAACAAACCTGGTTCTCTGAATTTTAGCTTACTCTTAATTTGACAATGTAATTAAGATATACTTGTAAGGTTTTAAAAATACATTGTTAACATTTCACAGATAATTAAAGCGACTTGGAAGATCAAATTATTCAAATACATATATTCAACCATCTCACCTCATAAGTTTTCTGCAAAAGCATAAAGTACTGGTTTAAACCCTCAGGGCACACAAACTATAATAATTTTTTCTCAAATTTTCAAGCAAAGCATTTTTAATGACCAAGAAGCTTGAAATCCTAAAATTATAGCCTGAGATGCCACAAATATGAAGCCTCACTTTATCTTTAAAATCATAAGTTTTATAATTTATATGATATTTAAATATTTTTCTTAAAATATTATTTTTTCTGTTATTCTGAGGGTAAATTTTACCCATTAGGAAGATGTGTCTAACTTGTCCTGGAATTTTATGTACCTGTAGACATGCTACCACATGCTCCTAAGGATACAACATCCCAGTTTGAGGGCCATGAGATTATGTGATGTAAAATCAATTTATCTCAGCAAATAGGTAATTACCCCAAACTTTTTCTCATGTGTTCAGTTCCATCATATGACTCAGTTTTGACTAATGTCAAAACATAAAGTTCAATATTAATAAATAAAACCTTTAAAAAGTTATAAAATATATTTGCATTCTTCATTTTTAATATGCTTTGTCAAAATTACTGTGGTAAATTATAAACATTGTCATAATCCTTTTCTCCTCCCCATATTCATGTCTTTTGCAATGCGACTACCATTAAGAAATGGAGACTATTTTTCCATCTTTTATCAGGACTGACCTTGTGACTTAGCAACAGAATGCCGCAGAAGTAATACTGTTCCCGTCTTAAATGAAAGGTGTCTCTGGATGAGATCTGCTTACTCTCTAACCACCATAAGAACAAGTCTGGGTCTACCTGATGAAAGACATGGGACTACATGGGATAAAGACACGTTTCCCAGCTGTGACTTCTAAAAACAACTAGCTCCAACCAGATCTGGCAGTTGATGCAGGTGAATAAGCAAATCTACTAAGATCAGCCAATTTTGACCATAATCAGCAGAACCAGAAAACCATGAACCAACTCAATGTTTATTTGGAGATGGCTTGTAATGTGCCAGATCTAATATTTTTATGCTCAATTCAATAGTGTATTTTCAATCATAATATTAAAAAGCATTTGAAACATTGCTTACTTCCCTCTTCTTGAAATACTTTCTTTACTTGCTCTTACTTAGAACCATTCTATAATCTCATTCTTCTATACATGGCAGCTTCTTCCCAGTGTCCTTTGCTAGTTTTCCCTTCCATTTTCCTTCTTTTGAATGTTGCTGTGCCCCAGAAAATAGTCTTTGATAACTCTCAAATTATTGCTCTATCTAGACTGGCCCTCTCTCCTGAACTTCAGATTTATATTCAAATGGCATTAAACATATTTACTTCCTATTAAATTAACATGTCTAAAATGAGCTGCTGCATCTCTTGCAGTATTCACTATCACAGATAACAGCAATTCCATCTTTTCAATGATTTAGGCCAAAACTTTAATGTCATCTTTGACTCTTCTCTTACATTCACACGCTACATCTAATCGGGTTGTGAGTATTGTTACTTGCTCCTTCAAAATGTATTCAGAATCTAACTCACTACTTTATTACTTTATCTTGGCACAATCCAGCATCATATCTATTAAGTATTTTTGCAATATCTATTTACTAGTTTCCTTCTCTACTTTTCCCCTTGCCTTTGCTATATTCTTAACACAGCAACTGGAGTAATCCTATTAAATCTTAACTCAAAAAATGGACTCCTCAGAACTCTCCAGTGGGTACCCAACTCTCTCAGAATAAAGTCAAAGCCTGCTCAAATGCTCACAATGTTCTGAATAATCTGGGCTCCTTTACTTCTTTAATTTATTCTCTAGTTATCCTTGCCCTCATTCTGCTCCCAACAATTCTGATGTTTTTGCTTTTACTCAGACATGGCAGCAATGCTCCTTTCTCGGGAAGCCTCTACCTTTTGATTTCTCTGCGTGGAATGCTCTTACATAGGTTCCTCATGACTCATGTCCTCTAGAGCCACCTCCTCAGTGAGCCTAGCCCTGACCCCTAATGTCATGCTTTAACCCCTTTTATTTTTATCTTCTACTGTAGTACTTAACTAACACACTATATATTTTATTGTCTACTGCCTCTAAGAGAAATGTAAAGTTCATGAAGGCAGAGATATTTATCTGTTTTGTTTACTGCTATAAAACTGGTTTATAGAATAGTGTCTGGATCATAAAAAGCTGCCCGAATAATAAATGAACGTCTTAGACATAGACTATGCATATTATTTTTATTAATATATCATAGAAATGTTATTTATTTTACATGTGGATTCCTATGTTCTCATTAATATGTCTGTCACAGAGTGTGAAATAGCATATTCTTTGTTTAAAATATCATCTAAGATCTAAACGGAAAGCTGGACATATAGTGGGCATTTATTAAATATCTTGGGTTAATTATAGAAATACTGAAATTAAGACTACTGTGCTTTTAAATAGTTTTCAATGGAGTTCTGAAAAAAAAATTGGTAAAATACCATTGAACAACTCTTATTTCATGTTAGCACTTTTTGCCAGACTTTGAAGAAGACTTTGGGGAGATTATTGTAACTTTAGTTTTTATTTAAAATATTTACTTTATCTAGAATATTTTAAGTGTTTTAAAATAAGTTGTAAAAATATAAGCATTATGTCCCAGGGTGTGATCGCGCGCGTGCGCGCATGCGCTGATGTGCTGTGTACGTGTATGTGTAGAGAGAGAAAATATAGATATATTCTGAAATCAGCTTGGGTTGACATTCATTTAGCTACCAACAACAAACCAATAATGCATAATTTCTCAATTATATGTTTCTCTAGCACTGCTTTATTCATAAAATCTACAGTTTTATTTTGGCACCTTGGTTTTCAAAATTAGCTTAAACTTTAGGAATAAAAGCAAGTGTGGTGATTAATTTTATGTGTCAATTTAACTGGCCACAGGGAGCCCAAATTAAACATTATTTATGAGTGTATCTGTTAGGGTGTTTCTGGATGAGATTAACATGTGAATTGGTGGACTCAAGAAAGCAGACTGCCCTCCCCAGTGTGCACGAGCATCATCCAACCTGTTGAGGGACTGAATAGATCAAAAGGTGAAGGAAGAAGGAATTCATCCCTTTTATTTTCTGCCTCCCTGCTTGAGCTGAGACGTGTAGTCTTATTTTTCCCTGTCCTCAACTAGGATTTACGGCTTTGGCTCCTTTGGTTCTTATGCCTTTGGACTCAGACTCAATCACTCTACTGGCTTTCCTGGGACTCCATTTTTGTGTGTGTGTTTGAGTTTGTGTATTTATATTTATATGTTTAAATGCATAATATATTGTATAGAAAATATTTATATATTATGTTGTATTGCATATTATTATATATTATATATAGTTTTACAGATTTCATATTATATATCACCTATATATGTTAATAGCATAATTATAATTAATATAATAATGATATATATATAATCCTATTGGTGTGCGTGTGCTTGTGTGTTTGTATGTTTGTATGTGTGTGTGTGTGTGTGTGTGTATAAAATCTTCTAATACAGTAAGTCTTATTTGACCTCCATTAAGTTGCAGACATTGATAAAGGCTTAATTTTGTCACTTTTTACTTTTCAGTCAGTCCATTTTTTTTTAAACATCCACCCAATTCAAGAATTAAAGGAAGACTAAGTCTAGTTTGTAGCTAATATTTGTTTGGATTTTTCTTAAATCACTTCTTCCCATGTAAACCAGCTGCATTAAAGAAATGCAACCAAGAAGGAGTCCAAAACAAACAAACAAACAAACAAACAAACAAAACAATCATTTTATATAGTTTTAGTCAACTTGAAATATGCTAACCTCTTAAATTATTGGTTGCCCATTCCCCCCACCACTGACTTTACATTATTGATCTCAGTTTTAAAAAGTTGAATTCTATATCTGTTTCTCCTGTAGCATTTATCGCTAGAGCACCACAAACCTTCAAGCTAGAAAAGGCAGATTTTTTTCTGTAGCATGTTCAAAGATATCTAATACCAATGAAAAGATATCTTATTACTCTAGTTTCACTTAGCATAAGTAGACATTTATAAGTACATTATCAAATGATGAAAAAATATAGGAAGGTAAAAATGAGGTTAGCAAAAGTGTATAATTTCTTAAACAAAATCTGACAAACAGAATATTTGCCATAACCCTTTGAAGGGGGTGGGGGAACAAATAATTTTAGCAATAGTTAATGTTTATTGAGTACTTTTTATGTGCCAAGCAGTGTGCCAACCACTTCGCATAGATTATCTCATTAAATCTCTACAACAGGACTATGAACTAGGTTCTCATTTTTTCCCTCATAAAGATAAGAAAAATAAAGCAAAAAATTCCTCAGCTGGTAAAAGATGTATCTTGAATTCTAACTCAGACCTCTATTCTCAGTGTTCATGTTCTATTTGAAATCAGCTTGTGACTCAAGAGGTAGAAACTATGAGAAAACTATTCCAGTAACTTTTAGAATCTATGTACTCTTTGTTCTCAGCTCCAAGGCTTTGCAATTATGTGAGCCAAAGGAACAAGATGGAAGTGAAAGAAGATGATCATCAGATATGCCTCTCTTCAACTCTTCAATGTGGCATTTTAGAGCAGATGATGATGAGTTTGTAATAGACCAAGAGACTAATACAGGAAGACAGGAAAAAAGCAGGAAGAGAAACAGAAGGAGCCAGAGTGATTACAAAATACAAATCATCAAGAGATTAATAAGTGGGAGAAGAGGGCATAGTAGCAAAAGAAGAAAATCACAAGATCCCTAGAACTCTGCCAGAGGCACTTCTCTTCCCAGAAAAATAACTCTCTGAAAAAGAGTGCAGGTTTCCATGATCCATTGAACAACGAGAAGTTCTCATACATGTTAAAAACCTCACATGATCTTGTTACTGACACCAGAAATACATTAATGCTGGTTGGTTGTCTTGATATTATCAGTAGGGAGCTGTGCTTTTGTCCTGAAGCAAAAACTCAACCAACGTGATGAAGAACACTTAGATACATTCACATTCTCTGAACTTTGTGACAAAGTATGGTTACTTGGTGTCCACAAAAATTCCTGATAGGCAGAAAACCAAATCCTTTTTTATGGCTCTTGTGGTAGCCATTTCATAGTGTTTCACTTTTCCAAGCTTATCATTATTATTATAACTAATAATGGTGATAATCAGCTAAAATATTTTTTATTAAAAACTACATTTAGTAATTTCCTTATTTTATTTTTTGACAAATTCAACTCTCAGTGAGACGACACAATATAAAAACCTACAATCATCCTCTTAATTCAATCTAATACAGAATTTTAGGAGGTTCTCATTGGATAGATTGTAGGATGGAGTTGCAAGATCAGAGATTATAAGAATTCTGGGGCTGCATTTGGCAGAGAACCCTGCTTCCCACCTATATGAAATATGAAGGCTGAACTAGGGAAGGGCAGACATTAGAAGCCTTAATTACTAGAAGCAGTCCTCCCTGTTATTTGGATTTATTTTACTGTAATAAGTTATAGGGACCAGAGTCACATAAGAAAATTCTAGCATGGCAAATGAGAAAAGTGAACTCAAAATAAAAGCTTAGAGTGATGGGGCCTGGAATATGCTAATTGTTCTGTCAACAGAATGGGCAGAAAAAGATGAAGTCTGGAAAAATTTTTGAGGGTCTCCAGATTCATATTACAGTGGGGCTAATTACTCTCTGGTCAGTTTCTGGAGATAAAAGGTGGTACTGGGCATCTTTTCCTTTGACCCATGCTCATCACAATGTACTAATTACTGAAGGTTACTTCTATCACATCGTTGTTCACTGGGAAAGTGCTTTCTTGAACCAGGCAAATCGCTGACTTATAGAAGATGAATGTCACGAATGAAGGAATATCTAGAAATGAAATATCACAGAATTAACAACTTTGCCACCTGGGTGACAAATAGGATTCCTCCAGCATCCAGCATCTTTGGAGACACTGGAGAGTCAGCTTGTTCTTCCCTTGGATTTGGTTCCAGTGGGCATCTTCTTGTTCTAAAAATTAACTGGAAACAGAAAGTCCTCTAGAGGGACAAGCACTGTTTTAGGCATGTAGTCAGTCGCTGAGATATTAGAGAGAAAGATTGAAATTAGAGTAATAGTTTAAATGTGTTCTTTGAAGGAATGAAACACCACCATTAGAATGATATTAACTGAGGTCAGTAATGTAAGGTCAGTGGTGAGGGAAGGGGCATAGAAAGACCATGAACAGGCCAGTCAAATCCTCAACAGCTGTACATGTATGATGTCGAAACTGTTCCTGTGACAAACTAGATCATTTAGTGACACAGACTGAGTACCAGAAGATGATCTCAAAGGAAAGTGCTCAGGCTTCAAAGGAGATTTCATTGGTTAGTTGATCTTACTAACTGAGCAGGATCAATTACTTGGAAAAACATAAATGGGATAGAGATTTTGGTGCGGGAAGGGGGAGTAATATCTTCCTGGTGTGATAAAGTCATCAGTGCTTCCAAATTAGCTTTCAGAGCAGAAGTCAACAGTATCTTTAGGTGAAGAAGTCTTCAGCTCTAGTTAGACTACATGAAACCCTTTGCCTTCTTGAGATCAATAATTGTGACAGACAGTGATAAAATTAAAAATGTCCCATCATCAGTATCTAGAAAACCCTAGAAAAGATAAGATATATTAATTAAATGAAAATATCCCAGAGTGAACACTTTGATTGGTCTCGTGTGTGCTTTGTGGTCATGTACACAGAGGGTCCCATTGTGTACCCATTGTGTCCCATTCCCAAGGGTGGCTTGAAATTCCAATTTTGATCTTTACCTTTTCACCAGTTGATGTCTGTAAAAGACCTGGGGGACAATGTCTGTGTATATGGAGACATTTGACTCATCTCCTTCTTGGATAAAAGGAAAATAGAGGCTAAGACAAAAAAAAAAGTATCTATAGAACAAGGGGGAAAATGTCAGATAAAGCATAGTAAACCCTGTTTATTACAGAAGTTGAATTTACATCATCATGGACAAAGTGAATAGACAAGGATGGTGAGCCAGAATAAATGGTATGAATGTTGAGATACAAAGCGAACCCATAGTCGAGACAGAACTGTCACAGGGTATCGAACATTCAGCAGTGACATTTTATGCTCTCCGAGATTGGTGGGCAAAGTTGTTGAAAGAGTGGAACAAAAGAGAAACAAGCATTTGCAGATAAGAGGACCTAATGATGATACATAGTGTTTGAGAAATTATGAAGATAGGTGGCATGATTCAGTGGAAACACGAATGTTGCAGAGACTGTCAATAGTTTCAGGAGTAACTCAGGTAAAGAGGAAGGACTCAACTCTGTTTCACTTGCTTTTACCGTAATACTTTTGCTCACTATCAGAGAGAACTTAATGATAGTTATGTGACGATGGAAAAAATAGCTTCCTTGCAGACAGGAATTTCTTCAAGTTCCAACAGAGTTTAAACACTCCTCAAAAGTGTTGTCAAGTGGGTTTCTGAACTGAAGATGAAATAGAAATAGCTGGCTCCTATGACTCTCTTTGGCTCTTAAATAACAAGACGCTGTGACCAGGGCAAATATCTAAATACCTCTCTTGTTTTATAAATCTAGAAGCTGATTTATACCTCAGATTTACACTTCAGAAAAGGTAGGTGACTTAACAGAGATATAACTTCAAAAGAGAGAACTAGAGGCCTTACCATTTTATTTCCCAAACAGTTTTCTTTACACTTAAGAGTCTCTCATCATAAAAAGGATGTACAATTCCTTATGGGGATTATAAGTAACAGTAGTCTCATTGCTTTGCCTTCCTACATGTGGAAGCATTTTATGTATTTCCAAAAGAGAACACAACTAGAAAGAAATGAATTAAGGAAGTGAGTCTCTGACATTTTTAAAACTCTAGGGTAGCAAAGACAATTCTCTGTGTTCACCAAACCATTTTATTTTCTTCTTTAACATACTACTAACCTACAATTCTCAGTTTCCTGGCAGTTGATAGGACTAAGAGATTTACAACCAAAACAATGTAACCAAAAGTGATGTTCACCTCTTGTAGGCCCCTTAATCTTCTCACGTGATCCTCGATACTCTCCTTTATTGCTTGTATCCTGGCCAGGTCCAGAGAATCCAGTGGAGGATCTTCAAGAATGATTAGATAGATGGAATCTGGATCGTGGGTTAGAGGAGTTCGAACTGGAAGTAGAGAATTATTAGGAAAACCATGGAGCACATCATCCCCCAAAGTATGTGGTGCTAACCAATAAATCAGAATTAAAGAATCCTTTGGCATGGTCCAGTGTTATCTAAAGTGTGTTTCCTAAAAGTTTAGGTTTTCAACATGTTAATAGATTTTCCACAGAAAGGAAGAAGGTTGTTTCTATGGTCAAAATAGTTCAAGGAAAGTTGAATATAATAAGGTGTAAATGAGATATTATAACAAAGTTATACTCTGGCTAATATAGCACAGAATATTCTCTCTCCCATAAAAGTCCAAAGTATGAAGGCAGAGCATTGTCTTTGTCCTCATGTTTGAAGTTGGCTGACAGTAATATCCACATTCTGGCCAATGGGGAGAAGAGAGGAACAAGTAATTCCCATTTAAGCAAATAATATACAAGTTGTACACATATCTTCAGTTACAGTCTATTGTTGAGAAATCAAGTGCATTGTGTGTAGCCATGCTCCAGTTTAAACTGTTTTACTATGGAAAAAGGTGAGAACACATTTTGAGGGAAAGCTAGCAGTTGGGTTAAAAAATAAAATAAAAAAAAAACAGATTAATTTCCTACTGAAGGATTTCTCAAGAAACTTAAAGAACTAATGTGTATTATGATTCTTCAACAGAGAACTTTTTATAAGAATGATTTGTCAAAAATATTGGACTATAAACCCCTTTTTTTTCTTGGAACATCTCTGAGGCTAGGATTCTATAAAACATACTATCAGAAACATTAAGCCTATGAACCTTCTCTAGTTATAAAAGCAGGGACCAATCTACTCACCTGCCCCTGAAAGGATAAAAGGATCTCTGGAGGGGACTACTACTTCAATCCCTCAGCTCACTTCTAAAGTTCGACTGGAATAAGCTAATAATGTGGAACCTAATATAACCATTTCTATCCATAGATTGGAAAGGGAGAAACAAAACAAATCAAAATAACTTCAGAGAACTTTTCTCACTGCTCCCAAATTTGTGTATGTGTTTGGAAATAAGCAAGAAAGAGTTTCTTTGATTGTACTCTTGAAGGAGAAAAATGCTTTACCCACACATTAAAAAATTGTCCACAGGCTATAGTCAGTACTTTTAACACTTGTTAGTTAGGAGTCACCCTGCCTTATAAGTTTAGAACAGAGTATTAGCACAGAAAGTTTAAAATAAAAGAGTAGGAGTTTTGCTGTTGGGACAAATTTAATGGCAGTTGTGGTTACATCAACAAGGCTTGGGTTTTCCGCCAAATGCTGATAATTCCAGGTGTCTTCCCTAGTTCTCCAACTAGCGCCGTGACTGCTCTTTGCCTTTTCTTTCTATTCTCATTTCTGCCTAATCAGACATAGTGTTTTAACTGTAAACAGCATTATGTTTGTTAATAATGATAATGGGCTCACAGTTACAAATGATTACTTTTTTATATAATTTAAAGTGCGAATTTGGGTGTGACTCCCACTCACATGCATTCAGAGAGGCTTTCTTAAGAGTAGAAGAAAGTTAGATTTACAGTTAGAAGGTTGATAATAACATTTCACCTTGGGTAAAACCTTGGAATTGGATCTCAAGTGCGAACAGCTTATACTTTGAAGCAGAGAAAGATTTCATACCTCTTCATGAGCATTTGTGCCTTCTGAATTTTTACTAAGTACAGAACTAATAACTACCCTCTGCTAAAAAAAATTCAATGGTACACTGTTGTCTAGGGATAAAGTCTTAGGCCCTTAGGATGGCAAGCAAGATGCTTTGTGATGTGACATCTGTCTGCCTTACCTTTGCAGGTTTATATGAATACCCTCTGTACCATTACCTTCTATATTACTTTATATTGTCAATCCCAACATAATCGCCATAGCTCTGTTCCCTTCTTCTTTGTCTACATTGAGAACTTTCTTTCTTTTTTTTATCATTAATCTGATAATCTACCAATCTTGTAAATCTCAGGTCATGTGCAGATTTCCAACCACCTAAGGCACACTCATTGTTCTCTTCTCCCTGATCTTGGATACAGTGTTATAGCTCCCACTACCACCCAAATCACAAGATTGTTATAAGGATCAATCAAATGAAAAAATGTTTATGAAGTTATCCCTGAAACAATAAACTACTACAAAATTATTTTAAAGTTATCAGTAGGCAAGCCTGGATAATAATACCAAGAGAAACTTTGAGCTTCTTCCCCTCCCACCCCTTGGCGTAAGATGCCATCATACTGTAAAATCATATTTATTTAATTTTGTCATTGCAGCCCCTCCTTCTTTGAGTCTGTCTGTGGGAACACAAAGAGAAGACTGCTAATCAGAAGAGTCCCAGCTGGAATGAAACTGACAGTGTGGGTGCTGAACAAAGTGTTATTAACACTGTGGGCAGAAGCAAAGGATCAGAGAAATGCTTTCTTCCTAGAAATAGCTCCTGGGCTCTTCTCCACCTCGTTAGCACCTCTAGGTGTTAGTCATGTGAACTTAAAAATATAGGACAAAAATATTCAAACCTGTCCTGTCTCTTTAAATAAAGGCAATGCTGAATGTCTGGGCAGATGCAGACTACTGTGTGGATCCCTTCAATCGGATAAGCATTCGTTAGCAGGCTCTGTGCTAGGTGCTAGGGACACGAACGTGAACAAGGCAAGATCTCTGCTTCAAGCGGTTCACTTTCTAATAGATCAGAAGGAAAATGAAACCAGATTACCTCAGAGTGGGATATATTTCATACTACATGCAAGTATAGCAGATGACAGAGCTAACGAAACTTCCAAGGTTGAAAGCAAAAGGAGATCAAGAGAGGTTTCTCAGGTAAAATAACAGAAGTACATGTACCAGCATACTTATACAATTTCCCACCACAAATCTACAGTAAGTCTTCTCTTAATGTTCCCAATAGGTTCTTGGAAGCTGTAACTTTAAGTAAAATAATTTATAATGAAGCCAATTTACCAAAGGCTAGTTGATATAAACAAGAGTGAAGTTATGACGGCATACTTCTGGTCACAAAGCCCTCACCAAACTTCTTAATAAAGACCCAAAACATTTCTAATAGTATACACTGAAATAAATGTAAGCCATACATACATTTAAGAAAGATGAACATAAACAAGTAAGAGAATCCTTTCCCAGCTCGCTTATTCCAGTTCGAAGTCAAGAGTCTTGTGGAGTCTAACCTGGCAGCTGAGGGTGGCAGTCGGGAACCCAACCTGGGCAGGATGCCCTCCCATTGTAGGGCCCACACACGCACGCTCATACTCACTCTGACTGGGACAATACAGACACACCGATTAACCTCACATGCACATCTTTGGGACGTGGTAGGAAACTGAAGTCCCCGGAGAAAATGCACACAGACATGGGAGAACATGCAAACCCCACACAGAAGTTCCCTGGCTGGGAAATTGATTTTTTTTTTTCATCAATGTTATAATGAAATGATGTTATTTGAAAACCTGCTGTTTTGGAGTTTTGGCCAGCCCTCCAGCGCATTTATTTTATGAATTTATCAGTTGGTCAAGTATCTTCTAAATTTGGAAATATGTTATAACCTACATTTTGAATTGCCAGTTAAAGCTTTACCTTCTCTCTCTTGCCTCCCACTCAGTCAGAATTTTTAAAAAACTTGATGTTTATTTAAACATAACTGATATTATATTTAAACTATTACTTTGCATATTAATTTTTTATAAATTAATTTACAAATATTTTCAGTTTTATGGCACTCAATGTCATAATTAACTATTTTCAGGTTAAATTTCATTTTAAGTTGATTTCAATTTTAAGTCACTTCCTATACCTTGTGACTTTCAGTTCTACATTTATGAGATTATTAACACTCTCTGGTCCTTTGGACGTATTGGAGACCCATTTATAAAACAGAGGATCATTTAAGTTCCACCAACACATTCAAAAAGGTCATTTTAGATAGACGTTTCGAGGTCAAAGCCAGAACTAACCATCAAATCTTGAGCAAAAGGATATTTTATGAGCAATTTTGACTAGATTCTTAAGTTTCCTATATACTTCAAAGAATCCTGACATATCCTTCTTCAGAAATGATTTGATAAAAATGATTTACCCTATTGAAACCCCATAGTAAATGCAATAGACATAAAATTGGAAACAAACCTGGTGTTTATAAAAATTTTTAGAGGAAAGTTGATTAGATAAAACACAAGTGGGAACTAAACCCCTAGGAAAATCCACAAGAAGGTATTAGATGACCCTCAGATCATTGCTTTCATTAGGAAGATCATTGCGGATGTGCACATGAGCTTGTCTGATGACAAATTTCATTATTAATTTCATTATTAAAACCCCGTTCTGTTTGGAATCTGGTCTTTAGTGAAACAAGCAAGAGCTCTTTGGCTAAAAACTGGCCCAGCTTCAACTACTAGAAAACATGAGAAAATAGAGTAAGACACTGCTTTAAAGAAGAAAGCAATGAAGCTAAAACCAGAAGGAGAGTCAACAATCACAGTGTGTATCCCAGGGTGAAGAGCCAATTTAATGCTGCTCCACAACACTTAAGTAAACAGTTTTCATTCATGCTTTAATTAATCAGATTAACGCAAGCACTAGTTGGATGGAATAAATGTTTGTCTTTTTCATTCTTGTGTGTTATGATTTGCTTATTGGTATCTCAGCTCCATTTCAGATAGCTTAGAGGAATAATTCTGCTTATTCAAGCATGCTAGCAGAGTTGGTTCCAACAAGAAATATCTCTGCATCTCAGAGTATGGCTCAAAGGTATTTGCAGAGAAAATACCATTTCTATTAAATTAGGCAAGAACATTTGTCCCACAGAGATGAATCAAAAAGCAACCTTTATAAGACCCAGACTGAATGTTTTAAGAACTATTATTTTCTTATGCCATGCTATTGTTTGTGGGAGAACACCTTTACCATCTCTCTTTCACTTTTTCTCATCCATCATCCTCCTAAGGGTTGGCTCAAGAGTCACTTCTTTCTGAATTTGTCTTGAATACCCTGACTGCATCATCTCTTTTTGCTAAACAATGCATTTTTTTTTGCATTGATTCTGACAATCATAAAACAAATATATGGTCAATATTTTGATGTGTGCTTAGGCTAGGAAAGAATGTGGGCTTTGGTGCAAGGCAATCCTTGGGTGAAATCTCGGTTCAAATATTTTCTTAACCTTTTGTTGTATCATTTACTATCTCTATGATACTCATCTGTAACTATCCTATAAAGTTGTGAGTATTAAGTAAAAAAGAAATGCAGTGTGCCTAAAAAAGAGTAAATACTCAATAAATGTTATAGTTTCTATACAAATGATATCATAGACTATGATAAAGGAGGTTTCTTCATGTTAATTATACTTTGACTAGAGAAAGACATACATTTTTAGTATAATTAGAATACAAAAATCTATTCATTTCTATGAGTCTTCCAGCAGGATTATATCCTAAATATTCCCAAATAAGCCCTTCTGAAACAGATTCATTTATTTTTCTCTTATTTAAAAGACTATCGAGCAATGAACAAACATGACAAACAAACAGAGACTCATGGACATGTACTGTAGACTAATGGTTACCAGAGGGTAGGGGGCGGGGGGAGTGGGGAAGTAAAGGGGGTCAAATATGTGGTGACAGAAATAAATCTAACTATGGGAGGTGAATATACAATATAAATATATATATGCCTTACTGTTAAAGTGTACAGCTGAAACTTACTGGACTTCATTAATCAATGTTACCATAAAAATAAATAAATTAACTAACTAATTAATTAATTAAAAAATCAGACCCTTTAACAATAACTTATTCAAGTAAATACCATAAAAATTAATAACATTTCATTTGAATTTAAGTCTTAATGATTAATTACAATCTAGAGATCTTTATCCTAATATCCAAGTTCTTTTGGAACTGTAGTTTCCCCTAGATTTACAAGAATTAACTTTTAAAAAGTCCAAAGTTATTCCACTACATGGGATATTTTAAATATGGAAACTGTTCATAAAAAAAGTAAATAAAGGATTTGGCTTAAAAGACTATCGAATATTTGAAACTCCTCCTGCCAAAAAAAAAATACAGAAAAATCAAATTTGCCATACCCTCACTCTTCTTTGTTCCATATAATTTCATTTTCATGTCCCAGCCTCTTTCTTTCTCTTTAATAGGATCGCTTTTCTCATTTCAGGTACTCAGTCTTCTCATCATTTACTTGCTTCCTAAAGAACAAATCACAAGGTGGTTTCTAAGAATTCAGTCTCACAGTTAATGAAGAACTAAAGAATTGTTTTTCCGATTATTTTCCTTTTTAACATTTAAATCTTTATGAAATAAATACTGTTTCATAAGTAAGAAATTAAGGCACCACATATAAAACATAATGATATATGGGATGAGGTTCTTTCTCTCTCTCTCTCTCTCTCTCTCTCTCTCTCTCTCTCTCTCTCTCTCTCTCTCTCTCTCACACACACACACACACACACTCCCTAAATCTAATGAGAACTAACAAGGTCCTAACTAAGGCAGAGGCAGCAGAACGGAAAGAAGAGGAAAAAGAGATATTAAACGTTTATAGTGTACAATATTTAAAAACAAGTTAAAACAAGGGTGCCAAGAAAATTTATTGGTGTTTTCATTAAAGAAGCTGGGTCTATTGATATGCACGCAAAAAGAATAAAGCTAGACCTCTTCCTCAGACCATACAAACAAATTAGTTCAAAATGGATCATGAACTTAAACTTAAGAAGTAAATAAAACTCTTAGAAGGAAAAGTAGAAATAAAACTTTTAAAAATTTTAATGAAGTATAGTTGATATACAATATTACATTAATTTCAAGTGTACAACATAACAACTCAATATTTATATACCTTATGGAATGATCGCCTCAATAAGTCTAGTAACCATTTGTCATCATATAAAGTTATTATAATATTGTTGACTATATTCCCTATGCTGTATATTATATCACTGTGATTTATTTTATAACTGGAAGTTTGTGCCTCTTAATCCCTTTCACCTATTTCACCCATCCTTCTCACTCCTCCCCACTCTAGCAACCATCAGTTTGTTCTCTGTATCTATTAGTCTGTGTTTTGTTTGATCATCTGTTTTGCTTTTTTTGTAGATTTCACATATAAGTGAAATTACACAGTACTTGTTTTTCTCTGTATGACTTATTTCACTTGGCTTAACACCCTCTAGGCCCATCCATGTTGTCACAAATAGCAAAATTTCATTCTTTCTTTGGATGAGTAACATTCCATTGTGTGTGTGTATACATTTTGCATTTATATATACACGTTCCATTGTGTATACACATACACTTTATCCATTTAGCTATTGGTGAGCACTTGGGTTGCTCCATATCTTAGCTACTGTAAATAATGCTGCAATGAATATAGGGGTGCATATATCTTTTCAAATTAGAGTAAAACATAGAAGTAAATCTTCATTACCTTAGATTAAGCAATGATTTCTTTGATTCAACACACACACACACACAAACCACATGTAATAAAAGAAAAGCCAATAAATTAGATCATCAAAACTAAAAACTTTTGTACTTGAAAGAACCTCATCAAGAATATGAAAAGACAATATGCAGAATGTGAGGAAATATTTGAAAATCATGCACCTGATAAGGAATTTGTATTCAGAACACATAAATCACTTTTATAATTTAACCATTAAAAAACAAATAAGCCATTTTAGAAATGGGCAAAGGATTTCAATAGACATTTTACCAAAGAAAATATACCAATGGACAGTAAGTACAGGAATAGATGTTCAACATCATTAATCATTAGGAAAATGCAAGTCAAAACCACAATGAATACCACTTCATACCCACTAGATGGCTATTAAACACACACACACACACACACACACACAAAATACAAGTGTTGGTGAGGATATGAAGAAACTGGAACTTTCTACAAGCTGATAGGAATGTAAGATGGCACAGCCATTTTGGAAAATAGTTTGTCACTTCCTCAGAAAGTTAAGCATAGAGTTATCATATGACCCAGAAATTCCATACTTAGATATACACCAAAGAGAATAAAAAAGCATTCACACAAAATCTTGTACATGAATGTTCATAGCAGAAATATTCATAATATCCAAAAGGTGGAAATAACCGAAAGGTCTACAAACGATGAGTAGATAAATAAAATGTGGTATATCTCTACAATGGAATATTATTTGAGAATTAAAATGAATGAAATAGTAATATATACTACATGATGGATGAATCTTTTAATCAATATGCTAAGTGAAAGAAGCCAATTACCAAAGACAAGTAATGTTTGATTTCATCACATGAAACACCCAGAATAAGTAAACTGATAAAGACAGAAAGCAGTTTAGTAGTCACGTAGGGTTGAGAGTGAAGGGGTTAAGACTTGGGGAAAAGAATATGAGGTTTCTTCCTGGGGCAATAAAAATGTTCTAAAACTGATTGTGGTAATAGTTGCACAATTCTGAAAATATACAAAAAAATATTGTACACTTCAAATGAATAAATTATATAACATGCAAATGATTTCTTGGTAAAGCTTTTTAAAAATCAAATTAAATGCATTGAGGAAGGAATATATGTGAGGGATAAGGCTCACTCTCAGTATCTAGCTTAGATGACTAGAGATTGAAATCAAAGAATACAGAGATAAGAAGAGTTACTCAGGCGAATGATAGGACCAAAAATGACAGAGAACGGAACTACGTGAGGAGTGAGCCAAGAGTGCAAAAGAACCCAGAAATACCGAGTGATGAAAGAACAAAAATATATCTGTGCATTTGGTAATCTTTGGACATTGGTGGACCCGGGGAAATGGTTTCTGAGGATTAGTAGGCATAGAGTCAAATTGCAATAGTCAAAGATTCAACAAGAAATTTATTATCCCTTTTAATATTTCTGGTATTAGACTAAGAGAATACACAGCCCAAGCACAATGTCTATACATTTAATCTTCTTTCCTTCTTACCAAAACTTAGCATCTTTGTTCCCCTTTCTCTTTCGCGTTATACCCAGATGTCAAGAATTTAGAGGCCTTTCTTCCTACATCCTTTCCCAATTTGCACTCTCCACCTTTATGTTAGAACGAGATCATCAATTTTATCTAGAAGAACTCGGGGGTGCATGTCACCTAAGTCTGGCATTGGGGATGGGTAAAAGCTCTTGAGCAGAGAGGACTATGGCATAGAAATATCACTGAAACTTTGCTTTAATGGAAAAGTCCTGGGGAACATCTCATATGAAATGATAAATGAGAAAACGCCCTAAAAATTGCCAGTTCTTCTTATAAGTTTTTATTGTTTTTAATCAGAGGTATAACAAAACATAGGAAGAAATCACCTAACAGTGAGAGTGCCTGTGAGAGAGCTTTACATAAAAATGTATCTAAATTTGGGCCAAGGAGAGGGGCTGTTCACTAATCTGGGTATGCAGTTGCCCATAATCATATTCTCTACAAGAAGGAATCATTTCTGAAGAGAGAAATTTTAGTGGCCTTTTGATTTCACAAGACACTCTCCTGTTACTTCACTATCCTCTTCTGGGATGGACTAGGAGGAAAAAAAAATGTGTCATAGATACTTGAGTACTTGCAACTTTACACATGTCCCCTCATCTTCTTATGCTCGCACTCCAATTTTTTTTTCCAGAGATCTTTCTTTGCCCAAACTCTTGGTGTCTGTAGTTCATGTGGCTTCTAGTGTAGGTATGTAACTTAGAATTGGTCAAGACCCTGTATTCCTCTGGTCACCAAACCTGATTCAAGATTAGACATGATTGTCAATCAGAGCCAATGGATGGAAATATCAAAGCTTTAGAACAGTGTGAAGAGAGAGGCATATTTCCTTTTATTTCTTTTTTCTTTTTTTTTTTTTTAACCATTTCCAGCTAGTGAGTGGTTTTTATTTTTTAACTAAGTTTATTAGGGTAACATTGGTTAACACAATTATATAATTTTCAAGTGTCCATTATAATTTGACATCTGTATATTCTATTGTGTTTACCACCTAAAGTCCAGTTTCCTTTGGCTGCCATATTTTGATTCCATTTGCCTACTTCACCCACTCCCTACCCCTCTATATTTGAGCCCCTTTACCCAGTCCACTTACCCTCTCCTTCCCTACCCCCAACCCTCTAGTAACCATTAGTCAGTCTATTGTCCATGTTCATGAGTCTCTGTTTGTCCTGTTCATTTGTTGCTTTTAGGTTTATATCCCACATATAAGTAATATAATGTAATTTTCAACTTTTTCTGTCTGGCTTATTTTGCTTAGCATGATTATCTCGAGGTCAATGCATGTGGTTGCAAATGGCAGTACTTCATCTCTTCTTAGGGCTGAGTAATATTCTATTGTATATATGTACCACAACTTCTTTAGCCAATCATCTATCGTAGGACACTTCGGTTGCTTCTGTGTCTGGCCACTGTGAAACTGTGAATAATGCTGCTATGAACATCGGTGTGCAAACATTTTTTCAGACATGAATTTTCAAGTCTTCGGGGTAAATATCCAGCAGGGGGATTGCTGGATTATATGGTAGATCAATTCGCAGTCTTTTGAGGAAACTCCATTCTATTTTCCATAGTGGTTGTACCAATTTGCAGTCCCACCAGAGGTGTATGAAGGTTCCTTTTTCTTCATCTCCTCTCCAACATTTGTTATTACTTGTCCTGTTGATTATAGCTATTCTAACAGGTATGAGATGATATCTCACTGTGGTTTTGATTTGCATTTCGCTAATAGCTAGTGATGTTGAACATCTTTTCATATATTTCTTAGCCATTTGTATGTCCTCTAGAGAGAACTGTCTTTTCAGGTCCTCTGCCATTTTTTGATTGGATTGTTTGTTTGTTTTTTTGTTGTTATTGAGTTGTATGAGTTCTTTGTATATTTTGAATATTAGGCCCTTATTGGAGGTATTGCTTGCAAATATATTTTTCCATTCAGATGGTTGTCCCTTTACCTTGTTAATGATTTCTTTTGCTGTGCAGAAGCATTTTAATTTAATGTAGTCCCATTCGTTTATTTTAGCTTTTACTTTCTTTGCTTTTGAAGTCAAATTCATAAAATCCTCTTAAATCCAAGGTCCTTGAGTTTAGTTTCTATGTTTTCTTCCATGCATTTTATTGTCTCAGGTCTTATATTCAGGTCCTTACTCCACTTTGAATTAATTTTGGTGTGTGGTGATAGACAACAGTCTAGTTTCATTCTTTTGCAGGTGGCTTTCCAGTTTTCCCAGCACCACTTATTGAAGGGGCTTTCCTTTCTCCACTGTATTTTTTGGTCTTTTTGTCAAAAATTATTTGCTCATATAAAATATAGGTTTACTTCTGGACTCTCGATTCTGTTCCACTAGTCTCTGTGTGTGTTTTTCTGACAATATCATGCTATTTTGATTACTGTCACTTTGTAGTATAATTTGAAGTTGGGCAGAGTGATGCCACCAGGATCATTCTTTTTTCTCAGGATGGCTTTGGCAATTCAAGGTCTTTTGTGCTTCCATACAAATCTGATGATTTTTTTTCTATTTCTTTTTTTTTTAAAAAAGCTGATGGCATTCTGATAGAGATTGCATTAAATCTGTATAATGCTTTAGGTATTATGGTCATTTTAACTATGTTGATACTTCCAAACCAAGAACGCAAAATATCTTCCCATTTCTTTATATCTTCTTCGAAATCTTTTAATAGGGTCTTGTAGTTTTTATTATATAAGTCCTTCACATGTTTCACTAAATTTATTCCTAGGTATTTTATTCTTTTTGTTGCAATTGCAAAAGGAATTAATTTTTTTTTACTTCTTTTTCTGCCACTTCATTATTAGAGTATAGAAATGCTATGGATTTTTGAACATTTGAACTTTACTGTATTTGCTTATTGTTTCTAGTATTGTTCTTGTGGAGTCTTTAGGGTTTTCTATATAAAGAATCATGTCATCCACAAATAGTGACAATTTAACTTCTTCATTTCCTATTTGAATGTCTTTTATATCTTTCTCTTTGACTGCACTCACTAGGACCTCCAATGTTATATTGAATAACAGTGGTGATAGTGGACAGCCTTGCCTTGTTCCTGATCTTAGAGGGAAATTTTTTAGTTTTTCATCATTAAGTATAATATTGGTTAAGGGTTTGTCATATGTGGCCTTTATTATGTTCACGTACTTTCCTTCTATACTGATTTTGTTAAATTTTGATCATAAATGGGTGCTGTATCTTGTTGAATGCTTTTTCTGCATCTATTGACATGATCATATGATTCTTATTTTTAAAATATGTTTATGTAATGTATCACATTGATCTATTCGCATATGTTGAACCATCCCTGTGCCCCTGGGATGAAGCCCACTTGCTCGTGGTATATAATTTTTTTAATATGTTGCTGTATTTAGTTCGCTAGTAACTTATTTAGGATTTTTGCATCTATGTTGATGAGAGAGATTGGTCTGTAGTTTTCTTTTTTTCTGTTATCCTTACCAGGTTTTGGTATCAGAGTAATATTGGCCTCATAAAATGAGTTGGGAAGTATTGACTCCTCTTTGATTTTTTGGAAGAGTTTGAGGAGACTAGGTATTAAATCTTCTTTGAATGTTTGGTAGAATTTACTCATGAAGCCATCTGGTCCTGGACTTTCAGTTTTTGGTAGGTTTTTGATGATTGTTTCAATTTCCATACTGCTAATTGGTCTATTTAGATTTTCTGGTTCTTCTTGATTCAGTCTAGGAAGACTGTATTTTTCTAAGTACTGGTCCATTTCTTCCAGGTTATTAAATTTGGTGTTATATATTTTTCATAGTATTCTTGTATGATCCTTTGTATTTCTGTGATGTCAGTTGTAATTTTCTCTCTTTCGTCTCTATTTTGTATATTTTTATCCTTTCTCTTTTTTCTTTAGTGAGTCTCTTGGATCTCTGTTTTATATAAAGCCTTAATAATGTCTTTATATAATGCCTTTATTTTCATGTAGATATTTAATCATGCTCACTACCCTCAGTTTCAGTCTCTGTCAATAATAGTAACAGTTTTGGTAGACTTTGCTCAGATTTCTCTGGAGCTTCGTGGTGTTCAATCTCAGAGAGAGGCCTTCTGGGTTGGGGGTTGGAGGCTACGGCTCTGCCTTGGTTTTGCTACTGTGGCCAGTAAAAATCAACTGTTGTTTCTCTACCATCTGCTTCTCTGACTTTCTGCCCTGATGACCTTGCCGCTGATAGGCCTTGCCGCTGGCTACATGGAACTCACAGACTCTCCCAGGCAGGTCTGTTCAGGGAAGTCGTCACGCCTTCTACCCTCTCCCTTCCCCTACAGGGAGCTCCACTGGCTGCAAGAGGTAGCTTCTTTCTTTCTCCTAGTCCACTGCCTGACACCCGGGGTTCTGACCTATGGTAACTTTTATGCGCAGATCCCCCACTCAGACAGGCTGGTGCGCAGATCCCACACTCAGACAAGCTGGATGTTTTTTGTTGAGTTTATGTGTTCAGTTTATTGTTGTTTCAAGGTGAGAGATCTTGGGACATCTCTCACTCCACCATGTTTCCCTTCCTCTCCATCTAGTCCACACTTCCTTTTCAACTGTACAAGAGTTGTGGGGATGTAAACATGGAGTTCCTGGAGGCCACTTTGGCATAAGAGAGATGAACATATCTATGGATAAAGCCAGCAGTGAGGAAAAAGAAAGAGACAACTGGAAGAGAAACTGGATCCAGAAGATTTCGTTTGATCCCTCTGGTGCAGGCTTGCCTCAAGCCATATCACCCTCTAGCCTTTCCAGTTCTATGAGCCAATTAACTCTTCTTTAAGTTAATTATGTGTGGGTCTTCTGTCACTTGAAGTCAAATAATTCTCATTTTATTCACATTACTGCTTATAAAATGCCTGTTCTTGGTAGGCAAAAGAAAACTGGGCAGTCATTTTCAGAGTCAGCTAAGGCCCCTACATAAGAATAAATGGTAAATTGAAGCTGTCTTAGCAAACGTCTTTTCTTTCCAAATGATGTTGATTATTAATGTGATTGATCTAACTGTGTAAAACACACAAATGAAATAGCACTACATTAAAGAAATCTTTTTATTTGCAAGTGCTCAGGGAAAACATTATCAGATATATGATAGCTCTCAGAAAGCAGTTTTAGTTCTAGCACTTGAAACTCTTCTCAATTACAAGTTTGGCTTATTAAATGGCAGTCTAATTTTATTTGCTATTACAATGCACTAGGCTTTACTTTTGCTAATGTTTAGGACACAACCTGTGAATTAAACTCTTAGGAAATTGCTTTCAGTGCTTCCTGCAATCAACCTCCATATTTAAAATGGCATGAAGATTGTTTGAAATAATGTGTTATCTAAATGCAATGCCTTCCACTTGTGAAAGAGATATGGTAGACATCTTTCTTTGTCACCTCATTTATTTTCCCCAAGTTTATGATCTACAAAATAGAGTCCTTCAATGCTTTCTTCTAGACATTATTTAAATATTCCTCTCTAGTTAGAACTCTGTATGTGTGTATGCATGTGTGTAATCAGAGACTGTCTACAATTCATTCATTAGTCTTTCTCTATATCATCTACCTGTAATGATCAGAATAGTGTTTTTATTTTTCTGGCAGATCTTTTCTTTCTAGATCATTAGGGGTGGTCAAAATTTAATTAATTGCATGGTTTTAGTTATGTCAGACTCTGGGGTAAAGAAGTGGTCATTTAGGAGATGAGAACTCTGGTTTATAATTATGACTGCTTCTTGATCACAAAGTTGCCTATTTACTCTTTTAAGGCCTTTTATCACTCAGTTACTAACAATTAGCAACTATTTAAGAAGTAAATATTACTTTCTTAATATTCATTTGTTCTTAAACTTACTACTAAAATTTTGGGAATTTGTACGACAATTTTCTAATTAGTAAAGAAATATTGTTCATGTTACTCAATATTAAAGGAAAAAATGAAGGGTATTATTAACAGTTATCTACATTTTCATCATGCTGCTTCTTAGTGATGACATAAACAGCATGAGTCCAATTAACCTACAAGGACACTCTTCAAACAGAAGAACATGGCAAGGACTAAATCACTGTAGTGCTTGATCAGTTTTGCTGGTAGAAATTCAGTAGATTATAGAGATGTTGAAAAGTAAATGAATCAGTGAGCTTTATACAGATGCAACGGTACATTACAAAGAATTTGGAGAGATAAAATGAGTGTGGATTAAGCACAAGAGATGAACCAGGATGCTTAAACTAGAAATTTCAACCAAAGAACCAATAATTTATAAATGCTGTATTCCAAATAAGGTTCCAGACATTCATATCAGAAAGAAGTTTCGTGATTCTCAAAATCTCGCATTCATCTCAAAAAACCAAAACTTGGTCTGTGAAAATTAGAGGGGATTGTCAAAGAGGGTTTTTTTGAAGCTTCTATTGGTTAGTTCCCAAAACACCCTCTACGAAGAGAGAAGGGTGGAGGTAACTCTGTTAGTCCTCACTTCAAATATGGTGATAGAGTTTTCAATGGGATCAATTATGAAGCTTAATACGAGTCCCTAGCATTTAATCAGGAACAGGGCACAAGAAAATCTAAAATGCTGCTTCACAAATGCTGCCTTTGCAAAACAAAAGAGAAGTGATTTCTACACTAGGATTAAAGCCCATCAGTAGAAATTGTTAGGCAAAATATTTAGGAGTTCCTACATAGTATAGAGAATCAATCTGGAACTAGTTTTAAACCCTTTCAAATGTCCATTTGAAAAGGCGATGAGATGTGGGTAAATAATCTGCATGAAGTGGATCATCAAAAAACCGGGAGCTGAGGGAGAAATATTTACAGGGGAGGGGAAGAAATGCCCTTGTTAAAGGAAGAGTGGTTGATCACGTTTTCTTAAATATTCCCTCTAAAAAAATCACTCTGGAAAAAATCACCTCTAAACATTTGGTAATTCCTGAGATGTTGAGATGATGAAGCCATCTTACCACCTCCCCAAAGAACTTTTTCCCTCTTCCACTTTTCACCTTGACCTGTCTTTAATCCTGCAAGGGTCAGAACCCAAGAGTGGGGTGCTGAGAGAGGAGAGGTGGAATTGTAAGGCAGGGAAAGAGAAGACTGCTTTCTGATTTCCACCAGAGTGAGAGAAAACGTTAAGTTTAAATTAAATTCAAAGTTTTATTTTCTAAGTGGATATAGATACATACGGTTAGTGAATTGAGAATATCTTTGTGGCAAAATGAGACTAGATGGGTTTGTATTACTTAAAAGTGACCAGGATAATTATTGGACATGCCCAAGATTTAAATGATGAGCAGGGAAAGAAATTCTTCTACTGTAACCCTTTTTAAAAAAATAGTGGAGATAAAAACAGGATTGCCTTTGATATACTCTGTGAACCCTGCTTGTTTAATGTATTATTCGGCTGTGAATATTCTGTAAACGAATTGATAGTCCAGTATTTATAGCTGACCCTTGAACAATACAAGGGATTAGTGGTGCCAAGTCCCTGTGCAGTAGTAGAAAATCCAAGTATAACATCTAACTTTCCCAAAACTTAGTTGTTCTTCCATATCTGCAGGGAATTGGCTCTAGGACCCTGCAGATACCAAAATCTTCAGACGCTCAAGTTTCCTATGTAAAATGGCATAGATCAATACATTCAGTTGGCTCTCTGCATCCACAGGTTCCCAACTGTGGATCTAAGACAGTACAAGCATTTACAAAAACAAACAACAACAACAAAAAACAACAACAAAAAAACAATCTGCATAGTCAAAGGTCAACTGTACATCGTCATAATGTGTATAAGAATAGTTATTTCTAAAACTCCTGAATGAGAATTCTTGCATGTAATTTGTTCATGCATTTTAGTAGCCATTTAGCTACCAACAGAATGATTATCTTATTTCAAAAACTTCCAAACAATGAAATAAGTATGGCTAACTTATAGATGACTAACAAACAGTAAAAACCAAAAGCCATTAGAAGAGTCTAAAGGCATCAGGGAATAGAAAATCCAAATCTTAATTTTCTTGAAAGTAGAAGAAGCTGAATCATCACATTTATTTTTTCTATGTGTATATAAGAGGTAGAATACAGTGGAAAGAAATCTTTATACAAAGTTAAGTAAAAATATATGTTTCAAAAATAAAGCTTGTGAAGAAACACAGAAGTAGTTTACAATTTACAAACCAGATTGTCATTTTATCCTGGCAACAAGCCTTTGAGAGAGGTAAGAACAAAAAAATTACTATATTTACAGATAAGAACCCTGAGGATGAGAAAGTTCAAGTGATTTCCGTACTATCACACATATTTTTAGTAGCAAAATTAGGAATCTAAAGGTCTTTCCATGTTTTGAAACAAAGATGTTCGTTTTGAATACGAATTGGAAATTTCCTTTAATAACTTTTTAAAACAAAAGGTTTTAAGAGAGTAGTTTAGGAAGTTTGAGCAAATTTATGTAAATTTTTTTTAATCTGAAAAGAATGCATGGGTCTATGATTATCTTAAAATTAAAATTTAAGAAAGAAACCTGTGGGGTTTTGGTAGTTGGTTTGCCCAACAACCATTCTCACTACTAGTAAAAGTTCCCCAATTTCCCACAGGTAACTACCTCTTACCCGCTCAGTCCACCTGATGTGTGTTAATTGACTCTTCCCCTGCTCTAAAGGTGGCACGTGACCCAGGTTTGGCCTTTTGGAGTAACAAATCCTCCTGGCCTTTGTGATTAGTCAGGATTGGATGCCTAGCTCAGTCAGAAGTCAGCAGAGCTGATCCTGAGATTTTTGCTGGTATACTTGATAATGAAATATACTCATTCTCACTATTCTTGAATCTGGTTGGATGTAAACCAGGACTTGCTGGCATACACCATGTGCAAACAGCATAAGAAAAAAGGCAGCACAGGGGAAAAAAAAAAAGAACTAGAGAAAGGGGAAAAGATTCCAGATGCCATCATTTTAGGATTTGGACTCAGATGAGCCCAAACGACCTCCAGTTCCTCCAAGTTTTAGTTTATGAGCCTGTTATTGCCCATTTTGTCTTAAGTCTTTTGAACAGAGGTTCTGTCACTTAGAATACATAGAGCTCTAAACTATACATGTCAATATGGCCACATGATTTTCTTTAAAATAGTCTTCTAGAAGCACCCATTATAATACACCCATTATAATTCACAGAGACCAGTCTGTGTAAGGTGAGTGACTTAAGGGCATTTATACATTTTAAAGCATACTATCTCAGTTTTAAAGCTGTTTCTACTTCACATAATAAAAGCAGAAATAACTTTTCTCTCAAGAGTAGTCCCAGTCAGGTGTCCCATAGCACCTGTGCATACCTTTATTTGCAGAAGTGCATCATGTTGAAACTGCTATGTTATCGGCCTCTTTCCCTAGACTGTAAGCTCCTTGAGGTCAGAGACCATGTTTTATTCTTACTCGTGTCCCACCATCCAGCAGACTGAGTGGCACAACTTAAGCTTTCCATAAATGCTTATTGAGTAAAAAAAATACCTCAAACTTCAGTTTTTTAAAATATCCAGATTACTGTTACAAATTATCCTTGAACTTTGAAGGTGAGGTTCCCTCTCTCAAGGCACCCTTTAACAGTAATATTATATGATTTTTTACATAAAACACACTGAATATATCTCTGATTTATCATAATCATCAAATAACACAGATAAATGACACGATTATTATTTTAAAGTTTCCATCCCTAAGAGATTGTGCTAATCAGGCTGTACACTTTTATTTATATTTGCAAACATACCCAGATCAAGCGACCTGCAGTCTTGTTCTAACATGGTAGCCACTTTCTCTGCTGTATTCTTAAAACTACTGACTAATTGGCTGACTGACTGACTGACTGACTGACTAAATAAATAAATAAATAAATAAATAAATAAGGGGTTAGATAGAGTGGATTAGTAATATCTACCGGAAGGTTGGGAAGCTGACATTCTTTAAACAAAGAGAATAAATCAACAACTAATATTTATCTAAGTGCTTACAATTGTCCAGCCTATGCAGAGCACCTGCCTTGGTGTTAACCAGCATTTAACTACTGTGTGAGCGGATTCCAGGCCCTACTTACTGCCAGGAATTATTTTAGATTCTAAAGTCTGTGTTTACATTATCAGCCCTTCTATTTGGCACCCTCCCGAGCTTCCCATAGCCTGTGACCGCCCACCCACTCAGTAAGACTGCAAAACACTGTGCTCTGTCCATTTATGTCCCACAGGACGGCCCGCCCTCATCCCACCTGCTCCATTTGAGGCTGAACAATTTAGTCCAGGTGTGCAGTGACCCATAGCAACAGGGACCAAAGCCAGAGCCACCTGTCTAGCTGGATAGCAGAAGGAAAGATTTTTCTAGAAGACTACACATTGCCAATGTGGGGAAAATTATTGTCTCTAGCTGAAAGAACACTTTGCAAAAGAAGTACTGTTACCATTATTTTCCAGATAGACGTAAAAAAAATAATAACTCGTATTGCTAAAGATAACCTATTTCAAGAAAAATGAATATACGGGTGTCCTCCAAAAGATTTTTAAAAAGAAGAATTATTTGGATCTAAGCATATAATTGAATAGATCTATAGTAAATTATAGTTTTGTTTCATAGAACCAAACTTTGTTTAAAGTTTGTCTTTGTCTTTCTGTTCTCTAGGCTTGAACACCAAAACAAAATTAACATTTCCATTGGATTTGTACTTTTAACAGTTTTGCTATTTGCTATTTAGGTAAATTCCATATCTGCTATTTTTTATTATTTGTCTCCACACTTAGCAATTAAAAAAACTCTTATATGGGCATTTCTGCTCTCTGTGGTTCTTAATTTTACCAATTTTTTTCAAGTTGCTTAATTAGATGCCAGATTAGAAATGCTGCAGTGTTATAAAATCCATTACCTCTTTTGCTATCAAAAAATAATTTCTCACAGAGATATTTTATTATGATTTATTTTACAGTTTCATCCCATTCATTTCTATTGTTATTTAAAACAAAATATTGGGTACGAAAGACCACGTTAGAAAATTTAGACATTATAAGAACAAGTAAAATATTCATGCTTTCATGGAATTTATAATCTGCTAGATGATCTACTTAACAGTGATAATACATGTCTACATATAACAAATGCTAAAAGAGAGCAAACAAGCTCTTCCACCAAATCTCTTATTGTAAAAATGAGAGCTCAGTAACCACTGATATTCCTATCCCAAATTCACCAGCTATGTGATCTTGGTCAAGTTACTTGACCTCTTGAAGCCTCATTTCCACATCTTTAAAATGAAGATAACACCAGTATTTATAGAGTTGAAAAAAAATCCATGCGAAGCACTTAACACTGTCCTAATCACTGTGTCCAATAAATATAAGCTAATATATTTTTATGGTCATATATTTTTAAACCAAAATATCAAAGCAGTGAAAAGACAGGTAGACAAATCAATGAAAAACTGAGAAGTAAATTGTTTGGACAGAAGCCTAATGACAATAGCTAAGACTTTGGAAACTTCATTTCTGTTGTTGGGATGGGGGAAGGCAATGAGCCCTGCAAGTAACAGTTTAAATTTCCTGCCATTTAGTGGGATGGTGCACCAAAAATTAAATAAAATATTTATAGAATGCAAGGAAATATGGTACTTCCTGAATGAAGGTTGTGGACTCTCAATTAGACTTACTACATATGGTCAATGTTGATGCCATGGAGAGCTAACTCCTAGTATTTCTGGGTCTCACCATCTAGCCACTCAGCAGTCACTTCAGGAAAGTAGATTCCCTCACCTTGAACACTGTGGTGTTTGCTTCAAGTCCAAAGGAGAGAAACTTGTTTCAGGCAGGCATCAAGTAAGAGAAAGCAGTATGTGCAAAGAACTCTGAGAAAACACACAAGGCTAATAGCAAATGCACCCCAAAATTTGTCCCAACTACTAAAGCTAGAAAACTCTGTAGAAAATAGTAGGTTAAAAAAATTACAGTGTGAAGAAAGAAGGAGTGAAGGAATGAAGAGAAACTTAGAGAAGAGACAGTGAGAGATTTCTAAGTGACCCCTGAACTGACATAGAGATTGACAGCAGTAGGTATTTAAGAAACAGGAATCCAAGTCCTCTTCTCTAGCAGAAGCCTGGAAAGGGACCTAGGCATTGAAGAGGGATGACTAAATTTTACATTCAAAAGACACGAACCCAGGAAACAAGATCCCCAGCCTCGTTAAAGATTTTGACAAAATTTGCCAAAAAAATGACTTGTGGCTTAAATGTTACCATCTTAATAAATTCATTTAAATCACTGAACTTAAAAATAAAAGCCACCACCCCAGCCAACATTTTAATCTCTTCTACTATGTTTTAATTTTAACTTCTTTACTTAGCACTTAACATCTAACATAACATATAATTTACTAGTCTATTATGATTATTGTTTACTGTTTCCCCTTCTCCACATCTAAAACACAAGGTGCATAAGGTGGGGGTCATTGTTTGCTGATGTGTTCTAGGCACCAAGAACATATCCTGGTGGACAGTAGGTGCTCAATAATATTTATTGAATAAAAGAATCCTTGTAACCTATGTAAACACATGACCAAAGATTGAAGCATTCATCTCTACCTTCATGTCTTGGCCCTATGCAAGACTATGAAACTTTTCTATAATGAGTGAGGATGCCCTGGTAATTACTAAAGTTGAATTACTATCAAGCTATTTTTTTCACATACTTGGATCTAGATTAAAATTCATAAATACAACATACGCTCTATAATAACTTTCAAATCCATTTACTTCATCTACCTTCACTTCCATCAACTTACACATACCACCACCTTTCACCCAGGGTTACAAGAGTAACACGCCATGTTTCTCCTTGCCTTTCTTCTTGGCTTCCTTCCCTTAGATGGAGTCCCTTAGTAATGCAGCCCCTTGCTTCCTTCTTGGTTTTTTCTTCATTAGCACTTCCCAATTCCTCCCACACCCCCTGATCTTCACATTTTCTTAACAACCCTCTCTCTATCCATGGCACGCTGGAAAGCTGCAAGAGTCTATTTACCTTTGTAAACTTAAACAGGGTAGTTTTCTGAAATATAAACATATTATTTCAAATGTGATTAATATAATTAAAATATAATTACTTTAATTTCTTTTCTCCACTAATAAAGTGAACTTACGAACTATGAGGAATATTTTTTGTCTAAATTTTAAAAATCAATAAACTAAGTAAAAATACATCTCACATAAGATAAGCTTTTCAAAGGGTTATATACCCTCTCAACTTAGAAGATACATAGTCTAAGCATGGTGTCCTATCTTACTGTGATAGCATTAAAAAAATAATGCTAAACAAACAGTAAAAAAATAATGGAAGTTCAAGTAAATATTTACCAAAAAAAACCAGAGAGTATCTTAAATTAAAATTTTAATTCTCTTATTGACCTAATCATGCATGGATTTGGATATAGTTATTTGAATCCACCAAATTTTAGAAGATAGAAAGAGAGATTGTATAAGTGAATTATCTAAGTGCTTACTTATAATTAGCAATAGGTGTTAAGTGATCATAGAAAAAACAACAATGTATTTTTCTCTTTAGCTTCACTGATCTGACAGTCTGACAGTGTCACACTAACAAAGTTTGTGTAGGAAAAAGAGGTCTGTTGCTTAGTCACAAAGCCCTAGAGTGGAGTGTGTGTGTGCTTACGGGTAAACAAATTAACCAGTGATCTTTTCTGAGAAGCAGGGAAGTGTATCTCCAATACCTGACCTCATCTGCTTCACATCTGTCTTTTTGTAATGAAACCCCATAGTAAATAACGGGCACTTACAAGCATCTTAAGAATATTCAGTCATTTGAATGAATGACATCTTCTCACTTCTGACAATGTATATGGTAATATGAAAGGTAATATTGAAAGGTTATAGTTGATACTTTGCACTTAAATATAGGTTCCCACAAGTCGTTACGCTATGGTTTGAGTTGGAGTAAATTTGCCTACCTTTTAAAAATAGAGTAGAATCTTGTTCTAACTCTGGTATTAAATGTCAAGTTTTTTCTCATTGCTGGGTTTCTTAAAGGAAGAGGTAATACACCAATTTATACACAGTGACACATTACTATGCTATGCATAACAGATACTTATTGAATATCTACTATGTGCCAAGCACTGTGTTAAGTAACTAAGAAAAGGATATAAAAAAGGTATAGTACTTGCTCTCAAGAAACTCACAGTCTTGTGTAGGAGAGTTATTAAAGAGAATGGTTGGAAAACAAGAAGCCAACATTTGGAAATGCAGATGACAAGGACAATAATGAAAAGTAATTTAAAAGGCAGAGTGGCCCAAGTTACCTTCAGAAAATTGTAACTGCACAGTGATAGAGAGACAATATGGAGGGTAATCTATACTGAAAACCACTTTGAATTGAAACAGTTTTTTACTATATTATTCTTTTATAATAAAGGTAAAATGTATTAATATTAGTGAATTGAAGCACACCTAATAAGTAATATTTTGACAGTTATTATATCTGAAATATTTGAGTTGTCTACTGAGTTGACTTAAAACTGACAATTATCCCGTTTTTTCCGACTGTTTTTACCACCATGTAATTTTTGCTTTTCTGTACCGATAGTTTGCAGCTGAAAAATGTGAAAAATATCTACACTTCTCAACTTTTAGACATTGTAAAGGAAAAAGATATATGTGAAAATATTAAATTATCTTTTATCAGAAAAAGAGCATTTATTCCTTTTTATAATTTATAGCACCTTATATATTAACCACTGGACAAAAGTGAGTATTTACCAACAGGAGATTCAGATCTAAAATGGACTACAGAGGTGAAAACATACAGAGAAGACGTAAATTAATTTATGTTTACTTAAATTAATTATAATTAATAAAAATAAATGCAAACACAGTGGTAGTTAATTTTGCTATTAAAGTGACTAAAGATAGAAGCATAAAAACTAAGTATCAGCATGAACGAGGGCTTCAGGAAGAAGGTAGACTCCAGGCTCTCTTTGAATAGCAAAAAGGATCTACTCTAGACTCAAAAAAGGGAACAGCTCGAAGATAAATAAGTACAAACGGCATGGAGGCATATATTTATTATATTTTTAATATCATAAGTTTATTTTAATTGCACTAATAATACACACATAAAATTATACAAAGTTCAAACACAACAGAAATATATAGAGCAAATCCTGAAATTTCCATACATTGCACTCATCATTTTGTTCCTTTCCCAAGAAGTGACAACTGTGAAACCCTTGATTTTTTTGAATTTCAGTATAGCACATTTAAAATGCATCTAAGTGTGTGTTCTTTTCTATCAAGTGGGTATTTGGTAAGACTTTTCATTTCTGGAAATTTTTCTTGTAGTACATCTACTTGGTATTTTACTTTGGGGATTGATGTTCTTTTTTTTAAATCACATTTTCATATCCTTGTGTTTTGTTCAACTTTTTAAAAGATGTCTTTAGTTTTTTCTTCCAAACTGTCTAGTGATTTCCCCCCAGCTTTATCTATAAAATATTTAATTTATGAGAGTTCTTTATTATACTTTATTATTCTCCCAAGGTATCATATCTTCACTTCACACATGTAATATACTCTTATTTCTCTAAGATATGAATTATAGTATGTATATATTTACCTTAGCTCTATACATTATCTTGATTTTTCAGATTTCATTTATATTATTTTTGTGTTTGAACTAGGCCTAGGGAACCATTGTTCCAAATTGCAAAGGAGGGAAAGGCAATGAAAATTAAAAGAAAATTGCTAAATTAGGTTTGGATATTTGGGATAATCGTTACTCGTTGACAGATGTAGTGGAGCAATTAAAAATGTTAGCAATGAATATGTAAGTTAGATGAGAATAATATTTCCATAACATGTGAATTCCATTAATTTTGGTATAACTTATAAATTTACATTAATACTTATTATAATTATGTAAATATTATATTACTTATAATTATATCTGTTGAATGTGTTGTAAAACTGCATTGTTTCTTTTCTTCCTCCCAATTTTAAATTTACCCCATGACAATTCCTCCATTGTCCTCAGAATAGTTTATACTTTAAAATGCACACACACACACACACATGGCCTAGAATCACCTAAAAAAATTAGTTTCCCAGAAAACTCTTTTGAGTATATGGTTACCTAAAAGTGGGCATTATAATGAATACATTTCTAAGTACTGTTACTAGTGGAGAAATTAGTATGAAGTGCTAGCTAGGGACTAGCAGAATTAAGGGCTGTGACTACAGAAAAAGGTAGAAGTTCCTGAAAAATAGAAATATCTCATGAAAGGAAACTTATAAAGTGAAATGGCAAAATGTCATAAATTTTCACTAAATGTGTAAGTAGCACTGGTCTAAATTAGTGGAATATTGTTTCCTTTATGCTCCTCCAGTATCTGACACATGTTAGTATGATAGCAGTTATCTCACTCAATTATAATTGCCGGTATGGTAAGATGATATGTAAAATACTAATGTGTTTTGCCTTCTCTCCGTATTTGTTTTATTTGTAAAATGTGTATAATAATACCTCCTATGGGTGAAGATTAAATGAATATATGCAAAGTGCTTAGAACAGTGTCTGGCACATAGCACTGAATAAATGTTGGTTTTTGTTATTATTGGTACTATTATTGAATTTTTCCATATTATCTGAAGCTCTTCCTTTAGCCACTCCCCCAAATTCTGGCCAGATACCAAGGTTATTAATTTCCAAGTGGAACTGTTATGGGAAGCAGATAAAAAAAATCATCAAATTCTTGTGTTTTAAATTTAAAGGTTTTCAGTTTAAGTACTTGTTCCCACCACTCCAAACACGCCCCCTCCCCTCAGCCCCTGGAAAAAGATATATTGAAGTCTTAATTCTCAGTATTTTAGAATACACCCTTATTTGAAGATAAGGTTTTTACAGAGGTAATCAAGTTAAAATTAAGACATAAGGGTGGACCCAAATCCAAAATGACTGGTCACCTTGTAAAAAGGGGAAATTTGAATACAAAGACAAGCATGCACAGAGGGAAGATGATGGGAAGAGATGCGGGGAGAACACCATGGAAAGATGAAGACAGAAACTGGAGTTCTACTGTCACAAGCCAAAGAACGTCTGGGCTACCAGCAACTGAAAGAGACAAGGAAGGATTCTTCTCCTACAGGTTTCAGAAGGATTTTGGCCATACTTGATACTTTGATTTAGTACTTCTAACCTTCAGAACTGTGAAACAGTAAATTTCTGTTGGTCCAAGCCACCCAGTATGGTACTTTGTTACAGCAGCCCTAGCAAAATAATAAATTAGTTATAAATCAGAAAGATTTGGAAAGAAAATTTGTTCATCTAATTTACTACTGGCACAGAAGGAAGAGTTCCAAGCCAAATTATTTTGGGATTAGAAAGGAAGTTTCTGAAAAAGCAAGAAAGCCTAATCCAACTGGGGTCTCTGATAAGGACTCCACACATAGCCGGCCGTCCAGGGTTAGTTTAAAAGGTAGAGATATGAGAAGTTGGGGTATTTTAATGTGTCAGAAATTCTGCCTCACTTTTCTGAAGCCCACAGAGAACCTTATACTCCATGGGCTACAAACAGTAGAACAGAGATGATGGTATGGGGCGTTTGGGACTTGGTGCTTATGTCAGCAAATTACAGTGCAGAAACCTGGAAAGCTGCTACATGTTTTTATTCCTCCTCCCTCAAGGTCAAGAACAAAAGTTACCTGAAAGGAAAAGCTAACAAAACCTGAGGTAACTAATGGTCATGGAGAGGGGATGTTGCTATACGAAACTGAATGGATGGTGCTTCTGGGGCTAAAGGGGAATGTGGACCATATAGGATTTCATACTTTATTGGGTGATAATGTAGAAAAGTGACAGGCCGGGGACTATATTTACTTTCTCCATATAGGTAAGTGTTCTTGGACTTAGATCAGTCCACGTGAGGAGATGGAGGAGGAAAATTATGCACTGGTTTAGTGCAAACCAGAAATTATTGGGAAAAGCCTCAAATGACTCAGTTTTCTGGAACAGACTAGATTTGTTTTTCTGCCATTAGGAAAAATGGGGGCTGGAAATAAAAACTAAGTAAATAACACTCCTTGAGCACATGGCTTCAAAATATGGTATCTGCTATATTTGTCTCTCTTCATTATACAGCTTCTTGATGACAGGCACTGTGGGTTTTTTATCTTTGTCTTTTCAAGGTTAACATAGTGCCTGACATATATTAAGGTGCTCTATCCATACGAATGTATTTAATTAATTGTAAATTAATAACATTATATTTGTTTTCCATATTCAGATATTATTTCTTGAAAATATTTTGCAGAAAAGCAACACAAAAAAGACTATCATATCAGTGAATGTGTTCTTTAAAGAGTCAAATTACTCACTTGGAAAAGAATTTGTTCTATGACAAGAAAAAGTTTCCCAAAGATCAGAGCAAACCACAATGGTGATACTGCAAAACTACACAGAGAGTGTAAGGTAATCTAAAAACCTAATTTTCAAACATAAATTTATAGGTTTTATTTTTGTAATAGTTTATGGGTAAATCAACTGTTTAAATTTATAGAGTTAAGAAAAAATATAAGTGAGGTGCAAATAATTTAACATGCAAAAGAGTCTCTTTGTACACGCTCATATGCAGTGAATAGGTTATGTTTTACTTTATGATAGAGAATAATGAGGATGTTTTTCCTATTGTTCAATTTTGTGTGTCTACCAGTAGATGGCGGTACCACGTTGGGTTTTCCGTCTTTTTTTTTTTTTTCTCAAAGCTGTTTTCTGATATATGTTGGGTACCATAGAGTGAATCTCAGAACAGGAAGCGGAGGCACAGCAGAGAGAATTCTGGAAAGGTCTCTTTGTTTTCTTGTACACAGAGAAAGCAAATAAAAAACATTGTAATTCACTTGTAAACCTCTGTGGCCAAAAATGTGAACTACTGCAAAGGGAGGCACATTACACTCTACCCATCTTGGATGCCGGGCTTTGTTATGCTGTGATCCCCAAGGCTCTGTTTTATCAGGTAAGCTAGTAAAAACATTTAATTATCTGCACCATAGAATCTAGCTACCACACAATTTTTCTTATTTTAAAATAATCTTCGTGCTGCTATTTTTAACCTAATGATGTTTTAATGTAAATTACAGGAACCAGAGGCTTCATTTGACGTGTAAACTGCTTACTATTCCTTTATCTCTCAATAGAAATAGAGCATCTGTCTAGAAATGGTGACTTATGGTACAGACTAGGTATTACTGAGCTTGAATTTTAGAATCATGCAGATATTTATGATTCATTGTATTTAGAGAAAATATTTTTTTATTACACAAAGCTAACTTAATGGATTTCATGGTTGTACATCTCTATTTAAATGTTCAGTGTCCAGTATTTTTTTAAACATAAATGATAATGAAATTGGAACTACCATTCTTGTGCTTCAGTGTTTTATTTAACGGCTTTGGAGAGGCCTCGACTGTAGGGAGTGATAAAATAGAGGTGTTTGGCTATCTGAAATACATTATCAATTTTTTCCTAAAATAATCTATTTTTACTGAGAGAAGATCACCAATACTATTAAAAAGAGGTTTAACTTTCTAATAATAAAACAATCCCTATTTGCTCTAGAGTGTATTTATTTTATATTTTAATATGTTCATGTCTATATTAAGTATTTACCTTTCAATTTATTGACCTAAAGGTATGTCGTCTTGATGAAATCTCATAAGCTTGATACATTCTTTTTTTTTCTGTGTATATTTAATAATTAGTGGTTGTTATTATTATCATTATTATTAATTACCAGGGAGAACCACTTGAGCCAAAAAACAATTATATACTTATAATTTACATTTCTATAGTTTTCTTTAAAATATTTTGTAGCACAACCACAAATGCTTCATTCAACTAGCTATTACATACTTAGCATAAAATTATTGGCAGAAAATCTAGAGGTGTTAATTGAAAGAAGGGTTTTAAATATCATAAAGGCTTTTTTTTTTTTTTAACACAACAGGTGGTGTAATGTAGCATATGAGGACAAAGATAAAGGCATAAGTTATTGTAGAGATTTGCATAGAAAAATTTCATCACTCATTCCAAGTAGTGCCTTATGTTAAATAAAGACCTCTTATTTCAACTTGGGTTTCCAGTCAGCACTGGTCAAAAGGGCCTAAAAATAGAACTTGAGGCCTATGCTTTAATGATAATTTTTAATGATATGGTAAAAATACTGATTTCTCACTTACTATTTTACATTGAGTAGCAATAATATTCCTCCTAAAAACATAACAAAATAGTGGACGCCTCAGAGAAAGGCCCTGGGTCTTGTATATTTCAGAAGAACTCCAACCACAGGATATAAAGAAAACTGTTTCCTTGAAAAGGGTTTCCAGAAATGAATGTCAATTGACTTGTGTGTATTGTACATGCCGTGCTTCTCTACAGGTGACTGAACCTGAGTAACTTGGTTCTGTGTAAACACAAAAGCTGGTCTTGATTGAACTGTTTTACATTTATGAATGGTTGCTTACATTTGGGCCCTGAATGTTAGCAATTTTTTTTTTTTTTTTTGGAATAGTTGCAACAATCTTAGTTATTTATTCCATGAAATAATATGGAGTCACAAAGTGAAGAACAAAGTGCAGAGTTAATCACAAATGTGTTCTTTGAAAATTTTTAGAAATCAACCTATTCCAATTAAATGATATATCAAATAAGTTTGGATATCCTATCCTTTAGGAGAATCTAACAGTAACTTCATTTGTAAGGTGAGGAATAATACTGTAATTTATTGGTGTAGTAGAGAAAAATAGGTTGAATACTGAGCTGGAAGTCTTAGTTTCTGGTTCAAGTTCTGTTACTAATGAGTCTGTTACCTCAGAAAATAACCAAATATCACTGAAGTGCATTTTCTTTGCCTATACAAGATGAGAATTAGAATCAAAGATATCTAAGAACACTTTTCAGTTTTAAAATTCTATGACTCTAATTTATCTAGACTTTTACTTTTTCTCAGCTTAACTGAAATCTGACACATCCTTGACTCCTACTGACTTGTATATTACCATTAATGGTGTGTTAAACATGGGAATAGAGGAATAGAGGGATAGAGATATTTTAATGGTTCCTGGCCAGTTCCTTCTCTGGTGCTTACAAGTAGGAAGCAATATAGAGAATTGGTTAAGAGCAAGGGCTGGCAGACTGAATCCTAGCTCCACTATTAAAGTATTTAAACTTTCTGAGCCTTTATTACATCATCTATAAAACAAGAATGATGATGTCTCTGTTGCCAGTTGTGTAAATAAAATAATGCCTGCTCAGTGCTTATTATATACCTTGAAATATGATTAAGTGCCCACAACCGCCATCCGACCTCCACCAAATGGAATAGGTATTATTGTTATTATTGGTGATGATGATATAATATCTTCCACCACAACAGGAAGGATAGAATGAAACTGCCAAGGAATTCTGCAGTTGAAAAGTGAGTAATTCTCATCTTGGAAGAGTGCCCTTGCTGAAACAACAACAAATGTGTTCCCTGTAATAATATCAATTATTGCTAATATCCTGGACATTTCCCGGAGAATCTATAGAACTCTCATAACACCTTCTAGAAGACCATTCTTTCACCCAGTGATATATTATCATGAACTCCACACTTCAAGGGCTTTTAAACAAAATAGGAGCAAGGGGCTTTATTTCAACTTGTGCCTTAATAGGATATGCCTATTAGGTAAAAGCCTTCTGTGAAGGTTCAAAGAAAATCTAGGTTTCACCAAGAACCACATTTAAATGCCGAATAATTTCTACTACGATCATCAACTTAGAGCCTAAATTCCAGAAATGACTGCATGTGTTGGCTATATGATCAACTCACAAACTGTCTGCTACTTAAATCCTATTAATGGTACAATAAAAGGTGGAAAGGCCAACTGTGCTTGATGAAATTGTTGACATACCGCAAAATCCCTGCTTCCCTCCGAAGGTTTTCCCCATGAGCAGCTTCATATTCTTGACAGCTGTGTGCTACCGGGATCTTTGGAAGTTAGAGCTGGGATGTTCTTTCAGCACCCCAGGCCTCTTAATCCTTCCCTTCAACCACCCTGGGCCTCTTTAAACTGACTCAAGTAACTGCGCTGTCAGTTTCATCTTCATGGCAGCCAGGATGACTTAATGGGCTCGTGCTTAGACAGATCTCAGATGTCCGAGAGTTCGAGAGGCTTAAAGATATGAAGGTAAGGCTTTGCAACTAGACAATGCTCTGTTTGGAATTAGTTGCTAGTTCATTTCCCTGACATTAGGTCACTCCCAGCTCTTATGATTCCTTATTTTTAGTGTTGAAGTTTACTGAAAGCACCATAAGTATAAGACAAATGCTTTTTTTCCACCAAAGACTGAACATGTGACTAGATAGTGGAATTTCTTTGCATAGGTAGCTATGCAGATTACTTTTTTTATCATTGTCATTCATGTGTAGAAACACTGTGAACTAACTGAAGGTTGAGAATCAACATTTCATTTGTCATGTAAAAATATATTATTCATTCTACCTTAACATTAATGGTTGTTTCACCAGTTTTTCAAAACTATGAGGATGAATTACCCACCTACCCCTGAAATATAACTTAAGATATGAACAATATATACTTCTATACTTTTAGGATCTCATTTTAAATTTTGATTAATTTCAATTATAAATTATCTTTGCCTCCACTTGAATTTTACCACATAAACAATCTTAGTGGCAACTCAATATAGAACCTGATATCTGAACTACCACTTCTTAAGGTAGATCGTTTTTTGAGGTAGTTATAAAATTTGGGAAGGATAAAAGCCATTGTATTGTTGCTCTGGCTACTTTTTTTAGTTTAGCTTTACCTGATGGTATTTTTCACTCTGGGATAAAGTTAATACTTTCTTTGGATACATTTTAATGGGATATATCAAGTGTAGATACATATTTCAGAGTAGAATAGTGTTAATTTTAGTTTACTTGATAAAACAGGAATAAAATCTTGTTCTCTTGCTAAGCAAAGACATGCTTTATCCTCTGAATTGCCTGGCAGGCACCAACTCTTTGGGTATCTGAAATTTGAGTCTACATCCAGACATATAATTTACCACAGAAAAATGCTTTAAAATTTGTATAAATACCCATTCAAATAGATACCTCAAGTTTTAATGTCTCAAGTATTTATTGACTTTTTTTTTTATAGTATACCTCTCTCTTTTCTCCAGGATTTTAAGTGATAAAAGACGTTATGGAAAGCATTTTTTAAAAGTTTCTGCCCAAGATATAGGAATAGAGAACAACCGAAAGTAACTCGTAATCAGGTTTATAATATCAAATATATATATGTGTGTGCATGTGTATATATATGTGATTATGTATACATATATATATACACATAATCATGCCCAAATAGAGTATATATAAACATATGCTAGGTGGCGGTTGTATAAGGGAATTCTCAGGGGTTGTTTTAGTTCAGAGAAAGCTTTTAAAAGTCTGGAGTTATTTCTGTAATAATTGAATTAGGTTTTCATCATTTTGGAGACTGTGTAGAGGGAGCCCTTCATGTGATTAATCTCTGTGCCGGAGCAAAGTGAAAGAAATGATCCTTGAATTATTAAACAGTGGTTTAATATTGTTTTATTCAATGGGTGAATTCAAAGATGGGAAGTCACTCTTTAAATAACTTTGGCCATTTTCTGCCAAGAAGTTCATTTTTGGGAATTTTAATCTCCTAATATTCAGAATATACTTTATCCTTCCTTGGGTTGTACAGAACATTTTGTCCTTTTCCTTTCCCAAGAGCTCAAACTGGACTCCCAGTTCTTACTGCTAAGTGACATTGTGCTTCTGCATTGGACCCCAAAATATTCTTGTATAGGGTTAATAGGACACATTTTATGAGCTTAAGCCTGTATCTGAGAACCTGCCCCCTGTTTGTTAGTTTCTCTGTCCCCTTAGTGGTTTTACTTGTGACATTTTTTTCTCTTTCTAAGTTGTTTTTGTTCTGCCTAAACAAAGTATTTGGGGCATTTTCTTTTCATGGAACTTATATCATGATTGGAAATGGTCTTAAGAATAAATTCTCAAGGAAGCAAACCCAAATTCCTACATGGGCAAAGCAGATAAGGGAAATGAGTGAAGTCAATCAGGTTGGGACTAAAGAATTCGGCAGCCCATGCTCTTTCTAAAAATGAGAAGCTCCTTCTTAGGTCTAGGATAATGTTGAATCAAATACTTTCTCCAAAGAAGCTGAAAATCCAGATTTTTCTTAGAAATTTCCCTCTTGTTAAATGCCGTCATCTACTTCAAATCATTTACAATACTGGATAGATCCAACAAAACATACCCACAGGCAGGATATGGCCAAGGAATTTTTTGCCGGGTTTTTTTTTTTTTTTTTGCTTTGCCAATCCAACCAGTATTTTTCCCAGTGAGAAAAAAATAAACCTCAAGAGAGGAAATGGCTTGACTGTATTTGGACACACAGCCACAATGGCATCAAGAGTTATTTTCTTCCATCCCAGGCTCACCCAACTGCCCACCACTTGTCCATCTCTTTCATTTTAAATCCTCAGATATTCTATGCATTACTTCCCCCATATTTCTGTTTTTCCTACTATTTATATTGCCAAATTTCATTATCATAGTTATTCCCCCCAGCTCCCCGCTTTTGTTGAATTTAATTCTTCCTCCGCTGTGGATATCTTGTTACTGATATGCTAGTTGGTGCAGTATGTAATATTCCCACTTCTGCTCTATTCTGAAACTATTGAAATTTGTCTTTAAGTCTTAAAATTTAGAGTAAACATATGTTCTTTAGCTGTGAAATGGTAAAATTATTACTAATAGAATATTTACATGTCTTTGAGTCCCATATGGTCTCAATATTTTAAAATATCTTTAATCATAGCCAATAATGATTACAATTCAAGCAAATCCATTCTTAGCATTAGTTTTCAACAATTATATTAGGCTTTGCTATCAATCTTTTTGTATTTATAGCAAAAATTAAAGTATATTATTACATTAGCACTGGAGGACCAGACAAAAGTATAAGCACAATTACATTGCATTATCTTTTATTGATATAAGAACTTGGCAATATTAGATAAGAATACAAATCAAATATATATGCCTGGAATGAGAACTTCTTGGACAGTAAATAGAAAATCAGGAAAAAAAGCAATATGAGAAATGAAAAAAAAATTAGATTTTTAAAACCTCACCAATAAAAATGACAGGAGGGAAGAGAAAAAACAGTTGAAGGGAAATATACAAACATTCTGAGAGAAAACAGAAGGAGATGAAACATGATGAGCTTATTCAGAGGATGGCCCTGGTTGTACACTGAAATCACTTGGGAAACTTGAAAAAGAGCAATGCTCCCCTCTACATTACACCGATTAAATTAGATTCTTTGGGGGCTGACCTGGGTATCAGTGTTTGTTTAAAAGCTCTGTGAGTATAATTTAAATATGCAGCCAAGTCTGAGAACCAACTGACTAAAGGAAGGCTGAAAAAAATGAGAGAAACAAATGAAAGCTTAACTAGAGAAGTGAAAATTAGCTGAGAAAAAGACTTTTGGAATAATTTCTAAATGCTAACGAGTGCATGCATGTTAAGTAAAAAGACTATGCAAATATTTAAGAAAATAACAAAAAATATATTTGTGTTCATTTCTCCTTTGGCTGAACAAGCTGGTATTTATTCTATATGTTTAAGGAGTTTTATATTTCAAATTGTTAATTTCCTACTCTTACCTCTACTTGAAAGTGGACCCAGCTGTTGGTTATAGTATACTCTGCAAACTAACAATACAAACAATTGTTCACAGTGGGAAATAAGCATCCATAAACTTCGATTTGTACAATCAGAGATTTGTCCTTTTTTAATTCTTTACCTTATAAATTGATCCTCTGAAAATTGTCTTCAATAATCAAATAAGAGTCTATTTGAGATACTTTTTGAATGTCTAGATCATCCAGCTGGAAACAAAACATGATTTCTAATTTTCGAAACTCCAATTGTGTCAGATTTAGAGGAAAGGCAGATCTGTAAACTAACAAATTTTTTAAAGGCAAAATGCTTTAAAAATAGATTTTCAGAAAGTGCCATTTCTAAGAAAGAAATGAATTAATCTAATAGCTAAGTGGAATTAATAATGAATTGCATTTCTTGAAAGGAATTCCATTTCCTTAGTGAGTCAGCTTTTTCAACTCTTTAAGGAGACATTTGCTGGGTTAACACCTCAGTTGCTTTTCTATGTTGGTTTCCCTCAGTCCTTTCCACAGCAGGGGATGATACCGTGGTAGCCTTTAATAAAATAATCCTCTACATCCTTCAGTGCAGATTATATCCTAAAGTCTTTCCTCTAGAGAAACATTCTTTAATATTACTACTTAACTATGGTTTCTTCACGACCTCTCCCATTCTATCAGCCTGGTCAGTAAAATTATTACCATGTAGAAAAGATCTGTTAAATCTCAGGATGACAGTATCCATATTTTGAAGCAGGAGGCTGGTGTATCTAGAGTAAACAGAAGGAGTTCCTCCTGAATAAAAAATTTAAAGAGTAAATATTTAAGACAAAAAAACCAGGAACTTGATGTGAGAACTCTTTGTACTTTCTGGGTTTTTTTTTTTTTTTTTTTTTTTATAGAACTAGAACAGCTTTAAAAAATAGTCTATTATTTTTTTAAAAAGTGGAGCCCTTAAAGAATGAGTGGAAGCAATGCCCAGTTTTACACAGGCAATTTTATCAGAATCCTGAATTGTCCATGTCCTTGAGGAGATAGTACAGGTGGCACATGCGGAGCATTGTAAGAATGCCACAAATTCCAGTTCTGTCTGTCTACCGTCTTCTCCCTTCAGCTCCTCTACATTTCTCCTTGTGACTGCTGCATTCTCTAGCCGGGGTCTTACTGGCTACATCGTCTACCCTGGGCAAGACAGACAGGCTCTGCCAGTCTTGGCTCTCATTAGCAATTTGGTCGATGCAATCCCTGAATGGAAAAAAAATTTGCATCATGTAATTTTCTCTTACAGCATTCTGACCTTCCTTCAGCCTCAAAAGAACTGAGCATTAAACAGAATCCTCCCACCTTTATATTCCGAGAGCTTCCACTTTGCATTACTGCTGCAGTAAGTGGCATGACTGACACCTAAAACAGGGCAATACACACAGGCCTTCGCTCTATTTTGGTGCCAATGATGTGCTCAACAGTGGAAGGAAAAACATAGACTCTCTGGGTACTGAATTCAGATCCTGGAAAATTTGTTTTCATCTATTCTTTACTTTAAAACACCCTATTTTAGGGGGATTTAACTAAGTGATGTGTCATATTTCACTGAAAAGTAGACTTAAAGTTTTGTCAGTTTTTTTTTTTTTAAACTGCCATTTGGATAGAATTTCTCAGATGAGGTGATTTTTGATATTACCATTTCATGAAGAAATCATCTATATCAAATTGAATATCTAGAATTAGAAAGGATTAGAGGAATAGTTCTTTTCAACAACCAACTTTTCAGCTATGCTCTACTCAAAGCAGTCATAGTATTAACTCATCAAAAAACATAACTTAAATTTGTTCAAGTACTTAGTTCACTAAAGTATTCCAAATATGAAGATAGCCTCTACTAGGTATAGCATAGCCTACCTCAGTTACTGAATTAGCCAATGATCTTTGTTGTTCAGCATATGTGGCTATTGCTGTGCCCTCAGATCATTCTTGCTCAGAAGGGATGAATGTTGGAGTCTACCTAGTACAGAGTCCCAGAGTCTGGACATTAGACTGGAGTCGTAGAGATAAAAGAAGCACTACAAATGAACTAGTTGATTTCCTTCCTCTCCTCGTCTTTTACAGATGTAGACGCTGAACACTTATGATGTTGAGTGTTCAGTATGTCACAGCAAGTGATGGTAAAAACAAGTCTAAAATACAGGTTACCTAAAGTGCAAGTTTTATTCCTTTCCTTCTGTTTTCTTCTGTCTCTTCCTTATCTTTCTATTAAATATTGTTTCTTAAAAGATGGGGCAGGGCATGCTTTTCTATTATGTTACACTCTCTTCTGCAGCATCATCTCAAAGAGATCAGAGTCCATGGTACTATAACCATCTATTTGCAGGGTGTGCTTGGTAGAGAAGGCCCCTCAGGTGGCAAGTTTCTGGCTGTAAAGAATCACATGACAGCCGAACTTCAGCTCCACCTGAATCAACCAATGTTCCAGTGGAATTTACCACTAGCACTGATCTGAAGGTTGCAATTATAGCCTCTTTGCTCCAAGCTAGATAAAACTCAATTTTCTGAATTATAAAACCTCTAAGGAATGCAGGAAACGGGTGAAGTAAGCACCACCATCTTGAAGTTATGCAAGTTGTACCTCAAAATCGCAGTTCTAAAGTTCCCTCAGGTTGCCAAGTGAAAAAGGCAATCGACTCGATACTCGGTTATGAAAACAGTGCACTGTCATTTTGATTACAGTCAGTAAACAGTCTGTGGTTGCCTGGAAAGAAACTGCTTAAAGTACACAGCACCAGCAAGAAGAGGGAGAAACATGGCCAAGGGCAACTCAGAGGGCTATTATGGCTGAAGCAAAATGGATGTTATAGTAGAAATGCAGATCAAACATTGATTATTGGCCTGAGAATGCTGTTTCTTTCTATTTATTTGTCATGATGCCAATTTATTTCAAAATAAAAAGCTTCCTATAATTCTATTGTATTCAGATTTAAATGTGGTTTCTGCTCCACAAATACATGTGCACATAAACTCAGATGTTTATTTATAGACCAAGTAGCTTTTTTACCATGCTGTTTCTTGATCCAAATTCCTATGACTTACAGACAAAAATAACAATTTGATCAAGTAAAATTGAAAATTTATCAATCCAGAGAGAGCTGCCTTCCCCTTTAGAGCATCTCAGAATAAGGATTGCCCTCTTTATTGGTTCATGCATTTGTTTATGGGTTTGGTCACTTGGAGGAGGGTGAAGAAGTAGAGGAAAGGTGTACACAACACAAACATTATTCAATAGAAATATAATGAGACCAACACAGGTACTTGAAATTTTGTAGGTGCTAACATCAAAAGTAGACAAAAGAAGCAAGTGACATTAATGTTATTTATGCTACATTTTATTTAAGCCAACATACCCAAAATATAATCATTTCAAAATCTGACACTAGCAACATTTCAAATGCTCAACTACTGCATATGTGGCCAGTGGTTACCACATTAGACAAGATATTTGTAGGATTTGTTTTAGGTAATTATATTCAACAGATATCTTACAATGTCCTGCTTACTGCAAGGCTTATGTTCTACCCAGGAGAGACAGAAAATAAATAATAAACATTATAAATAAGCAAATTATGTAATACATAATAAGGTGATAAGTACTCTGGAAGTAACAGAGCAGGGTAAGGAGCTGTATGGGAAGTGCGAGCAGACCTCTTTGAGAAGGTAAACTTTTGGCCAAGACTTAAAGGAGATGAAGGAGTTAGGCATGTTCAGAGTGTTCCTGAGAGAAGGACCAGTGTATTTGTGGTTGGCAGATGCAGAGGACAGCCAGAAGCCAATTTGGCCAGAGAGGTGTGAGGGAGACAGTGAGCAGGAACAGGTGAATGCAGCAAGGTAACTAGGAGGCCATATCATAAGGCCTTATAGGCAGCTGTAAGGAGTTTGACCTTTTCTCTAAGTAGCTTCTAAAGGATTCTGAGGAGAGAAATAACATGATTTGATATGCTTTCCCCAAAGTACTGTGACTACTGTGAAAATAGGCTATATGGGAGTCAGGCTGAAAGCACATGGACAGTGAAGAAGCTATTGCAGGCTTCAGTGAAATACTGCCATAAATCATTTCAAGGTTCCAGGCTGGAGGAATTATACCATAGGACATTAAATTAATGAACAAATGAGGCTAAAGAAGCTACGATTGTCATCTTTGAGAAATCATAAAATGAGAGCAATATGACTGGCACATATGTTTTTAACTTGAAAAGACATTTAATTCTAAATTCTTTAGTTGGTCACTACTAACATGTGATTCCTGGGCCAGCAGCATCGGTATCATCTGTGTGCTAGAAATGCAAAATTTAGAGCCTTCCCATATCTACAGAAGCAGCCACTCTGGGCTGGGACGTGGCAAACTGTTTTAACAAAAAGTCCTCCAGGTGACTCTGATGCTTAAATTTTAAGGACCACTGCTATAAACTCGAATGGTGAAACTAGATGGCCTGAAAGATCCATTTCAATTTTAGGATTCTGGGCTTCCAAGTTCAAATTTTAACATTTACTTTCATTACAAAATTAAGTATAGTCCTTGAGGAATGGTTTATTTATAAAAACACAGACTCATGATTAAGAACAAATATTTTAAATCGCATATTTAGAAAAATTGGATTTTTATTTATATCCTACCTCTTTATAAAAAATTATATAAAGGGATATATATATATATATTTTAATCAATACACAGTAGGAAGTTGAAGAAAAATGTAGAAAATGTAGACCTTTCTAAGACTGTGAATTAATGAAGTTACTATTATAGAATGTACATATTTGCCTCTGAGCCTGCTTGGCATAACATTTTTAGAGTAGAGGCAGGGATGAATTTTCTACAACTCAGACAAGGAAACTTCGGATTTTAAATTAACATGACTACTATGAAGCCTTCTGATGGTCAAATTTGATCCAGGAGAATGTCTGGAGCACCCAGAGAAGTGGATGTATGGTTTGCTTCCTAGACAAACTTTCAGTATTTCACAGCATAGCATCTTGGTGATTTAGCCAATTGAAGTTATCTCCTTGATAAGGGCCTCAAATCCTAAAGCCAAATGAATAGCTGGTAGGGACAATCTCTGACATTGAGAGCCAATCAGTGTTTCCACCCAGATGGAAAGCTACCCCTTCCCCATGGGGAAATGCTGCCAGGGACCTGCTGGCAAAATGTGGGAGTTCTTCAGTGAGTGGCTTTGGATCTGCTTCAGCCCTTGCACACAGAGCTGAGTCTCCAGAGTTTTACAGCCTAATGCATAACAGAAATGGTTTTGATCTGGAAAATTCTGAAGCAGGTGCATCACATTGTCAGTGTAAAAGAAGATGAAATGGATTGAATGGAAAGAAAATATCATAAATGGCCAAAAATAGTTAAAGGAAAAACTAAAGAGACAAAATGACAATTAATAGAGCTGAAATAAAACAAACATTAAAAAAAACACTGAGGACTAGACATCTTAAATGATAAGTAATCATTATAAACTAAAATAACACAAAAGTCAATATAAACAATTAAACTTATCTCTAAAAAATTCAATTGTTGATATTAGCATACAGGTAATAACATCAATAGTAAAAGTAATAATGGGTTAAGGAAAATAAAACTAAAGCAACTTTGTTCAAGGTTCATCAGCTATTTTCAGGATAAAGCTACTGTCATGCTCTTTAAGCTACCACTTCCTCATTCGTAGCATGAACTTTCCCTTAATTTCCATAATGCTGAAATTCTATAAAGGTAATTTCAAAGGCAGGCTATCCATTTTGAGATCTCCAGTTCCAACACTTGTATTAGATAATCAGAAAGTAAAGTTTCTGAACCATCTGATCTCATCACTGTCTAAAGGAGATTCACTGAGTTTAACTAATTTTAGCCATCAGTAGAAGACTTATTTGATTAAATCTTGTATGGATCTTTTTGTGAAATTAAATTTAAGATATCCCTTATGTTATGTCTTAAGCAAAATTTCTTCCTACCTCTTTATAGTTTAGTTCTAGGAGAACTATACATAGCCTGTAGGAATGTTTTCTGTTTTTTTTTTTTTCCCCCTTAAAATAAAATAAAATCTATGGGATGCAGTGTGCTTCCACTATTTTTTTTTTTAACTTACTGTAAACATGGGAGCTAAATCCCAGCCTTGATTGTATAAAGCGCTCATCTCACATTCCTAGTAACTTCTACTCTTTTCCTTTAGAGCAGTCTTTTCAAATTGTTTAAAATGCAGATCTCTGGGTCTTGCCCTAGACCAACTTTTTCAAAATCTCCAGAGATTAAACCCAGAAATCTGCATCTTTAACAAGTAACCCAAGTGATTCCTGTGCTCACTGAAGTTCAGAACTCTTTAAAAGAAATCCTCATTGTCTCTTGTCACAAGAAGAGCATTTTACATTGCAGTTAAATTGTAAGCCGTGGTCTGCTTTTAAAGATGAGTGAGACAGAGATCTTATTAAGACAATGCAACTTGAAGTATGAGGCCTAAATTGGAGCACACATGCAAAAATCACAGCGTTTTTTCATGGATACTTGGGATTGGAAAAATCTCTCCCATTTGGAACTCAAACCGTGAGATATAATGTCTCTGACCCAGGAATCAGAGATTTGAGAAGAGAGAGAACAAAAGCAGATCAGAACCATCTGGGATGCTTTCTCCAACTCCATTCTCCTGCTCCTCCTTTGCTTCTCAGTCTCTTTGATATTCACCCCACTCTACCTCATCCTGATCTCTGCTCCCAGAGAAAAGAACTCAAATATTTTGAAAATGTATCTAAATTGACATTTTGGTTATTTAACATTATGCTTATTATATATGTCAAGCTGGAGATCAAACTGTTTAAAACTAGATATTTGTATGCTGCGAAGTGTTTATTAAGCTTGTAGCTATAAAGAAGAGGAAACAAACATTTATCAAATGGCTATATATTTATTTACTAATTTAATGCTTCAAGTTCTGATTCATGGGTCTGTTTCATTAGTATTATTGTCATTTTATAGAAAATAATAATTATAATACTATTTTACTATTTCTGCTACCTCTAATATTACTAAGACCTCAAGCTTTTATGGAAAATCTACTATATACTAGCTAGTGTATTAGTGGGTTTACGTATGTGTATGTATGTGTGTGTGTGTGTGTGTTTCTGCATAATTTCATTTAATTCTAACAACAACGCTGTCTCACTCGGTATTGTAATCCTCATTAACAGATGGGAAGCTAAAAATTAGGTAACATGTTCAATGTCACACAGCTAGTAAATGGCAGAGCCAAGTGTGTGTTACTACAAAGTGAAAGATAAAAGAGGAAAGGCAGAGGCCAGACCATAAAGGCACTTGCACATTTTGCTACAGTCTTTTAATAAGGGTAGGATACCTGTCTTGGAAAGATCATTCTGATGACAAATTCGGGAAAAGATTGATGGCTTAGGAGTGAGTTCTCATCTGGAGATAAAGATTTTAAAAGACCATGTATATAAAAAAAGTGAGATTTAATGATTTTTTTTTGTCATAGTAAATTATAAAAGAGGATTTATTGAACAGAATCCTTGACCAAGTTTGGCTTGTGGGCATTTATAAGTGAATCAAAGTAAATATTGTTTTAAACAACAATTGCTGATCTTAAAATTACATATATTGTCCTCTGAAATAATTATTAGTTTAACTGGGCTAAACCATTGTTAATAGTTATAGCTGACAGGAATATGACATCAGATTGTTATATTTAGGTTAATGTAATGCCTTGGTTTAGCATGCCAGTTTTTCATCTCTGCTTGTCTCAAACTTATCTTAGAAGCCACTGAGTAAAGTTTATTGGTGTAATCTTAGTCACACTATCAAATGGGTTTTTAAGTAAAGAGGAAAAGGAGCTGAAAAGGAACTAGAATAATGACCCACAACACCAATGTGGACCACACATGCTCCACTGGTCTGCCTCTTTGGTCTTTCCAACATTTAAAGAAAAAAACAAAGGGAAAGTAAAGAGGGGAGAAAAGTGAAAGAAGTAGGAGGTGAAGAACAGGAAGATACTCGGGAGCTCCAGCATGCCTTCAGAAAGAGTACTTGAATCAAAGCTGCTAAAAAAGGAACGAGAGCCCCACCCTCTCCCCAGGATCCTGGCAGTGGTTCCTGACCCCATCCTTCCGTGAGGACACCAGGTCTAACAACTTTGCATCAATCCTGCTTTCTCCATCTAAGGCTATGAGTAAACAAAGTATAAAACCCAAACCCAGAGCCAGAGCATCCGTTTCAGTCCAAATGCCAAAGATGCTGGACTAACTTCACCTGTGTTCCCTTTCTACACAGATCATGGAGCAAGAAAGCTGACACCAAGCTACATCAGAGTTCATCAGGGATGAGATATCTGTCAAGGATTTGTGGCAGAGTGGCTTACTGGAATAAAAATGCAGAATCTCTTCTAGGGATAGTATAAGAACAAATGAGATAATTCCCAGAAGTGGCCTGGAGCTTTTCCGGAAAAAGGTGCTGTGACTAAGGTACCTAAACTACTAGTGGGCATAAATTTGTGTATGTGGAAAGTAAACTAAAATCGTTACTGGCTAACAAGGACAGCTGTATCAGGACAAAAGAAGGCAGAAAAGTGATTTCCTCCCTCCTCACTAGTTTTTTCCTCCAAAGAGGCAAACACTTAGAGACATGGCAGAGATGACCTCAGGGAGTGGAATGATGCCAAAAGCTATTGATGTAAGAGAGACTAACCCAGCTCTTTGTTTCTTTTTCTTTTAAGAAAGACCTCATCCTGTGTATTTAGTAAATAACCTAGATTGTATTTACTTGAATTTTATTATATTTATTTGGTAATTGGGTCCATAGCTCACCTGTCTGTTTGGGGTAAAGAATATCCAAATATGTGGTTAGTATTTGGTTGTAAGCTGCTTTGCTTTCTGAACTGGCCAAGTTTTTGAAGCTTTTGTTTGATGTATCAGCTGCTACTAAGTAGAAAAACTGTCTAAAATTGTCTTAGTCAAGAAGAACATTTATTGAACATAACAAGCGGTTCAGAGGTTGTTTAGGTCCAAGAACTGAGTGATCCATCAAGAGCCCAGGGGTGTATCTGTCTCTGTGATCTGCCACCCTCAGTGTGTCAGCTTTTCCCTCAGAATGTCATCCCTTCTGGTTGTAAGTTGACTGAAGTAGTGCCATGTATCATATCCCAATGCAATAAGGTCCAGAGGACACAGAATTTTGTCTTCTCTGTCTATTTCTGAGGAGTGAAGAAACATTTTACAGACACCCACTTGGCCAAATTCTATTCAGTTTTTGTTAGCTATAATTGAACCACATGCCTATTCCTTAACCAATGGTTGGTGAAGGGCTTGGAGGAAGTATCTGGAATCAAATGGATGTCGGGGAGTTGAACACACAATTTATTTCTGTTTGCGAACATACAGGAGAAAAATTCAGGAGCTAATAAAACCAGTGATTTGTCTCTTAAAATGTTGGTTCAATTGTTATTAGTTAGCAGTTTTCTTTCTGAGCTTATAGCTGCTCTGATAAGAAAAAAGACACAAGGAAAATCATCCTAGAAGCTAATTATTATTTCCAGGATAAAAATTGTTCCGAAGATAAAGATAAGCTCATGGCTTCATACTCAGGTATTTTTTTTTCCAGAGGCCACGTAGAGAAAGGCAGACATAGATTCTCTTACTAAACAATTAGCAACTCGATAAATAATATTTATGTGTGGACAGTCATGTGTTTAGCTAACATGAAAGGAACAATGGTAGAGAAAGTCTAGATTTCATTTGTATTTGGCCATGACATAGTAATATCTTTGCTATAGTTAATGTCTCGGTAGGTTTAGTCAGACCAATAGTAATGCTGAACTCCTTGACACCAGGTACATGATATAGAAGAAGCTAGCCTAGGCTTTTAATTTACTTTTAAATAATTCCAAAGTGCTGAACATACATGTAAACACATATCTATTAGATGTAGGTTTTATTTTTGTTATTAATTCGTTCCTATTGTTTTATTCTATGTTAAATCTAAGGTGAGGATTATATCACTATATTTCTTTGGATTGACCACTTCATTCATAACATGAGGCTCTAAACATAGTAACTTCCCAGTGAAGTAGCTGACTTATCCTAATACTGTTTCAGAAAACAAGAACTAAAAATTTCATTTTGCAGGTTTGGGACCCAGGCTATTTCCTGAACTATCTGGATTCAAATCCTGGCTCCTAGACTTATTACTTTTTTAAATTGGAAAATTTATCCAACCTACCTGCACCTAGGTTTTTTGATCCGTAAAATGGGGATTATAATAGTAACACCCAAAAAGATTAGGAAGGTATTTAATTGGTCCATCTTGTCTTTTAGAATATGCCCTTCGTGGGGGATTGTGAAGTGTAAATTATTTTTTTAATAATACCTAATAATAATACTGGGTACTCAGTAATGGTCCCAAACTTGATAACTCACGCTTTCATCATCGAGAACATGAAAATACATTGTGGATTTTTTTTTTTCAAGTTGTATGACACAGAACAACTTTCCATCCTTCAAAATGGCAAATTTACAGCCTTTGACACTATTTTGTTTTCATGGGAATAGACCAGAACTAATAATTGATTTTGTTTATAACATAATCACAGAGAGAGAGAGAGAGAGAGAGAGAGAGAGAGAGAGAGAGAGAGAGAGAGAGAGAGAGAGAGAGGGGCTATTGATACTAACAGGTTAAAGACCAATACAATACAATTTACCGAACTGTCTGCTATTGTGTAAAATTCAGCAGGATGAGAACCCATCAGCTATATGACTAATGAAAAAAAATAGTTTCATCTTTGCCTCAGTAATGCCACAGCATATCCCAAATGTTTATTATACAATTTTTCTCAGATTGTGATTCACTAATAAATATAGCTTCATATAGTTTCAGAAGCTTATGTTAGTATCATAGCTTATAGTATGTGAGTCTGGAAAACTGAATTGAACTATACGAATCTACTTTTCTGTAGTTATTTATAAAGAGCTTAGACTTTAAAATCAAATCACACGATAGTAAAATTCAAAATAAAAATGTCGAGTAAAAGTCAGTAAAGAATAGAATGTATGGAAGATGCTTTGCCTCAAAGCAGCAATTTGTGTTTGTCAGTAGACATTTCAGTGAAGATCGCTTAGTTTCTCTGCGCCTGTTCCTCATTTACTTTAAAGGCAGGGAGTTGGACTAATTGTCATATTCAGTGTATGCCTTTTAATTAGCATCATGGAAATTCCTCTTCTGGCATCCATGTAACTGTTCTGACTTCATTGTTTAATATCTTCTGTGTTCCCTCTCCTTAAAAATTCGTAGTCACAGGAGTCCTGCCTCTTCATCTTTCCAATTTTTACCTAGACAATGTAATGCATGTTTGTAACTTCAGTTTCAACCACTGACCTCCTAATCAATATTTCTCCATCCCAGATGGCTTTCCTGAGTCTCAGAACCATATTTTAATTACACACCCAGTTGTCTCACAGGCATCTCAAACTAAACAAACAGAGTTCATTATCGTACCTTACAAACCTCCGCTTCTCTGTTGAGTTAATGGCAACTTGTGGCTTAAACTAGAAATCCGGGAATGAATTTAACCCAATAACTCTTCCTTCTTCCCCACCTCATATACAGTCATCACAAAATCTCATTGATTTTCTCTCTCCAAATTGTGCCTTGAATACAGTCCTCTGGCCGTGGTTTGTTTTCTGCTTGACTTAGCAATGGCCTACTATCTTCCAGGCACTGTACTCACTCACCCTCTCGGTTTATTTTCTCACCTAAATGTCACCTCAACTCTATGAGATATGTGCAATTGTTGCTATCAATATCTCCAGAAAATGCAGATGATGTGCAGCTAGGAAACCTGAAAACTATAAAGAATAATAATAATTAAAAAAAAAAAACTGTACAAGGTCACACTTCTAGAATATAGTGGCACCAGAGCTTGAATGCAGTTGATTTGTCTATGCCCTTAAATAGCAGACCCTTGGTCAAAATCCCTCACCTTCTTCTTTAGACTACTGGTGTCTATTTGGTTTCTTTTAGGGTAGCTGTTCTCAAAGGGCGGTGTGAAAACACCTAGGGGTTCCTCAGTCTCTTTCATGAGGGACTATAAGGTCTAAATTATTTCCTTAATACCAAGATGCCATTTGCCTTTTTTCACAGTTTTGGCATTTGCGCTGATGCTGTAAAAGTCAATGGGGTAAAACTGCTAATGACTTAGCAGGAATCAAGACAATGGCATTAAGCCGTAGGAACAGTCTTTGTTTTCTTCGGCACACATTTTCTGTAAGAAAGAAATTACAGTTCATGCAAGAAAATCTTTGCTGAAGCAGTAAATATTAATTTTATTAACTCTTGAGCCTAAAGAATGCATATTTTTAATACTCTATATGATGAAATGGGAAGATACATAAAGCATTTCTGCTGCATACTGAAACACCATGGTTGTCTCAAGAAAAAGCACTTGTGTGGTTGTGAATCAGTAGCTGAATGAGCCACTTTCCCCCAACCCCCTCCCATGGAACACTATTTTCACTTGAAAGAACTGACAAACTATGGTTATTTAGACTCAGGTATTTGGCAGATATTTTCTCAAAAATGAACAAAGGAAAAGCTTGTCACTTGAGGAAAAGCAAATGACAGCATTTTTGACAGTGTTAAAAATGGAGCTTTCAAGAGGAAACTGGAATTTTGGAAAACTTTTACCTGCCACTGGGAGTTTGACAGCCTCCCCAATACATTATGATTTTTCTCATGAGATCAATGATGATATTCATAAATGTGATTTTTGAATCTTATATAATAAAATGTCAAAATACATCCAAGCAGTGTTGATGCATAGTAGTTCCTCAATAAGTGTTTTTTGAATAAATGATCCCAATTCTCTTCTAGGTTTGAAATTCTGTGGTTCATCCCTATGATATGATATTTTGAACTAAAATCTTTTTATTGATTAGCAGAGAGATGTTTTTGCTTTACTCACACACATTCGCACACACAGAAACACTTTGGTTTTTAATTAAGGAGAGCATCCCAGATCTTTTTCTTATCTTCTTTGTCCTTGCAAGGACATTTCTGGAGAAAATTGGGTACGTTAAATTTGATGTATTTTAATAAATTATAATGCACATATATTCATTAATAATATATATTCCACACCAAGGCATCAGTTGGAATTAATTTTTAAATGTCTGCTCTAATAGGAAAATTATGTAAGCGTTCTGTATAATAAGCTCACAAAGAACAAGAAAGAAGAAAAAAAATTAAAATGGAACTTTTTTGTGGAAAAAAAGAAACCCTCATACACTGCAGGTTGGAATGTAAATTGATACAGCCACTATGGAAAACAGTATGGAGGTTCCACCAAAACTTAAGAATAGAATTGCCATATGACTCAGCAATCCTTCTGGGTAGCTACCCCAAATTTTTGAAAACATTTCTCCATAAAGATATATGCACCTGATGTTCATTTCAGTATTATTCACGGTGGCTAAGACCTGGAAACAACTGAAGTGTCCTGCAATAGATGACTGGATAAAGCAGATGTGGTACATATATACAATGGAGTATTACTCAACCAAAAGAAGACATGAAATACTGCCATTTGCGACAACATGGATGGATCTTGAGTAATCATGCTGAGTGAAATGTCAGACAAAATGAGTTGAGAACCATATGATTTCATTCGTATGTGGAATATAAGACTGAAAGCAACAATGAACAAGACAAACAAAAACTCATTGACACAGACAACAGTTTAGTAATTACCAGAGGGAAAGGGGGACGAGAGAGGTAGATTAGGGCAAAGGAGGTCAAATATATGGTGATGAAAGAAGAATTGACTTTGGGTGGTGAACACACAGTGCAATACACAGATGATGCATTATAGAATTGTACCCGAAACCTATATATAATTTTATTAACAAGTGTCACCCCAACAAATTTATTAAAAATAAATTAAATTTTAAAAACTTCCAAAGAACTATGAGAAGTTTCCAGACAGCAAAGCTGCAAGTAAAGAAGCAAGAAACTCTGCTCACTATAATCTTTCATGTCTCAACCTACCCAAACAGTTTCCCTTGCAAAGGGAAAGCTGTGAGTCTGGAAATGGCCTGCCTTCTCAGGGTTTAAGAGACAACAGTATGGAAATTCAAAAGCGATTTCTTTACTTCCTTTCGGCCAAGACTCAAATCCTGTTCTTGCTTTTATGATAAGTGAACATAAAGGATTTTTTTGTTTTTAAATAACTTTTCATGATTTCGTGATGGTCCTTGTTCCATGTCATCTCAAAGAAATCAGAGTCATTTGTAGAGATTATTGAAAGAATTCCACATTAAATATTTTAACCTAATTTCATTTTAAAACTTAGCAACCAGGAGACTCCAGTAAGTACAATTACTTATTTCTTTATGTAAAGTGTTGTCATATGTATGATAAGGCACCGATGTTGACGAAGGTTAAATGGCACAGGCAAATTGCTAGTGACAGACATTACTAACCCAGGTCTCTGATTCCAACTGCTATATGTTTTTCATTCCATTGTCAAGAAAGAAATCAAAATCAGTTTAACTAAATGCTCTAATACAAAAGTAACCTTATTCTCCCCTAGGAAAGCAACCATATTTCACAGAAATTTCTTAAGACGTTTCTCATGCTGTTTCATTTTCATTTAACACGTGGGAAGAATTGTATCCATTCTATTCAAGACAGGTGATAAGAGGCAGATGTATTACACATCTTGCAGTTAAGGGCAAACTTCTTCCACACTCAAAAGTATAAAAGCTGTGACTATTCCACACAACCTAGAGCTGGACTATGTGGACATTGAAATTGACATAAAATAGTGGAAAACATTAATTCTAATTTTTGCCATCTGCCCTGAATATAGAAGGCACAAAGTAAATAGTTGATTGATTTTTGAGTAAAATAAAATAACTTTTCCCAAACCTTCTGATTTATATTCACATACCACTTAATGGAGTATAAAACAAACAAATGAACAAAAACAAAAATAACAGGCTTTGTCTCATCTACGATCAGAAGTTTTTTTTAAACTAGTATGGAAAATGACATAATTTTTTGATATGTGTGATATTTTATAACTTATTTAGAATATATCTTCACTGTAGCAGGAACTATAATGACAATGACATATTATAAATACAAATTCAATAAAGACACAGATACTAAAATCTTTTTTTGTCCTTGGAACAGACCAGGGAACCAGTAACTCAGATATACACTCAAAAATCATATAGTGACCTATATAATTTTTCTTATGTTACTATAAGATCTAGAATTTCTTATTGTCTGTAAGCTCAGTACATCCATACAACAGATTGCTCAGAGTTAGGAAGCCATTTAGGGATAAACTACTACAGAGACTAGAATAAGTGCGGGGGCAGAGGCAGGGTGGGTGGTTGGGGATAGGGAAAATGTCACAGATGACTTTGATGATTACTTTGATGCTGTGGTTTTAGACTGTTCTACAAGATGACTGATGTACTCGTATTTTGTTATTATTTCTATTTTCTATCATGCTTTTTTTAAATGTGATTTTTGGCACAATGTAAAATAAAATAACTGTTAACTTATGTTTCAAAATTTATGTAGCTGATTTCCTGCATTTTTGACAGTTCTGTCACATTTCCAGAAGATGGAATTTTTTTCCTTCCCTGGGAAATTGTGCAGGGCTGCTTCACATGTCTGCCTCTCTTCTTTCCTCTCCCACTCAGGTGGTAGAAATGTGTAAATATGTCCCTATACTCTGCACTTCCCAGCCCACTACTGAAGCTCCATGATCAGTTGTGGTGCCACCAAATCAAGACCTTATTTAGAAGAGGATGGCTTAAATTGTGGGAATACTTAAAACCACAACAGAAGAAATGATTGAAAGAACTGAAGATAATTAGATTATGATAGTTGACATTAACATGGTTTACTAATTCCAGAAACTATTCTAGACAATGTAAATTAATTCATTTATTCCTTACAATAACATAGCAGGTCAGATCTCATATTATCCCATTTTATAGATGAAGACTGAAACACTAAGAGGTTAGCTCATACATGGCAGAGCCAGGGTTCAGAACAGAGGGGGTCGAGCTCCACAGTCCATGCTTTTAACCACTTACCAAATGAAAGATTCAGGAAGGACATAAAAACTGTCTTGGAATTATTGAAGAGCAGCAGACTAGAAAAGGAAGTAAATATAGTTTGCACTGCCTTAGAAGATGCCGCAGAGGATCCAAAAGGAAAAGCTAAAAAGAAACAGAGTTTCAACTTCTCTGTTGCTGTTGATGGTTAGACCTTGTCTAAAGAATCAGTGGCCAATGATGCCAATAACCAGAACAGCACTTATTTACATAAAACTTCTTCCCTATCCCGAGATTTTAAATCAGGGATATATTATTGCACTGTTTCCAGTATTTTTTTATTTGGAGAGTTTGTAAGATATGCTACAAGACAGGAGAAAGAAATAATGGGCCCTTTAGTATTTTATTGACAAACATTACTGGCATTATTCTTTTTTATCAAAAAATTCTTATATTTGGCTCAAAGTTCTCAGAACAGACTTTTGATAGATTTGATAAAGCTTATTGAAAATTGGATTGAATGATGATGTTTCCAAGTTAAAATTTGTAGTGCAGCACTAAAAGCACTACTTAAATGTGAATACTTAAAAAAATTACTAGAAGAAATGTTAAATAACAGCTTGGTTGATTTTCTTAATTCCTCTCACTCATTTGCTTTCCTAACTCTCATGCATTTTTTTTTATAGGCAATTCTTATGCAAGAAGCTAAACGTAATTAAATGTGCAGGATGAAAAGATGGCACAGGCACTGCTGGTACCCCCGGGACCCGAAAGCTTCCGCCTTTTTACTAGAGAATCTCTTGCTGCTATCGAAAAACGTGCTGCAGAAGAGAAAGCCAAAAAGCCCAAGAGAGAACAAGACAATGATGATGAGAACAAACCAAAGCCAAATAGTGACTTGGAAGCTGGAAAAAACCTTCCATTTATTTATGGAGACATCCCTCCAGAGATGGTGTCAGAGCCCCTGGAGGACCTGGACCCGTACTACATCAGTAAGAAAGTGAGTGTTGATTTTATACTTCTGAAAGTTCAGTTATACTTCCAAAGTTAAGTCTAATTAACCACTTATCTTTAATATACTTTTCTCAGGTTCATATACATACTGTGTCATAATGTTTCTATAGTTAAAATATTTTATGCTTTAATAAGCAGAAACATTTATAAGAAATGGAGTCAAGATTTGGCTATAGTGAAGAGATATGAAGAGATAAATTATTTCTACAATTTCACAGTAATTGGGATAGTCAAAATTAAAATTGACACCAACAAAGCAAAATATCTGTTATTGCTGCCATAGATAATCACATGGTAGACAACAGAATAATAGCCAGGTAAAAGAAGAGTTATGAGTAGGTACTTCTTATTTTTTAGTTCTTATTTGGGTTGGGTTTCTTCACAATAGAGTTGTATTCTAAAGAGTAATAATCTTGTAGTTAGCATCCCCCTATAGAGAAATATCATATTGAGAAGCAAGTTCACCAAGACATACTTTTTTTTTTGTCCACCTTGAATAAGACTTAGAGATTCTCTAACCTTACTTAATTTGTGACAGGCTAGATTCTGGAACATCTACAGATTGTTAAAACATCACTATGACCAAAAAAATGTCAGGAACAGAAAACTAAAAAGAAAAAAAAAAAACTCAAGTTTTCTCCATCCATATATGTATAATTTAAATCAATGATAATCACTGTGGTTTCCTAATGCTAGAATAACCACATAATTTTGTCAGAATTAGGTAGTTTTCTTTTAAAGGTAAATGAACTTCATAATATTTTATAGGATTTTTTTTTTAATGGATAACAGACTCCACACTTTCTAATTGAGTATTTTGGTATCTTGTAACCACAATCTAGATTGCACATTCACAAACATAAAAACAGGTCTATGTAGAAATAAAGATAAATTAATATCATCATGAATCAATGGGTTATGAATTAAAGAAGATATTGAAGGCCTTTATTAGTCAAAGCCAGTCCTTCTAAAAGGAATAGCTAATGAAACTGCATTGTTTAAACAGTATATAATTTAACTTTATAAGATAAGTGATGGCTACAGATGGCCAATCAACCATTCAGACATAGAACTATCCCTATTACTCTAAAGAAGTGCTTCTCATACTTGCATGTACATACTTATCACTGGAGGATCTTGTTAAAATACAGCTTCTGATTCCATAGATCTGAAGTGTGCTCAGAGATCCTGCATTTCTAATAAGCCTCCGAGTGAGATTTCTGCAGCTAGCACAGGGACTACACTTTGAGTAGCAAGCTTTAAAAGGCTTTACTTAAAGCTATAAAACAAAATTAGTTAAATAGGTCCTTTCTTTTTCCTTTTAAACTAGTTCCATAAAAGGTGGTATTTAGTATATATATATATATATATATATATATATATATAAATAAATATAAAATTTAGTATATATATATTTCTAAAAATAATTTATTTCAGCACTTTACTCAATTGATAAAGAAATTTTTGATATTTAGTTACTGTATTATTACACATGATGACAACAATGAGACATCCTCCAATGAACTAGAAAATTCTCCTCTGAAAACTATTAATTAAAGTATATATTTCCAAAGATACCTTTAAGAGACAGGGGTACCAGTTACTCTCACATGATTAAACGTATCTGCTATTTAAAGAAAGGAAATGTCCTTAAGAGAATTAAGTAAGAGGACTACATTGGGCTACGTACATAACAGAGATGTTAAATATTCTGAATCATTTGCTTTAAGTCGGCTTGTTAGACTCTAACTTCAACAAAGACCCTTCTTATTATAATTTGTCTTACCATAAATCTGCTTAAAAGGAATGATTGTGCTGGTTATGCCATTGCAATTATTTCAGTCCATGTGACAGTAATATATTTATTTGTAAATACATAGATTGGCATTGTGATTTTATGTCAGGCTTTCAAACTTGGTTAATGTAAATCTGCCGCTTGGAAACAGAATTGTTCTCTGTGTGCTAACGAAGTCAGTTTTTATTGCTTCCCTGTCTGAGAACCAGCCTTGGACCTTGATTTATTTAATAGTGGCTGTACCACATCTTGAGAGATATCTAGACTATTTACTAATTACTGTTGGCTGCACTGCTTTCCTTTATGAAATGTCTATAAAGATGAAGTTTGAGGTGCTACTGAAAAAAAAGGTAGTTTTTCATTTGTAGGATAGTAAAAGTGAATGTAAGAAGCTGATGGAGAAGTTCTGGAATGAAGCTTATGTTAATTATAAAATAATGCAAAGGAAAGGTATTTTAAAACTGTGAAGTATTATGTAACTGTTTGCTGCCTAAAATACATTTACATACCTAATTTAATCAGGTAAGCAACATCATAGTAATTTTAATGGCATTTAAGTTGACCAGATAATAATTTAAAAATGGTGACAATTACAATAGCTAACGTTTGCTGCGAACGTACTTTGTCAGATACTGTTGAGTATAACTCAAATAAAACTCATTTAATATTCATAGAACCAGTAAGCCAAGTACTATATTAGCTTCATTTTACAGATGGGGAAGTGAAGCCCAGAGAGGTTAAGTAACTTTCCCAAGATCACACTTCATAAATAGTAGATTCAGAATTTGAACCCAGGCGGTCAGGCTCCAGACCCAGAGCTCATAACCACTAAGCAGAACTATACATGGTATTTATGAATATAATGAAATAAAATGTTAAAAATTGTATAATTTTGGAATTTTGGTTGATGTTGTATTACTCAGAGATGTAAAGCTTTTCTTGCCTCAAGTAGTAAAAATTTTAGTAAACCTATGTGTGCATTTACCTGGGAAAAAGAAGCAAGCAGCATTCAAAGTGGACAATAGCCAGTTTAACATACTTCCAGCTCTAACATTCATCCCTTTAGGAATAATGTGTTTTTTAAGTCACATCATTACTTATTATTACTTGAAGACTACATTTTGGAATTGACACTATTTATCCCTCCAATTATCTGTCATTCTCTCAAGTATTTTCAGTTTAGGTACAACTCTCAATATATCAGAGCACAAAATTTCAGATGTCTTTCTTATAATTCTTTCACTATATAGGACATTAGTATTTTATTCCTTACTCCTCAGAACCCAAGGTTTTCTTTGTGTCAGGTGTTGCTCTCCAGAAATAAACCAGCATTTTATTTTTAAGGCCTGTTCCATTCCAGAACCTGTAAATTCAATGAAGATGTCCTTGACATGTCATTTTTAAACGCCATTAATACCCTATAGGCCAATCTTGTAGGATGAGCAGAGAATTCCATGTTGAGAGGGACAGTTCATATGTTCCCTCTATTCTTGGAGATTTTTCGAAATAAAATCTTCTAATGTTACAAGTGGCAATTGCTTTTTCATGGAAATTGTTTCAAAAAAGCATAAGTAAATACACCATAAATTATGGTGAACTCACATGTTACTGCTATCATGGAATGCCTAAATAGATCTAGATTGTTCAACTATAATATTAAATGAGCTAATCTGTGAATTCAAGAAAATCCTTTAATGCATTTGTGGTTCAAGGGCATTCTTCTCAAAGCCTATTCTCCATGTGGATAATCTCAGTGCTAGTAAAGACCAGTTTAGTTCCTTAGTTCTATGAAGAGGGTTCTTCATAGAATTGTTCAAATTTATAAACTGTAGTTCATGGAAAATGGTTGGTTAGGTAATAGTTGGCTCCATGGTCTTGAATACAAAAGGGCAATGTACAGAGAAATTGTTTTCTCTGCCCTTTATAGTCACAATATAAATAGAATTCTGACTACTTATTCAAACAGAACAGGTTGTCAGTGAACATCAATATATGGGATATAGCCCTTAGTTAAAAGGTAAACACATATTAATTAAATGGATATATAGATATCTTAAAGGTAAATGGCATGTTAAAGATAAACTCACATTTAATGTTTAAAGCAAGTATTTATTTGCAAATCACACTATTAAATACTGTGAAAAAATGGAGAAAAAAGTACATTGTATCTCTTTATGCTCAATAGTTTATAACAATTTTTAACCTAGTCCTCAGTAGAATGAACCCTACATGTAAATTGCTACTTGACTCTAATTACAAGCAACATGCCAATGTGTGCAAATTAATATACAACGACAACTGGTAAAAGAAAACAATGAGGGAGTGATCAGAAGGCAGTGTGATTTATCTGAAAAGACATAATGGAGGAGGTGATTTTGATAGCCGAGGACATTCCCAGAGAGTAGAGGTTTTCAACCCTGAGTACTAGAACCACCTGGGGAAATTTTTAAACATAACTATGTCTATGCCCATTCTCTAGAATACTGGCATTTTTAACACCACCCCAGGAGAGTCTAATATGTAGCCAGGAATAATAACCTTTGATATAACAGTGGGTCACTGAAGGCGGGACCTTATTGTCAAATCTGTTGTGAAATGGGAGAGACTTGAAATGGGAGGGAATTTGCAGAGATGACCTCCTTCCTCTGGGATTTTATGATATTCATGTTCAATCTGAGGGAGAAGTTGACAAGTTGGGAGTTGAATGGGACTGACAAGTGGGTTGAATTGGCTGGAATAGAGATGCTTTGGTGGGAAAAAATAAAAGATTATCCTAGAGAGACATGGTAGGTAATCACTGGGTAGCATAGCTTAAACGCTAAATTGATGATTATAGGTTTCGGGTCATAGGATTTTAGCTATGGAATGCCCTTTGAAATGATGTATTTGAAATGATCCCTAATTTTCAATGCAGCTGTCCCTTCTCAGTGTTACCAGCAGACCCATACAGGGTTATTCAGCCTTTTCGAACATTTGAAAGTAGGGCAACTACCATAGAGAAAATAAGGAGCCTTCATAAATGCTGGTGTTAAAAAATTTGATATAATTAAAATATTTTAAAAAAGTATTTTAATAGTAACATGTACAGAATAAATGGAAAAGTTAGCAAAGCTGGATACAGATGGTAAACTTTAAATCGAATCGGAATCTGTAAAGTTACCTTACAACTTGGTAAAATTTTGTATAGGATAATAATTTTTGTATTAGAAAGTCAAAAACTTAGGTTAGATAGTAGTCATAGTTTTTATTTGTAGTTATATGTTAATTTAAGGAACAAACATCTAACATGTTTATGGTTATGATAACTGGTTTAAATAAACAAGTTTGAATAAAAAATCAGGTAAAAAGTTTTTCATGTTTGTAAGCTCTTCAAATAAGCCACATGTCTAACCTAGTAATTTTTTTCTCACATTTTCTTTTCAGACTTTTATAGTATTGAATAAAGGGAAGGCAATTTTCCGATTCAGTGCCACCTCTGCCTTGTATATTTTAACTCCACTAAACCCTGTTAGAAAAATTGCTATTAAGATTTTGGTACATTCATATCCTTTTCATGTGAATTATCTAAATGTTGCCTCTAGTGGTTGACTTTATACAAATGTCATTTTTTCTTTTAAAAAATATATAAAATTTCTTTGAGATTAATGGTAACGTTGTTTAATCTGTTGTTCTCACTGATTTTCTGCTACTTATAACAAAATTATTATAGAATGACTATTCTATTTATATACTATATTATAAAGTGGCTATTGTATTACAGAATTATTCTAGAAGTAAAAAGGCAAATAATAGTGAATGTGTAAATGAAACACATCATATAGTAGGAACAACAGCAAAGCTTCTTTACACTTTTATTAGCCTCAATTAGATCATTTATAATCATTGCTTAAGAAACATAGTCTACTATGGTTAGTATTATTATCTATATTACTAAATGTTCAAACTTGTATGCCTTAATTGGTTTTGTTTCTTCAGCACCTGAGTCCATCTGTCTGTCTGCCGTTCTTTCTTTCCTTCCCTCATTCTTCCTTCCTTGTTTCCTTCTTTCTTTCCTTCTTACCTTCCTTCTTTTCTGCCTTCAGTGAATATTTATTTAACTACTATGTAGCTATATATCTGATTGATAATATATATTTAAAAAACCATTTAACTTAAAACTAGTTACAATCACAGTCAAAAAAGTAGATGGAAAAGGATAGAATAGGTATGGATTTCAAGAAAATTCTCATAAGTAATAATAAAATAGTAAAGTGATCTGAGGTAGTATTCAAGAGTGGACATTTTATATAGGCAGATTCAAAATATGCTTATATAAAAACAAAATAAGAAACAAAAGACTGGTTACCCTAGAACAAGGGCAAATAGCACTGATAACCTTTTGAAGTACATTTGAATTCTTTCATTCTGTGGTTTTGGTATTAGAAAAGTACTTCTGTTTTATTATAGTAATTCTCAGGAAGTTTTCAAAGTAGTGTTTATTGGTTTAGTCACTATAAGAGTACAGAGTACCTCATCACAGTAGATTCTTAATCAATGTAATCCTTGAATATACCTAGCTATCCACTCTTAGGCTTTTTATTTTGTATTCATTAACATATTGTCAGTCAGTAGATAATTTAAATTATATCTGAACTACAACTTTTATACATGTATTATACTGTAAACCTAAGAAGGATCATCTCCTCTTGCAGTGCAATTTCATGCAACTGATTGGAATGCAAAATTCCCACTTGCTTCAAATAGAAATCCTTTTCTGTTAAATTCAATTTTGTAAGAAAATGATGTAAAATGAAAAAAAAGAGTGGACCAAGAATATATGACACACTTTGAAGTTTCTTATTATTTTTTTGCCATTGTTTTAAAACAAAATTAATATCACAGGTAATTTGTTATGGCGATTTTTAAATGACTATGATGTACTAGCATTTATTCCTTAACTAATCTACTTTATTCAGCATGCTTATCATGTGCACTATTTTGACCAACTGTGTATTTATGACCTTGAGTAACCCTCCAGACTGGACAAAGAATGTAGAGTAAGTAGAAATGACTTCTTGCAATGAGAAATGCACACTCAAATTCTTTAGCAATCTCCTTATGGTTTATAGTCTTACTTATGGTTTCCACTTTTTGAAGTCTGGCTAAACACTTTTAAGAAAAAGTTATTTCCATAATATGAAAGAAGATAAAAGAAGTTCTTTGGGGGAGTTTTTCTTCTATGAGGTAAGTATTTTTTCCCCCAAAATTCAAGACACTATCTGCTTAAGAAAGGTTATAAATAGTATGTACTACCAGGTAAACGAAATCAATCATTTAGCATAAAAGTTAATAATCATAGTTTTGTATTTTAGATGAAATGCAATAACCATTTGATTAATTTGATGAATAAAATTATTCTAGTATATTACTATTATTGTTATAGTCTGATATAATAGATTTAGGTGTTTAGTTATATATTATATATTAGGCATTACATATATTAGGCATTTTGATTATATGTTATATTATTATATTTAGGAAAATACATTTAGGTATTTAACTTACTTAGATGTTTAATTATATTCAGATATATAAATTATTTAGACAAAACATGTGTGCTAAAACACCATAGACATATTTCATAAAAGAAATAAAACATCTCAGCAAAATCATGCTAAAAAAAATAAGAGGGCTTAAGAGGAAAACATAATAAAGAGAAGATCACTCGAAACTTATGAAACGTTATAATTAGGACTCTAATAAAAACAATAACAATCCCCCCCCCAAAAAAAAAATACTGGCCTAGTTAAATCTCTATGGACATTAGTACCTAAAATCACAGTCAGCGACTCCTTTGCAATCTGAGACCCAGGGTATCATCCTTTCTCCCTCGAAATGGAGACCCTTGGGGACATTTGTATTATGTCATTAAAATAAAACATTTGATTCAATATTTTAATACAAAGGCACAGCAGTTCTTGGGCACGTTAAACTAGCCCCTGCTTGCACTAAAGAAGGCACTTCTGTCAATTTTCCGCTTTAGTATTAAAGTTTTTTATTGCTAAGGACGTTCTATTTAAGTGTGGGGAATAAAAGCCCTTGATTGTTTCAAAATATCAATATGCCAGGGAAAACTGTATGTTAACTAACACAATTTCTGCATTATATCAACATTATTCCTTAATTTATCAATTGCATGTGAGGTTATTCATGACAAAGAAACATGTTTTTTTAGTGAAACAGGTGTTTAGGTTATACTGGCTATTTATGTATAGTATAACACAATAATTAGGTATTTGGTTTAGTGGAAAAAAATTAGTATGATATTTTTATTGTCATATTTTTTAAAGCAATGTTCAATAGGAGATAAGTTATGATAAATTCTACCACTTTTATTTCTAAATATTTTTATTGATTTCTATAAAGATTTATTGCATCATCTTAAGCCATCATCGTCCAGTGATTTAACAATTAAAGGTTACTTTACAGTAGCTTGGAAATGCTCCCTAGAAATCATTTTAGTAGAAAATCCAGTTCTTATATTGAAGCAAGCCATTTAACAAAATTCTGTTACCACTTACGATGATGTGGAGGTTAACAAATGTACATACCTATAGAAAACTATTCTGTATATACTTTTCCCAGTAGAAATTATTGAAGCATTTAAAGATGTATACATTTCATTTATTTGTATCATTATTAAAAGATAAGTAAAGGGGACACCTGAATATTATTACTTGAATATTCTGGTCTCTCTTTGTAAAGTCATTTTTAATGTTCACTATATCCATTATGAAAATAGTCATAATCTTACAAAAGTTTTTGACTTACACTTTTCAGTTGGAAAACTATACACAGGTTGTCCAATTTATTATCTCTAGTCCCTTGACAGCAAAGCATCAGGAAAATAAGCAATTAGTGGTTACAGCAAAACAAACAAATAAAAAAAATCCCCCCCCCTCAAAAAAAAAAACAAAGTCCAATGAAAAGGGAATATCAGTTCTGACATGAAAACATGAGTCACTAATAGCAGAAACGGTCCCTGTTCAAAGAGGTGGTATATATATATATATATATATATATATATATATATATATATATACACACACACATACACATATAAGGCACTTCTATAGATATCATAATTACAGATAAAAAATATTCTGTGTCATGGACAGAATTAATAGGATGATTAGGACCCTAGTGGGTAGAGCCAAGAAACATCAAGGTTTCTTTGATTCTCACTTACTTGTTCAATCTTGTTTGCTAATAGACTTCTAACATCTGTTCTGTGAGAAGCTCTGTCTCAGATGTTAAGCTCTAGAACTCTCTTTGGGTAGCTATCAGCACTCACCATGTACTCCAAGTGTCCCAACAAAATTTCATACTTTTCCAAAAAATGAATAAAAGTGTGGACTTGAATCTTATTCCTAGTAACTCTGTAGATTACTTAGAATTGTATAAGCATAGACCATAGGGCACTAACCATTAGTATGATAAATAGAACTTACATGTCTCTTTTGGACTTTTATAAGGCCAGCTATTTCTCCAGACAGAAATGTCATGATGATTATGTGTAATACACAAAGATGCAAACTAAAACACAAGTAAACATAAGCTTGATACTGTAAATTACCTCTCTTTCTAATAGTCAGCTACTTCATAATAAGTAAAGATTGCAATTGTACATATTCTTTATGTAATCAACTGAGTTGGTTAAAAAAAAAGGGGGGGGGAGGACTGTTCTAAGGAAGAATAGATGTGAAGATTTTTTCACATCTCATTTCTTTGTTCCTTCTGGGAGAAAATTTTCTGCAGAAAACAATGCAAAAATAATATTCAACTTTTTTCATATATAAAATTTTAGTCAGCTAGAAAATATAATGAATTTTAGAATGAATAAATGAAATCTTTATGACTTGAGTAAAATAATCCGAATAACTTAAACTGTACTTTTTAAAAGAACACACTATTAAAAAACAAGTACTACGACTATTTTTGGAAGAGACAGAAATAACTTACATTTTCAACACCCAAAGGGAGCGCTAGAAATATACTATATTGAACAGCAAATGGAAAAGTTTTTCACCATGTTGGAGGCTAAAATTTGAATTTGAACAAGTTTCAATGATTTGACCCAACTGCATAGAGATAGCATGTAGTATAAAGTTAGACCCAGGATTTTTTTTTACCCCTGAATTTTGGCAATTGTTTATACACACACATAAAATACTAACAAATTGAAAACTTTCTTTTGAAAATATGTGTATATATAAATATATATATAGAAAGAAAGTGAGAAGTGGTTTTATAACTCTATGCCTGACTCTAAAGATGAAAAAAAGGGAGTGTATTTTCTAAATTAGACATGTAAACTATCCCTAAAAATAATTCTAATCATTAAAAAATTTGAGTGAAGTATTTTATTATAAATAAATGAATCCATGATATGTTACCTCTAGAGCTGTACTGTCTGATGAGAGAGACAGCAGCCACATGTGGCTATTGAAACTTAAAATCTGGCTAGGTTAACTGTTGAAATGATAATGTTTTAGATATACTGGTTTAAATAAAATATTATTTGAAAATTAAGTTCACTTGTTCCTTCTTAGTTTTTTTGGCTACTAGAAATTTGAAAACTACAAATACAGCTTGCATTACACTTCAGCCAGACAGTGTTGTTCAAGAGGGTCAAGCGTAGCTATCCATAAAACGCACGAAACTATCATTCTAAAACCGTAATAGTAGACGAGATGTTCTTTTGGGAAGATATCATCTCTTTGGTTTAACCCTTTACTCAGACTTATAAGATTAATTAATAATAGATTCTTAGGCAAGTGAAAATAAGGAACACAATAAGAGTGAATTGATAAATCACCAAAGGATCGGATTTGCTACCTTTGAAAATATCTATTTTTACAGTTCAAACAAAATTGTTCATATTTGTTTGGATGTTTTTCCTAGGTACACATTCACTGGAATCTATACCTTTGAGTCATTTATAAAAATCTTGGCAAGAGGATTTTGCTTAGAAGATTTTACATTCCTTCGCGATCCATGGAACTGGTTGGATTTCAGTGTCATTGTGATGGCGTGAGTATTTTTGAAAAAATGTTAAGCTCAAAGGAATGAAAATATTTGCAGCATAAATCAGGCTATTTTGACATAATTTAAATGCAGAGTTTGTTTATTAGCCAAATTAACTATATGCCCCATATATTATGAGAATACATACACATATTAGAATACATATTAGAATATATATTGCAAGGTAGATTTATCTGGTAAATGAGCAATAAATGGAATTACTTTCATGTCAGATAGTCTTCCACTTCATCAGAATAAAGTTATTCATTGACTATAATTTAATATTACCAACTGTACTTCGATTAGTTTTGCAAACAAACTTGTTCACATTAGTGAAAATCACACTGAAATAAAGCAACAAAATTTTATTCCTTTAGCACGTGGTACCCTGAGGTCTACAGCAATTCCATTTGTTAAACTCAAGGGACTTTATATGACAAACCCAACTTTCACTCTTTATTTAGTATAAACTTTGTCAAAACTATCAGTAACTCTGATTTAATTCTACAGGTATGTAACAGAATTTGTAAGCCTAGGCAATGTTTCAGCTCTTCGAACTTTCAGAGTCTTGAGAGCTCTGAAAACTATTTCTGTAATTCCAGGTAAGAAGAAACTGGTATAAGATGGTAGGCTCCCTATATCTTCAACTTTTCTTGTGTGTTGTTGTGTTTGTGTGTAAACTCCCTATTACAGATATGTGACAGAGTTTGTGGACCTGGGCAATGTCTCAGCGTTGAGAACGTTCAGAGTTCTCCGAGCATTGAAAACAATTTCAGTCATTCCAGGTGAGAGCTAGTTAAACACTAAGGCTGACTAAATACACTTGTAATAATCCTGAGGTTGAAATTACACTTATAACATTAGCTTTGTTGCTTATTATCCTTGTTTGTCACTTTCAAGAATGACAAATGAAATGCAGTTCAGTTCTTAAAATTTTATAAATTACATGCTTATTTATCAAGTCAGCCTTTGAGTTTAACAGAGAATTGCATGAGGTCTACAAAAAATACTAGCTTTGCTCTTTTCATTTTTTTTTTTTTTTTTACATTTATGATGTAAAGTGTTCTCTTTTACACTCCTACAAAAGCTTTGGTACCATGGCTTTACTAACTGATTTGGATTCTACCACTCACTTCAGATCTGTTTTGAAAATGGATCTTTTTAAGAAAGGAGAAAAGATTATTATTGAACAGCATGCACATGGCATGGGAATTTTACCATTTTAAAATTATTTTCTCCTCTAAATCATTGCTACTTGTAAGCTAGTAGAAATAACGGGTTGGAGGGAAACAGCCTCATGAACCACAAAATCTGAAACGAAAAATAATTGCAAGTTTGTCTTTGCATGTTCGTGGCAACACGTAAAACCACACACACGGAAAAATTTCCTATCTAGATATCTACACTTTCATTCCAAAAATTGCACTGTTCATAAATAAAATCTGCTCTTTATCCATTTCTCAAACCATCTGGCCGTCCATAAAGCTTTGATGTCTAAACAGCCAAATAACTGTGGGAAAACAGAATATATATGACTATGAAGAAGACATTGTGGCTATGGCACTCTTCTTCAGCTGACCTATCATTCTCTCTCCTCAGGTTTAAAAACCATTGTGGGAGCCCTGATCCAGTCTGTAAAGAAGCTTTCTGACGTCATGATCTTGACTGTGTTCTGTCTGAGTGTGTTTGCTCTAATTGGTCTGCAGTTGTTCATGGGCAACCTGCGGAATAAATGCTTGCAATGGCCTCCAAGCAATTCTGCTTTTGAAAGCAACACCACTTCCTTTTTTAATGGCACAATGGATTCAAATGGGACATTTGTTAATGTAACAATGAGCACATTTAACTGGAAGGATTACATTGAAGATGACAGTAAGAAATATTGCTACATTGTTAATCTTAGCTGTTCCTGAATGAGTTTTCAACTATAAGTAGTTCAGGCTGTAGGTGTTAAGCCATCTTATAAATACACTTTATTGTTGTCCATTTTGGAAATAACTGAGATAGTCAAACTCTCATTATTCCTAATGTCAGTAAGTTTGATATGAAATTAATAGTTTATTCTTTGTATTAACAGGTCACTTCTATGTTTTGGATGGACAAAAAGACCCTTTACTCTGTGGCAATGGCTCAGATGCAGGGTAAGGAACAAATTTTTTTAAAGATATAAAACCCTTAGGGAAAAAGCATATGAGAAAAAATATATAAGTGTCTCATTATATGTATATAATAAAGAGTTATGCTGCCTACCCATAAAGTACCTTCTCTGTCTTACCAGATTGCTACAGGTTCTAAATTCACAGACTTAAAATCATCTTTTTGAGTGAATACCTACTATGCCAAGTTTTAGTTAAGATGTACTTGTATTATTGCTCCAAAGTGTGAAGGCCCATAGTCTATCTTTGCTGTAAACTTATCAGAGTTGTTTAAGAAATACAGAGAAGGAAACATAAGATGGGTATATTTTGCTTGTTGCTGATATGTGTTGAGGTGCTATGGCTGGAAAAGATCCAGAATATAACATGGTCTTCAAGGTAGAAGTTCAGTTGGGAAACTGCTTTGAAAGACTTAATATTCTTGAAATAGCATGAACCCTCTGTACAAAGAAGCCAATGGACAGATTTATGTCACAGGCATGTGTTCAAGGCTGAGTCTATATACTTAGCAGTTCTTTGTGGTAACATTCTATAATAACAGATGCTGTAATATCTTAGTCATCCTGCTAGTCTCTCAATACTTAACATATTTTCCCAAGAGTACGATAAATTAATTTGAAGTCAGGGTAGAGGTTTTTCAGAAGCCAAAGAATAGCAACAGTAAGTGACTCTTAGGCCATAGAACTTATACAGAACATATTTTGAACATTGAAAACTAGTTTGGCCATAAAGATCTAAGAGTGTTATTGAAAATATATACCAGTCATAGAGATGGAGCTTAGAGGAGAATTTTTCTCCCTGATAGTCTGCCCAATTTTTGTTAAGAGAATATAGTGAATAAGGGCATAGGTTCTAGAGTTCATATATACCTGGGTTCAAATCCTAACTCCACCTTAGAAAAGTGTCTTAAGCTCTCTGTATTTGAATTGACTTATTTCTAAAATGGAGAGAGAACTATTACCTCTCTTAGGGTTGTTAAGGTAATTAATACACATAAAGCACTTGGACTAGTAGCTGGTCCATCATAAGCATGTTACCTATTATTTTTTATTATTATAGTTAATTTAAAAGACTAGGTAAAATTTTGTATAAAGTTGGTTACTGCATACTTTATCTCCATTAAATAATAATAATCACTTCCCTTTATTGAGTACCTGTAATGGGTTAGGTAACTTACATGGTAAAATTGGTATATTCTCTATTGTTAAATGACAAATACAATTCTAAAGATCTCTACACAATGTTAAGACTTCCTATAAGGCTACAGTAATCAAGACAGTATGATACAAGAAGAGAATAGGCATATGTAGATCAATGAAACAGAACAGAAAGCAAGAAAAAAAAAAAGACACACACAAATGTAGTCAATTAATTTTTGACTAAGAAGAAAATGTAATTCAGTAGAGACAGGAGAATTGTTTTCAATAAATGGCAATGGACTAGATAGAGATCCATATGCAAAGAAGTGAACCTAGATACAGATTTTACATACACCTTACACCCAAAATAACGTAAAATCAATCATAGAAATAAATGTAAAATATGAAACTATAAAACTTCTTTATGAAAACAGCATAAAACCTATGTGACTTTGGATTTGGTTATGAGTTTTAAAAGTAACACCAATGGCATAATCCACAAAATAAAAATATAAGTTTGACTTTATTAAAATTAAAATTTTCTACCTGCTAATTATATGCCAACAGATTGGACAATCTGGAAAAAATGGACACATTCCTAGAAACATACAGTCTCCCAAGACTGAGTCAAGAAGAAACAGAAAATCTGAACTGACCAGTTATCACCAATGAAATAGAATCAGTAATCAAAAATATTCCAAAAAACAAAAGTCCTGGACCAAACGGCTTCAAAGGCAATTTTTACTAAAAATTCAGAGAAGAATTATTACCTATTCTTCTCAAATTATTCCAAAAAAATCAAGAAGAGGAAAGGCTCCATAGCTGCTTTTATGAGTCCACCGTTACTTTGATTAGAATACTGACATTACAAAAAAAGAAAACTATAGGCCAATATCTCTTATGAACATTGATGCAAAAACCCTCAATAAAATATTAGCAAGCTGAATTCAGGAATACATTAAAAATATCATATGCCATGATCAAGTTGGATTTATTCCTGGGATGCATGGTTGGTACAATATCCACAAATCAATTAATGTGATCACTACATTAACAATTGAAAGATAAAAACCATATGATCATATCAATAGATGCAAAAATAAAGCATTTGACAAATCCAGCATCCATTTATTATAAAACTTCTCAGCAAAGTGGGAATAGAGGGAACATACCTGAACATACTAAAGCCATATATAACAAACCTACAGCTAACGTCATAATAGAGAAAGGCTAAAAGCATTTTCCTTAGGTTCAGGAACAAAACTAGGATGCCCACTTTCACCACTCCTCTTCAGCATTGTATTGGGAGTTTTAGCCCCAGCAATAAGACAAGAAAGAGAAATAGAAGGCAGCCGAATTAGAAAGGAAGAAGTAAAACTCTCGTTATTTACTGATGACATCACACTATCTATAGAGAACCCTAAAGATTCCACCAAAAACCTGTTTGAACTTATCAATGAATTCAGTAAAATAGCAGGTTACAAAATAAATATTCAGAAGTTAGTGGCATTTTTATGCACCAATGATGAACTTTCAGAAAGAAAAATTAAGAAAACAATCCCATTTACGATTGTGTCAAAAACTACAAAATACCTGGGAATCAAATTAACCAAGAAGGTAAAAGACCTGTTTTTAGAAAATTATAAGTCGTTGAAAAAAGAAATGGAAGAAAATACAAATAAATGGAAGCATATACCGTGTTCATTGATAGGAAGAACCAACATCATTAAAATGGCCATTCTACCCAAAGCAATTGATAGATTCAATGCAATCCTTATTAAAAGACCAATGACATTTTTTCGGGGAGCTAGAATGAATAATCTTAAAATTTATAAGGAGCCATATAGAAACTCTGAATAGCCATGGCAATCTTGAGAAAGAAGAACAAATTTGGAGGTATCACACTGCCTTATATGAAACTATACTACAAGTCTACAGTAATCAAAACAGATTTCACTTATATGCATAAAAACAGATACATTGATCAATGGAACAGAATAGAGAGCTCAGGAATAAATCCATGCTGATATGCTCACTTAATATATGACAAAGGAGGTAAGAATATACAATGAGGGTAAAGACAGTCTCTTCAATAAATGGTGCTGTGAAAATTGGACAGATGCATGCGAAAAAAAAAGAAGATGGACCATCTTCTTAAACCGAATACAAAAATAGACTCAAAATAGATTAAAGACTTAAATGTAAGACTTGAAGTCATAAAAATTCTAGAAGAACACAAAGGCAGTAAACTCTCTGATATTACTAACAGGAATTTCTTTTCAGATATATCTCCTCAGGCAAAGGAAACAAAAGAAAAAATAAACAAAAGGGACTGCATCAAACTAAAAAGTTTTGTACAGCAAAGGAAACCATCAACAAAACAAAAAGACAACCAACTGTTTGGGAGAAGATATTCACTAATGATACATCTGATAAAGGGTTAATATCCAAAATATATAAAGAACTTATATAACTCAACAACAACAAAAAACAAACAATCCAATTAAAAAATAGTCAGAAGACCCAAACAGATACTTCTCCAAACAGGAAAAACAGACGGTTAATAGACATGAAAAGATGTTCAAGATCGCTAATCATCAGAGAAATGCAAATTAAAGCCACAATGAGTTATCACCTCACACCTGTCTGAAGGGCTATTATCAATAAATCAAAAAACAAGTGTTGGTGAGGATGCAGAGAAAAGGGAACCCTCATACATTGCTAGTGGGATTGCAAATTGGCACAGCTGCTATGGAAAGCAGTCTGGAGGTTTCTCAAAAAATTAAAAATGGATCTACCTTTTGACCCAGCAATTGCACTTCTGGGTATTTATCCAAAGAACACCAAAATGACAATTAGTAAAGATCTATGCACTCCAATATTCACGGCAGCACAATTTACACTAGCCAAGATATGGAAGCAATCTAAACACTCATCAACAGATGATTGGATAAAGAAATTATGGTTCATATATACAATGGGATATTACTTAGCCACTTAAAAAATGAAATCTTACCATTTGCAATGACATGGATGGACCTAGAGGTTATTATGCTGAGTGAAATGTCAGACAGAGAAAGATAAATACCATATGATTTCACTTATATGCAGAATCTAAGGAACAAAAAGAAAAAACTAAATCAAAAACACACTCACACATATAGTAGACAATTTGATGACAGACAGAGGGGAGTTGGGAGCTGGGAGAATGGGGTGAAGGATTAAAGAAGTACAAATTAGTAGTTGATAGTTCGTCACCGGGATGGGGAGCATGGCAGAGGGAATGTAGCTAGCATTGATATGATGGCTAGGTGGAGAGCCAGGGGAGGGACGGAGCAATTGGGGGGATCATTTTATGAACTATATAGATGTCTAACCAATGTACTGTACACTTGAAGCTATTTTAAGTAAATAATTTTTTTTTAAGTTAAAAAAAGTACCAGTTAAAGGACATTGTTCAAAATACCTGACTAGTACTCCTCAAAGCTGTCAAGGTAATCAAACACAAGGAAAGTCTGAGCAACTGTCACAGCCAAGTGGAGCCTAGAGAGACATAAAAACTAAATATAATGCGGTATTCTGGATGTGATCTTAGAACATAAAAAGGATGTTGGAGAAAAACTGAAGAAATATGAATGAAGTACGGACTCTGGTTAATAATGATGTATCGATATTGATTGAAATGTACTATAACGACAAAAGATGTTAATAATATGGAAAACTGAGCATGAGATATGTGGGAAGTCTGTACTGTCTTTCTAATTTTTCTGTAAATCTAAAATTGTTCTAAAAGATAAATTTTATATTAGAAAATTCTACGGAAGTGGTTAAAGAAGTAGCTCATTAAGTGGTTCCCTACTCTCTTGCTGTTTTCTGGTTTTTCATCTTTAATTGTTGATTCTTGCCACTTTGTAAAGAGCAGGATATTGATGATGTCAGAGACAAAAGTATGCAGTTTTTGCCTGTCTGCCATTCTAGATGTCTATAAATCTGACTCCTTTGCACCTAGATTTTTCTGTTTGTTTTCCTAATAAATTTCATCAGATAACAGTTTCATGGTGAGCAATTATCTAAAGTGTTCTGGAAATGAAGGGCAAGGAAACTCATCACAGACAGCAACTCTGGGTTTTGATAATTCTTATAAATCAACATTTATTGAAATAGCAATAATTGCTCTGCTTACCCCAGCTCCATTTCTCTCTTACAGTCAGTGTCCGGAAGGATACATCTGTGTGAAGGCTGGCCGAAATCCCAACTATGGCTACACAAGCTTCGACACCTTTAGTTGGGCTTTTTTGTCTCTGTTTCGACTCATGACTCAAGACTACTGGGAGAACCTTTACCAATTGGTAAGTGTCTTGGTCCATTTGGGCTGCTATAACAAAATATCACAGCTGGGTAGCTTATAAAAGAAATTTATCGCGTATACACCTGGAGTCTAGGAAGTGCAAAACCAAGACAATAACATGTTTGCATTCTGGCAAGAGCCTCTTCCTGGTTTATAACTGACAACTTCTCACTGTGTCATCACCTGGTAGAACGGAGTAGAGAGCGCCTACCAAAAGCCCCACTTTCTAATACTACTACATTGGACTTTAGAATTTCAACATATGAATTTTACCAGAACACCGCACTCAGGACATAGAAATAAGGTTCAAATTAACATACATGGGACTTAATTTTATAAATATATATGGAATGACCAAATATGAATACTTGTTTATAACACTCTAGAATACAAAGGAGGGTCCCAAATCAAGCAAGTGTGCCTAGGATCCCAGTTGTTCATTCAGTTAGTACATGCATATTGAGAGCTTCTTATATGAAAGGCATTCTACTAGGGTCTATGGAGGATGCAAAGCATGTTCATGGCTTTGAATTTATAATTTAGCTGTGGATATAAAAAGAACATGTGAAAAGATTTTAAAAATCAATTTTATAAAATGTTTTAATTAGACACAATTAATTGGAGTTAGAAGAGGGGGGAGAAAGATATTATCTCTAGACAGCGTGGAGAATAGGCTGCAATAAAAGTGGAACTTCATTGAAAGGAACCAAAAATAATGTTCTCACTTATAGCATTATCCTGTATTATGGACTCTAAAAACAGCATTTTTGTAGGGCTCAAAAATATCAAATATATACTAATTTGAAATGTGGATGTTTATATAAATAACACTAGTCAAGTCACAGATAATTTAATTAGTGTGTGCATTGAGTGTATGAAGATGCATTTTAACAACAATAAAATCTTGGTCAAAATAAACTGAATGCTTAAAAGCTCTCATCTTCTATCTAATTATGGTAATCATATCTTTATTGACATTGTATAAAATATTGATGAAATGATCCTTTTTCTCCACCCTAGACATTACGTGCTGCTGGAAAAACATATATGATATTTTTTGTCTTGGTGATTTTCTTGGGCTCTTTTTATTTGGTGAATTTGATCCTGGCTGTGGTGGCCATGGCCTATGAGGAACAGAATCAGGCCACCTTGGAAGAAGCAGAACAGAAAGAGGCTGAATTTCAGCAGATGCTTGAACAGCTTAAAAAGCAACAGGAAGAAGCTCAGGTACTGCGTGGTAATGAGCAAAGCTTTATTATTGTTGTTGTTATCACTGTTACTAAGTTTTAAGTAGAGATATTTTTGTATAATAGAAGCCAAAATGGAACTGGCTTCTCATTTGGTATACGGACATTCTTATTAGAAAAGAGAAAGCTATTCAAATTGTTTCTGAAGTTAGAGTAACGGAACATTTTAGAAATTATATATAAGAAAATAAACTGGAAGTAGAAAACACATTTGGGACAAGGTTAACTATTCAATTTTCTTATGAACCCTTAGGGGAGAATCTGATTTTCAGTTTACTGTGAAGAAGATACAAAACTGTTATTTCCAACAATTGTGTTTCACTCTTAATTATAACTTTTGAGGTTTTATTCTGAAGTGAATTAATCTCAAATGTTAACAAGAAAACGATGTATACCTAATTTTAACCATTCTTTGGGGTTTCTGTAGCACAAAGGTGTTTCTACAGCCCCTATCAAGATATCAGAAAGGCATCTGCTATTAGATTCTAACTTTAAATTAATATTAAAGGCTGTTTGGACTAAAGGCATGGTGAATGGGGTTTTATGTCTTGATGAGAAGAGATAGAATAACAAATTAAAAAAGAAAAAAACCATAATTTCAAAGGTGGAAATCACGAGAAGACAGTGAGATCTAATTCATGTAAGAGAGAATTACATTGCCTCAAATACGTCTTGCCAATATTTGGTATGGTTAATCTTATTAACCATTCTACCAAGTATCTCATTGCTGTTTTGTTTTGCATTTTCTTAATGATTAATGATGTTGAGTACCTTTTTATGTTCTTATTTTCTATGTGCATAGCTTGTATTGTCAAGTGGATATTCAAATCTTTTACATATCATATTACCTGGGTTGTTTGTTTTCTTATTATTGAGTTCTGAGTATTCTTTATCTTTTAGTCCTTTGTTATATATATGCTTTGTAAATATTTTCTCCCAGCCTGTAACTTCTCTTTTATTCTCCTAGCAGTATTATTTTAAGATTAAAAAAAATTCATTTCGATACAGTAGTTTATCAAGCTTTTTTCTTTGTCTGTTTGATCATGCCTTTGGTGTTGTATCTAAGAAATTTTTGCCTAATCAACATCATGAAGATGTTCTATTTTTTCCTTTTAAAAATGTTATAGTTTTGTGTTTTATATTTAGGTCAATGACCCACTTTAAGTTAATTTTTGTATAAAATATGATTTACGTTGAGGTTTTTCTGCATATAACTATCTAATTATTCCAGCACTATTTGTTGAACAAAATATCCTTTTTCCACTAAATTGCCTTTGAACTGTCATTAAAAAAAATCAGTTGTCCATATGTGAATGGGTCTATTTCTGGATTCTATTCTGATAAAGTGATCTATTTGTATCTCTTTACACCAATATCACACTCTTATTTACTGTAGGTATTTAATAAGTCTTGAATTCATATAGTGGTAGTTCTCCAACTTTTTCTTTTCCAAAACCATTTTGGCTGTTCTATACCTTCTGTAGTGTCATATGAATTTCAGAATCATCTTGTTAATTTCAGTTTGGATAGTTTTTATTGTTAAATCTTTAAGTTTATTACCTTTCCTCCTGCAATGTCCTATCTTCCATTAATACCATCCACTATATTTTTCATCTCAGACATTTTAGTTTTCATCTCTAAAAGCTTGATTTGCATCACCTTTATATCTCTTTTATTTCTAACATTACAAATATATATAATACAGTTATAATAAGTGTTTAAAGTCCTCCTCTGTTAATTCTAACATCTGTGTCAGATCTTAGTTTTAATTAATTATTTTCTTCATTGTTGGTCATATATTCCTGATTTTTTTTTTCATTCCCAACAATCTTCAATTGAATTCCAGGCACTATTAATTTTACCTTTTTAGGTGCTGGATATTTTTGTATTCCTATGAAAATTCTTGATCCTTGTTTGGGGATATAGTTACGTTACTTATAAATAGTTTGATCCTTTTGCATCGTCATACCTTTGAAGATTTGTTAGCTAGGACTAGGGTAGAATTTAAACTAAGGCTAATTACTTCCTACTACTAAGTGAAGATCCTTCTGAATACTCTATACACAATGCCTCATTTATCAGTGTCTTTAAGACCACTGCTACATGTATTCTGTCTGTTTTACTGGTTACTTCAGGAGGGGGAGGAAATCTGATCCCTGTTACTATTTCTTGGACAGAAACAGAAGTCCAAAATAACTTTTATACATGGTGACATTTTTATATATAGTGATTTTTTTCCAGATAAATGGTTCAAGATATTGAAGAATTATTTGAATGACAATATATTCTTGGCATTTGTAGGTTCAAAATTTAAATTTTAATAATTCTGAGTTACTTTGAAAATATATCACATAAACCATTAGATCCTTTTCTGAGCCAATTTTGATGAAACAGATAGTTGACAATGAATTGTTTAGCTGGTTACCCAGCCCAATTATATACTTAGTATTTGCTGAACATGCTGGCTTTACTATTTTCATCTTACCACTGGGTACAGAGTAGCAACATGGTTATATTTTATTGACTTTAGAAGGAAAACTATAAACAAATTTGGCAATACTTAAAAATCTTATAAAGTATACCTCATGCTTGCCAGAGAGTTATACTATATTTTGAGTATTTAAGAGTTTATTTCAGATCACTATAATTAAAACACACTTGTAAGATAATGAAATAAAATAGCTATTTATAGGGCAAAGACTTTATTGCAAAGTTTTAAATAAATGTTAGAAGAAATATTTATAGATTGCATATAATTGTTTTAAAACTTTGAGTTATTTTATTATCATTTATAAAAACATATGGAGTGATGCGTTTGAAAATGCTACACAGACACAGTACAAGAGTAAGAATATATTCTGAAATTCAACCACTGCAGGGTACAGTATGGCATCAATTAAAATAATATGTCATCTTTTTAAATTTAGAAGTAGTAGTGCACTATGTTTAATAGAGGTATTATCTACATCTTTATTAGGCTAGCTAAAATATGTTAGTTCTTTTCATTTAAAAGTCAGTTATTGGATTCCATTGATCAAATCATTCTTTGGCTCACCTTAAGCTTCATATGTACAAAAATTTAAACTGATCCCAGTGTTTTAGTACTGACTGGGATAGCACAGCATCCAATCAATTTCAGTTCCTTACTGACAATACAGGTAACAATAACTAATAAATACCCTATGTTGAAGGTGAGGAGAGAGTTGAAGACAGAGAGAGAAGGAGACTTAGTCTACCTGTGAGATGACTGATGTTCCTGTATAACTTGAGTCTTGCTAACCAACCACCTGTGACTCTTCAAAAGTTACTATCTAATCAATAATTTCATGAAACTTAGCATCACTTGTTTGTTGTTGTTGTTGTTGTTGTTGTTGTTTTGTTTTGTTTTGTTTTGTATCTGTTGAGGGACCTCCTAGTTTAGTGGATTCAAATCAAGTGCAACTTTAAAAGACGGAGACACACCTGATAAATGTTTTGTCCTAGATCATCACAATTGTGCCTGAAATTTTATGTGTGATTTGTAAATGTCTAATAATGCCCAACATACCATATACCATAGCAGTGTGTAATGGTTTGATAGGAAAAATTAAGAGTAAGCTTTAGGACAAAATTAGAAATAGTGGTATTTAAGAGACCTAATATAATTAGGGGTAGAATTGAAAGAGATACAGTTAAAGTCTTTGTAGTTTTGAATGGGATTTTTAAACTGGGTTTGATGTTTAAAATGAAGTGTAATCACAGAGTAGTGAAATGAAAATGAAGTATAATCACAGGTAGTCAGGTGGTTTTATTTTTTAAAAAACACAAATATAGTGAGTTGTAGTCTATTTTGACTCACGCAGCAATGTTTTAAGAAGAGAAAAATATTATTTGTGTAAATATTAAGGACCTATTTGTTACAAGAAGAATTCACAAGTCAGTTGTGAAAGTAACACTATTAGTCTAAACGAGCAGGACGCTGACCATGTCATAGAACTAGGTATAAACAGGTACACAGACATGGGAGGCGACAGGAAACATCTGCCTTTGAGGGATCGTCAAATCACTGGAAGTGGAATAAGTGACAGATTTGAGTTGATGAATGACATAGAAAATGTGTTGTGTTGAGAGGTTACTATAGTTGCCTTAGAAATCTGTTTTGGTTTTCAGTTATTTGAACTGTTATCCAGAATAGGTAGGAAAATCATGTCTTATGCAAAACAAGTTCTGGAGGTGATTTAAATGGCCATGGGTTTCAGGATTCCAGCAAGGGAATATTACCATCACTTCCTTTGTTTCTAGTGACAAGTAAGTCAGTAAACGATTAGCATTGTGTGTTGCATGTTTCTGTCTATACAAAATGGAAAGGTCAATTAAGGACTTTATTTGAAAAAAAAGGAATTACATGTATCTTCATTCTTTCAAAAAATGGTGTATATCATTTATCTCTTATGTATCAAGCACTATGCAACTATATTTAACTTGTTATAGATAAGTGCTTCATTTATTTACTTTATTTTGCACATAATTATATTAAACATTCATATTTAAAAAGGACTTCTAATATTTCTCATATTTCATCATTGATATTAAAAATAATACTGACGATTAAGAAAGCAATAAAAAATACGGCTGACTATATGCAATTCTGTAAATATCCAAATTCTGAATTAATGTTTCATTTAAATGCTAGGCATTGTCTTATACTGAGTTTTAGATCTTGTTTTCCATAATGAATATAGTATTCAGTATAAACAAACACCTGTGTTACATTTTATGTGTTGCTTAGCTCAACACATAATAATTAGCATTATATATAGTACTATGGTTCCCATCCCTAGGGTCATGTTCATTCTAGAGAATTTGCATCGTTCTTTTTTGTTTTAGTTGAATGAGATTCAAAAATGGAAGCTACTTAGGAGGGTTTGCTTTCCCTTGGGAAGAAACATAAAGCACAACATGTTGTCAAAGCATTATAAATGGATTTTGTCTTCGCTCTTTCCTAAATATATTTCTGTTATATAGATCATTCTAATATAGTCTTTTATGATATCCTGAAAAGCCAAGTCTAAGTCTGTCTTGTTCCTCCTCCAACCCACCTCAGTGTCTAAAACAATTGACCAAATGATGCCTTTTTTCATCTTTATTCACCAAATAGTAACTGAGTCCTTTTTATGTCAGGTGACATACTAGGCAATGTGAACAAAAACATAACAAAATTCCTATATAATATAGTCTAGTAGAGAAGATAGAACAGAATGGTAGATAAATTATGAGTTGTTGGTACTTAGTAATGACATATATAAATAGTTGAACCAACAGTCTCATAATGTAATCATTTCTACTTCCTTGATTATGTTCAAAAACAGGAATATACTTAATGAGAACTCAGCTTTGATATGCACTATATTGTTGTTTCATATCCTCTCTTGTCATGGTGAGATCATTTCCAGTCTAAAAATACTATTCGTGTAAGTGAAAATATAAAACATTTGCCATGTTTCACCTCAGAGCTGGCTGTGTTTCTTTAGTATGTACAGAAATTCAAAACGCGTAAGTATAACTTAGTGCTGAACTATGGAAAGAAAATACTTGAGGAAGTTCTCATCATCCCTTGAATGATTATTTCAGGTACCTATTGATTGATATGTTAATAATCTGTTATTATTTATAATAATAAACAATTTGTAAACATTAAAAATGTTTAAACCAGAAGTGTTATGTAATAAATTAATCATATTAATCTCTTAGATTAACAGAACCCCAAGGATGTGAACTATAGTAATAAATGTAATTCAAATGAAGAGGATAAACAAGCGAACATGTCCCCACTATGTCTATCTGGAGATAAAATAGGAGACACTTTTAATGCTTTGAGTTCACAAAAAAAGAGAACAAAAGAAAAAGTCTCTTGTCCTAGATTTAGAAGGAAAAAATACGACTCAGTTGTTCACTGTCACATGTGGGAGGAATAAGCCTATGCATGAAATTGAAATAGTAATCAGACCAGAACCACTACTAAGATAAGATTTGCTTTTAAATTGTAGAAGGCATTTTTTTATGAGAGCAATTGTCCCCTGAAATAAAATTAATCTCAACAGAATTTTTTTTTAAAGCGGAGGCTCTCCAGGAGACGTCCCAAGCCAGACTTTTCTTGCTTTAATGCATAGCCTAACATATTGCTTTATACTATTTAAAACTGCATCATTATTAAGTGAACTCTCTTGTAGTAAAGCAGAATGAAATGACCAGAAGACTAATTTTTTCATATAGTCAATAGTCATAAATGGCAACTGTAACATAGTAAACTCTTTTCAAAGTTATGTGTTCTAAATAGAGCCTTGCCTTGTTTTAAACAGGCAGTTGCAGCAGCATCAGCTGCTTCAAGAGATTTCAGTGGAATAGGTGGTTTAGGAGAGCTCTTGGAAAGTTCTTCAGAAGCATCAAAGTTAAGCTCCAAAAGTGCTAAGGAGTGGAGGAACCGAAGGAAGAAAAGAAGACAGAGGGAGCATCTTGAAGGAAACAACAAAGGAGAGGGAGAAAGGTTCCCCAAATCTGAATCTGAAGACAGTGTCAAAAGAAGAAGCTTCCTTTTCTCCATGGATGGAAACCGACTGACTAGTGACAAGAAGTTCTACTCCCCTCATCAGGTACGGGTTTCTACTGAGCGCTCCAATTTGTTTTGTCATTGTTATTGCTTTTCAATTGCTGTATTTTGTTTCGTTGCATTTTTGTAATAGCTGATTTAAATGAGGGAAGGGTAACTAATATTTAATACAGATAATTCTGTATCATAAACTGTCTTTAAATAAGACTTTTATTAAACCATTCATAAGTTTTAATTTAAGGTAATCAGCTTTATATGTTGCACCATTTTGTGACCATGTTTCTTTATCTGCTTTTGGGGGTGGGGGTAAAATCTATCAATCGGACTTTTCTCTTCAGGGAAACAGTTTTGCAATCTCTTGGTTACCTTTTCCATTCTGAGAACTCAAATAAACTTATCTTTGCATCTGGTTTCTGCCATGATTATCTGTGGTTCTGATTGCAATATAGGCATGAATCTTGAAAAGAAATGTCTCTGGATTTTGCCTATATCTTTTGATATGAAAACTATACTTCTAATGAGTCTCTGTTATCCTGATATGGTGTCATGCTATGATACATAAAAATGAAATTATGACCTAAATGCTCTTGAAGAGAACTAAACTGAAGACAGTCTATTTTTGTTCTGATTTCATGTAAACTATCCAATTCTTCAGCATATTTTCAAGTCAAAGAGTAAAAATAGTTTCAACTTTTTGTATATTAATAAGTTTTATCTGCTGCCTAATGTAAAAGAGTAAATAGTTATGAAATCCGTGATAAGTACAGTTATGACTTTGAACACTGTTTGGTTCTATTAAAATTTTATGTGCTATGAATTATTAACTCTTCTAATTATATTAATCTGGGTTAGAATTATATCCTAAAGATAGAGCTTTGAGGGATACTCTATATAATTTAGAGCAAAAACCTGTACATCAACCAAGAGCTATGATAGCCTTCTTATAAACAATGAAATCTTTTTAAAAAATTGGAGAGATAAGCACAAAGTTCAAAAGAGTGTTTAGTGCTTGGTTGGGAAGAAAAGGCACATCTAAGTTATGAATAGGTGTTTGTTTTATACTTTATATTGAATGTTTAAATTTTTAAAAACAAAATAAACTCAGAAATTTATAATTTGAATTCCCATATTAGGACAAAATAGTTACGCGCACACAAAAAGCTATAACATAAAAGCCATCTTCCCACAGACAATGTTGGTATCAAGAGATCCAAATACTATCTTGCATAATACAAATTGAAAGTATGGTAGTAGATCAGTATTAACATGTTTGGGGTTAGCATGGCGCTCTATAGGGAGAGTCAGTTTCTCAGATCAGAATTTTTTGGTTTAAACTGCCACCCTTGATATTTTAATATTATTAAGAATATTAGGAGTCATTGGGATTAGTAGTATTTGACATGACATCAGAGCATAATGACTGATTTCACAAAAGCTGGCATCCATATCTCAACTCCAAATTAGTTTTGTGACCTTGATTGAGTCCCTTGTACTTTGTAAGATTTCTATAAAATGGGGTAATAATGTTTCCTTAAAGAGTCGTGGGAAATTAAGCAATATATGGAATACTTATGGAACAAATTATAAAGCTCTTAAGTTAAAATGAATTCCACATGAGGAAAAGCATGAAAGAGTCATCAGGTATGTTAACTGAAGGTAAACATTTTAAATAAGGTGGTTTGAGAAAACCTCACTGCGAGGGAGACATTTTAGCAACGACTTAGAGGTGGTGAGGGAAAAAGGAGCATGAAAGAGCATTCCCGGCTCATGGAAGAGCAAGTATCAAGTACCTGATGCAACAGTGTGATTGGAATGCTCAAAGAGGGGCCCGTGTTGCGTGAACTATGGAGAGGCAATAGCAGAGGGAAGTTAGCTGGTAGCCTGTTTGACTACTAAAAACAGAGTTAGTGTGAATACACACACACGCACACACACACACGTATATATTTTATATTTGTAGATAGTGAAATGAGTAGATAACTAGGTAAACAGATGATTACTAGATAGAGATATTTCAAAAAAAAAAAAAAAAAAAGAAAAGGCCTATTAGCACTGATATTTACATGCCCCAGTAAACAGAGGCAGAGAAGATTAACACAACTCATAAGCAAAACTATGCCAGAAGTAGTTTACAATTTCTGGTTTTGTGAACAAAAAAAAACCTCTCTCTGATGGGAAAGAGAATCAGTGAAGGTATTAGAAACATAAAGCATTAGACAAAGCATACTGTTCAAAACAAATATATCTTCTGAAAATGTCAAAGCAGAGAAGCCATAAAGTAAGGGCACCCTACCCTCTACTATCACACATTTTAAATGCATTCTACATTTATTACATTACTTTATTCTTAAATAGATATACATATTCATAGTGTAAAATGGAAAAAGTGTTTCAGAGTGTACAATGGAAAGTAAATCTCCTCCAGAGACATCATCTATGTTGTTTGGACATACTGAGACGATTTATTTTAAACTAGAATCTTTGTAGCTGGAACAAAGTTTAATTGTTGACTAACTGAAAACATTGATAAGGGACATACATTTAACTTGAAATGCTATTAAGTAGTTATTTCTAACTAATACTCACTTTATATACCTTTACTAGAACATCCTCAAATTCCCTGCATCATCTTCCATCTTGAGTTTTCCCAGTTCACTTTGAGTTTAATCCCTACATGCAAGATTGTGTTTTATAGATCTAGTTTCTTCCCTTTTCTCTTCTATTATTGAAAATTAAAAAAAAAAAAAAAAAGGTTCAGATTTACCTTCTTGGAACAAGGCAAAAAAAAAAAAAAAAACCTGAGATTTATGTTTTGGCATGCCTGAGGCAAAGAAAGATGACCACTTGATCCTTAAAACTTAAAAGCCTATGTTTCCTAGAGAAAGGACTGCCACAGCTGCGGGCATTCCCACCACTCTGCTGCATCTTCTAGTGTGTTATTTTTGGTTTATTTTCTCTGAATACTATTTTTGTTATCCCCTTTTTCAGCCTTTATTGCCTTGTGTGCTCACACCCATTATTATACTTTCCAAAGAGTGAAGAGAAGTTTCAAATAAACTCAAAGATCTGGACCGCCTTTGAAAACACCCTGACATAAAAATATGCAAATTAAAGGCATGCACAAGATACATTATGGACACGCCACATATTATTTACTCCTAATCAAATATCATGTAGACAAGAATTTCAGTTTCCAAAAGCAGTCTCTGAACAAAAGCATATTAGGATGATTACACTGAACCATCCTAGGGATTAATGTGAGACAAAGTTAGGGTGAGGTCCATTGTACAAAAGCACCTGGAACATGTGGTGAATGTTCAGATTCCAGAGTCCTAACCCCTACTTACTGAATCCCAATTCCAAAAAGCAAGGACCTAAAAATACATACTGGAGTTTCAAAGGCAAGTCTGAACATAACCGATATTATACTGATAATTTAAATTGAGTCTGAAGAGGTTTAAAACATTAACATTCTCTATTATAGGGGGCTGAATTAATGTCTTCACAACGTCTAATTTCTTGATCAGTCTGATGACTGGAAAATCTGTTTAACTACCGTCTGACATTGGGGAGACAAACCTGCTGCTCAAACTGTGTCATGTAGACATAGTTGCAGGTTGGACAAACTAGGCAGTGAGTAATTCCTTTGGATAGCCTAACCAAATCCAAAACAATGGCACATTTCTTGATGAGAAATATCTTTCCAGAACATCACCGAGACAGAGGGCAACAAAGATTATTTTAGTGCTTTGCAGTCTGGGAAAAGCCACAAAAGTAAAGAACAAATGGGGGCCTAAGAAAATCAGCATGACCTAATTAGGCAAAGGGACCAAAAATAAATTTGATGGAGTCTGCCTTTCTTATGTTTTTTTCTACTAAAATTATTTTATTTGGTTTTATACTGAAGCTTGGAGAAGGAAAGGGAAAGTACAGGCAGATTTATGCTGTCATATGGCTACGTATGAACATGTATGTGTATTTATGTATACATACTACCCTAGCTATGCAGAGAGGTAGGAAAGGTCATAAGGAACAGAGCAGGGGGAACAACAGAGAATGTCACCATTAATGGGGAAGAAAGTAAACAAAGATTCTGCGAATTGAATAAAGGTGTTTTTGAAAACTATCATCGAGGCTAGAATAAACATAATTATTTGGTGCTGCTAGTTTAAAATCTATCCAAAAATTGAAAGGGACTTCATGCCAGAGACCAATGGTCCAGACAAAGCATAATTTCATTTTAGAATCCAAAAGAAGCCAATAAAGAGATAATGGTTTTGTTTTTAAACCATTATCCAGGAGTAAAATATTTGCTACAAATATTATAAATTTGAACCAACAATCTCTATTGAGCCATAACTTATTTTCCAAGTTGCATGCCTTTCAAATCATAGCATTTGAGAGCAAAAACCACCTACTATTTAACCATCACTCCCACCAAAAAGAATCATTTGTCCTCTCCAGCATCAAGTTCCATACCCATATTATTATGAGAACAAAATCCATCTTACAGTTTTAGAGTGAACATTAAATGAAGTGGCCATGCTCTTAAACTGTAAATCAGGATTCTTAATCAGAAAACATTCCTTATACTTAAATTTGCATTGCGATCTATAATAAAAATATCAAAACGTATGTGTTCTCTATAAACTTAATTTCTTGTGTTTGAGAGCGAGGCTATTCTAACCCAAAAGAAAATAGATTCTGCGATATTAAGGCTTTTATTAAATAATTGTGTGTGCTCCCATTACTTTCTTCCTTGCTCTCTCCTCAGTCTCTGTTAAGTATCCGTGGCTCCCTGTTTTCCCCACGACGCAACAGCAAAACAAGCATTTTCAGCTTCAGAGGTCGGGCAAAGGATGTCGGTTCTGAAAATGATTTTGCTGATGATGAGCACAGTACATTTGAAGACAGCGAGAGCAGGAGAGACTCACTGTTTGTGCCCCACAGACACGGAGAGCGACGCAACAGTAACGTTAGTCAGGCCAGTATGTCATCCAGGATGGTGCCAGGGCTTCCAGCAAATGGGAAGATGCACAGCACTGTGGATTGCAATGGTGTGGTTTCCTTGGTGGGTGGACCATCAGCCCTAACCTCACCTACTGGACATCTTCTGCCAGAGGTGATAATAGATAATAAGTTAGCTACTACTGACATTACACACCAATTTGAAATAATTGAGGCCTGGGTGGTTTAGCCTGTGATACCATCCTGCTTCCCTAAAATGAAGTCCTTAAAAATAATATATGATTTATTAAATGCAAAACAATAAAATCTTTAGAATCAACTGAATTGTATTTGAATTAGCTTTCAAATGCTTCCGGTTAAAAGAGCCCAGTTTTTAGAATCTGGGATGAAACAAATACCTGCAAATTTGGTAGACCTACCAACACAAATACTGGACACTTTAACAACCAAATCATTATTATAGATATGCTCACTCAGAAGTATATATTATCTATTCATATTCTGGAAAGTTTGTACAGTTAAAACTAAATATCGTAATGACCATAGATAATGGGCAGTTTTCACACAATTGTCAATATTATTCTGACTCTCAAATGTTTTGATATCTATTAAAATGATTCTAAAATGTTTTGATTTCTTATAGGATACATATAGAAATAATTAAAGAAATCTCAGGAAAGCACACACATTTCATTGTACATCTGTGTTTGTGCATGGAAAAAAAAAATTGCCCCACATATGTCAATGTTATTAATATAGCCTCAAAGAAAATAATTCAGCCTTGGGAATATATAATACTATTATTTGTTTTGGGGGAAGATTTATCTGATTAGTAATCACTGAAATAAGCTGTAAAGTAATTTACATTTGAGTGAAATAAAACAATGTATGACATTAGCAAGCTTATGAAAATTTTCCCTGAAAATTCCAGCAGGTTATTAAAATATTTCTGCACTATAATTGCCCTATACAATTGCATCTAACTGGTGAATTCTTGTTAAAGGGTATTATCTGTGATATTTCTTTTAAAAAGTATTTATAACTTAAAAATAAATTCAATATTTTCTTATTACTTGAAAATTATTGCTTGGAAAAACTGCATGTAGCATGATTTTCCTAAGAAATGCTATGTGGTGTTGTATTATTCATTGAAAAGGGTGGTTTGAGCCATCAGTATTTGGTTTGCAGGGCACCACCACTGAAACGGAAGTCAGAAAGAGAAGGCTAAGTTCTTACCAGATTTCAATGGAGATGCTGGAGGATTCCTCAGGAAGGCAAAGAGCCATGAGCATAGCCAGCATCCTGACCAACACAATGGAGGGTAAGAAGCAGACAAGCAGCTTTCTATGATTATATGCTTTGTGAAACTATGCCTTCTTCTTAAAGAATTACCACAGTCAATTACGCAGGATCAGAACTGTATATAAGACCTAAGTAGATGATATATAGAATACACTATTTCACATTGATTACGAAAATCAGTATTGTCATTTCTTTTTGACTTGGGTCCTTATCTTGTATATAGAATGTTATTTCACCACTTGATATTGTATCACTGAGGATGTATCTTTATGTTACATTATCCTTAAGCAATTAGAGTGAACACTTCCCTTAAGTGCTGGCATGCAGAAGCACAAGGAAACATTTCTTTTGAACTTTAGTCTGTTTTCTAGGCTAGGAGGTGGTGATGGGATTCGAGGAGGCATATAAATAAGTTGGACAAATCAAAACCTGTGCTCCACTTCAACAGAGACGCTAAGAAAAGATCTCTCCTCCATATTCTACCCATACAGAAACCGCTACATTCCTTCAAAGGAGAGCTGACCCAATGCCAGTTGACTGCAACTATTACTCCCTTGTTCATTCATTAAATAACTCCCCACTTCTTGAACTTTAGAGGAATGTTACATTAGCTATGCAATTTTATAAATCCATTATATGCCATATCTAACATATGTTCTTTAGAAAATATCAGTTATATTTTGTATCTTGTTCTGTTGGTGTATTGAATATTTGGACAATTACACAATTATTTTATAACATGTTTCACCCATTCAAATGACTAGTAACTTTTTATATATTAGGTAAAATTCTGAAAGATATGAGAAAATATGAATAACAGAAGTAGATCTATTCTAAATCTATACTAAATCTGTACTAAAAAGGACATATATTCTCAATGTGTGCAAGATCAGTGCTGATGTGGACACAGAGGAGAGAATGACTCACATGTATTAATAAGGATCACAGTTTTAGACAGTGTTCTCGAAAAGGTACTTTCCAAAGAAACAATGATTGTTTGATACACTTAATATTTGTGTAAAGCTGATACAAAAATCCTGTTATGATACAGAGAATATAGCAATTTAATCAACTGCTAACCTAAGTTATTAGGTAATGAAGTACGCTTAAAGCAAAATATTAAATTCAATGTGTTTTTTTCCCTGTATTTAATTAAAGAATAGTCTATTTACATGACATTTTTAATGAACATTTTGTCAAAATATTTCATGAGATTGACTTTTCATGTTTGTTAAGCTAAGTTATATGAACTTCTATCCCCAAGTAGAAGCATCAGTTTTATCAAATAATATATAATCTTCAGGAACAATAACTAATATTTAGCTATTTACTACTCTTCTTTTTATTATTTCACTAGAACTTGAAGAATCTAGACAAAAATGTCCACCATGCTGGTATAGATTTGCCAATATGTTCTTGATCTGGGACTGCTGTGATACATGGTTAAAAGTGAAGCATCTGGTGAATTTAATTGTTATGGATCCATTTGTTGATCTTGCCATCACTATTTGCATTGTCTTAAATACCCTCTTTATGGCCATGGAACACTACCCAATGACCGGTCAATTCAGTAGTGTGTTGACTGTAGGAAACCTGGTAAGTTCATTTGAAGTTTACTTATTTCCTTGGGTAGGAGTGGGAGAGATAGACAAAAAAGAAATCCGTCTGTGCCGTGTTGAAACAAAAATTACACCCTCTTTCTTCGTATAAAGCAACACCTAAAGGAATGTTACAGGGAATCTCAGTGATAAGGTCTAAAATTCAACTACTATGAATGGTGGCTATTTAGACCACCATCCATGCTGATTGATAATGGTGTCTTACCATGGGTACACTTGTTAAAATTTTTATCATTCTTGCTGAAAATATAGGTCCAGAGAAACCATTAGATCTAAATCTTGCCCCACAAACATGTGGTTTTAATACCCACAGCCTCTGAAGAGATCATGTCCATTGAAAGGAACACACAGGTTGATTTCTATACCAAAGCGGGCATAGTGGTTTTAGATTGAATTGCCTAATAAAATGCTTCGGTAGTATTCACACAGAGATGAAATAGTAAAAATACATTTGTAATTTAGCCATACTTTTGGTTCCAATTACCTGAGCAGGTATCTGTGTATGGGTATGCTGACATGTACATTTCCTCCTAAATTATATGAAGAATTCGAAATGGATGAACAAGTAAGAAAAGAATTTATATTAATCAAGACCTTTCTTTGAAGCACAAACTCAAACTAGCTTAAGATGGAGAAAAAAGAGACTGTGGAAAGGAAAGAAAAGATAAACTACCAAACCATGTAAAGTGTAATTTTGTAGTTGGGCTGCAGGAAATTGCTTTAACCAAGGGCTTGGATGTAGCCCAAATGTTCACTGCATCTTTTGTCTCTAGGTCAGGAAATATGCTCAGCCTCAGCCATAGTTCACTGGTTTTACATCTTGTAACTCCTGCACTAAAAAAAAAAAAAAAAAAAAAAAAAAAAAAACACAACAAGATCTTTTTCAATTCCAGTTCAAAGACTCTCACGACAGGAGGCCTCTGTTTGCCATAGCTTGAGTTAGATGCTCACCTCTGGTTTATCAGCATTGGCAGAGGGCGGAGTCATAGGAAAACATGGCAATCCTAAAAGATCATACAGGTAGAGGAGCAATCCCCAACAGAAAGGGTAAAGAGAATACTGGGCATACAATTGCATAAAATTGCATAAACATTTACCCCAATAAATGGCCTCAACTTCACTGCATTATTTGACTCAATAGAACTCCACTAGATTCTTGGGGTCTTCTTCATCTTCGGCACCTGTGATATTGCTTTTTATTCTGCTTGTCCCTTGATCTTTACAATCAGGCCAACTCTGCCTCTTTTTCTGAACTTCTCTTCTTATGCCTATTACTGCTCTGATTTTCCCCTCAATGTTTTTATGTAGTTGACAACTCTAGAAATTATCTACTCCTGTGATATAAGCTATGTTCCAGTCCTGTATTTCCAACTGTTACAAGTCATTGCTCAAGGGCAACTTTAAACACAATATATGACAGGTGAAAGATTATCTTTCCCACGATGTATTGAAAATCCTAACAACCTCACTTCACTTTTCTGTCACCTCTAGTAGTGGCCTTCCAGTTTCAATCTTATAGCCATTTGACTGACTTTTTCTTTATTTCTTATATACAACTTAATATGAAGACCTATTACTTTTTCCAGGGTATCTCTTTTTCAATCCCATAACTACAATTAAAATGATATTTCTAGTACTCCATGCTCAATATGCTTTTACCTTGATAAAGCATCTTTTGTCCATATTTGTGGTTCAACACTCTTATCTGATTTCCAAGACTCCCCCCACTTGATCTGATCCCATTTTTCCTATACCATCTTACTGTCCATTGTTTCCTAATCGGCCAACAACAGCCCCATTAGAATGTCCTTGTTACTGTACTACACAAATATCACACAAATGTTTACATATTTACATATGGGAAAATATTTCACTGTTCTCTACATTCACATTGAGAGTATTCCAACTCAAATCACCTCATTTAATTCTTCATAATCTTCCACAACTCTAGCCCCATCTCCTTCAATATGACACTCATCCTATTGAACACTCTTTTCTTAACTACAAATGCATCTGTAACAAAACATGTCTGAATATTAAATACTTCCTTGTTGTATCTTTATTGTATCATAATTCTTGATTTTCAAATCCATTATAAATTACTTGATGGCTAAGATTATGTCTCATTTTTCTTTTGTATCTCCAACAATGTTTACATGGTTGCTGCTCAATAAATAAATGACTCATTGTTTCCTAATTGAAAGGGCTACTCAGACAGCATGTTTTGTTGAAGAACATGAACTTTGGAATCAGGTAGAACTGGATTTGGCCTCATTGTCAGTGCTTACTAATAAAGTAGCATCTGGACAATTCTGATAAAACATCTGAGTCTTTGTTTTCTATTATTGAAACGGATATAATAATACCCATCTCCCAGAGTTGTTGTGAAGGTTGAATGAGGTAATGTAAAAACACTTAGCACTATGCTTGGCATCTAGCATGTGCTCAATAAACAATTTCCTTCCTCATATTAACTTTTGTTTGAAATACTGATGAAAAATAGTTCTGCTCTAGCTCTTGTATTTTTCCCAGGATATTGGAATGTGAAGGAAGTCGGAACAAATGAAGGAAGAAATTTTGGAAATTTGCCAGAGTGAAGCAGGAAATTGAGGTTTTATTCGAATTCCAAAGCTGAAGCAATTGAGTATGGAAGCAGAGGATAAAGGGAGGTTGGATTATAGGATAATCAGATGGAAAAGCACTAGACTAAAGCACCAAATCAGGGTCTAAGTTCAAGTGTCCATGCTAAATATCTGAGTGGTCCTGAAAAAGCAACTTAGATCTTTGGATCTGTTTTCTCATGAGTATAATGTTTAGACTAGATAACATTTCATGCCTCCCCCACCCACCCCCCCAATCAACCTCAGTTCTAAAATTCTATATCTTTATGAACAGCAACAAAGATAATGAGGTAAGGAAGTAAGGTGGAAGACTGTCTGGTAGATCCATTGGTAAATTGAGATTACTGCTGGTGAAACAAGGCTCATCAAGATGGAGAATGTAGATAATGCTTAATCCAGACCTGAATTAACTATTCCTAACCATAAGAATAGGAGAACATGTAAACTGGTTCTAAGGTCTTTATTATTATTATTGTTATTGTTATTATTATTCCCATAAAACATTTTAGGTTAATTTCTCATATCTCAGATACCAATAAAAAACCTATAATAAATGTTCATATATAAAAATAATGTATTTAAAATGTCATCTAAAATATAAAAATAATATATATTTTATGGATAGATAGAATATTCCTTATATCATGGTTATTTAGCTAACTTGACTATATTATATATTTCATATTTTGTGGGGAGTGTATAGTCTGCTCATTAAAATAAATTTAGAATTTTTATGGACTAGTTTATTACTGCTCAAATGACTGCATACTCCTTAGAAATACTAGAGATTTCAGCTGAATTGATAACAAAAGAATCACCCATAAAAGAATCGCATAACTTTGTCTTTACTTAGGTCAGTGTCCTTTTTGCATCCTGTTTCTGGAGCATATAAAAATTACATCACTTCTCTGTTGATTTGATTGATTAAATTTGAGTATCAAGAGACTTCAAACCTCAATTGAGTTTCTCTAGCATGCTCTGTTGTTTTTTTATTTATTTTTTATTTTTTAATTTTGTTTTGACCATTATAAAGCACGTGCACCACCTTAGGGATTTCTAAGCAAGAAATCCTCCAATAAGTCATAGTACATTAGACAACCTATTCATCACACAGAGGATGTTTCCAACTAACCTGTAACTCTTTCTTCAGGTAACACAAAGATTTATAGCTCCTACAAACCGGTTACTTTTCTTACTATAACTCTTCCTTATAAACAGTGATAAAGGCCCATGATATGTCCATATTCTCCTAGACCTAGAAGGGAACGCAGAGTGTGGTACCTCTTCTAAGGATCCCACAGACTATTTGGAAATAAAAGGCTAAAGAAACATAATTATCAAAATTATTTTAATAATTTAATAATTTAAATAGTGTGCTGTAGGACATTAATTTAAAATTTTAGGAAAGGTATATGATAACTCTTTGAAGGAAAAATAATGACTCTAATTTACAGAAAGATAAAACCTCTGGGAGTCAAATTCTAGAATTCACCTGGAAGTCCTCTGGCATCAATGGAGTGCTATTGTACCACCTGACTCCTTTCCTAGTGTAATATAATAATGCCTTGTCATCGCCAAGCTAACAATTTCTGTTGAGGCTCTTGTGTAACAATAATCATGTCTACACCAATTTCTGAATAAAATTTGCTAAGTAATATACAATATCAATAGAAGTCCAAGAATTTTAGACACAGACCTGATTAATCATCTCACTAAATACCCTCATTTGACAGATGAAGGAAATGAAAATCACAAATGTCAAATGATTTGCCACGATTTTTTTCTTTAAGTATATTTCAATTTTGTCCAAAACGAAATAGAATCATCAACAACAACAACAATATTAAAGATGCATATTGAAAAGGTACAGGAATAATAAAACTATAGCCATTAAAATAGAAGCTAGTAGCAATGGAGCAAAAGGCTACGGTTACGTTAAATTCACTACAAAGGAAAGGAACATCAATCTGAGCAAGAAGAGGTTCTGTAAACTGATCAATATGAAAATGTCCACTTTTAGAGTAAACATTTCTATCTTTTTAATGTATATCAAGAGAACTTTCCTAAGTAAATACTCAATAGTATTCAATCTATTTACCTTCCCATCCCTGAGTTGAGAACTTAACCCCTAACATTTGATTATCCCAATTTCTGTGCCCCACAAAACAACTCCAAATGCCCCAAATTTCTTTACTCTTAGTCCAGACTCACAAGCTGATTTTCATTCCCATCCTTAGCAATTACATTTTTACTAGTTATCATGTGTCACATAGAATAGATTAGAAACTTTTCACTGAACCTTGTTAAAGAAACTGGTTTAGGAAGCCTATAAATTCACTATCCATAAGAAATATATCAGTCTAAATAAACTAGGTTTATGCAATTTCAGATTTGTATATCTTAATTACTACTGCATTTTCAAAGCTGGCACAATGTCTACCATTTATTAGGTACTTAGCAATTTTTTTATAAGTGAATGACTAAGTGACGACAGGAGCATATAATCCAAAATTTCAAAAGACAAAAAGCTTTCGCTGCAGACAAGATGTAATTAGTCTAAGTCCAAACAATAAACATTCAATGTTTTTTATTAATTGTCTTGGTCTTAAAAAATTCTTTGTAATGCAGAAAATTCAAAGGCAGATGAATGTATGTTTATAAGCCATAAATTAGCATTGTTTATAAACCATCTATGGGTGTCATATATATAATCTATGCATATCCAGAGGTTGCCAGTTCTTTCTGTAGTTAGCATTTTTGATGGAATTTAAAAATCATGTAAATATAGGAATCATAATCAGTATGCTCGTTTGACCTTAGCTAGAATGAGAAAAATTTTCTAAAAATTCTTAATTACTGACAATACTAAACCTACTCTAAAATGTACAAAAAGCAATCCCAATGAAAACATTTAAAATTATAAACAGCTGTGATTTACAATTGCAAATTGTAATTAAAATGTTATTTGTAAAGAGAAGCATCATGTTGGGATTAAATTTTGGATGAAAGAAGGTAAGTTTATGGTATACATTTTTATAATGCAGAATATCTCCCAGTCATTTCAGAAGAGCTGAAAAGATCATTGTATAATTTTCGTTAGGGAGAGATATTTGTAGCTCATTTACCTAGATAGTTTCTCTTATGTGGATAGTTTAATATATTTCTATAATTAGATTATTTCTAATAGTAACTGCTTCTGAAATTTTATATAAGAAATAAAATTTGTATAAATCAAAATTATTTACATTAACCAGGGGAAAAAAAATCTCATGGTGCGTCATTCTGTAAAATGAAAAAATCATTTTTCAATGTGCATTCCACAATATATCTGGATTTTCATGTACTAGACTTGCTAGAAATACATTTTATCTCCATTTGAGTGAATAAATGATAACGAAAGTTATTTTTCTGGATGGATATTATTTCCCTTAGGTTTTTCTGTGCCTAGAAAAAAATGAGATGTTAGCTGCATTATCGTATTAGTAAAAGTAGATTAAGATTTGTTAATTAATGTGATGTTTTAGGGAACCAAGTAATTTTGATACTGTTGTTCTGACACAGTTCCTCCAAGGTAAAAGTCTGTTTACATGGTAAATGGTAACTTTAGAGTCATAAAAGCTTTATGACTCTAAAGTCATAAAATGAAGCTTTTACTTATAGTTAAAAGAATTGCTTTAAAAGATTTTTTTTGTAAGAGTAATTTCATAATTCTTCATGTCCTTGGGTCTCTTAGCCAGTGGTTTTGAGTTAAAAACAAATTTTGAATTTGTTTCATTGTTTTTCTTTTTACTGTCAAATAGATATTCATCCATCCAATCAAATAATTTTATCTTAATTATGGATGTATGCATACTGAGGATGTTCTCCTGCTGCTTTCAATTAAATCTGCAATTCCTTGTTCTATTAATCACTTAACTTTAATTCTGAGGTATCCAGAGATCATTATTATAAACCATTGGTGGCAAACTCACTCTTCTTTCAGGAATATTTATAAGATCATAGAAATAAGATGATGTCCCTTAAAAAATCAAGAACAAAATATGGTTTTTACCAAATTTAAAGTAATTTTTGTGTAACTTCTAGTAACCTATAAATTTGTTCCAAATGTAATAATACTAAAAAAAATTACTGTGATTAAGGTAGAAATACAGTGTACCAAAAAGGCAACAATTCAGTAGCTATTATTTAGTATCAAATTTAAAATGTGAGCATCGAAATGTTTTATAATCAGCATTTTCCCCAGAAATCTCTCAGATTCACAAAATAAAACAAATCTACTTAAAATATTCCCCTGAAATAATGCTGAACTTCTATCAATTCTTCATTTTAGGTCTTCACCGGGATCTTCACAGCAGAAATGGTTCTCAAGATAATTGCTATGGATCCATATTATTATTTCCAAGAGGGATGGAATATCTTTGATGGCATTATTGTCAGTCTCAGTTTAATGGAGCTTGGCCTGTCAAATGTGGAGGGATTATCTGTACTGAGATCATTCAGACTGGTACCTACATAGACAGTTTATATTTTGTCTTTAATTAACGGGACAATTATTTTGAAAGTGAATCAATGTATATTTATATAGCTATTTGTTTTCATTGATATTTTAAATTTACACCACTATGTGTAGTATTCTAAGAAAATATGTAAATGTCCTCTTTAAAGCAAAATGTGACTATTTCCTAAGAACGATAAAAATGGTTGAAATACTACATAATGAGTTAGATATGTAGGTCACATTTTAAAATATTTATGTACTTCTAAAGTTGTTTTTAATTTATTATTATTATTTTGCTTTAAAGTCTGTAAAGAAATGCAAATAAAAACTTTAGACCCCAATTACACTTACCTTTTCATCAACCTTACATATATTAGTGGGAACTACTTTAAATGAACATATGGGAAAATACTTGATACCACTAGCACTTTAAATAATGATATAACAAACTTTTTTAAATGTATCAAAAAATCATTTAAGAATACATAAAATTTTATTGGAAATTAAGTAAAATGTGTATTTTTTTCCAATTGAAAATAAGCTGCCTATAAATTTTTTATCAAATTAGTTTATTTTAAATGTGTGCATTAAAATATATAATGCCTGCTTTTAATATTTCTTCTTACTCTCTAAAATATAGTCTGAAGGTGACATTAATATGCTAAATTCAGAGTGTTTCCAATCAAAATATTAATTTGTTTTCATATATAAATTTATCGATAAATCAGAAATGTTTTATTTATCACCTCTGAAATATTTTCTTTTTAAATTTTTGCATTTAAGTGATATTATGATTTGATTTAAAATCCCATTATTATTAACACTTTTTTTCAAGATGTGAAATTTGTTTAGTATGGTTTGAGATTTTATACCCCTCAGAAGACGGTTTGCAATATGGCATACTAATAAAACAATGTCTAACTGACTTCTCAAATTACATTGTAATTACTACTAAGAGTTTCTTTTCACTTGATTACAGCTTCGAGTTTTCAAGTTGGCAAAATCCTGGCCCACACTGAATATGCTAATTAAGATCATTGGCAATTCTGTGGGAGCTTTGGGTAACCTCACCTTGGTGTTAGCCATTATTGTCTTCATTTTTGCTGTGGTCGGCATGCAGCTGTTTGGTAAGAGCTACAAAGAATGTGTCTGCAAGATCTCCAGCGACTGTCAACTTCCACGCTGGCACATGAATGACTTCTTCCACTCCTTCCTGATTGTGTTCCGTGTGCTGTGTGGAGAATGGATAGAGACCATGTGGGACTGCATGGAGGTCGCTGGCCAAACCATGTGCCTTATTGTTTTCATGTTGGTCATGGTCATTGGAAATCTTGTGGTATGTATTACAAATGTTCATAATTAAGAACAAGATCAGACAGTAGCTAGGAAGGTGGCCTGACACAGTAGACATAACTCTGGTTTATCATCAATGATGTAGAATCAAATCTCAGTACAAGCACTCTGTGCATGGGCAGATTACTTAACTTTTCTGAGGCTCAAGTTCCCATACTATGAAACTGAAATAACAAAACTAAAATTTTATGGTTGATGTGAAGATTAAATTAGGCCTGAAATTTTAGAGGCAACAATATATATTAGTTTTTTTTTTCTTCAAAGAAATGTTTTATCATCAAGACCAACTTTACCCTAATATTTTTATAGTCTGAATTATTTTATCCCAATATTATTTTGATAAGATAATGATCTCCAGTAAATCAAAAAATACAACTATCTATTCTATATTCAAAATTGTTCTTTATACATTCACAATTCATACTGTTTGCTTACTCAGAGGCATAAGTTGCATATTATCAAATTTTGAAGAAAAATTTCAATTAAATAGAGCATTTTATTTTAGCTATGTATTATAATTATCTAAATGACTTTGAAGGGGACTAAATATATTCTTCCCCAAATTTTCTTTTTTAAAGGAAAATAAATTGTTACAGTTTAAATTACTCATATGTATGAACACTGACCAGATTTAAAAGACTTACTTTTAGCTGTGACTTAAAAATACTAACATAAAAGCACAATTTGTATATTTGTATTTTAATGCTTAAATTTATCAATCATGTATGGACAAAGCATTTTTTTTATGTTATCATACTAGATTTTTCCTTTGAGAGGAAAAATGAGATTGCTTAAAAGAATGTTCTAGGATACCAGTGGACAGGCAATTTTTTTTCAGAATAGTAAATTAGGAAACTCTAGATTTTGAACAAAATCTAATACAGAATTAAGAAAGCAAACTGGGGTGCTTGCTTTGCATGTCTTCCTACCATGTAACATTTTTTGAAACTCAGTTACTATGTGTCAAACTAAAAATATTCCTATAAATAAATTTCCTTTTGCGTAAGCTATAATTAATTATTCCTGTCTTAGTCAGATTTTGTCAGTTAATAGGGTAGTTATCCCCCATGTGTCTTAATGATACTCTGAGATTTAAGATTTCTTCATATTTTCTGCACAAAAATAGTAAAGAGAAAAGTAATTTATATTATATGGGTCTAGTCTATCCTTGGAATAATTTTAGATTTTTCTCCATCTGTTGAACTATTTGGACACACGAATTGCAAAGCATATTGATGGGAAATGTGTTATATAATTTGCATTTAGAAATTTCTGCTATTATAAAAGTTTGTGGCCATTGGACAAAGGAATTTATATTTCAAGTATATTGTTTTAACATGTATCAGTAGGATATTAAATAAATAAATTTATCATTTACGCATGAAGCTAAATATTCCCTAATCAAACTGGTAAAATGAAGCAAAAATGACTAAAATAAAAATATCTCTTTTTTCTCATTGGCTAAAATTATAAAAATGGGATTATTGTCTTTTATTGCAACTCTGAGTAGATACAGTTTAGATCTCAAAAGTTTCACATTGTCCTCAGTAAGAAAAAGAAGGTGCTTGTTTATTTTACCATTTTGCCCCTACAGCAGGTAGAAGATACTAGATCCTTTAAAGAGTGCGTAATTTAGACATGGTGTCAAAAATATAGTAGACATTCAAGAAGGATTTATACACTTTCTGTTTAAGCTGTTATATTTATGTATACTTCAATATCAATGTAGCCTTTTCTTCTTCTTCTTTTAGGTTCTGAACCTCTTTCTGGCCTTACTGTTGAGTTCATTTAGCTCAGACAATCTTGCTGCTACTGATGATGACAATGAAATGAACAATCTCCAGATTGCAGTAGGAAGGATGCAAAAGGGAATTGATTATGTGAAAAATATGATACGGGAATGTTTTCGAAGAGCCTTTTTGAGAAAGCCAAAAGTTATAGAAGTCCAAGAAGGCAACAAAATAGACAGCTGCATGTCCAATAATACCGGAATTGAAATAAGCAAAGAGCTAAATTACCTTAAAGATGGGAATGGAACCACCAGTGGTGTAGGTACTGGAAGCAGTGTTGAGAAATATGTAATTGATGAAAATGATTATATGTCATTCATAAACAACCCCAGCCTCACTGTAACAGTGCCAATTGCTGTTGGAGAGTCTGACTTTGAAAACTTAAATACCGAAGAGTTCAGCAGTGAGTCAGAACTAGAAGAAAGCAAAGAGGTAAGAATGCTATTAAACTTTTTGTTGTATTTCCTATAATAACCATGCAATATGGTTATTTAGCATTTTTACTGTGATTTTACTATTTAAAACTATATTAAAGGTCATATATATGGTGATGTCAAAAAAGTATGAGATATTCTTTATTGAGAAACTCATTCATAGAAATTCCAGCTTTCTACTGGAAATCTTCATTCCGAATAATTTGTATATTTATCTTCTTGATAGTTTGAAAATCTGGTAAAAACAAAATATGGCTTTAGAAAAAAGAGATGTTATTTAATGAAGGCTATTCTACTCTACATTATGCTCTAGAAAAATCAATGAACCATATTTTATTGATCATTGTATCATCTCCTTACTTTCTATATTAGGTTTTGCTATGATTTGTTCTAATGTCAAAGTTTTGTGTACTTTTAGTTCACCTCTGAAAGTTTTATTAACTAAGACAACGTGTTATTCATTCATGAAAGTGTTACACATATAAGGAAAGTGCAAGTAACACTGGTTATATTTTGCCCAGTGAAGGATAAACAAATCTATAAGGTCTTACAGATGAACTAAAAAATACTGAGAACTACTTAGAAATGCTCCACTTGAGGATTACAGTTAAACTGTAGACTTAAAAGCTGTTCTCACTGTCACTAGTTATTTAAAAGAAGAAAATTATTCTACTGTACTCATGTAGAACTCATGAAATCCCATAATAGTAGCTTAATGGTATTAATTCTGCAATTTTGTGTTGTGCCAAACAGGATGAAAATGTTTACTATTACATATTTATGGACTTCTAATAGACTAATAGGAAGTAAGTCTAGCATAGTTATAAAACAATGTTTTTATTTGAAGACATAATATTGACACATAGGAATCAGACCAATGATGTCTGATTTTGCGAGCATATTTTGGAATCTATTTTTAATAAACAGTATGTACAGAATTTGTATAAGTAATAAATAGTTGACAATGTTGCAACTCATAGCATCATGGTCCTTTTATTCAGGCACTTCAGAGCTGCCCAGATGTATTATAAGAATCAAATTTCAATTTTATTTTTCATCACCTGATATAGATTTATTTAAGAAAGAACACCAGTTAATTAAACATTTATTGAGCATTTTTTCTGAACTCAGCTGAACACTACGAGTGCGAAAGAGTTAAAGGAGAGCTCCATAACATAACCCCCTTCAGAGAAGTCTCAACATCTTTAAAGAAGCTAACATGAACTCATAAAACCATTAAAGACATATTAAAAAGTTTAATCCTACAAAACTGAATGTAAGATTATAAGTATTGAGAATAGCAAGAATTTAGCAAGTTTCTAAATAGAAGAGATAAAATTACAATTCAACTCAATGTTTGGGTCAAATACATGAATAGGAAGCAAAAGCAGAAATCTACTAAACAAAAGACAGAGTTAAGAGTGAACTTAGTATTAAGGTGAGGCAGTGAAACAACCAGCATGAATAAATTAGTGGTTGAGAAGATAGTGGAAAAATAGGTTTGAATGAATAAGGCAGTTTCAGATTGTATAGTTTTTGAAGTTAAGTCAGAGTCTGGAATTGGCTGCGTAGTCAATGTATTTGATATCAATTAGTAAAATAGTTTAACGTGAGGAATAAAAGAGGTTTATCGTGGGGAATGTGGTAACAATAACTTGATAGCAATGAGGTAAGGAAACACTGGGCTAGGGTAATAAGTATGGGAACTGAGACTAATTGTCACTATGACAAACCTAGTAAAGAATCTGGGAAACTGAAAAAATTGTAATGCCACTGTCTGAAATGGCCTTTTTAGAAAAGTTACCAGGTTTTTGTGGGAAAAGGAGAGATTTGATTGAGATATATTGAAGTAGAAGTGACAGTGTTGGGAACCAGAGCCTGGGTGAAAGGTCAGGATTTAAAAATAGCTTCAATAATGCAGTTTTCATAATTATCTGATTTTTTGAAAATAGAGGAGCTCACCAAAAAAGACAAAATAAGGGAAGGCCAGAAAGAAGACTAGCTTGAGATCAAGAAGAGATAGAAAAGCCAAAGAGGTAATAAACTATTGCTACATTAATATCATAGGTTTTATCACGTTGGATCTATGAAATTAAAAACTTTCAAACAGATGGTTTCCAGAATACTTCAGAAACTCTATAAAGTCCTCAGATACTTCAGATGATTGCCTAGAAAAATACTATCTCATTGCCATGTCTTTTTAATGGCTAAAAAATAATAAATTTGGAATAATGAGATACAGTGTCTTCATTATATAAAGTCTTGGGAAGCATTTTATTTTGAACAAAAATTCCTTACTGGTTGATTTTTTTAAATAAGCATTCCATCTTCTTTCAAGCTAATTTTGGATACATGGGATCTAATTATAGACTGTAATGAAATTGTTTAAAGTGTACAAACATAATACTAGGAAAATAAATCAAAGTAAATATAAAATTAAATACTTTTATAAAGTTAGGATACAATTTCACATTATTTTGTGCAGTAAATTAAATTCAACAATAAATTTTATGTTGCTGGTTTTTAAAATTAGTACCAAAGAATCCTGAAAAATAGAGCAATTCTCATATATGCTCACACAAAGATTTTAAAGTATGCTGTTTTAAAAAATAAAAGCAAAAATCGCCACATTCTAACATTATAGAGCAGATTTAGATAAATTCCAGCAAAGCTCAATTTTGAGCAGAAATTTCTGAAAACTGCTGGCATTAAACACAGGTCACATTTTAGATATGCATTTATGGTGGCTGTGTTGTTCTTTGTTTTAGCAGCTACAGCACACACTCAAATTAAAAATAACATATTCATAAAGTGACATTTTGATTTATGCTTCTTAGTGTTTTGACCACAAGTAGAAAAAGAACATTAAACCATGCTTTGGAGAACACAGAAAATCCTTTGTCTTTGCTAAAAAAAAAAAAATGAGAAAACATACAAGCTAAACCCAGCAGTAATACATGTCTCACTCGGAAGGAAGGAAGGAAGGAAGGAAGGAAGGAAGGAAGGAAGGAAGGAAGGAAGGAAGGAAGGAAGGAAGGAAGGAAGGGGAGGAAGAAAGGAAAAGAGGACAGGAAAGCTGGAAGGAAGGAAGAGAGGAAGGAAGGAAGGAAGGAAGGAAGGAAGGAAGGAAGGAAGGAAGGAAGGAAGGGAGGAAGGAAAAGAGGGAGGGAGGAAGGAAAAGAGGGAGGAAGGAAGGAAAAGGGGGAGGAGGAAAAAATATTTTCAATATATTTCTGTTTTAAGAAGAGGCAATAAATTAATCATTAATTTAGATGGTATTTGAAAACTACTTCCATTCACTTTAATAATAATTAATAATAAAGTATAAAGTATATATGGTCATAGTGCAGTTGAGGAGAAATGATTCCCTATAAGTTTTTAGAGATAAAAATAATAATTGTTGTTATTATATATTATATAATATATGTTATATAGATATGTATCTATTGTATCTATTCATATTGACCACTAATGTAAAGAGGCTAGTGTGGAAACAAATATAAATATTTGCATGAAAAAAATGTAAGAGAATCGAAGGTATGGATTTCAAAATAGTGATCTTTTTATTTTGGAATAACTTAGAATTGTACAAATCTTGTGACAAGATAAAATAGAATTTTGTTTGTTTTTATATTTTTAAAGTTCCCTTAATCATGATTTCTTGAAATTTTTATATGACTATGGATTCCAACGATTTAGTTCTTAAAAGATTTCATTGTCTTCTTAGGCAAAGGATATAGAATAAATGCTCTTAAGAATCATATTTGAAGTTAAATTCCAAAGCACAATCTAGCAATATCATACTGTGACCTTCACTGCTTACCATTCTTACTTCTCACAGGGGTAAAATCAAGCTGGAGACATCAAGAATGCAGCTCTGGTGTTTTTTAACCAGCCAGAGACTCGTGCCACCACTTTTACCCAGGTTACCCAAGCAAGTTGTACATGTACAATCACTTTCTAAATGAATTTTGATTGGCCTGCATGCTACTCAGCTATGTTCCTTCCCCTGCCATGGCAAGGAAGTGCTAGACATGCCCAGCTGCTCTCTGCTGAATTGTGTGACATATCACAGCATGGTCAGGCAAGGCGGGCAGGCCCAACATCATATTTGATTCTGCTAATGAGTTTTCCAGTTTAGTCTTTTTAGACTTTTAAAAGCAATAATTGCATGCTCATAGGATTTATATCTATTTTAAAACATAATAGGAATGTTGAAAGTTCATATAGTCAAGAACTTGAGAGCATGCATTTTTTTTATTTCTCTGCTTTTGTTTCATTAAAATAAGACCACAACTTTTTTGTTGTTGATTCAGCCCTTATAAGTAAATTGTATTACCAAAATGAACCTCACAGGTTTTTTTTTTTATAGTGACTTCACTTTCAGATTATTATATTCAGTTCTGTTGAATATAATTTTTAACCCAGCCAACTCATGTGCTCCAGATGGAAGTGTTTGCTTCCATGTTTTTTTGGAAAAGACTCTGTTAAAAAAAAAAAAAAAAGTAGTGTTCATGAATTTTTGGATATGAAGGGCCATAGTCTGTATGCATTTGGGCACCACATATCTTGGATTTTCATGTAATTTAGGAAAGTTGTTAAGTCATTTGTCTGCAAAACCATAAGTGATAACTATCAAGTAATTAAAAGAAGGAAAGCATCATCATATGTGGTAGGAAAAGTTCATTGCATCTTCATCATTAAGTAATTGTTCCAGTGTAGCCATTTTAAAAAAATTTTCCTAATCTAGATTAATTCTCCCTAAATGTTCTACCCAAAACTGAGAAAGCAGAAACAAGACTTAGAAAATTTCCTACTTTGATCATTATTAATTATAGTTTTATGAGAAATAAAGGGCATCATCTAAAATTACTGTACATTTGTGGTTAACTAAATCTTTAGTTTATTCTCTTGACTCAACTTTCTCCTGTTGATATAATTGCTTACTGGAATCTCATCCTGAGTGAGGGTTCTGCAAGGAAAATTATAAAGGAAACATGAAAAGTTCATGAATATTGGAAGTTTTCAAAGTTTTTGGTGAAAAATAAGTAGAGTCTGGGGTTACCTCTAGGTTTAATTTATATATATGCTCTTCTTTAGGGATAACTGAGAATTAATTGTAGAATGCAACAAATTCAGGAATAAACTTATTAATGAAAAATAGAAATACAGTCCCTGGTGGTTTGTGTGATTTTTACATTGCAAGCACTGATTTTTTAGTCACGCTCTTTGTGAAACAATATAAGGCAACTCTTGCAGAGGCACAGATGGGTGTGTGAATGGCCATTTTAAATGTACCTCAATCTTTAGAGAAATGTTTTGGTGTTTTAGTGTACTTCTGCTGAAATTAAAGTCAAGGCTGGATAAGTGGCAATTTTTGTGTATTTTCTCAAATAAACCAGCTTTTTCTTTTGCCTTCTTGATACCCCTTTACCTTACTTTTAAACTACTACACGATTATTTTGCTTCACACATTATATACTCATTTGATGATTTTAAAATAAAAGGAGCACCAGAGATGTTGCACATATAAAATATGTTGAGGTCAAACCAATATTTTTAACCCTTCAATAAGTGGCCCAGAAAAAAGAACTATTGGTTTTAGTCATATTTTTTTCTGCTTTGGATAAGCAGCCCAATGGCCTCGCTGTGGCTATCTGTTCTTCAAGTAAAATGTTGTAAGTCAAGATATGGATATGCATATCCAAAAGATCAGACTAAGGCCCTGACAGTATATATGACCAAAAGATTTTCCTCTTCTACTTGCAAGACAAATCCCAGAAGTTTTGAGATCAATGGCTAGATTTTAAAGGCAATCTGTAATGGCTGAATCTTTTATTTTTGCCTCTTGAATCATACGGCAGTTTGTGAGAGTCAAACATTTGATAGCTGATTGAAAATAAATGAAATGTGAGCGCATTTCAGTGGAAGTAGGCCAGTTGCTAACATTCTCGTCTATCTCTGAAAGTTAAATTTCATTATTTAATCGGATAAAAATCAAGAGCAATATTCAGCATAAGAGGAAATTTCTATATAAGTTCATGCTATTAGGGGGAAAATATGGTCGCATGGCCTTTTGGGGTGCTGATTCTGTCATTTCTTATGAGTGGTATTGCAGTTAACCTTCTTGAAAACTTCATATTCAGGTACCATGTCCCTGAGGACATGGTTCTTGGATCAGCGTGCAGCTTCCACAGCATTGCGCCGGGCTTCTGCTACAGCCAGGCATGTTTTCTGCGGCTGAATTAGGTCTGGAGAATGTTGCATCTTAAAACCTGCTTTCCAGTGTGCATTTGTAGAGCATAAGCCATCATCCCTCTGTAGACTCAGTAGGTTCTACAAGGGATGGAAGAATCGAACCTTAAGTGCCATAAAATATTGGAAGGGTAGGGAGAAAATAGTACAAGAAAACAAGTCCAAGCTTGTACTATGTGGTTTTATATGGAAGCTTTCTATTGTTATGCCTATATACCTCTTAATATTTTTCTAACTACTTCAGAATGAGTATTAATTTTAGTTATTTAGTATAGTCTTCAAGTTCCTTAATATGGAAATTTTCATTTCAGGTTTCTTTGCTCTTTTTTTATATCATAGTATCACAGCTATGGCAATATATAGAAAGTAAGTTATTCTTTGTCTCATGCTTTTAAATCAGTTACATGCTTTTAAATAAGTCACTTTGGAAGTCATTTTGGTACGGCTATGACAAAATGTATCACAAACTACACCCTATCAGAGTATAAATGTCAGAGTATTGAACTTAGAAAATGTTTAGATTCTGTAGATAGTATTACATCAATGTATATAAGTTTATATACTTAAGTAGTTTGCTAGGATATAAGTTAATGATTTAAAAATACAGCAGTAAAATTATTTATGTATCCAGTGACCAAAGTATATCAAGAAGTATATGATAATTGGTTGTTATAACTTAAAGATAGCCTAAGCCTTAATTTATAATTGTAAGTAAATCCACATTTTTAAAAATTTTATGTAGTTGATTCGATATTTTCATAACTTTATAGAATCAAATGCATGGGCATTTTCCTATGACAAAATCATGGCCTATGAAGGTTATTATATAAATAAGCCTGATTCTTCAATTCAGGGAGAATTAATTTTATGGCAACCTCCATAGGGAAAGGAACTTCTCACAGAACACTTTTTAGTGAAATAAACGCTAGTTTACCAATTATCTTTTAAGCTTTGGTTTGAGGGTCTCCAAGTCTCCATCTGAACATTCCTTAAGGAGCTTTCCAGAGCATAAATTTTAAGAACTTATCCTTATATTATCCTTGTAAACAGAAAAACTCCTGGGTAACAGTGAAGCAATTCTCTATGTAAAATGCTTGTTTGAGAAGACATGCAGAGTTTTTTCCCTTGTCTGTTTTCAAAAGACATGTTTTGCCTCATAATGCTAGGTAGATAGAGGCAAACTAACTCACTATACTGATCCTCCCTACTTTACGATTTCCGAATGCATAGTCTCCACGGCTATTTAGAAAATTAAAATTATTTATATCTAAAACATTAACCATATTAACCAATGTTAATAATGTGAAGCCAGTACCAATAACAAAAATACATACAGAGGTCAATATTTAGTAAACAGCAGATTCAGTTGTCATTCAGATTAGCAGCTACTATTACTTGTGCTGTGAAGGGCTTATTCAAATAAGTGTTTACGATAGCTGTATAATATATGGCAGACAATTATAATGAAAAATATTCAACATGTCACAATTATATTAACAGTGGTAAAATGAGAAGTAAAGGGTGAGTATGTTTTCTAAAGTTTTCTTAAAGAAAAGTATATGTGTATTTGTGTGTGTATATACACATATACTTATTAATATCTTCCCTTAGATTTCTTTATCAATGTCAGCCAATATTTTAGAGCAACATTTTGGAAATAATATGTATTTTTATCACTAAAATATTATTAATTAGATAATTCCTATTCATTAAGAAAATGCATTTTCTAATACAATTAGACTTCTATCAAGACCATAATGGAGGCATTTAGACATTTCTATGATTATTTCAAAATAGAAAGATAAAATTATCTAAATACTATAATTCTCTCTATAAGAATAATTCTAAAATGCAATCATTAATTTATTCACTCTTCATAAACATGATCAATACTATTTAGTGTCTATTTTATGCTTGGATATTTTCATATATATGTGTTGTGTGTGTGTGTACATTTTTGGTATATACATTTATATATATGTACATAAGTACATAATTTTATGTACATATATAATTTATATATATTTATAAGAATATTTAGTCAAAACAAACAAGTATAATAGACTAAAAGTCTATAAAATTTAGTGTGGAAAAATCATGCAAGAAAGAAAAGCTTCATGGAGGAGGTGGACCATGACCAAGCTCAAAAGAAATACTTGAGCTTTAAATGGCCAAGAAAAAGAAGAAACATGAAACTTTTCATAAATCTCAAAAAAAATTGGTTTCTTAATGGTTTTATATATGCAGTTATGATATTACCATATTATGCAATTATGATATTATTACTGCCACTCATTAAATGTCATAGTGTCCAATCCATAAAACAACAAGAAACATCAGAAGGGAAGAGTTAGTTGCTGAGTCAAAACAATTATCTAATATTTTCTTCATGAAACCAGGAGCTGCAGCAATTCTATCCAGCAATAGCTTTTCTAGGATTTCCTTAGAAAAATAAAGATATCCTGGCTGTAGGAAGCCCAAAAATCCTAGGAGAAGAAAATGTCTCAGCCTTCCACCTCTCCAAAATGCAGAGGAATTTAATGGTAAAATTCTTGCACTATAATAGTCCTATAAATCATCAGCTAAAAATGATGGCCTAGCTTCTATCTGCAGACTACTCCAGATTTGGAGGTATTTTATTATAGAATTATATTTTGACTTAAAGTAATTTTAATAACATATTTAGTTGTACCTGGTTAGCCTCTCCCTCAAAGTAACATCACAGAAAGTATCATCTGGATACTACTCTTCGATTAGTTCACATTATAAAATATTAAACTACATTTACATTATAATTTCAGTGAATCAAAAATTTTGAGCCAAATTTCCTCCAATATGACCTATATTGAGGGAGTCATTTACATTTTTCAATAACACATTAACTCTTTCAGAAGCAGAGTGACCCTACCACTAGCTACTAACGGAAATGGAAGTTTTTGAAAGCATGCTCTGTTCTTTCCTTCTAAAAGCTTTACATTGCCTAGACTGTGCTGTGTGTCATGTCTTTGCACCAGTTTTCATAAAGCATTACACATCCATAATGTCTTCCCACGTGATCTCAGAGTACTTACTAGATATTTATTCTTGTAACACTGAAGTGGCTCTTCTTAGCCATGTGGCATGTCACAGTGATTTATATAATGGAAAAATTCATAGCCTGATCACATGTTGAATTAAGAATGTGCTCCTAATAAGTCTACTCGGATTCTGGATGATGCCATTTATGAAGAAATTTCCATTTAGAATTCTTTAGCAAGTACTGAATTCATAATTCATTTAAGCAATTGAAAGAGAGAGAGAGAGGGCGGGGAGAGAGAGAGAGAGAGAGAGAGAGAGAGAGAGAGATCCATCATTTTTCTTCTAGTAAAGAGTGAAGAAAATTACATAAGCCAGAGGAAAATATAGCTCAAAATTGAAGTATAATGACTGTGACTAATGTTAATGAGCCATTCTTCCTTTCTAAAATTATAGAAACATGAACAGTAGTTACAGACAACTGGCAATGTTCTTTGCCCTCTGAAAATTTCCATTGGAAGTGGTGGAAATTACAATTTGATTTGATGCATTTTAATTAATATAATCAGCAGTAGATGGCAGCATACAAAACTTTTATCAAACTATTCTTGAGTTGGCCTTAGTCTTAATGTATTAAATTATTTTCATATGGATTCATATATAAATGGAGATCACAGGACAAGTTAATCAGTACAATTCATCCTTTCCAAATCACCCACATTGAACGCTGTCTAAACATTTTTTCATCTGAACCAAGTCAGTAGTTACATTGTTTTGAAACATAGGACTTCAATTATTTTATAATTATTAGTATGAATTATGTGAAATTAATAATGTTAATAGAATCAAATGCTATCTCTACCATTTTTTTCAAACTATGACAGAGCATTTCCAAATTAACTGAATAAAAGGGGAAAAAAGTTACATCTTTGCAATGGGGTTTTGTTTCCAGAAATTAAATGCAACCAGCTCATCTGAAGGAAGCACAGTTGATGTTGCTCCACCTCGAGAAGGTGACCAAGCTGAAATAGAACCAGAGGAAGACCTTAAACCAGAAGCTTGTTTTACTGAAGGTAAACAAGCTCTAATGTGATTAAATGTCATCTCCCCTTTTTCCTTACAGAGACTGATGATACCTCATTTGAAAGAAATATTTCAAAAAAAAAAAAAATGGTGAAGGCATGTTTATCTTTGTTTTCCTCTTGTCTTCCAAAATGTTAGTTTATCTATATTTCCAGATTATACTATAGCAGTGTCTGTGCTTGCACAGTTAAGATGATTTAACATGTTTTTTTTTTCCTTTAGTCCTCAGAATATGGTAAAGTTAACTCTATGAGATAAATAACATTCTGGAATGTCATCTCATTGATACAGCAGTCCCTTCAGACCTCATTGTTAGTGTGATGATTTGATTTATAGATGCTGCAATAATTACACCCCATCCCTTACAGTTTCAAATGTGGTTAATTTGTGCTGTAGCCAGAGCTGTCTAGGGATGTAAATGTGTTGTAGAGCTTTGACACAGAGAAGAGTAATTCTCACAGCGACCAGTGCAGTGTTTTACATACAAATCAATAAAGATTTGCTGACTCAGTGTGATTGGATTTAATCTGATAAGTAATAGCTCAGAGAGTTAGAGGAGAAGAGTAGATTCAAGTTAGAAATAGCATGAAAGCAAAGAGGAGGAGGAAAAGAAACAGAGATACTGACTGACAAGATGAGTCATAGGTGTGACTTAGAAAAGCACTGAAGCTGAAAATAAATTAGCTTGGGAAAACTGACAATGGCTGATAACTGGGAAGACAGGGGGATTTTCTGTGCATGATAAGAAGGGAGTGAAAGTCCAAGATCACATCAAAAAATGAATAAACAATTTAAATGTGTAGTTTTCCCCCAAACCTAAGAAGTGTTATTGGACCCTATTTCCATCAGTGACCTTGAGGTGAAGAGAGATCCTAACTAGTGTTAAAGAATAAAACATTTATACGCAAGCAACTCTTGGTAAAGTAATTCCTTGAATTTTAGATAGCTGGCTGAAAAACTAAATTTGAAAATGATTCATTATACAGAGAGGATATTGAAGATAACCAGAGAATGAAGTAACCAGTTACCCTATAAAATAATGATCTGGGCCTGGGGTATGGAGGGAGTAACAAAGGTGTTTTTTTTTCCTAATTAATAGTAAAATATTTTTCTAATTTATTATATTTAATTTTATCTCTTAGGGTGTATTAAAAAGTTTCCATTCTGTCAAGTAAGTATAGAAGAAGGCAAAGGAAAGATCTGGTGGAATCTTCGGAAAACCTGCTATAGCATTGTTGAGCACAACTGGTTTGAGACTTTCATTGTCTTCATGATCCTTCTTAGTAGTGGTGCTCTGGTAAGTGAAAAGCATGTTGCAAGATCAGATTCTAGTAAAATAGCTTATTTTCTGAAAATACCAGAAGCGTATGCTGAGTTTAAGAAGCAAAGGAGAAAGTGTATCTGTGCCTTGCAGACTTGGCACCCAGAGTTGAACTGTGCAAAATTCAGTACAAAATAAATCAAGGCCACAAAGAGCCAGATGGAATTTCTCATCTGGTGTTTTTCTAACAGATGTTTTCCTCACTGAGACAACCATTTACAGAGACATTCTGTAACTACGTTACCTTCCATATCAAATACCATCCAGTTCTCCCTATTAATCATATTAACATTTACAGACTAAAAGTATATCTTGCTTTCTTTATGTCTAATCAATTTATTCTTTCAAAATAATACAGATCATTCAGGAAATCATTCAAGGTTATGTTGGAATAGGTCAAGTCTCTCCCTCATTTACTACTCTAAAAGCAAGTCTTTGTAGCAGTAATTGAAATAGAAATTTTGGGGTAAAAGCCAGAGAAGAAAGCACATACTAAATCAGTAGATATCGACATTATCTTGCCAATATTTTCCATTAGTTTTAGTCTTTAAATGCTCTCTAATGTTCAATGCTTGCCTGATATTAGCTAATATTTATTAAATTATTACTTTGTGACCAGTATTATACTAAGAAATTTTATCAAGTATTTGGGGGAGGCAAGCCATTCAAGTAAAATAAAAGAATTCTTCATTCACAGGCTTTTGAAGATATATACATTGAACAGCGAAAGACTATAAAAACCATGCTAGAATATGCTGACAAAGTCTTCACTTATATATTCATTCTGGAAATGCTTCTCAAATGGGTAGCGTATGGATTTCAGACATATTTCACTAATGCCTGGTGCTGGCTAGATTTCTTGATAGTTGACGTAAGTATACTGAGTGATTTTTATTAAATTATTTTTTAAAAGGCAAATTTGACATTTCATATACTTCTAGAATTAAAACTTTGACTTTTGAGAACCTGGTTTCACTAATGCTAACATAATTATGCAATTATCTTTTTAAAAATATAATCAATGCAATAAATGCAAAAATGTTAAAAGTCTCTTGGAAAACAGTAGAAGAGGTCCTAAAGATGTGGACAGTGGTAAGAGAAAACAAAGAGAGAACTGCTCTATGTCATAAGCAGACAGCTCTTCTTTTTCTGAAAGTTAAGGACCTCAAGTTAAGGAATAACTTTTAAAAAATCAGTGTTAATTGACTGATCTAAGAACTTACTAACAGTTCAAAAAAAATTTTTCAGGGAAGTAAAATCAAGACAGATTTGGGGCCAGCAATTATGAGAATTGTTCTTTAATACCTTACTAGAGTACATTTTATTAAATAATGTTTTAAAAAAACCTATATCGTATTCATTCAGCTGTATACCCACAAAGAATAAAATGCATTTCTATTCTTACATCAGTAGTTAGACAGCCCAAGAGCTAATCAGATATTTACCATGTAAAGAGTTAGGTGTAGGAGCCCTGCTCTGAATCTGATTACCCTACGATAAGCAGTCATAGGAACTTTGCCAATAATGGGATCTGACTTACAGCCATTTTTTTTTTTTTATTCCAAGCGATGCAGTGGCAATGGGGCAAAATGACAAGTCACCTGGTTCTTTGTAATCTGTGATATTCCACTGCACAAGGCTTTCCCAACAAAACAAAGTGCTCTAAGCAACCTCTACCTGTTTCCTAGCAATCATAAAGCATTTTAGTTTTAGCTCTAACACTTGCCACTATTAATCAATGATTATCATACATGTCCATTCATTCTTTTTATCATTTTTGACAAGTGTGGACCTATCTAAATTCTATTCCCCTTTCTCACACACATACATACTCATAATTTTATAACCAAAATGTGCTTAACTCTTTGAGTTGAGAATAAATCTGCTGCCAAGTCACTTTTAATAGACCAGAAATGACTTCCAATTTCCATGGCTGGTCTTTAATAAATACTAAAGATGAATCTCAGTATTATCCTGGAAAGCTATCCACAAAAGGAAGTTTAATATTCTCATATTCTGTAGCTGGAATAGAACTTAAGGAATATCTAACATTTATTCTAGGTTTCTAAAGATTTTATTTTAAAATGAAGCTTCAGTTTAAATAATTTTCCTAAAATAGCATATCTACTTAGTAACAAAGCTAAGATTAGTGTCCAAATTTCCTAATTCTCGATTCAGGGCTCTTTTATCCCACAGATTTCTTATCTAACTGATACAAATATATTGTTATTTTTACAGACTAGCTTTAGGATATAACATTTATAATCTCCAGCTTCTTCCTGAAAAGATGGAACACTAAATACATTAATCTTCTTTAGTTCAAAAGGATTTTGTCATGTATGAAGATCACTTACAAATGTGATAGAAGTTCTTCAGAACATTGTGAAATTTACTGAATATTTACATTTACTACAAAATTTATATTCGCTGAAATACTACATTGTACTTTTAGTATTTCCATGTATTTCCCTCATCCAGAAGATATGAATATGATGCAAAAAAAATCTCTCAAGAACAGGGGCTTTGTATCTTGTTTGTATCCTTAAACAGCTGATATAGAAACTTAGGGATTTATCAAATAATGTCAAAAATGAATAAATCAATGGCAAAGAATGGTGCCCAAAAAATTATTTTCTCTTTAAGTGAGACTAAATTAGTAGATTAGAACTGAGTATTTAAAACATTCTACCTTTGGGTAAATTATGTTATCTTAAGTGGGTCTATTTTTTTCTTTTTCCCAAAGCAGGGACTGAAATACATAGTTAGTGTAACCTCGGATAACAACTTGTTCTCAGACCACTGGGTCCACCAAGCTAAAGTAAATGCAGAGTTAAAATAGTTTTTGAAAGTCGAAGTAAAATGTACTTAAAGGATTTCACAATCCTTCATGTATATTGCAGTAACAAAACTAAATAGCCACAGAAAGCTAAAACAAAAGAAAATAAAACAGCACAAACTGAGGTAAGAGTGAAGCACTTCAAACCAGAAGAAATAAGACTTTCGAACTCTGAGAACTCTATGTAAAAAATGTAATTTCTTCAGTTCCCTATCTAAAAGTAAAAGTAGATTGTAGTGTTCTATCTGTCCAACCTTCTAACATTCATTCACTAATTCAATTAATATGTTAAGCATCTAATAATGGTCACATGCTACTTTAAAGAGATATGAACAAGATGGATCCAGTCCTGTTAGAGCTTACACTCTATGGGAGAGTAGAACAGATAGTAGAGATGTAAACAAATAAAATCTAAAACTAAGGTAAATGCAGATGGTTATGATTGCTACGACATAAGACAGGGTAATAAAATAGACAATGACTGCAAAGTAGGGAGCAGGAGTTGAGCATTAGGTAGAATGTCTAGGGAAGGTATCTTTATGAAGGTAAACAATGAGAAAAGGTGCTTTGGGGCTGCTCTAACAGTATGCCATACACAAGTGACTTGAAATTTATTTCTTACAGTTCTAGAGGCTGGGGTGTCCCAGATCAAGTTGCCGCAGTTTCAATGTCTAGTGAGAGCCCTCTTCTTAGCTCATAGACAACGTCTTCCCTCTGTGCCCTCGCATGGAGAAATGAGCAAATGAGCTCCTGGGGTCTCTTTTATAAGGCACTAATCCTATTCATGAGGGCTCCACCCTTATGACCTAATCACTTCCCAAAGGCCCCACCTCCAAATACCATTACTTTGGAGATTATGTTTCAGCGTATGAATTTTGGGGAACATAAACATTCAGTCTCTAACAATGGTCCAGCAATTCAGACCTAAAGGAATAGAAAAGAGCAATCTGAAGGCCCTAAAGTAAGTATGAGCCAAAGACACTCAAGAGATAGGAAACTGTTGTGCTTATGTGTGATGAAACCTGGGCAAGAATGATAGAAACAATTCAGAAAGGTACCCAGAGGCCATAGCAAGAAGTCTGTGCTTTATTATAATTATATATATGTATATAATGTAATTTATTACATATTGATTATATGGTGAGAAGCTCAGAGAGGGGAGTGAGCAGAGATCCAATCTACTGTTTTCAAATGATCACATTTTAAAGTCAAAGAGTAGCTAAGTCAAAGCAGGGAGAACAACCATGGAGTTGTGTTAACAATCTAGGAAAGAGAAGATTGTGTCTTAGACTAAGGTGATGAGACAATGATGGACTGGATGTGTAGTGTAAAGAGAGGATTTTACAAACAGATTTTCTTTCAACCTCGACTTGAATAAATGGTACAGAACGAAGCCATTAACTGGAATGGAGAAGAAGAGAAGAACAGGTTTGACAGGGCAAGCAGATGGTAAGTGGAAGAAAAATGTACTAAGTTTGAGATGCCGATTAGACATTGAAGAGTAGATGCTGAATTTTATGTAAGCCTCAAATCTGGAGAGAAGCCAGGACCTGATTATCATTTTAGGAGTCATTGGGATACAGATGGCATTTGACGCCATCTGAATTAGCTCATGAACCTGAATTAGCTTACCTAGGCAGAGAATGCAAGGTGAGGTAGCACAGTCTAAACTCTGGGGAACACTTTAACAGTTAGAGGTTAGGCAAAAGGGAAGAAGCCAATAAACTACATTAAGAAGTAGCTGTTAGATGAAAAAGGAAAATAGAATATACATGGTATCACAGAAGCCCAGAGAAGATAGTTGGGTTTTCCAAAAGAGGAGTGATCAATTCTGTCAAAGGCTATAAGGAGGTCAGCGACATGAATATAGAGAAATGCCACTTAGATTTGGCAAAATAGAGGTCACTGATGTTATAGATAAGCATTGTCTCATGGAAGTGATGGTAATAAAGTACTGGAAACATTGGAAAGATTGAAGAAAGAATGGAGATGAAGAAATAGAAACAGCAAATATGATAACTCAGGCTGGAATCAAGTAGGACAACTTAACTCACGCCTTTGTCTTCCAGAATACTATACCACTACTTTTTCCGATTCTGTATTTTCTTCCTATCCAAAGGTCAAAAAGATACTATCTTCACATAAAAACCAAACTATCCTACACTATCACAATATAGGTTATAATATAGATCCTGTTATTAGTCCCACAATGAACTAAATACATGATAATTTATTTTAAAAATTAAGATTTCTTGTGATTTTATTGATTTTTGCATAAATGTCATTTTTCAAGAAAATTCATCCAAGCTTCTGTCGTGACGACTTCAAATTTGGTTCTAAATTATCTAAGGTAGTGATGTATCCAAAGCACAGTCTTAGTAAAATATTCAAATATCATGAAATATTTATTGCCCATGAGTGATTTCCACTTTACAGACAGCACAGGTTGCTGATGTGGTTGAAATGAGATACTTGATGTTTGCCACTCAGACACTTTTTTCCACTTGATCAAGGGCTCCTTAGCACCCTCAATGGCTGCTCTATTGAGGTGAACAAAAGGAGAATAGGGACACTTTTTGATTCTAATATGTATTTACAATTGCCAGTAGCCTCTATAATCTAGTGTCCCTGTCTTAGTTCTTGACATTTATTCTTGACATACTGGCATCCTCAATAATGAAACTAGTATTGTTATTAGTATTAGAAGTAGCACAATAAGAGGCCTAGCACTTCCTAAGCACTTACCGAGGGAATGACACTAATTAAGAGCCTTACCTAATAAAAAAGAAAATTGATAACCCTAATTTAATGCTTACTGTGTACAGTTGCTGCTAAAAGCACTTTATATGTGTTAACTCATTTAATCTTCAAAACTCTATGAGTTAAAATCATAATCACTCTCATTGTGCAGATAGGCAAACTAAGGCAAAGAAAAGCTGTTACTTGCCCAAGTAAACATAGCTAACAAGAGGCAAAGCTAGATTTTGTACCCAAGCAGTCTGACTCTAATGACTGTGCTCCTAACCACTTTATTTTAATACTCATTATCAATCTCTTTTTAATTATAAATTATTTATTAATCCTCTTAACGATCCTGTGATGTGAGTCTTATTATCTGTTTTGGTACTGCGAAAATGAGGGTTAGAGATGTCATACCACTCTAATGAGTGGCAGAGCGACCTCCACCTAGCACTGTGCTCTTTGCCCCATATTTCACATTAGAACCCTGATCTATTTGAAATATTGTGTTGCGCTAGTCAAAGTATTCTCATATTATACTTAGAAGGTGGTTGCCTTTGTGAATGAAAACAATGAGATGCCTTACTAATGTGTCCACACCTTCCTTAATTTCAGCTGAAGCTCTTGTGGAGAGAATTAAATTAAAATAACTGCGTAAAAATTATTGTCATTTTCTTATCAATTTCTGGTCTCTTGCCAGAAATACTTCTATATAAACAAAGTCTAGTGTGTGCTTTGGCTTTTCCTATAAATGTCTCCTAGTAGGATTGATTCACTTTGTTCTTTTTTTGGAAGGATTTTATTCCCTTTTAGTATTATCAATTTCTTAATATTAAAAATTTCTCACAGGCTTAAAAAGATAATCCTATTAATTTAACAGTATAAAATTCTGTATTCCATTTGTTAAAAGATCATAACTTTTAGGATGATGAGATTTTAGTCTTTAATTCTCTTCTTTCCTGAAATCCCAACCGACATTTCTAAAGGCTTCCTACTTAACTCCTTCCTACTGAAACTCTTTCTGTCTGAGTTCATTCATTATCTTACCCTTCAATCAGCATTTCTTCCTGAATTCCCCGTTTAGTCTGAAGGTGGCATATCTATGAAGCTAAACCAGGTGTCATCTTCAGCCTTTCCTTCTCTATCGCTCCTCACAACCAATCAGCAAATTCTCCATGTTTCCAACTAAAAAATGAATTTGGGTCCGGACCCTCCTCTTCAATGACAGCATCATTATGATTAATTGGACCAAACAATGGCTTACTAAATGTTCTCCCTGCCTCCAGTTATAATCTCATCACATGCCTCCCTTAGAAAGATCCCCATGGTTCTTACTCTTCTTAAAGCCCATTGGATACCATAGAAATTCATGAGCTAGGATTCTAAACAGTGATGCTAAAGGCAGGTAAGCATTCTCATGTCTAATAATCATAACTAACCTTTGTCTTAATTCATTTAATCTTCACAACCACTGAGGCATCTGCTCCTATGATCCCAGTTTGGTAGATGAGGAAATTGAGGCACAGAGTAATTACTTAGCTGTTAAGTGACCATATGTTTATTACATAAAATGTCAAACAAAATTCTTATTTTCCCATAAAAAAGAAATTATTAAACCTGAGGATAGACTCATAATTAGATACCCTATAAACAGAACTACTTGATTAAAGATGCTGTATCCATAAATACACTGTGATTTGTCTTTTCAGTATAAATAACATATAGTGTTATTTTGCTTTATCCCTCTTGAAATTACTGAACTATACAATTCCAGACAAGAAAATAAACTTAGAAATTAGCTGGACCAAAATCCTCATTTAAAAAAAATGGTATTTGTAATACTTAAATGATATGTCTGTGGAACCAATGGCTCTGTTTGCCACACAGGAGTCCAGTGATGCACCACCACAATTTACTCATCCATTCCCCAGGGATGAACAATTAAATTATCTTGTTTCCCATTGGCACCAAAAAAAAAAAAAAAAAAAAAAAAAGGCATAATGACTGAGATGTTTGCTTTTATATAGCTTGTGAGCACTGTGAATTTTCTAATCATGTACAAAGTAAAAGACAAACTGTAAAAGCTTAAGACAGAAGCAGAAAATATGCCAAAGGTGAAGAGTCAGCCCCTGAGTTACAAACTCCCCATACCTAAAAATGAACTCTCATTCCTTGCTAACATTGCATAGAAACTGTTTACTTCTCACAGACACTGGATATCCTTCACTCCATTCCTGTCACAAAACTTACCCATCCCAGCTGGCCAAATCTCACCATCTTCAATATCCCCAACCTCCCAACTATACCAACAGCCCTTGACACAACTTCCCCAGCAGCTGTGCACCTGACCCTCACCAGTACCTGAGCTCTGTTTTAGAAGCCACTTAGCTGACAGGAAACAGAACGGTTGTGGAGTAGAAGAAGGGAGGTGTGCACTTAGAAATCTGAAGGTCCACGTGCCCCTGCTCTAAGAAATATTGAGTTAATCCACATGCTATTTAAACCCTATGGTACTGTTAATGGAAAACCCTCAAATGCATGATATATTGAAGAGGCTTTTATGGTTTTATAAGTCTCGCAACGTGGATTATTGTTTCTATGTTCTGACTTCTGTAGCAGATATAGATTTTACTCCATAAACTGTGAAGGTGTCCTACTCAATTCTGCTCTCCTGCAGGGCTGGAGAGAGGTAGATGAAGGGAATCAAGAGTGCTCACCTTTCCTGTATAGAAAATTTCAATCAGTTCTGTTTTCAGTGCCATCTGCTACCCCTGTTTAAAAGAACCTAATGACTCCAGGTCCAGAGTGTTTTAAGAATTCACTGCAAAGGTTTGACTTTCTGCTGCTTCTGCTCTGCTGAGAAAGTGATCAGTCCTGTGCTCTCCATAGTCCAAATTATTTTTTAAGCCTCCACTTTGTTGTCTCTTCTCACATTCTATGTTTGTACTCCTTTGCTTTCCTTCTAGTTGAATTTAAATAGTGAGTTTGTGTGTTGTTCAAACAGATTAAAATGGAAGTCTGGAGAAAATCTGTATGTTATACTATTTGGTTAATAATCTTTTTGTCACTGATTTGCAGGAGTACTTTTCAGATTAAAGAAATTTACTATTTTGTCAGGTGGTATGACTACTTTTCCTATTAGTGTTGTTGTCTCTGTTTTTTCTTTTTTTGTCATGTAGAAATTTTTCATATTCATTTAATCAATTTTATCAGTCTTTTTTTTTCTTCCTGGTTTTTCTCATGCTTATGAAGACCATTTCCTTTCAATATTATTTGTATTATCAAAATACTTTCTCATGTTTTCCTACTTTTATAGTTTGAGTTTCATTTCTTCATCCATTTTGATGTTTTAATTTTTGATCAATCTGGAACTTATTTTAGTGTAAGAAATGAGGTGAGGCTCCATTATTTTCTTCACAATGATTTCTCTCACTTAAGTTGTTCTTTTTACTTCTCATTTAAAAGGCTAATCTTATCTATGTGCTCAGAATGTCTTGGGTCCAATATAGATTTATTTCATTTATTTCTTTGTCTACTAATATCACGGCTTTAATTACTGCTGATTTATAATTGCTTTTAATATCAGGTGGACTTTGTCCTCTGCTCTTCTTCTTAAAACAACATTATTTTAGATTATCCCATTCTTTTTTTCTGTTAATATTTTAAAGTTTGCGTAGTATCAAAAGACACACAATTGTAAAAAAAAATGACAAAAGTATATTAATACTTAAGATAATTATAATATTATTTATAATAGTTTTCACTTCATTCTTGTTTTTTTTTGAGGTCAGCAATAACATATCTGCAAATAATGACTTCTATTTTTCTAATTCTTATAGCTCTTATTTCTTCTTTCAGAAAGTGTTAAATAATAATATTGGTGGTGGGCATATTCTTTTATTTCTGGTTTGAATGAGAATGCTTCTAGATTTTGCCATCAAAAATTATACAAGCTTTTGGATCAAAATATATTATCTGATTATATGGAGGTTATCACATGGTTTTAATGTTTTAGCTTTATATTACACTTTAAAAATCACCTCTAGCTATTTTTAAGGGAAATAAATTCATATCGCTTGGTTCATTAACCGATCATGAGACTTCCAAGGTCTTCTTCAGAACAATCAACCCTTCCTGCATTATTATTTTCCTTCTCTGTCTCAGCTGCCATAGGACTGTTTAAAAATGCGGATGACAACTAAACCACCCTTGAAACATCTAGCACAGACGGTTTCATATAGTATTTGCTGTATAGTGAGGTACTTAGAATCATGTTAATTTGTACTAAAAATTCAGTTTTTGGTACAGAGTTTCTGATACGGTTTATACATATTAGCAAGAGTGCCTTTTGTGTTTGGCACAAAAGAGATGAATATTAAAACACTGTGTATTAAAAGCTGGGAACAAAGTTGCTGAGGTGAAAACACTGGACTTGAAAACTGAGGACCTAAATTCCAGTTATGAGCTTGCTCCTTGCTACTTTTTCTTGGACTAGTCATTTGACAACTCTGAGACAGGGATAATGAGTGAAAAAGATCATTGTAAGCCATAAAGCACCCTACCGATACAGGACATTATTTTCAAATTTTAAGTATATTGCCAATCTTTAAAATTATTTATTTCAGAATCACCTTTAAAGTATATTGTTTTTCACAATAGTCAACTTAATAAAATGAGTTTTGTGCTACATAAAATGACATGAGGTCCATTAAAAAGGGCAGGGAGGAGTGGTAAGTCACTAATACTACTGATTCTCTAGCAACACACAGAGCCAGCCCATGTGGGGTTGTTATATGCAAGTGGTGCCTCCCAGCCTTCGAACCTACCACAATTTCCTATCTTTCCAGTACTTCTGGTTCTGGCCATTACCTTTTTTTCTTTTCCTCTTTTAAACCATAAGCTTCCTTACTTTTAGGGCCTTGAGAAATTTACGGCCATTTACCTTTAAACAAAGAACTTGGGAGGATGAAGGAAGTCTTCAGAAGCACCTCCAGAAATGTAAAGTAGCTGTTAATGCCTCGTAAGGCAAAAAAGCCCAGAATATAGAAGTCTGTGTGTTCTCTAATAACCTTTCCCATCTTTCCAGTCTTCTGTAGCAGCAAACACTAGACAGAAATGAATAGCTCAATAAATTATCCTGCCACTAGTCAAGTTTAACTTCAAGTCATTTATTTTTCTGTTCAATTCTGTGAGATGTATCCTAAATTAAACAATGAGGAGACAGTGGCCCCATTTGCCTTTAAAGCCTTGATTCTGGTTTTATATCATGTGTTCTTCGGCAGATCATTGTTTTCATCTGACCTCAAAAGATTGTTGGGGGAGTTCTTTTAGATCATTTTCAATAGTCCTTTTCATAAGAAATTAAGTGCTAATGTTCTTAAGCCAGCCAATACATATAATCTTTTTCCTATACATCAAGGAAAGAACTAGTTAGGTACAATCATTGCAAGAATTGAGAAGATAATTACTCATCATTTCTGTATTTTATGGTTCAGATGAGGCACAAATTTTTAGTAATGAATGTAAAAGGTTAAGATATGGTTTTGAAGTTAGATCACTTGGGTTGAAGCCCCAGTCCCACTTCTTAATACAGGACATCTTTCTTTGGGGGGTGTAGAGAGTGGAGCCACTCAACTTCTTCACCAGTGAGAAGTCAAAACAATACTTAATTTTTGAGATTTATACTGATAGAACACTTAGAACAGAGCCTAGCACATAGTAAATAATCAATAAATGTTCTGTTGAAAGAAAATCAAAGCCAATATAATCTCTTCCACCAAAAAAAAGAAATGTCTTCTTTAATTTTTCATATATTTAGGTAAAATTTAACAAATGTGTAAATATTAGAAAGATGTATTACCACTCTGAATGTGAGGTACTATATTCTAAATCATTAGTTCAATAGTTTAGGTAAAAATTTCTTCATTATTATGAAACTATGATATGGTCTGATTAAATGTTCCCCTTGTTTATTTGTGCAACACATATTTAGTATTCAACCAGACAGTATTGGCTATGTTAAGAGAAGACTGTTTCATCTCTGCCCATAAAAAGTTTATGTGACCTAGAAGAAAAGAGAAGATATCTATCCAATTTGACTCTATTACCTAGTAAATGCCTCTCATATACATAACCAAGATACTACACAAAATCAGGAGAGAAACATGATTTCTAATCAATGCTATTAAGTAAAGATATATGGGGGATATAGCTTTTGAACCAAATCCTGAAACAGCAGTAGTATATATGCACAGGTTAAAAAGGGCTCCATAGGTGAAATATGTAACTGGAGGGGTTTACAATGTTTATAAAAATGGTCAAGGACTGACTCAGTTTCACTGGTAAGAAAAGCAATAGCACGAGATGAGGCTGGCAATATAAAATGAAGGCTGTGTGAAAAATGAAGGCTGCCAAAATATGTCTTAAGTTTTATATGGTGTCACTAAAGGACAGACACCACATCTTATGCCTTTAGTTAGAAGTTTATTTCTTGGTGGACTGATTAATAATTTTTCCTTTTGTAGGTTTCTTTGGTTAGCTTGGTAGCCAATGCTCTTGGCTACTCAGAACTTGGTGCCATCAAATCCCTCCGGACACTACGAGCTTTAAGACCTCTAAGAGCTTTATCCCGGTTTGAAGGCATGAGGGTAAGAACACTAAAGCCTCTCTGATGATTCATGTCAAAATTAAATGTAGGTAATAATATAGATACAGAGGAATGCCATACCCTTTGAAAGTTATTTAACAGAATTACAGAATTTCAGAGCAGGAATCTTAGACATCATTAAGCCTAGCCTCCTAAAAGTGAAAAAGGTACTCAAAAATTGTGGCAGAACTAGGACTAGAACCGAGGTCTTCTGATGACAGTTTAAGGATGTTTCCACAATATTCCAAAACTGTGTACTGTCATTTATTTCTCTCCCATTGTTTATACACTTTGAAATGTCCGCTTACTACTAATTTTCTTTCTAGGAGAGGTTTTTACTTCTCAATAGGTAGCTTTATTCCTCAAAACTTACTGGTATCAGATGAAAAGTAAAATGGATTTTGTGTGCTTTTACTTCTTCGATTAATATCAGTAATAAAAATAGTTGTTGCCCAAGAAAACAACACTAAATAGTAGCCTCTGACAAAATTTATCCATCCTAAGCAAAAAAAAGTAAGGGGTTGAGATGATTAAGTATTGCAGGCAGCCCTGTTGTTTGTTTCATTGATCTCTCTTTTAAGTGAATGTTCTGAATGAGGTTCACTTTTTCTATAGCACTTATATTTTCCCCTCCACCTCTCTTCCTTAGTGTATATTTTATGCATCTAAACATAAAGTACAAACTTACATACATACCCACTTGCCACACCCCTCAAAATACTATTTAGCACAACAGCCAACTTTCTTTAATACAGTTTGCAAATGTACATGGATACTGAATTTCTTCTAGGTCACAGGGATTTTATGTTAGGAAGTAGTTTGTTTGAGCAATAAAACACTTAGGTCTTGACGTTGAGATTCACTCACCAGGGAGAAAAAACCACTCTCCCCCATTTTCAGAAGCACTGTAAGCAAAGAAATACTTGGTTTTACATTATAATTTTATTTCTTTACTACTTGATAAAGAAAATCACAAGACAAGACAAAATTTATAAAAATTATTACACAATTTCAGGATCTTTTCACACAAATCTTTTATCATTATTGACATTACTTAAGCCTTCACCTGGTTGTATGAATTCATACTAAGAATTCATTTTCAAGGAAAGATAGCAATTAAATGAAATTAAAAAACTATAAATTTCCTCTAATCTGAAAAAGATTGCCATTTTTAATTCAACCATATGGGAGAATTAACATTCCAGCTATACATAGGTAAAATGTATCATTCATTTATTTGATGACAAGTGAATTTGTGGAGGTCATTTTACACAAATTTTAGTAGCAAAAAAACCTGGTTTAATTATGACATATTTGACTTAATTTCTAAAAGAAATAAAATTCAAGTAGCAATGAAATTTTTACAATTTTGGATTTCAGATTTTGAAGTCAATTTAAAAATCTTTGGTGCTGATTTTTAAAATAATACTTATAATATTTTAAAATTAAACAATAGTCTCATTTACTATAAATGCTTGACAAAATAGTCCTATATAAACCAAATTAAATTAGATAAGAAAAAGATGCTGTTGACCTCTCTAGAAATTTCAAAGTATAATTTAATATTTTCTGAATTATGTAGAGGAAGGGTGACTGAATTTCTCCTTCATGAAATAGGTCAGCCTGGTGAGGTAACATGTGTCCCGAAATGAACATTTAAGAAATTTGGAATAATAATAATGGGGATTGAGTATATTCAGTACTTTCATGTCCAGAAATAAATTCCATCTCATTTCTTAATTTAAAATACTTTTTTAAACTGAAATTTACCAATAGGGGATAAAAGAACCTTGTAAATTCCTAATCTTATTCTTCATAGCTATGAAAAGTTAACTCGATCTGAGGATATAAATTTAATGCATTACTAATACTTTATTTATAAAAGATTTGTTTGACCATATTTTCAAATCATCAATCATTCATTAACACTCTTGAAAGTTAAAATGATTATTTCTTCTATTGGTATTTAACGCATCTTTGTTTTTTCCTTTTTTCCCCAGCATACATTTTCCGACTCCATCTATATTAGGTTTTGTTCATTTCTTTTCACACTTTGACATTTTGCTTTTCTTAATTAAATCCTTTAGCTCTTCTGTTGTGTCACCATTTGTTTTCCTTTATCAAATATGTCCTAGAATATAACAGAAGAAACAGCATGTCCACCTAGATTTTTATTTAACTCATTTTCACACCTATTTTAGTATTAAATAAATGAAAGAAATGGTTCCCATTTTAATGATTTGTAAGCTGCTTTATCCTCATGTCTTTTTCTAGGTGGTTGTGAATGCTCTTGTTGGAGCAATTCCCTCTATCATGAATGTGCTGTTGGTTTGTCTCATCTTTTGGCTGATCTTTAGCATCATGGGTGTGAATTTGTTTGCTGGCAAGTTCTACCACTGTGTTAACACAACAACGGGTAACATGTTTGAAGTTAGTGAAGTTAACAATTTGAGTGACTGTCAAGCTCTTGGCAAGCAAGCTCGGTGGAAAAATGTGAAAGTAAACTTTGATAATGTTGGTGCTGGCTATCTCGCATTGCTTCAAGTGGTAAGTGGCTACTGTGTCAGTTTTTAAAATAGTTCAAGTAAGATCATTTTCTCTGATGTTCCTTGTTTGAATGATTAATATCTGACAGTAAAAAGTTAATGATTACTCCTATACTATTAGCTTGACCTGACTGTAAAGATGATGTTTTGTAGTTATTTTATAACATATTTTCCCGTGTCCAGCTTTTAGTATGTTTAACATGATTTTATATTTGTTGTTTTTCCTTGTATTATTGAGCTCTGTTCTGCTATTACCATTTTTAGTTTTCTGTAGCAATCATTGCCAAAGGAGCAATTTTATGTATTAAAATAACAATTTATATATTGTAGTAATGAATTAAAGGTATGGATCAATAGCTAGTTAATTAATTGTACCAACATCTAAAGAGCATAGTTTTACTATGTGTGAAAATGCACGTTTTATGGAGTGGATTTCAAAATGTCTTTAATAATTTTGACTTGACAGTATATCTACTAATCAATAATTAATTAATGAAAATGACTGAATTGTGTTTAAATATGCCATAGGCTGGAATCATAGAGCTTACTTTTCTGGTGTGAAAGTGAGTTGAGACTGAGATGAGAGTTTTATGAATCGAGTTAAATTTTAGTGCAGAAAAAAGTAGAAAACCTTTCAAGAGAAACAAATAAAATTAGTTCCAGACTCTAAATAAAATTTTGTTCTATTTCAATTTTAATTTTCCATTTAATTCATTTCAGTCTTTTCATAGAAAATTTCATAATATTGTACAAAAGTTATTTGTACTAACATTGTCAGATGTTTATATGGTAAAATGCAAATTCTTAGATTAGGTTTCTATGCAGAAATCAAATATATGTTATTTACAGGCCACATTTAAAGGATGGATGGACATTATGTATGCAGCTGTTGATTCACGAGATGTAAGTATCACTCAAATCTATTTATAGCTAGTAGATTTCCATAGTGAATATTTGTAATAATTTAACTAAAAGGCCAAGAATTGTATATTAGATATAAACAGAACATTCACAATTGTATGTACACTTCAATACAGATAATATTTTAGTTAATATGTCTACCATATAATATATATATATATATATATATATATATATATATATATATATATATCTAACTGCATGAATCAGAAGTCATAAGATTGGTCCAGTAAATTAGACTCTTAAGATTGGGAAAGTTGCTCAGTTGGGAAGTAATTTGTCTTTCCCTATCCCTGGAGAGTATGATAAACCAAGGTTTGTGAAGCAGCTTCCAAAAATATCATGATAAAGCAAGCAACTCTAAAATTTTTAAAATAGGAATAAAAACACTTCCTCAGAATATATGTTATTTTATAAAAGCCATATCTCCAAGAGGCAGCATTCCCAAACCCAAATTGAAAATATTGCAAAAAAAAAAAACAAAACATTATAATATGATTAATAATAGGCTCAAAATGTTTTTCTTATTTACACCATTGCTATTTACTCTAAAGAATATGTACAGGTATGCCACAATGGGAAAACAGATGTAAGAACAACCATAAAAATTACGAACTTTCATTGTACTACATCAAACTAATTTGGAATTAAATTGTTTTGCAGAACATGCTCTCAGGGCAAGGCAAAAATAAGTCTATATTAAGTAACAACATTTACCAAATTAACTTAAAGTATTTATTGTATTTTTAAATATTTAATATTTTCAATATTACTTAGGTTAAACTTCAGCCTGTATATGAAGAAAATCTGTATATGTATTTATACTTTGTCATCTTTATCATCTTTGGGTCATTCTTCACTCTGAATCTATTCATTGGTGTCATCATAGATAACTTCAACCAACAGAAAAAGAAGATAAGTATCCTCAGCTCTCGGCTTTCTCCATTCTGAGGTTCTATGTTATATATCCAAATAACTAGATACTCTTAGTCATGACATACTTAGGTCATTTTGGTACCCTTTCTGTTCACTATATGGTCAATTCAGCTGCAGAGGATTCCAGTCTCTAGTCAGTGGCTCCTTTCCAGGTCTGCTGTAGTGTCTTTCTGACTCGAAAATGTGACCACTGCTTCGAAACATCCAGTGGGCCTCCAGTGCTTTATCCTTGTTTACAGAGCCTTTCAAGAATTATCTCCACCCAGTTTTCAAGCTTCGTTTTCTCCCACACCACATTTGCTACATTTACTTCCCTACTCTTCAGTCACCACCTACCCACCAACAGTATTACTTGCTACACACACAGCTACATAGATGTTCTGCTCTTTTTTGAATAAGTCATGTTTTTGTAAGTCCATGACTTTACATAGGATATTTTCACTCCATAGAATGCTTTGCTTAGCAAAACCCTTAATCATTCTTTAAGGTATAGCTGAAGGGTAGACTCCTATATAGAGACCATTTCTGAGTCTTGGAATTTATGGTGATCTCTGCAGTGAATGTAGTGCTTCTTTTTTTTTTTTTTTCATGTAGACACTGTGTCAAATATCTATGTAATTCTGATACTAGATACATTGTCTGGCACACAGGAAGTTCTCAAAAATTGTTGAACAAAAAAGTTAAATTGTCAACAGTGAAAGAGACTAAGAAAACCTTTTTTTTCATAAAAATAGACTTGAAATCTCTGATCTTCCTTCTAACCATAATACAATGAAATTAAGATTCTGTACTAATCAGAGTTTTATGTGATTATGGGTTTTACATAATATTAAAAAGTACTCAGAGTTTCACATAAATGGGAAAAGCAGAATAAATCTTTATGTAGCCAGATAATATTCATTTAAAAACTGAGAGAGGATTAAAGGAAAGACTCAGAAATATTTTGTAAAAGTGCTATTATACCACATGCTGAGATTGTAACCAGTTTTATACTATGTCTTTACTTTGGAGGTCAAGACATCTTTATGACAGAGGAACAGAAAAAATATTACAATGCAATGAAGAAACTTGGATCTAAGAAACCTCAGAAACCCATACCTCGGCCAGCAGTAAGAATAACTCTTTAATAATCCAAAGCCTTATTTCCATATGATAAAACTTAGCAATGCACTGGATCAGAACACATTAGGTGATAACACCAATACATAAAATGCCCTAACTGTAAAGTTCATATTGTATAACACAATTCACAACTTCTACACTCAAATGAAAAGGCGCAAAGGTCTTTACAGTTTGTCAGTTGAAAGTCTCCAACTCAAGGTTCCTGATATCTGCTTCTAAAGCAGGCTTCATGTTCTTGCTGCCACCTACTGCTGCCAGCAACGCCCCTCATTCCTGCTTCCCCTATCTTGTTACATGGCACCCTCTTGTCCTTTTAAGTAAATGGAGTTTCCAGATATCCCATCCCACACCCATGGCATCCCTCTATGCTATTTGTTCTCTTTATTCTTATGACTAGAAAATAAACTTTTTAGAAAGGAAAAAGGTGTCATCAAAGTAGTTTGTTTCACCAAATATACAAAAAAAAAAAATTAAGACATTCAGAATGCATACTCTATAGAGCTTCATAATAAGAAGGCATAATAATGATATATTATACACACAGAACTGTACTCTAACTCCTCTATCTTCTTAGATGAGTAAGGAATAAGGAAACTGAGGTCTGAAGTCGCAAAGATAATAATTGCTAGAACTGGGACTTGACAAATTCTTATAAATCCTATAAATGACTTTACTTTACCATATTTTTAAAAATAGTTAGAGCTGGGTAGGGGGTAGGAGGAGGAGGTACAGAATAAACAAAAGCACATAAACCTACTTTACTGAAAGTCATTTAAATATTATTGTTAGAAGAGGTAGAATTAAACAGAAAATGACTGACATATTTTGAGGGGGGGGAGAGATGGAAAAAAAGATATTATCAATCAGAGTCCGAAAATATTGATAAATGAATTGGGGTATTCATCCATCTAAAAGTCCGTTCATATTAACCTACTTTTTAAATATTATTAGCTGTCATTACTTTTTGTAAAAATTATCATTGTAATTAATATCACACAAAGCCCACACATATTAGCCAGTTGCCACCACTTTATGCCTTCCTTATTCAAGTTCATCTTCCCATGGAACCCAATAAACGAATTATGTTTTGTTCTCGTCATATGACTTCTTTATTTATTTCTTTTTTAAACATGAAGAGAAATGGAATACACAGAGCTCTTTGGGGATAATGCAAGAAGGGTACACATCTCATGGCCATATATGAAAGAATTTAGTCTGCAATTTTACTAGATTGGTATTTATGAAATATGCATATGAACCTCCTCTCTTTTTCTAGAACAAATTCCAAGGAATGGTCTTTGATTTTGTAACCAGACAAGTCTTTGATATCAGCATTATGATCCTCATCTGCTTGAACATGGTCACCATGATGGTTGAAACTGATGACCAGAGCAAATATATGACTCTAGTTTTGTCCCGGATCAACCTTGTGTTCATTGTCCTGTTTACTGGAGAGTTTGTGCTAAAGCTTATCTCCCTCAGATACTACTACTTCACCATAGGCTGGAACATCTTTGATTTTGTGGTGGTAATTCTTTCCATCGTAGGTAAGAATGTTTTAATTACAGAGAGGTGCAGCTGTAGGAAAGTCCCCCAAGGCCTGACATCTATGTAACATGAAAATCAGATATGAGAATTATGATGTGTATAGACCTAAAGTTTAACATTCTTGTTCATTTTCCTCTAACCGAAGAATGTTGGTATTCAAAAAAAGAAAATAATATATACAGAGAGTTCAGAAATAATCTTTGTTTGTAATTAGCACATTTCATACGTGAGGCTAACTATTTAGAGCTGGGTATGTATTATCTTAAATTACCACACCCTGAGATTTATTGAATTTTGCAAAAATTCCTATTGGTTTATGACATAATAGAATTAACTGTATAAAACTTTATAATCTTTAATTGTTAAATTAGGGAGTGAATCCAAATATTTAGCAAAGGTTTATACTTATAACAAATTTGTCGTTTTCATAGACCTTGCAAAGATAAAGCATTCATGTAAGCCTAAGATATTCACTGCTTATCTGTTTTTCTTTTTTTTTTCTGTAGGCATGTTTCTGGCTGAGCTGATAGAAAAATACTTTGTGTCCCCTACCTTGTTTCGTGTGATCCGTCTTGCCAGGATTGGCCGAATCCTACGTCTGATCAAAGGGGCAAAGGGGATCCGCACGCTGCTCTTTGCCCTGATGATGTCCCTTCCCGCGTTGTTTAACATCGGCCTCCTGCTCTTCTTGGTCATGTTCATCTATGCCATCTTTGGAATGTCCAACTTTGCCTATGTTAAAAAGGAAGCTGGAATTGATGACATGTTCAACTTTGAAACCTTTGGCAACAGCATGATCTGCCTGTTCCAGATTACCACCTCTGCTGGCTGGGATGGATTGCTAGCACCTATTCTCAACAGTGCACCACCCGACTGTGACCCTGACACAATTCACCCTGGAAGCTCAGTTAAAGGAGACTGTGGGAACCCATCTGTTGGGATTTTCTTTTTTGTCAGTTACATCATCATATCATTCCTGGTTGTGGTGAACATGTACATCGCTGTCATCCTGGAGAACTTCAGTGTTGCTACTGAAGAAAGTGCAGAGCCCCTGAGTGAGGATGATTTTGAGATGTTCTATGAGGTTTGGGAGAAGTTTGATCCCGATGCCACCCAATTTATAGAGTTCTCCAAGCTCTCTGATTTTGCAGCTGCCCTGGACCCTCCTCTTCTCATAGCAAAACCAAACAAAGTCCAGCTCATTGCCATGGATCTACCCATGGTCAGTGGAGACCGGATCCACTGCCTTGATATTTTATTTGCCTTTACAAAGCGTGTTTTGGGTGAAAGTGGAGAGATGGATGCCCTTCGAATACAGATGGAAGACCGGTTCATGGCATCGAACCCCTCCAAAGTCTCCTATGAGCCCATCACAACCACTTTGAAACGCAAACAAGAGGAGGTGTCTGCTGCTATTATTCAGCGTAATTTCAGATGTTATCTGTTAAAGCAAAGGTTAAAAAATGTTTCAAGTAAATACAGTAAAGAGGCAATCAAAGGGAGGGTTGACTTACCTATAAAAGAAGATATGATTATTGACAAATTAAATGGGAACTCCACCCCAGAAAAAACAGATGGAAGTTCCTCTACCACATCACCTCCTTCCTACGATAGTGTAACAAAGCCAGACAAAGAAAAGTTTGAGAAAGACAAACCAGAAAAAGAAAGCAAAGGGAAAGAGGGCAGGGAAAATCAAAAGTAAAAAGAAACAAAGAATTATCTTTGTGATTAATTGTTTACAGCCTACGAAGGTAAAGTCTGTGTGTCAACTGACTCCCAGAGGTCTATGCCAAACTGACTGTTTTAACAAATACTCATGGTCAGTGCCTATTTCAAGACAGTGACCTCTCTGTCACTACAACTCTGTGAGTCAGGGTATCAACACTGACAAAGGTTGCTGTTTTCATTACCAGCTGACACTGCTGAGGAGAAACTCAACGACTACCTAGACTGTAGGGATAGCTGTGCAAAGTGATCATTGTAACTACACCAAACACCCTTAGTACAGTACTTGCACCCACTCTATTTTTAACTTCTGTATCTGCCATATTTTTACAAAATTTGTTCTAGTGAATTTCCCTGGTCTTTATTTCATAGTTTATTCATAATATTATGCCACTATTTTTGTAAATGAGGTTTAAGTTGAGAAAAAAGTTTATAAGAACACTGCGTTCCTACTCCAAAAGTTTCTCAAATAATTAAACAAAAACGTTTTATCAAAGAAGTAGAATCTTGCTCAAAACCAGAAACAAAATTCTAATGTCAACAATTTCAGGTACTTCCATTTTCTAGCTGACTTTAATTTTGAAAGTGTTTTAGTCTGTTATGTTTGTTTATATCTGAACAGTTATGTGCCTGTAAAGTCTCCTCTAATTTTTAAAAGATTATTTTTATGCAAAGTATTCTGTTTCAGCAAGTGCAAATTTTATTCCAAGTTCCAGAGTTCTATATTTAATTTTGGTTAAATGCTTTCCAAAAAAAAAGTAATCTAATAAATCTGTTCTAGAAAAGTATATCTAAAGTATCGCTTTAGAATAGTTGTTCCACTTTCTGCTGCAGTATTGCTTTGCCATCTTCTACTCTTAGCAAAGCTAATATTTTATGTCAATTAAACACCCTCCGTTATGTAAATAGTTATTTTATCCTGTGGTGCATGTTTGGGCAAATATATATATATATATATATAAGTATATATACAGCCTGATAAACAACTTCTATTAAATCAAATATGTACCACAGTGTATGTGTCTTTTGCGAGCTTCCAACAGGGATGTATCCTGTACCATTCATTAAACATTAATAGTTTGAAGACTATCACTAATGCATGTTAATACTGCCTATGCTGCTCTATTTTACTCAATCCATTCTTCATAAGTCTTGGTTAGGAGTCACATGTTGGTGGTAGAGTGAATTCAACCAGCTCTCTGTCTAGTATGTCAAGCAGAATAGCTTGCAGTTATTTAAAAGCACTTTTACTTTTGCATTTTTAATTTGACTTGAGTGTTGTATGGCGTCTCTCTAGATTTCAAAGAAATACACTGCATACAGCCTATTGTCAAAACCTATACTTCATATTTTGCTAAAAATATGTCCAAAACTTGTTTAAATATAAATAATGTAAAAATATGATCAATTTTATTTGTTGCATTTTGTACATAAGAAAATTATTTTCAGGTTGATGACATGGCAATTTATTTTATTTTATGCTTTTGCTTTTTATTTTTAATCACAACTCCAAACTTTTGAAACCATAAGACTTTTCGATGGATAATTTCCTAAAATAAAAGCTAGACAATGGGTTTTGTGAATTTCTTTGTTATATTTTCTACTATGCCAATAAGAGATACATTGATCAAACACTCAAACCTAGACCATTTTCTACCAACTATGGTTGCCTCAATATAACCCTTTATTCATGAACTTTTTTTTTTTTTTACTCAACTTTTGTAGTATGCTTATGTAGACTAGTCTTATTTTTTTAATTCTTGCTGCACTAAAGCTATTAGAGACATGACATGGGCTCTGTCCTTTCTAGCCATGAGCAAAGTGGCAAAGCTGTGCAATTACCTAACATGATAGAAATTTTTTGTTTTTTGCACAAACCAAAAATTTAATGTTAATTCATTTTACAAAACTTTTTACTTGTAGTGTATTGATGAATTGCATGCAGGGAATTGCTATTACTAAAAAGAATGGTGAGCTACGTCATTATCAAGCCGAAAGAATAAATATTTCATTTTTTTGTATTTAATTTATTAGCCTCTGTTTTTTTTCTTTTTTCTCTTTTTTATTTCCAGAAGTTTAAAACATACATAATTAATGAAACTTGTACTTGATCTGACATTTGTATACACAGAATTTCACATGATTCTTATAACAACCTATTGCATGATCCACCAAGCAGTACTACAGAATAAAGGGTATTAAAAGCAGTTTTTGTGAACACTTGTGTGTGCAAAGGATCAAACCCACCTGTTCAAATATGCAGGTACAAGAACAGTAGTCATCTACAATGATTATCAATCCCAATTAATTACCTTGGCTGTAAGTATTTTAATCTCAACTCCTCTCAATGTAATTGATACCATCTCCAAATTTTTTGGTAGTTAATAAATATTATATACTTTGTTAATTAAATACATTTTATAAACTCCTACTCACAGGTAAAGTGTTAATGATGCAGTGATTAAGTATTTATGTTAACTTTTTCTTAGGGTTCCTTAAATTTATATCAGGTCAAAACCAAACATTTTTACTCCAGTTGTAACACATATTTTTTGAAGATGAATTGGATCTAAATATTCATTTCATATTTCCCCAACATTAATGATATAAGGTGAATTAATTGGAATTCATTGGCTTTTTTCTGTTCAAGTTAATTTTCAGATCTTGGCAACACCACAAAGAAGTCACGTATTACTTTGCAAAAATCCTTAGCCTTTTTATGAATCCTATTATGTAGGCATTATCCAAGCAATCAATTGATATGCATTATATCAAAATAATCATCTTCCAAAATAGCCAGAAGAGTCAATATACTTTTAAAAACATTACCGAGATAACTTTAAACAGACAGAAACACAACATTTGGCCTTGACTTTAGCCCCATTAAAAGTCTTCTTATTCCCAAAGATTTTATACCACGAAGTTAAAGGATGCTTTCAATAATGAAAGATTGACTGTTTCTTCTTTGTGATCTTACAGATTTCTAAATAACAATGTCTGATATATAACAGAAGAGATTAAAACAAAGAAGTCATTAGTCATTTGTAAAATTGTCTCTAACCAATTTTCTTGGTTATTAATTAACATTTGCCACAAAATTTGAAGAAGTTGGGCTTATGTTTTTGTAGTCCCTAGAGTACTATTTTTATCAAAAAATAAAAGATGCACATCACTTTCTTATAGTCATATCTAAAATGTTTATTCTTTTTCACAAAGAAAAGAATTAATAATTTGATGCATTCAAACATTTGCTGTTACTCCTAAAGGTCCTTTTGGTGGCAGTATTTCTCCCTGCCTCTTCTCTCCAGAATCTCTTTCTATACTCTGTAATTCTGCCAGTTGACAAACTGAAGTACATACCTAAAACCTAAACCTGACAGCACCCCACTGCTGAGAGAATCAATTTCCTCTTTTTATTATAGAGTTAAAAAAAAATGCTAGATAATCTGCCTCTCACGTACCCCACTACTATCATCTATCATTGGCCACCACTCCACAAGTCATGACCCCTCTCTCATGGAATCACATAATCCTCAATTACACACTGTATTAATAACTCTCCTGCATTGGCATGTGCTACTCTCTTTTGACTGAAGGCCTTCCCTCTTTTTTCCTTCTGATAAATCAATGCTCATCTTTCAAGAAGTGGCTCAAATATCATTATCTTTTAGGAAGCTTCCGCAGATTTTCCCAAGCAAAGTATATCATTTTTCCTCAAGATTCCTAATATGCATCAAGACGGTGTGTATTATACTGTGCTATATTACCTCCTTTGCATTTATCTGTTCTAACAGAGTGTAGTACATCCAAGGTATGGAATATATCTCATTAATTTTTTTATCCTTCTTTCCTTTATCAGCAATGACTGGCAGAGCATAAGTGACTATTGGTCTTCAGATACATTGCTTATAGAACTGGTTCTTGTAGGAACACATAAAAACATTTAAATATCACAAAAAAATACCAGTAATTTTTTTCAGACCTTATGAGATGATACTCAAATTTATTAGCATCTAATTTAGATAATCCACCTATATAATTAAAAATATACAAATATCTTGGAAATACTGTATACCTTGTAACTGTGGTTTATGAGTAATGTCTATTTCCTAGCAGAAGCTACTGAAGTAAAAACAAAAACTTCATTTCATTAATTCTGTCAGTAGAAGAATAGTTTTATTTAGCTGTCCCTGATTATAAATATGTTGCATGGATAAAAATGTAAGTTTTATTTCAGAACCTTAATCATGTAGATAGTCTTCACTTTTGATAATTCATGAGTACACTGGTAGTGTGATAACTTTGGGGTTTTTTAAACAAGTATATATTTCTATTATGTAATGAGAAAACTATCCTAAAACCTTCCTATCAAAATATCTAAAAACAGTAAAATAAATATTGTTAAGAGGCCATTTTAATGTACAGTTGGGCTTACAAGAAAACAAAGGAAATTCCCTAGGGCTTATAGAGAAAGATAAGCAAGCACTGAACTCAGAGATGGGTCTTTAGGCTTCTGTGGATCCCAGTAACCTATAGCTTGGTTTTAATTGACTGCATATAGGAAACAGAAGACAAATATTTGGATCCAATGAGGGTTAGAAATCCTGAATAAATTCAAGACCCATGAAAAGCTACATACTTGAAGAAAACATTTTTTAAAATCAACCTTGAAGAAGTAGATAGAAAGGCAACTTGGCAAGCATCTTCTGTGTCCTGCCTTAGCTCTGGGTTTATGAAAAAAATCTCTCTTGAGATTCATAACCATAGGTCCAGAATTCACCTGGTTTGATGGCCCAAATTTATACTGCCTACCTAGTAGAAATACTGCAAGCCAAATTGCAATTTAAAGTAGACAGAAGTTGCTAGTGGTTCCAAGCTTCCAGTAGAAACTAACTGAAATCCTTTTTGAAAGACCATACCTCAGCCCAGACCGCAAAGATAGTCCACAAAGCCACAATTAAAGTCCGAGAAACATAAACTCATAATAAGGGAAATAACAAAGTAAACAATGAGAAAACAAAGCTGCAGAGCAAGAGGACAACATATCCATTAACTCTTCAGATATGTTTAGTAGTACTGAAAAATAAGAGGAATTAAAATATAAATAGTGACAGATAAACTATGTGACATACTTGAAGAATATTATGCCATTTCTAGAAATAAAGAATATAATTAAAATTAAAACAAAATTTTAAAAAACAATGAATAGGAAGATGATAAAGATATTAACTTTAAACTTTACTTAAAATGCTTATTAAAATTTCAAAGATAAACATGGAAAAACAAATTGAGTGAAAATGTTAAAACTGGTATAGGAGGAAAATGAAATATAATTTGATATTTAATACACTCAAAAGCATTTGAAGGGAGGGTAAAATAGGAAAAATGAAATAAATAAAAAATAACCTAATGGGAATTAACAACAGTCAGAATGTAAAGAATGAACAGAAAAACCTAAAAGGACATGTAATCTTTGATTATAATTAAAAGCTTTGTCTATTAGACACATAAAGAACTCCACAACAATATTTGAAAACATCACAATTTTTTTGAAATGTACATCATATTTATTAAAACATATTAAATGATAAGCCAAAAAGCAAGTGTTGAAAATTTTCAAATAATTAATATCATACAGACCACACCATATTCTTTGATTTGCATGCAATTAAATTAGAAATCTACCTTCTCGGAATACACTTAGAGTCTTAGATTTAACTGTGGGTAAGGACAAAGAGCTTCACAACAGTTCCTGAAGGTACTGACTGCATTTGGAACAGAAAATATAGAACACCACGTCTAAGAGCATTGTCAAAAACAGCAGAGATCTCGATGGACATTAAGAGGAGGCTACTGGCTTTATGACACAAGCAAAACAACAGAGTAGACAGAAGTTTAATAGTGAATTAAAGAAAGAGAAAGCTGAAAAGAGCTCTCTTCTGGTCATAGCCAATCTGTGGGTCAAGAAGGCTGTACATTCACTAGGCCTCCATTCATCCAGGCGAAATCAGAATAAAACATGAAGTAGGCATGAAAGCACTCCCCAAATGGACATAAACCTATCATATATGACAGTATAAGGCTCAACTGCATAAGAGGCTTAAACGCAACCTCTGACCAAACACTGACTGAACAACAAACCATTCTAACCCAGGGGGAACTCTTAGGAGGCCAGGATTAAAAATAAATTCAGATTCATCTCTAGGAGTCTGAAAAATTACATGTCTAAGGTTATATTCCCTGGGGAACAGAGAGAAATCAAAGCTACTAGTCCCTGGCTGAATACAGGGTCCAAAACCCAAATTCCTTAAACTGTGATAACTGCCCTCAAGTCACACACATACACATCCAATAACAAAGAGTAAAAACTTAATTGGATAAATGGGCTTCAGCGCAGCCTTAGACCAAAAAGCGGATAATACTGGCCCTAGGACAACACCAAAGTACCCAGGCTTAGAGAGAAAAATAAAGAAAACAATCAGAGCAGGGAAATCAGAGTCTACATACTGTAGAGAAAAGGGACTTTACAAAATTAGTTCAGCCAGATGACTAAACAAATAAAAAATTTTCTAAAAAAAGCAAGCAAACAATAACAACAATAATCTTGAAGGGTAGGCAGAATCAGAAATTCTAGAGTTGAAAAACACAGTAACTACAGTGCAAAATTCATTAGAGTGGTTCGACAGTGAATTTGAACTGGCAAAACAAAAAGTCAGCAAAATTGAGGATAGACTGATAAAGATTATGTAATCTGAAGAACAAAGATAAAAATAAACAGCCTCAGAAAAAATGTGAGACACCATTAAGCACACCGACATATGTGTAATTCCAGTGCCAAAAGGAGGGGAAAAAAAGAAAAACATTTAAATAATGGCTGAAAACTTCACAAATTTGATGGAAAACATTAATCTGCACACCCAAGAAAATAAGTGTTGGCAAGTATGTGGAGAAATTGGAATTCTTGCATATCGTTGGAGGGAATGCAAAATGGTGTAGCTGCTTTGGAAAACAGTATAAAGGTTCCTCAAAAAAATTAAAACTAGAATCACCATAAAATTCCTCAATTCCATTTATGGTTATTTATTCAAAAGAATTGAAATCAGTCTCTCAAAGAGATATTATCACCCTCATTTTCATTGCAGCACTATTCAAAAGAGTCAAGATGTGGAAACAACCTAAAAGTCCACCTATGATGAATGGATAAAGAAAATATGGCATTTACATACAAAGGAATACTATTTGGGAAAGAAGTTCTGGAATTTGAAACAACATCAACAAAACTTGAGGACATTATGCTAAGTGGAATAAGCCAATGACAAGAAGACAAATATTGCACCATTTTGCTTATATCAGATATCTAAAATATTCATAGATTTAAAGATTGGAATGGTGGTTGCCAGGGGCTGGAGGAGGGAGAAATGGGGCAGAGGGGTAATTAAGCAATAGGAAGAAAGTTTCCGCTAAGCAAGATAAATAAGCTCTGGTGTGGCAGCCTGACCCTGCCTGGCCATTTCCCACTTTAACAAGCTGGTTCCTGACTGACCCTCCCTTCCAGGGACTCTCCAATAGACATCACTTTTCTCATAGCTTGCTAATCAATGTTCTTCCTTATATCTGTAGCTCTGTAGGAAAGACAAGACTATAAAAATGCCCATTATGTTACAATCGGGGCTCAGCCTTTAAGAATCTGCTGAGCCGGTGCCTGCATCAACAAACACTGCTTCCTGCTTATAGCCTCAGTGTCCCATCTCTTCATTAGAGAATCCCGCAATACTAGAGATCTGCTAAACAGCAATATACCTATGGGCAATAACGATGTATTGTGCACTTAAAAATTTGTTGAGGGTAAATCTCATGTTGTGTTCTTACCACAATTAAATTTTAAAAATAAATAAAAATCTTTTAGGGACTTTATAGATGACATAGTCTTCAGTAAATGTTCGGTATGTAAACAATGTCTATTCTGCACGTGTACGATTTACATATTTAATGTTTAATCATCTGTATTTACTAAGTGCTTATTCTATTAGTTACTGAGAAGAGTATGTTAAATCTTTTATGTAATTGTGGATTTTTCTATCTCTCCTTTAAATTTAGCCAAGTTTTGTCCGCACACGCACCTGGCCCAGGACTCAAGAAAAGCCAAAAGAGATCAAGAAGGTGGACGATTTGCCAAAGAAGCAGGACCCGGCTACAAGTAACTGCACAGCGGCCTAGTCCAGGACCCAGAGAAGGTGGAAAAGACGAACGACGGAGCTGGAGGAGTTTGAAGACCCAGCGCTGCCCTGGTGCTTCCTTAAGATGAACAGCAACAGGCCTAATTTATCACAACGCCTGGGGCCATTCGCCATACTCAAAGCATAAAGTAACATGGCAGCTGCCTCTCTTCTGCCCAGAAGCCATGCTAAACCAAAGGCACGCGCAAAGGGAATTCTGGGAAATGTAGTTCCAGCTTGTCTAAATTCATTCTACATAGGCCTCCACCCTAGGTTAAGGAAGGGTTCAAGATCCAAGATAATCTTGGCACGAATTGTAACTCGTTTGACTCAGGATGCTAGTTGAAGCCCAAGTCTGGAAGAGACTGCCTTGAGAGAAAGTAGAGAACAAAGGGAAGATTACTGTACCAGGCCACTACCATTACAGGGTATAGCCACAAGAGCTTATTTAAAGAAAGAAGTATATATGTAAAATATTGCTGAGAATTTGTGACAAATAGGAGGCAAATGCTCACCCTCTAATGGCTTATTTGGTAAATTTAGGTTTGTATAACATATAGCACACATCTCGTGTCTAATGGTAAATTCTTTTGTGTGTGCAGGCGGTTACAATTTTAATTACACTCGAAAGCCTGTTTAAATAAAAAAAGCAAAGGAAAGGAACTTTTTTTTTCTTTCAAATATTCATAATGTATAGCAAGAATATTCCCAGACTAAGGCGGTGTTTGGCTTTCCAGTGATGAGTAATATTAAAATAATTTCAGGGAATTGGAGAACTAAAAGTTAACACACAAAAAAAGGGTGGGGGCTGAGAAGCTGACAGATGTTAGAAAGATCCTTGTGTTAATGGCTTTTTTGTTTATGAACTCAGGTTTTGTTGCGTGACTTTTGGGTAACAGCAGTCTGTAGAAACAAAATAAAAGAGAGACACAATTAAGCAAATTTCCCTGGAAAGAAGGGAAATACGGTGAGATTTCCCTCAGAAATGTCCCCTCCCCCATCTCTCAGAAGGTCTTTAGCTGGGAGTAGCTTCCCGAAGGACACACGGTTGTCATGGAGACCAGAGAGGCCTCCTCCTCTGCCCTCGGAGCAGAAACCGCAGGGCGGGTTGGAGCAAGCATGGGAACACAATGGTGAGCCCTTTTCCTGCTTGCGGTGGACATCATGCGATGACCTAGAGCACTGAAAGAGAAAAGAAAAGGAATATAAACAACTCCCACCACACACACACCACACACACACACACACACACACACACACACCCATCAGGGACAATAAGGATACTCTGATCACCTATTTATTTACTTAGCTAAAATTTAAACAGATCAAAAAGCTGTTTTTAGAAAAGCCATTTATCTCTTCTAAGGTTCAGTAAAGACAAAGTTATTACTACTCCAGTGTATTTAAATCGTTCCATGTAACACCAATAGTTATTAATAATAAGAATATTAATAATAAGAATATTATAACGAGAATATATAAATTCTTTAAGAAAGTTATATATCAGTTTAGTAATTAGAATCTTTCATAAATACCAGTAATATGCATAGAAAGATAAGCACAAACTAACAAATTTCTTTAAAATGACTAAAATGAGCACAAATAGAATTATATAGTCTATTAGTACTTATTTAAAATCTGTTTTATAAAAAGGCTCTATTTATAACACAAGAACAAATTGATTCAACTAGAATTTAAGAGGTAATTAAAAGTGAAAATGTGAGTCAACGATATTTAATAGCATTATTTTATATTTCAGTTTTCTGGACAAGCATAAATAATGTTTCTTCTTTTATTCTGTAGTCTTATTAAATTCAAAGCACAACTACTTTGTCTAGAAAATCATGGTCACACTTTCAATTTCTATTAACATCCTGTATTCTTTAGGAGAGAATCCAAGCAAGAAAAAGGAGTATGTAAGAAAATTAATAATAAAATAAATAATAAACTTACACGGAAACTATTTTTAATTACCTCAGCTTACTTCCCTTAAAAAAAATCAGATGAAAATACAAGTACTATCTTGAATTTTTTAAAATCCTTATATAAAAATGCCCTGAATGTCTTGATTTATACATTAGTCATGAGCTATATACAACACTAAAGTTATCGGTGTATGTTTCAAAATATTTAGATGATGGATAATACAGATGGAACTTTTGACGTGTAAATAAAGAAATGAATATTGATTTACTGAAGACTTTATCCCTCTAGATTCTTAAAGCACACTCAAACATATAAATACAGGAATCTATAACATAATTCCAACCCAATCTTTTCTGTGAAAAAAAAAAAATGGAAAATGAACCAGAAATGAAAAATGCTACATAAAATTGGATCTTAAGCTATAATGAAAAAACAAAATACACTTCTTAAGGGATACCCATACTTGCCTAACATTCTAAAAACTGATGCCATGATTAATATTTAAATTCTTCATGATGGTTATAATTAACAGTAATATTAATCGTAATAAAAAAAATCAAAGATAAATAGAAATGATCATGGTAATTTATTTTCAGTAAATTAGTTAATATTCCTGGACTTTTATGACTACTTTAACTTTTCGCTTTGAAACTTGAAGCAATTGAAGATTTTTTTCTATTTTCAATTTTCTCTCTCCTCCTCTCTTTCTTTCCTATAAGCAGTGTGCGTGACAGTGTGTACACATTAAACATCCATATTTATAGAAAAATTAAAGAGAAAATACATATATGTACATACACACACACACACACACACACGCACACACACACGCTCCTCTTTTTCCCAGAGGGAAATGTTTGGAAATAATATTTCCAGGGTCTATTTACCTCCTTATTCATCCTAGGAAGAAAAGAGTGATGTCCTTGAAAGAGTTTTTAATAGAAGGAACTGAGAAAACTTGGCTTTCACCTTTTGAGCTCTACTTCTGAGTCTTCCAGCCTGCAGAAAGACATTCAGATTTGCTGTTTGTTGCAGTAACCCTTGTGGGCCAGCTTTGCTCCAGCAAAGAAAATCTACAATTGTCTAGCTTTGTTTATGATACTGGGGAATAAATTTGGCGTTTCTCAAATCTCAAATATATATGTAAATGTGATCTCCCCTTTTTTAATTTTCAAATTTTACTTTAAGTTAATCCAGCTTCAAATATTTAATGATTTCACAATTCATATTTATCACACGGGGAATAAAATAGCAGAACTTAATCTATTCCAGAGTTGAAGAAGCATTGATTTAAAAATGTATAATAAGCCAATAAATATGTAGGTATGATGTAAAGAAATATAAAGAATCTTCCATTTTATCTTTAAAGACTATAAATTGGCCAGAAAGAAAATAGTAAAACAACAATTATAGACCGTGGTATTATGTGCCTGGTATTCATAAAATTTATCCTATATATCCCTGGCAAGAACTTAATGAAATAAGTTTTAATAATCCTATTTTAAAGATGAAGAAACTGAGGCTCAAGATCACAAAACCAGTGGCAGAGCCAACATTGAAATCCAGATCTGACTGGTGCCAAACCTGCCAAAATTCAAACCCTGTGTAGAATGCCTCTCTAAAGCTATCAGTTATGTTAGCTATTTCATAGCTATCTTTAGTCAATATTTTATCTAACATCACATTTGATATTGCTTAATATTTATCGAATATCTTTTTATGTAGAGAATCAGGTGTGAGAGAATAGAAAACTGCCCTTGAGTTTAAAACAATTTAATTTCAGAACAAGTTGTTCTGAGTTTAAAAGCCTTGATCACATGAACTGTTCTGCTCTGGACATGGAAAAGATTGATTAAATAGACAATGTCTCATCCAATTAGAGTCAGGCAGCACTGATACACACACAGAAGAAATAATTAAACACAGGCACAAAAAATGAAGCAAAGAATATAAATAGGGACAGTGCAGAGGTCAAAGCAAAATTCAGGCAAAACGATCACTGATTCAGTTAACAAATTTATTGAGCACCTACTGTGTTTGGCACTGTGCGAAATGCTGAGAAAACAACACTGGCCAAGAATATACAGTACACTCTCTGCTCTCATGGAGTTTACCAACTGTGAGAAACAAGGGGGCACAGAGAAACAAGCAAGGAATGTTAATTCTGAGTAAGAAAGCATAAAAAAGTGTGGGGGGGGGCAGGATATACAGGCTGCCATGGGAACAGAAAAGTGGGCACTTAATCCAGTCTTCACTACTTTCCTGTTCAAAGGACTATCTAAGTGAACCTGAAGAATCAAAAGGATTTAACCAACTAGGTAGCAAGGCTATAAGCTGCTTGTAGGAACAGATCATATAATAGTGCAAGGCCTAGCATAGATTCCTGGCAGAGTGGACAATAAATATTGTGTGACTTATCAAACTGACCAAATAAACAAATGAAGAGAAAGATAATATTGAATTCAACCAAAGGAAGAATGATAAGCCAGTGTAAGAGTTTATGTTGAGGAGTGGCTGCTAAACTTACCTTTCTTAACTTTACTTCCGATATTTAAACTCAGAAAAATTAGCTATCTTTCTCCTAATACAAATGATACCACTATGATTAATCTTGTACATATGTAATGTTCTTTGGAAGGATATCTGTAAGATAACTTTATTATATGAAATAGCAGCATTATTTAATAAGAAAAAGCAGGATACTGGCCAAAAAATTGTACGAATTATTTATGTCTTTGCATTACAGAAACATGCACAAGCATTAACATCCATGTATGTAAGTGTATTTATTGGTAGGGATTTAAAAGAAATTAGTACTATTAGCACCAAGAAGTTTACAATGGTTATTTTATTTTTTCATGTTAATTTTTAAAAAGAAATCCTATAATGCGGATCCTCAAAGAACATACACATAGAATATATATTCAAATATCTATGCTGATTTTGATGAATTATCACGTACAATTTGCTGAAAAAATATACTCAGGGTACTTAATTTAATGGTTTTAGGTAAATCGAGTAATATACATGCCTGCTGTTCTGACAATGATTATTGTAATTGTATACAGAAAGGAAAAATTATACCTGATAAGTGTACAGAATTGGAGGTATTTCGCCTTCAACTTCAAAATATCTTAGTGTTTTAATTTTTAAAGTATGAATAGCTAACATTTAAGGGCTAAAATCCACACTTGGTGCTTTGAATGAGTTATGTCAATTTATTCTCACAACAACCATATGAGAGGGAGGCACTATTTTTATCTCCATTTCGCAGATGTGGAGACTGAGGTTTAGGGTTAGAAAGAGGACAAAGGTCACGTAACCACTACAGAACGGATGCCTAAACGCAGGCGACTCCTAAGCCCATGGTTGGTTTTAACTACCAGAGTAAACTATCTTTCAGCTTTTTCATATGATGTGAAATTAATTTAACACAATATAAAGTAAAATAAATTATACTTCAAAGTGCATAGTTTATGTCATTTAATGTCTGCTTTTATCTCTATATCTTAATGAATGCACATTAAAGTAGTACTAATTAAATATACAATTTTTAAAGGGAAAATAAGATAAAATTTAGTATTTTACATAGTTACTTAAGTTCCAATTAGATTAATTTGATCTATTCAGATTTTTCCTGTATAAGCAGTATATGCATGAGATTACTATGCTAACAAAACAAATTTTTTTTCTTGATTGTTTGCAAGTACATAGTCTTAGAAAATGAAGTCATCTAAAGTCTATTGTATTTTAAGTGGAGATCAAACCAGATCATTAGAAGATAGCTAAGTCCACTCCAAGTCATTAGGAAAGTAGAAACCAATCTTCTTCTAGAAGAACTTTCATTTGCTCAAATTCATTACCCCTGTTATCCAAATTAACAAATTCCCAAGAGTGAGGGATCTCTTGGTAATACTTAGGCACCAAGAGTGTGAGAAGGCAACAGAAATGGAATATATGCCTACAAATGTTTTCTGGTTAATTGTGAATGTCAAGAGTTGGCATCTAAATAGTGGAAGACTTATGAGTTACTTTTCAAATAGTGGAAGACAGTATTATAATGGGTAATATTGTTTAAAAGAAAATTAAGATTATATATCCTGGAAACACATTTTTAAAAAGTGCTGTAATGGATGAGAATTTTTCTTAACAATATGCTTTTCTTTCATTACTTAAGTAGAAGCAAATTTGAAAATTAGAACTACTATTACTACTAATACATACAAATGACATTTCCATTAAAATTCTATTCTGGGAAAGGAAATTTTAGAGTAGAGGCTGGGTGCTGCCTTGCCAGTTGGCAGGAAGTCAAACATGTTAGCCTTGATAGTAAGTATTAAATGAGACCTGGAGGGGATGGTGCATGTTAAGCCACATTAGTCTCTAACATTTTAACCAAGGTTAGAGAAGATACACTGACACATATTTTTTGAGATATGCTTTTATTCTACGCATTCTTAATTGCATATGGATTACACATTTAGTTTTGAACATTTTGTCAGCATTATATCTGCCTTTGTCTTCTCATAAAAGAAAAGATATAAAGTTACTGTACTTAGAAGTGAAGTATTCAAATATACCAACTAAAGTAATAAAAATGGCTTATCTAGAGAGGAAGTTGAAATGGGTCGTTTCCCATGTTTGTCAGTTTTAGGAAGATGATTTATCACTCTGACTTGTCATTCACATTTGGTGCAAGACATATTTTTTTTTAGGTGAGGCAACCCTTGATTGACCTTACAGATTGCAAGGAACTTGTCATTTTATAATCGCTTATTATTATTATTTTTCTTTTATGCCTATAGTACCTGGTCTAGGTGATCTCCCATCCAAGTACTAACCAGGCCCGACCCTGCTTAGCTTCCACGATCAGACAGGATGGGGCTTGTTCAGGGTACAAGACATTTTTTTAAACATTTGATTTTGGCATCTGTAATAAAATTTAAAGAACAGTAAAGGGCTGCTGAATGTGATATGTTAGCATCACATTGTGAAATGGCACACTGATAAGTAAAGTAGTAATTAGGATTAAAAATCTTATGATAAGAATATTTTGGGGAAGATTGTCCCAAAATAGCAAGAAGCATCACACATAAGCTCTAGGCATCTAGTCTACCAATATATAACGAGTTTATGATTTAGAAATTGACCCAGGCTTCACATCCAGTTCTTTGAGCAGTTCCTGGATTGAAACCACTTGCTACTAAATGTTAATATGAGGTCACTAACAGTGAAGTGCAGTCTTGAGAGAAGCCTGTTCTGTATCACTGCAGCACTCCTCTGCATCTCCACCAGAATCACTGGTATAGCAAAACTGATGCAACTACGATAGCCCAGCAAAGGAAGAAAAGTTTAATTCCAAGAAGCACAAACTGGTGAAATTTTATCTAAAAAGACAAACTAAATTGAAACCATAGGAAACATTGGTTAATTTTTGCCTACAGTGAAATAATAGTATAAAATAATAACAGCAGTAAATATCTGACACCTAATGAACTAGACTATTTGACAGGTATCGTGTTAACGGTTGTATAACTGGGTCATTTAATCCTCATGGAGACCCTATAAGATTGAACCTAGTGTGAAAAATGAGAATCTGAATGGGTTCTTTGATTGCTTTGACTAATAGATTACAGCAGAAGTGATATGCCAATTTCTGAATTAGGGCCCTCATTCCTATCTCTTAGAAAACTCATCTCTGGGGAAAGCAGCTACTGTATAAGAAAACCAACTACCCCAAGACCGTCGCACTGTGAGGAAACCCAAGCTAGCCAAGTGGCCACGATGAGAAAGAGATGCCCAATCATGTCTCAGCTTTTCCAGTCCTATCATCCCAGGAAGACAAGTGAGGGAGTGTAATGGGTAATTGTATATGTCAGCTCGACTGAGTTAAGGGATACCTAAATAGCTAGAAAAGATGTTTTCTCAGTGTTTCTGTTAATGACTCTGTAAGAGATTAGCATTTGAATCAGTAGACTAAGTCACAAAGATCCCCCTCACCAGTATGGGTATCATCCAATCCATTCGGGGCTTAAGTAGAGCAAAAATATAGAGAAAAGGTAAATTTTCTCTCTCTGTTTTGTCTGGGACGTCTATCTTCTCCTGATCTCAGACCTCTGAGCTCTTAGTTCTTGGGCTTTCAGACTCAGACTGAGTCTTATACCATCAGACACCGCCATCCACCCCCTGCCCCCCATCACTTCAATTTTCAAGGACTCTATCTGAATTACAATACTGGTTTTCCTGTTTTGCCAGGAGCCAATTCTTATAATAAATATCTGTCTCTCTGTGTCTCTGTCTCTGTCTCTCTCTGTCTCTCTCTGTCTCTCTCTGTCTCTGTCTCTGTCTGTCTGTCTCTCTCTCTCTCTCTCTCTCTCTCTCTCACACACACACACACACACACACACACACACACTATAGGTAGGTTTCTCTGAAAAACACTGACTAATACAGGGAGGCAGCCCTTAGGGAACTCTGTCTCAGCTGTTTGACCTCAACTGCATTAGAAATCTTAAGTAAAAGCAGCCCTTCTGAACTGAATCAATTTACAGAATTATGGGAAGAAATTGTTGCTTAAGCCACTAATTTTTGAGGTGGTTTGTTACATAGCAATAAATAAAGAGAACACTGTTATGATCTCTCCAGGGGCTCTACTGTTTTCATAATAATACCAAGTCACCCCTACTAAAAGATGGCATTTGCTTTTTTCACTGTTTGATATTTGCATTGACAGTACAAAAGCATTAGTAGAAAAAATTGGGGATGTCTTAGCCTGAATCAAGACAGTGACACCAAATGATATGAATAGATATTATATTCTTACTGCTACATACATGTTTTAAAATATACAATTTTACTTTAAAATGTACTAGATGAAGCAGTAAAAATTATTGTTTATAAAATTTTGACCATGTATACATATATTTTGAGTATTGTGTGACAAAATGGGACTACACAACAGACCCTTCTGCTTTATACTTCTCATTTTGAAGAAAAGCAATTGGTTATTGAGCTTGGAGATAAACTACCTGCATTTTTCATGGGACACGATTTTTACCTGAACAACTGACAGACAAGCTATAGTTATTCAGGCTTAAGTATTCAACAGGCATTTTCCTGGAAATGAATGAAACGAGCCTGTCACTTCAAGGAAAAAAAAAAAAAACACTATTTTTGCCAGTGATAAAATTTAAATTTTCCGGCAATAATAAAAATTTTGTAATACTTGTAACTACTTCAGTGAATTTAACAGTTTCCCAATACATAAAAACTTTTCCAAACAATTCAGTGATGATATTAAAAATGTAATTTTTCATATTGTGTAATGAAATGTGTTAATATTTCAGAGGATCTGCATAATTCAGTGAAGCAGTATTTTTCCAATTGACCAATCCATGATAGTAAAAAAAAATAATAATAACCACATAGGAGTTAAGATCCACTGAAAGTGCAAAATAGGTCAACAGATTATAAATGTCACAGAGAATCCAAAGTTAATTCATATGGTTTCAGATTCCACATTGCAATTAAGTTTTAAGAAATATCCACTCATTGAGTTTTAGTTTAGTTATAAAGAACAATCTCTACAATTATATGAAAAGCTATGAAAATTCTTCTCACTTTTTTAATTACATGTCTATGTGAGGCCATATCATCTTCATACACTTCATCCAAAACAACATATGACTATTGACAGAATACAGAAGTAGAGATGGAAATCTGTATTTTATTAAATCAAGCATTAAAGAAATTTGCAAAAACTTAAAACAGTGCCACCCTTTTCACCATGTTTCTTTTGTTTTGTAAATTAGAGTTGGTAACACAAATATTTATTTTACCATGCAATGGTTTTATTATAGTTATTTTAAAATAAATTGATAAAGACATATTTAAAAAATTTCTTAGTTTTAATTTCAGTAAATAGCAATACATATAACCACGTGAACAAAAACTGGGGTTCTCAATAATTTTTAAGAGCATAAAGGAATCCTGAGATCAAAAAGTATGAGAGCCACTGCTCTAAAATAAAACACTTCAGATGCCACACACACAAACATTGATATGATTATATATTTTTTATGAGCTAAAAGATCATATGGTCCAGGCATCAAGGAAGTAGGCCCAGAACCGAAACAGGCCCTATCAAAAATTACCTGCAGATAGCATCATAAGAGAAATTACAAGAATGGTCTGATGGTCATATATCAGAGGCATACCCATAGTAGTAGTTTTTATTATTTCACTTAACAACATTATTTATGGATGGCAAGCTCTTTATACTAGTTATACACAAGGACTTCGCAAATTATATTTACACACAGTAACACACAGTATTATGCCATGGGGTTGTTATCAGACGTTAACAGAAATTTTATTTTTTGTTCTGTCCAATTGTCACTAAGCGAGAAAGCTAGATAATGAACTCCTGCTTCACATTTACAGCAATGCCATTCTTAAGTTGACAGCATGTCTTCTAAAAAAGTTAGTTCCTGACTGGAGAGTGAATTTACTATTCCCTGAGTTCAGACACTTAAGGCTCTCTATATATAACAACATCCTTAGGACATTTTTATAATTTTATTATTACATTAGAGGCAAGAATAAGTCTACCAGTAATAAGCTGAATGAAATTTTTTTAAAGTAATTAGGGAAAGACATTAGAAAAGGTGCTATTCTGTGTTATGCTTAGATTCTTCTTTAGGAAAATTTTAAACACATATTTTACATCCAAAGCTTTTCTGGAGTAGCGCCCTTAGTGAGAATATTGTTGCTAACTTTGCAATTTATTTTTAGTCTGAATTACAGATAACCCCTTTGTTCTGTTTACAGCCCACACACTCATGAAACATTCCCTCTTTTCCTAACACAGGATTCAGATGCTTCAGTACTCTGGGAAGAGAGTCATATTGTCACTACATGACTCATTTCGATAAGGAGCCTGTAACATTTCATCAAGATAGCGTTGCCATGACAAATAGATACAGTATGTTAATTGAGGGGAATAGAATTAACACTTCAAGTGCATATGCAGTTATATTAATATAAATGCCTACATGCATGCTAATTGAAATGCTGCAGGAGTTATATCTTCCTTCTCTAAGGAGCTTATAGGAAATGCTGTCAAATCATTATTTTTTTTGGTTGCATAAAGAGTGTTGACTGGTTTCCAAAAAAGATAAAATACACTATTTTAAATATATGTTTTCCTAACTCCTTCTGGCAAGTAAAGGATATTTCTCACTAATGGCATTGTCACAGATAGAGGAAATAACATACTTTTAAATATTCTATATTTCTTAAAAATTCCCATGACTGCATCGTCAACTCTGTTTCAAATGTGTATGTGCACTTACATAAAGAACATAAGGCATTAGGTCAAGAGCTATACTAAATTAAAAAGTTTTCTCTTTTTTTCATAAATAGAATAATGTCATTTATGAGAAAGTACTGATTAGATTTGTGCTCAAAAAGAACTGTACATTGATTTTTAAAAATATTACTGTATATAACTTTAATGTTTCACTGAGCTCATTTTAAGTTTTAGCCTCTCCTTCTCTCACATCTACCCCCAGCAAGCACGCGCTCGTGCGCATGCACATACACGCGCACACACACACACACACACACACACACACACACAGGAATTTAAACTTGGTTCCTTAGAAATGTTAAATAATTCCAATAATGTATAACTCAGATTATCTAAGGAAGTAACACCTGAAATAATAAAACACAAAAGAGTGACTTTATATTAATATTAATTTTAATGTAAATAAAATTGGTAAATTTTTAAGCTTATTAAAAATTAGAAAAGTAACACCTTCTGATTCACTGGGGTAATGGCTGTGAGAAAAAGGTAAGGTAAGAAGACATATAAGACTAAATCAGAGCTAAAATAAAGATAGATTTAATGTAAATATATTGGTTAAAATAACAAACAACATTTCAGAATGCTTTACAGCTCTATGAACATCACACCAAAAAGCAAAAATAACATGGTAGTTTAAAAACATCAAATATCTCATTAGTTACTACAAAAAATGGCCAAAAACTTACTATCTGTCAAAAATATTCTGTCACTATTTTTCACTTTTCAGGTGTTTTTATTTTTCGCTTCATGGGTCCCACTTTAGTCCTAGGTAAAAGGGACAAGGTTAATGGACGCGCTCACATAAAAATGCTGCAAGCAGCAATTAATGCCATGGTAGAGGGCTGGAAAGGAAGGAAAGAATAATTGTGAATAAAGAGTATTAGAAATTGGGAGATAAACCGAGGGTGAAGATGAATTACAGATTGCAGAGCTGGTGACTGGGTGGCGGTACCAATGTTTAAGGTAGCAAATACAGGTAAGGCAGCATGTTGGTGGGTGAAAGCAACTGGTTCCATTTGGGAAGTATTGTATATGAGATGTTATTTAGGTATCCTTGTAGATTTAAATTCATATCAACCAGCTCCGGAGGGTATGTTCATAACCACCAAATTGTGCCATACCTCCTAGGTGTGTTGTGAGGATTGAATGTGCTAATGGTTATAATAAGCTTATCATAGAGTTAGGAAGAGCTCGTTGAAAGATTTCTGTACTTGTCTTGAAAGTAAGAGGCTATAAATCTCCAAAACATCAAAATTGTGTTTCCACTGCTCAAAGCCAGCTTTTGATTACTTTGATCAACTAAAGGTATAATGGACTTTCTTTAAAATCTGGCCCTAGCAGACAGCTCAAAATGCTTTTCTCTTATCTAAAGGTAGTCTGTCTTCAAAGACAATGAGAAGCTTATCATGTTAGAAGTTTTGACCAGAACAAAAAAGTCTAGAATTGATGAAGTTATTTTTATAAAACTTTTCCTTACCTGATATATTTCTATTATTATCTAGAAACAGAAATACTAGACAGTCAAACACGCTATTCAAATATAAGATCTAGGAATGTGGCTCAACTGAAATTTTCAAGCTTATATAATCATTACTTTTTATAAAGCTTATATTTCACATTTATAAAATGCAATAGCTAAAAAGAAAATTAACAATTCAGTCAGTCTTTCCTGGGAAGCAAGGCATATGCGTTATTCATATCAATAACTCAAGTGTTAGCACAATAAATTGTTTTTGAATTAAATTACCAGCATATATTAGAAAATTTTCTGGAAAAAAATTTAAAAATATATTTAGCTACCATTTTAGTATGCTACTTCTCACTGAAATTATCACTGAAAAGAAGTATGAAAGTTCAAATAATTTAAATAAATAAGAGTATAACTTTGTCTAGTCACCTGCTAAAAAGATTTTATCCAGTAAATGAGATTCAGGCAAATTCACATCGGCCTGCCACTGCTATGGCATTCATGTGAAAATAAATAAAAACAAGCAAAGAAATATTAAAAACTAATAAATAATAAAAATATAAGCCATGTCTCGTTTGGTCTAACATGGAGCACAAAAAGAAACATTGATCTTCTTGCCTCATAGTTATTTGTAAAAGAAAACCCATTGTCAATCAAATTAAGTTGGTGTGATATAAAGCAGGAAGCTGGAATCTGTACCCTTCTGCAGGATAATATAAGGAAGATGAATCCAAAGTCTATATTTTCAATTAATAGCTCTAGCAATTGTTAATGAAACCAGTTTTTAAAATCACCTAGCCTAAAGCAGGAACAAAAAAAATAATAATCCATAGAATGTGATGATCAGGATTAATCCATTTTATCTAGTATAATTATCTGAAATATTTTTACTGACTCGGTATGCAATAGGAAAAAATTATTTAAATCATTCCTTGTAAACACTATTGTACAGTCCCAGAGACAGAGTTTGTGCACTACTGTGATGACCTAGATTCTCATAACAGCAAATCTTGGCTACAGGCTTCTGGGTCTCTTCAAAATGCAATTAAAATTTAAACAAAAGTGGAAATATGCCCTTTTGCTTTTCACTTTCTGCAAAGGATTGTGGTATGAACAGTCTAATATTCAATGTGCATTCATTTTACAATCTAAAATAGCTAAATGCAATTAACTCTAGTATGCTTGGTGAAGTGTTCTCCCAGGAGAAACAAATCTCATCCTACAGATCAAGAGATGTAAAATGAACCACCAACCTTACACAGAAATATTCTGGCTTGATTTTTTTTTTTAAAGTTTAATGGCATTTTATTGCAACACTAATCCTTGCTCCTTTTATTACCTTTAAATATTTAACTGCCTTCCATCACAATCTCTCCAAGTTCTTTGAGCCTGGCTTCAGCACAGCTGGGCCACACTAACCGTTGGCTCCCAGTTGTATAACTAATGAATAAAGACCATGAAAACAATGATCTGGGGAGTATGTTGGGTTGCTAAAGAACCAAAGTGCAATCAGGAGGGAGTCTTAGCCTCTCTAAGTGCCTATTTCACTCCAATAATACTTTCTGAGCTATTATATAAAGAAGAAATTTGGGTTTAGAACATGGAGTTGAGCAATCCAGGCCAGTCACTGTCTTCAAAAAACTCTGCACTTCATATCTATTTGCCTCTATGTATATCTATCAATATGTCATTTTCTATCTATCCATATAACTACTACCAACAGAGTTTCTATAGTTAACACATTCTCGTACAATGCCTATTATGTGGCAGGTGTTGGGCAGATATTAAAAAGATAGTCTCTGTCATACATGGCCAGTGTCTAACATGGAAAACTCGCGTAAAAAGAAAAAGAAAATCACAATGCAATGGAGAAAGCACTTCAGTAGATGTAAATTTAACCGTTATTGTGTCCAGTAGTATTCATCTTCTTCTCATCCTGAAAATACAAGACAGAAAAATCCAACATCATCTATTGCAATAACAGTGAATATACAATGTGGTCCTTAGCTACATACTTATAATCTTGTTGGTAAGAGTAATGATTTAACTCTATTTCCTCTTTTTCCTTAGTAGTAATTACAACTGTTTTGTTATTCTATTCATAAGTATTTTTTAAATGAAAGAAAAAATATATCTTTCTTCAGTATTCTTTTCGTGAGTTATTCTTATAAGTCCAGTTTTCACAGTATTCATTTATTTTATTCCTCTCTGCACCAGTCTTTTTCTCTTCTACCATTTGTAGGTAGAGGAGCCTAGAACAGATACATTATAATAATGATGACTATGAGAAGTAGCTACATAATATCCTTCTATAAACATATTTCAGCTACTGGAAATTCAAATGGCAGCATTATACTATTGACTCACAGCTAGTCATTGAATAGAATCCAAATAATTTTGAGCCTATATTTTTGCCTAGTCAGTCATTCTCCATCTATATAGTTTGCTTTTTGTTCTCAAATATCTTCTGTATGTTTATTATGAATTTTCCAATTTCTCTCCTGTGGTTATTGACATATTAAACATATTTTGTGGTACCTGTCATGCCATGCCCAGTGTCACTAAATCTGCTGAGTGATTGTCACTCATGCTGCGTAAGCATCACGCTTAGTAACCCTTCCTCTTCCATCCTCAGATAAGAAAACATTATGCAAGGGCCATCAAATCAATGAGAACCTTTCTCATCTCTCTCCCTCTGTCTCACAGATATAAAGACTGTATCTAGTAGATGTTGAGCAATAATTGTGTACTCCTGAACTGGTAACCATGTTTATTTATTAAAAAATATTTTCTGAGCACATAAAGCAGTAAACAAAACATGCACAGTCCAAAATCTTTACTGGCGAAGGAAAATGATAACAACAAGCAACTGTATGAGTGATTATTTTAAAAGTCTAGGCTAAGCTTTCCTTTTATATAACTTTGCAATATAGGAGAAGACCTGACAGTAGGACTATTAGGTATGTAAAAGAGCTGAGGATGTTGTATGTTTGGGCATACATGCCTGTGTATTTAGATAGACAAGATCCCTCAAGGAAGTAACCCCAAGTTGCAACTTAAAAAATAATTAGTTAGCCATGCAAAGGGAGACAAAATGAACACCTCAGGAAAGAGACAACAGATGTGTAAAAACTCTAGGACAGGAAGGAGTTTGTAACATGACTAAATTGGAAGAACAGCATGCTGGTGTTTGGTAGGGAATTAGAAGATTTAGGGTGGGTCAGGCCTCAAAAGGCAGGCAGGGGCCAGATCATGATAATTCTTGTAAACCGTCTTAAGAAACTGGGATGATATATAAGTAAAGTGAAGCAGTAGAAAAGGAATAAGGAAGAGTGAAGCAAATATGAAAGATCAGGGGACCCCTGGGCAATACCTCATTCCTGGCTTAAGTTCACTGCAGCCTGCCTCTCCTCTCCACTCTACCCTCCATGTTGCCACAAGTGTTACCTTTATAAATACAGATCTTATACTGCCATTTTCCTGTTTAAAATAACTCTGTCGACTCTCTGTGTTTTAAAGATACAGTTCCAGTACAAATCCTTAAGGAATATATTCCCAATATACAATATACTTTTCTAGAATCATCTTCTGCCACTTCTTCACATATAACCTGTACTTTAGTCATCCCAAGCTTTTCACTCTTCCTTAAAAATTGCATATAGTATTATGTCTCCTTGTTTCTCTTTCCGCCCTTTCTCTGCAATGTCATCTTCTTTGGAAATTCTACGAGCCTCAAATGTCATCTCATCCATGAAGTTTTCCTGGACTATATTTTCTGTACTCTGATAACATTTTATCTGTTATTTATATAAAACATACCATCTTCAAGTTTTATTTGTACATTTCTATCCACAAAATATGAGTATTTTATGGGTATTTTGTGATTAATTTTTTTCTTGTACCTAGTACATAGCACATAATACTCAAAATATTTAGTAAATGAGTAAACATTACTTTTCACTGAAATCAACACATTTTATAGCATTCGCAAAACTGAGTTTTACAATTATGGTTAATGTTGATTTTTTCCCACTGAGTCATCTAGTAATCTAGTCACTATTCTATTTAAAATGCAATAGAATAAAGTTCTAAATCATGTATTACAAAATATACAACTTTTACTAGTTATGAATTTTTCTTATATAAAGTATGACTCTATTGAAACTATATATCTCAAAAGATGTGGTAACATATAAAAGATGTTAATGTATTCCCTTCTCTAAAAAATGTAGTTCAAGGAAAGTAGTAAAGTGGAAGACAGGTAAAAGATAAAGACAATTATTTCTCTTTCATATTGAAGTGACAGAAACAACAGAATATTCTAGGGGTCTTTAAAGATAATAAGAAACTACCTGCCCAAAATACTTTTAGAAAATTTCTTCCCACTGAAGGTAAAATGAATTAAATAACATTTAAGGGATCCTCTGATAAACTTAAGCAAACCTTTAAAAGTCAGATCCTGATTTCTCATAGAAATCGAATACCTTTTTTGAACCAGAAGACCTTTTGGACACAGTTCTGATACACATAAACTCTTAGACCTTAGAATTCACTCATCTTCTTTGGACCTGTTAACTATTTGTTAAATGATGAGTTGGAATAAGTGAAATTACTTCTAGTTCTTATGGTCTACAATTTTACATTTTAAAGATTATCTTTTTGTAAGAAGATCCAAATATAACCTATTTGCCACTAAATAGTGATAAAAGTAATTTTAGAATATTTTGATATTGTCTTATTCATATGTATAACATTTCAAGAGGTTTTCACTTTTTTTAATTGATCTTCTTTGCCACCTTCATTCCACACTCTGCTAATGTCACTGGTTACCACATAAATAAACATACTGGCACTTTCAGTATGCTCAGTCAAGCTGCTTCCCTAGGAAAGGCCCTGAGAGCATTTGCACCATGATTCTACCTCTTTTTGCAGAATTCCAACAGCAAAATTCTCCTTTAGGCTTAGAATTCAGCTGACCCAGTTTTTCACTACCTGCAGCTCCAGACAGTCTGCTGAAATTAAAATTGCGCCTCTATCACCTTTCCCCTATTAGGCAAGGAGCTCCCTTTCTTTGAAGATTGCTCTTAATGAGAGGTAAGGATGTGCATATGTACTCCCACTTCCCACAGCCATTGCTGACATTTTTAGTTCACCTTTTACAGAGAACTATACCAGACCTCACAGTTCTCCTTAGCAGAACCTTACATACAACCACTGATAATCACTTAGGGTTGGCATCTGAGATGTAACTTGCCACCCCAGGCCAGATAGTTTCAACATCTACCTCCTAGCTTTTATCTAAAATAACCAGATAATAGATTTTAGATTGTCATATAATATCAGTTTTTATATGTAGAAAAGACTGTCTCGTTTGAGCTAATTCTGGTTTCATTAAATGAGTGTAATTAGAGGTTATAGGATATTAAGAAAGAAAAAAAGGCTACCTTCTTTTCGTTTTCTACCAGCACCCAGTGCTAGAGAAAGATAAAATTAAATTGCTTTCATTTCATTCTTTAATTATAATATTATTAACTATATAATCTATGTGGAGTCCATAAATCTAAGGTAGAATGTCTAAAATTTAGCAATAGCTAAGAAAAAGTTTGGCAATTTTCTAATAGCCATTAGAATCACAAAATGACTATCTCTTATAACCTGCTCATAGTTGCATGGGGTGTAGACAACTGATATAAAAATTTGGAAGCATTAAACTTTAGCTACCACCATTTAGAATTTCATGTTATGATTAATAATCTCTTGGGAAAGCATTATTTTCAGACAAAAAAAGAATGACCAAAAATTCAAGGTTGTTCTCTAGCCCAGTTATTTGTAAATGTAGGCTACGTTTACACCACTGAAAAATAAGTAAGCAATAGAATGGAGTAAGCCACAGGCTTTTCTAGCCTATGTATTTTGGCCTGGTTTCTCTCAGAAAATATTGTATAAAAACTTACACATATATAAAGTTGTTGATCAATGGATAATCCCAAATATAAGATAAATATCCTTTAACTTCACTATCTAACTATAATATCTGACATCATAGATTTGGAAACTTTGAGTGAATATATGAAACAGAAAAGATGAAAAAAAATATCATCTTGATAGAAAAAAATCAGTTTGGGGAAGGTACTTATCTCCGCTTCAACTTATTTCATCTTCATTCTAAAGCAGGGGTCCCCAATACTCAGTACCGGTCCATGGTCTGTTGGTAACTGGGCCACACGGCAGGAGGTGAGAGGCTTTACCCTTATTTGCAGCCACTCCCCATCACCACCTGAGCTTTACCTTAAATCATCAGGCATCAGATTCTCATAGGAGCACTGGTCCCCCGGTCCCCCGGTCCCAAAAAGGTTTGAGACTGCTATTCTAAAGATGTGCTGTCCAATATGGTGGCCACTAGCCATTTGTAGCTATTGAGTTCTTGAAATGTGGTATTCATTATTTACTACAAATGTAAGACATATACTAGATTTTGAGGACATTATAAAAAAGAATGTAAATAATGCAAGACATTTATTAAACACATGTTTTAAGATCACATGCTAAGGACGTGGTTCCATAGTGTATTGGTTAGCATGTCTGCTTACATGTAGAAGGTCCTGGGTTCATACCCGTGTGAAGCCACAGTCTATGGTCTATGGCCATGCCATCCTGAACAAGCCCGATGTCTGATCTTGGAAGCTAAGCAGAGTCAGGTCTGGTTAGTACTTAAATGGGAGACCACCTAGGAAGAGCAGGTGCTGTAGGCACACATAATAATAATAATAATAATAATAATAATAATAATAATAATAATAATAAAAGATCAAATGCTAAGCAATTGATCTTCCTTACAGCCTGTAATAGAGTGACCACTAGTCCCAGTTTTTCTGAACTGAGGAGTTTTTAGAATGTGAGACTTCATGTGCAAAACCTGGCCACATCCAGAGCAAACTATGATGAACTGGTCATCCTACATAAAAAATTAAATATTATTTACTGCATTCTACAGATGAAAAATATATATATAGTGCAGAAAGATTCAGTAACTTGGTGCAAATTCACACTACTAAAAAGTGGCAAAGAAGGATTTTGTCATGCTTAGTTTGTACTACACAGTGTAAACAATGTGTTATACTCTTCCCATCACAGCAGATTGTTTTCTTTTATATGTATTTCTCTAATTTATACATGTAAAATAATAATATGAGGTATTACTTAAAAATCTAAAATAACAATAGCTAACATCAATGTTATGTTGCTTTATTTAATTCTTATAATTCCATGATATAGTTACTATTAATATTCCCATTTTATAGATAAGGAAACTAAGGCACAAGTAGGTTAAATAACTTCCTTATGAAAACGAATTTGTTTGGTTAAGCAAATAGACTTAACCTAGACAGTATGATTTCATTATCATTGAGCTATATTGTTAAGATAGCTCTTTAGAACTATTTGTCAATAAATATTGCAAACACATCAGATTTCCTGGTACTATGAAGTGACTGGGAAGAGCTCAGGGAAGTATGGAAAAGTTGATATGGTAACCTGGACTCTAAATCCACATATAAACACTTAATTCCACAGAGTTACTACATTTAGGGTCCACGAAAAGTAAGGAGAGGATCATAAATACATTTTATTTGACACTGTTATTTTTGAATTCTTAATTTTGTTTTGTCTTTTGGTTCACCAATGTGTATTTTTATGTTACTTTTGAAAATATATGGGTTATGTATTTTTAGAAAACATGCTTATATAGAAATTAACTTTGCTGTCTTTATTCATGAAATAATTGGTTTTCTATAAAATTCGTGAATTACAACTTTTTTTCCCCTCTAAATTGTATAAAAAATTAGAATGGGTAGTTTTGTTTCATTATCTTTCTACATATGTAACAGAGGAATCATCTAATGTCATCATGATTTTTATTTTATTACAAAGAACCTGCTTTTTATAATCTCGGTATTTTTGAAATATTTTATAACTGTACTGGAAATTTTGTTTTAGTTACCAAGATGTGCCTACCTATAGATTTCTTTGTATTGATTTTTGCCTGGAACATAGAGAACCTTTTCAACCAGCATTATCAACTCAAGACATTTTTCGCCAATTATCTTTGGTGATTATGAGCCAATTATTCTAGTCTTTTCTTCGGATCATGTATAATTTTGAGATTGAATTTTCATTTTTGGCTTTTCATATCTATGATCGCCCTCATCTTTTTCATTATTTTGCCTTTTCCTGTACATTCTGAGAGACTCACTGTTTTTCACATTACTGATTCAACTTTCTGCAGTGTCAAATCCATCTTTTACTGTCTTCAATGTGAATTAATCCAGATATTGAATTATCATCTCATTTTCTTTTGAAAACTATATAAAACTATATATATATATACACATATATATATACATATACATATATGTGTGTGTGTATATATATATATACCCCCCCACACACACACATAGAACTATATGCAGAAATATACATTGTTATATATACATATACACATATACCTTTTAGCATCATATCGGAGATGCCAACTATTTTTAAAAATCGAATTATTAGGACTACTTTTTTGCCGAAAGTAAGTTTTCATAGTCCTCAAGGCAGATTTTTTTTCTTTTAGTTACTCAAAACTGAGTAAGTCATGCCTGTCTAGACTCTTAACATTGATTGATAGAAAGCATTCAGTGACAGCGAATGAGCAAATTAAAACCCTTTGCCCTTCTTGTCCTGATATAATCTCTCTCTATGATCTACAGTGTTAGACAAGAAAATAAATATATATTCAGCCCCACTCTCAATATATAAGAAGATTTTGCTCTAGTGAAGTTCCCCTGCACTGAAGTAGTACCTTCTAATACCTCTTTCTCATTGGCTCTTTGGTCCTTTTCACAGTGGAGTCAGGAACACTACAAGTCTGATACCATAGCTCTGAGCATCCTCTCTACGTTACTTGACTTGTGCGAAGCACATCTTTCAGAATGTAACATGCTACTGCCAGTAAGAACACCACCACCCTCCTCCTGCCTAATATCCTTTCAACTGCCTTTACCATGTACATGGAGGTACCAAAATAATAGTTTAGTTTTGCTCCAGGTTTGTATTGGTTCAGACCTTCCGAAGTGTGTGTGTGTAGAGGGAAAGAGTAAAAGTTGACCTGAAAGAGAGAAAAAAATTATTTTTCTACCCCTTTCATTTAGAGAAAATCATAACAAAACAGGATAAGATTAGGAGTCTAGTCCCCTTTCGTGGTTCTTGCAGGTACTGAAAAGTCCTTTCAGATTTTGTCAATAGATTATGTTTCAGTTTCCCACTGTGATTGCATCGTTAGAATTTCTCTTTATCTGTGTCTTCATAGGTACTGAGAAGTCATGAGAGGCTGCAGTGAGAATTAGCTGGAGAACTTTTAAACAAGAACCCGCTAGAATATCTTTAGTTCAGCCAATCTGGCCTTATAAATTTCAAGAGTTCCTGGAATTAAATATAAATATTTTTCATTTAACTTTCTTCACGATTTTCTATGAGTCTTTGAAGTTCATTATAATAACAACAACCAAAGCATGTTGCTTTTGATCTCTGGTGTTGCCGCAGAGTGACTCTTTAAACATGCTGGGCTAGATAATTTGCATATCCACCTAAATAGCATCAAAGATTCATGAAGCACTTTGAGTGTAGTGCAGGCAGGTTATCAGACATAAAAGGGCTGCTTTTGGTTTTGATGCCTCTGCTGAGTCACCTAATATGTAATTAGGTTATCTGAAAATCATAATGGTGACATTTGATTCTACTGTTCTTTCTAATAAAACAGTCACATCAGAATAACTACCTTCTACATTAAAACAATTTTTCCCAAGACTATTAAGTTTGATCTAACAATGTTAGAGCCATATGGGCAAGCCTTCACAAGCAGACTTCAGGTGTCTATTTTGCATTGGCAGGAGATGATTTAACAGGACATTTCCATCTCTACCATTACAAATAAAATATTTGCATTAGCAGCATTATACATGCAGATCCCAAAACAAATTCTATTTAAAGGTTCATAATTGCAGGTACTGTGCTATTAACTAGTGTAATTTTCTTTACATTCTCTATAATTCAACCTAAATGCTAATTGTAAAATATTGTACTTTTTCTAATTCAACTTTACCTATAGCACTGCCATCATCATGATCCTCTGAAATCACCTCTTCTTGGGAATCACGTTCCAACAGCTAACTTTGGGTATCAAGGGCATTATTTAAAGAACTTTACTTCCTAATACCATTATGTGGTACACCTCTGGTGAAACTGGACATCATTTTCTCCAAATTTTCATTTCACTAACATGAAGTTTCCATTAATTGAGTTTCCAATACCTCAACCATGAATATGTCAACCATGAATACCTCAATCAGGAAAATATGTCTATGATAAAGGCTTTAATTCTCTTTTTTCTTAATTAAATTGGTTGGTATATAAATATAGATATTTTTTTAAAAAAGAAAAAGAGCACAGAGAAATGTGCATAGGTTAATCGTGGTCAGTAGAGTTGAACAAAAATTCAAAGGGTTTTTGTAATGTGCTTACTGGTAAATATCTATTGCCAGTAAAAGTATTATGAATATCATAAATTCAGAATTTTTCTTGCTACACTTTAAAAAACTGACAAATTTCATATACCTACAACTATACCAAACAGCCTAATAGACTGAATAAATAAATTTTTAAGCAGCATATTTAATGCAAGCATCTGAGTTTAGTTCAAAGACCTGTCTGGAACATTTCTTTGACTATATTTTTGTTTGATGTGTAAGATGCATGTATTATTTAGAAAAGCTGAAAAAATAATGGCAAAATGAGAAATAAAATCACTGCAGGGAGATAATTATAGTACATACTTAAACTAGGAATTATAACAGGCAAGGTTATATTAAAAAATTGCCATTATAATAATGCATTTGTATTATTTACATATTTTACTTTTTTTTTTTTTTTTTTTGGCTAAAAGCTCCTATAGGTCCCTAGCTTCCACTAACACCCAAGCACAAAGCTGGATCCCCCAATCCAACGTCTACCACTAACGGATTGGTGAACAGTGTAGAGCCCAGTTCCAGCAGAGGGTTACTGACCACTGAGTACCCAGCTGGAGTTTCTTCAGCTGGAGCAGCCATGTCAGTGGGGCTGGGCAAGTGGGACAATAGTGGGACTCCACTGTGGCAAAGAGATGGCCTGCGCCCTCACATTACTTCAGAGTCAGAGCCTGGCCCCGCACCTTCCCTAAGGCCCTACCTCTCCTCCTTCTAGTTCTTGCTCTGGTGACTGAGGAGGGTGTTGACCTTTTGCCTGAGATGGAAATACGAGTGAAGACCCATTAGCCCTGAGTAGGAAGACAAAACAATCAGTTTTTCTTTAAAAAAGTTTTCTTCATAAAAATTCCCTATTTGTTAAGAAGCACCTAATGTGAATCTTAAAAGATTTTAAGGAGTCAACATTTCTCATCTTAATTCACTGCCAATAACTCAATCAATAAGCTCTAACATTATTTGTACTTCCTGTCAAAATAGTGATCGCTACTCTGTAGATATCCCACATCCGCATGCTAATACAAATCTCTACACCAGAGTTTCTCAACTAGTGTGCAGCAATTGAGTCATGGTCTGAGGAGATGGCTCATTAATGGGACCTAGAGCAGCCGAGACTCCTGTGCTATTAACTACCCCCTCCTCGGGCTATGTGAGCTTGTCGTATAAATATTATTTTCTATGTATGCAGCATCTTGAATATATTGGAAGTAGTACTTTAAATTAATAATTATTAAGATGTTTGGTCTGTGGGGTCCACTTTCAGATGATCCCTAGGCAGATTTAAAATGCACACTCCAATGTATTTTTCATTTAATTTTAAACATAGATCCATAATAACGTTTACTTACTAACACAAATGCCCAACTAGATTTTTTATATTCAACTTAAAATTTCTTAGGATTCCTTTTGACATACAAGATAAATCAGCACTCCTTGTCATGGTCCAAAAAGCCCTTTGTGATACTTTCCTGCTTCCCTTTGTAGATGTCTCCCAGAAAGTCCCAGCATTTACTCATTGCTTGACGCATATTGAACCTCTAACATTTTTTAAACACACTGTGTTCTTTTTCTTTGCTATTCCATTTGCCTAAATGTCCTGCTTCCTTTGCTGACCTTGCATATTTCTATATATTATTTAAGATTCAACGTAAATATAAGTATTTACAAAAGTTTTCTGTCGCAAAGGCTCTCTTGGCAACAACCATCCCCATAGCCCACCACGCACGGTTCCTCTTACTTATCTCCATATGCCTGGGAAAATTGGTTTATCTTCCCTAAGATCCCAGGGAACCATCTGAAAACATTTATTGTTGCATGAGTAACACTATATTAAAGGTAACAGTTTACAAACTTGCTGTGCAATTAGATGGTAAGTTCCTTATGGGCCCAGAGAATATCTAACTCACCTTTTTTCTGTAACTCATCTTTTTAACTCACAGCAAATGATGGGATAGTGGTTTTTAGTTTCATTTGTTTAGTACTCTTTTTCCCTGAAATCAACAGCACCACAATTCTTTTTCTCCCATTCCTCCTTTTCAAACATTTGGAGCTATTATTTCCTTTCATTTCTCTACTTTCATGGCCACTGGATTTGGTTTTTGAGTAAATATGTGACTCAAGATTACCTTCTTGAGTCCTTTCCTCAGATATAAATAAGTTAGAGGTGTTTCCTTTCTCTTTAAACTAGGAGGATATGGTCCAGGAAACTACTGGAAGTCATGGATACAGACAGACAGATAAAGCTAGTTTAAGAGGAGGTCACATAATGAGAGTAGCAGAATTGAGAGAGAAAAAAAGCATCCTGTTGGCCCTGCAGACCTAGGTTTGGGGTTGTTCAGCTCTACCATGGACAAGCCCTTTTTTGCTTAAGCTGATTCAAGCTGGAGTTCTATCATAACCGAAAAATGCTAACCATTTTCTCAATAATTTAAGTTAGATGACAGGTAAAGGAAGGAAGGAAGGAAAGAAGGAAGGAAGGAAGGAAAGAAGGAAGGAAGGAAGGAAGGAAGGAAGGAAGGAAGGAAGGAAGGAAGGAAGGAAAGAAGGAAGGAAGGAAAGAAGGAGGGAAGGAGGAAGGAAGGAAGGAAAATTTAAAAGTTAAATGGCTCAGGAAATCCTTTCAGGCTCACTAAACTCATTTAAGGATTCAAATGTTTTTGAACTTCTAATCAGAATTATTAGTGTTGGGTGGCAATCATGTGTTAAACCTCCAGGATGGAATCTCAAAACAGCAAAACAAAACTCTGTAATGAATGCAAGGATCTACTATGTAAATCATAAAATAACAATGGGAAGAAAGCTTAAAACATTCCTTGATTTTACTTTAAAATTTCTCTACGAACTCAGAATTCTTCTAAAATTAAAAAAAAAAAAAGACTGATATTATGCAATATTATGTGGCTATGTTAATTTGGCCACTGGCTTCCAAAATGTAACATTATTATGAGATGAGAATAAAAACAAAATGTAAATTTTGCTTTCTAAATTGACAATTTAAAATATTGAAAGGTTAACATAAAAGATTCTTAGAGTCTAATTGATAACTGCAGTTCTAAGAAAGATAATTATTCTACATTGATTTTTGAAATTTTAGAGTCTAGCAAACCTTGTGTAGGTTTTTCCGATAAATACTAATAGCACTGACCTGTTTACACTTCTTTTAAAAAAATTATATACTTTAAGTTTCGGACTTTCAAATTGACAGCCCATTATATTTTATCATTACGTAATATGCACCAAGAGCAATATGCTAGGTGCTGGCTAGAAGCTGCAGATCCAAAGTAATTTTTCAAATGGAAATTAATTCAGCCGTCTAGGGAAATACTACCACAAAACAATGCCTTGCTGAATCTCATTAAATCAATTTGGAAAGGCATATGGGTAGAAAGGTAAAAATAAATCAATAAGATGAAAAAAGAAGTATATTGCTTTGCAACAAAGAGGAGTTATAGTATCCGGTTGCTAAGTAACAGAATTTTAAGCAGGAATTATTTATCTTTATAGGATAAGGCAATTTTGAGAATTGGAACAAAATACTGTTTGCATATGGTCCAATTTATACAAACTGCATTTTTCTCAGCAAGGCCTACTCCATCTTTAAAGAGGGAGATGAGTTTTCACCAGAGGAGCAATTGCCTAGCAACAAGATGCTAAGGAGAGCTGAGTTTTTTCCAGAAAGAGCTCAGTCTCTCTCTCCCAACCACAATGACCTCTAGCACAGATTGATGCCCTTGAGAGAACCACCTTAACAACCAGAAAGCTATAGGAAGAGGGTTTGCCTAAGATCACTACAAGGTCTAAGCTTTTTCTTTTGATTTTAAACAGACAACACAGTGCTCATTATTCTGTGTTTAGCATTACACAAACCATTTTCACAAACATGCTGTTACTCCTTTTAAGCTCCTGGCTTTTATCAGTGTTGAGTCATATGACTTACTAGCTACTGGCCTCAGGTCTATCTGGTCTTACCTGAATGCCAAATGTTTGTTGAAAAGAATCGATCTCTATCATCTTAACTATGGCCTCAAATGTTAGACTACCCTACCTCCACCCTTCACAGTTTGAATAGTTCTCTGCTCTCCTTACCTTTCACTCTCCTTGATAACAATTCTAAGCATTTATTCTTTTTTTTTGTTTTAATTGGTCTCCTGGTAAGTACAAAGTACTAGGTCAAAAATTAGTAGGAGTGGCTGAAAAGTGAGGCAGAATGGAGTTGGGGAAAATGACAGCTATCTGCCAGAGAGAACACAGGCATTCTCGGGAGACAGGAAGCCTGGCGATAAAATTGAGTTTTCAATAGTGAGTCAAATTCACCAAAAAACATTATTACAACCGAGGATACAGAGCCGAAGACAGTTCACAAATGTAATACAAAAGCTGGTGCATTTCACCAACCTTTTATTCAAACTACATTTAATAAAATGTGCTTCCATATATATTCAAACAGGGAAACTGGACTTGGACTATGTTCAAAATAATTATTCTAAAGGATATAGGACAGTACTTACTGAATAAATCTTTTGTCAAATTGTAACTACCTGAGAAAAATTAGGAAATGTATTCTGCGCAAACCAGATACAATCCTTGAGGATGTCTGTATTCACATGTATAGTTCTTACCTATTCTTAATGCAGATCTCATTTTTCTTTTAAACGACCAGAGTAGGCACATCAATTGACTAGGATTGTTTAAAATGGTAAAAACATGTGATCTAATTTTCGAAGGGATGTTGCTGAAAACTCTATGCCCAAAATTAGAGCTTCAGGCTTCTCTGATTAAAATTAGAGCTTTAGGCTTCTCTGATTGCTCTTTAGGGCCTGGTGGCTTGCCTCTCTGCTGCCCTCATGCGAGTTGACAGAGGATAGCAGCACAGAAAATCCTGTCTCAAGAACAAACCTACCGTGTCCTTGGCATAGAACTATGAGAAGGGAGGGAAGATGTGAAAGCACACGCCTTTCTCACGGATTCCAGGAATGTGGATTTGTTGTGACTCGATCACTGTTCAGATGGGTTTCTAATGAATAATATTTTCAGGCCATATTTCAAGAAGAGGAGAGTTTTTACAACATCTAAAGAGAGCTCAAAATATACATTTAGATATTAGGAAGGAAGAGGAAACAGGATTTAATTGACTAAGTAAGGCTCCAACTTGTGCAATTACAGAACATTTAATGCCAAGAACTAAATCTTACTGGGTTCTTTTTTTCGCCTTACATTGTTTGCTGGCAGAATGATATACATCAACTCCAACTAACCTTATTTTATTAAAATTAAATACACTTATTTCTTTTTAAAAATAGGCTATTTTTACCAAGTTGTATCACATTCAAAATGTGAAAGAAAGTTTCTATTTTGAGCTAAATTTTTTAGTATACTCTTCAAATATGCCAATCCTTTTTCTTTCTGTTCTGTGCCTTGGGGATTTTAAGTATTCTCACAGCTTCATATATCATACTTCTGCAGATAATTCTCAAATGGTTCCCTTTCAAGCTTCTCTTGTATACTAGACATTAATTTTTGAATGTCTCACCACAGTTTCAGCATAAAAGGATAATTCCTTCTGTCCCCAAGCCTGCTTTTATTTTGATTTTCCTATATTCGTGGGGAGTCTTATCATTTTCCCAGGTTTAAAATTAAAATTTATTTTTGATTCTTTTTCTTTTATTCTGAATTCATTTTCCAACCAATCAATGCTAGGAAACCCACCACAGGGTTACTTATAATAAGTTGGAGATTCCTGATGAAAAGTAGATGCTTTATAAAATGAATGACTCAATGGTGGCTGAATAGATGGGTGGATGCATAGGAAAAGATAGATATTAGATAGATAGTCATAATTTTGAAAAAAAGGGTAATACGATAAGTATATTATAGCAAGGACATGGAATTTAATTGAAGGCAGGAATACAAAAGGGATAGGCTTCATAACAAAGTGATTTTTAAGCTAATATTTATAAAACAAGAAATTGTTAATAAGGTGAAAGAAGAAGAAAGCATTTTAGGCAGAGGTATTGGTCTGTTCTTAAACTCTGAAGGAAGGAGGAGCTTTATATCTTCACGAAGTTGCCACACGGGCAAGGGAGAAAGAAGGGCAAGATAATGAAGTAGACAGAGTGGAAAGCTAGTCAAAGATGCCCCTGGTTTAACATGCCTATAGTTTGTTCTGTTTTATTTTTAATTGAATCTAAATGCCTTTAGATAGGAATTACAGGTACATGCCCCAGGCCTCATCATACACTATATAGTCTTATAGGCAGGTGAATCATACATTCATGCCCACTGCCTATCTTCCATAGATATTTGAGATTGAAATTGGGCCTTAGAGCCCATGTGATTAGAGATATTATCCAAAGAGCAAAAACAAAAACAAACAAACAAAAACAAAACAAAACGAAAAAACCTCTGGAAGATTTTTAATGAGGGAACTGACACATTCTGATTTGAGTTTATAAAATACACTAAAACATTTTTAAAACACAGTAAGTGTGTCCAACACTTTTCATTGCTATTAAATGTGGTGTTTTTGTTATGGTTAGGTTAATGAAGTGACTTGGATGAGCCTACTAGGACAGTAGGCTGTCAGTCACGGAAGCCCAGAAGAGCTGTCTAAATTACTCCAAGTTGGGATCTGGGTCTCAGCTTCAGTTTGGCACCAGCTAGTGGCAGTTGTCCGCTCTAAGTCAAATATTGGTAGAGACGATTCTGAGAGCTATGGCTGAGATTTCCAAGACAATACCAGCAATATCAGAAATCTGTTGTTTTGCTACTGCCTTCTAGGGAAACTGGATCGAGAAAAAACGAGGGGAGTGAAAGTTCTTCATGCATGTCCCACGACAGGAGTTCTTGAACTTTTTTCATGGGTCTTGCTTTCTCCCCTTTGGTCCCCTCCAATAAAAGATGAGAACTTTGCCCCATCTGTCTTTGACAATGGGGGCAGGATGGAGAATAGCAACCAATCACGAATCACATGATATCCAAATTCTCTTAATTACTGATGGTTGTCATGAGCTTTTACGGTAACACTTCCAGCTGTTATGTGAAAAATGGATTCTAGGTGGAAGAGAGGTTGTTTAGTTAGCAGATTATTAGCAGTCACTTGAAAGAGCTCAAATGAGAGATGAAGGTTTTTTAACTAAAGTGGCACCAGCAAAAATGGAGGTAACGGGACAGATTTAAGAAACTCAGGAAGTAGAATCAATCTGACTCAGTGATTGCTTGGATGCCAGGGAGCAGAGGAGGAAAGAGTCAAGAAAGATCTCTGTGTACTCAGGTTTCTAACATGAAATAAATAAATAAATACATACATACCTACCTACCTACCTACCTACCTACATACATACATACATACATACATAAAAACAGCTCAGTTTACTGAAATACTTGGGAGGAAGAGATTTTCAAGAAAGATCATGGGCCAGGAGTTAATAAAATGAAAGACCATAGGTTGGGGTCAGGGAGGAGTGACTAGATATGGAATTCATGTTAAAGACTCATTTAGTCTCCAAATACAGTGGAAAATATTTATTTTACCTTTTTCACAGAAAGCTCAAGGTTAAGCATTGTTCTATGTTAGCTGCTGAGAGAGTCCATGTAACAAATCACCTGAAGATAGGTGGCCTCTCTCATCTACACGGAGCCAAGGGTCTTATTTTGGAATCCATGAAGCAGTAGATGAAGAGCATCAAGGAATTTGCTTACCAGTTCGAATGGAAGGGAACCTGCCATGGTGTGTGTGTGTGTGTGTGTGTGTGTGTGTGTGTGTGTGTGTGTGTGTTTTCAGTTGCAGAGCCAATAAATATCATCAGTGCTTAATGGGATCTGTAAAGAAAAATACTACTTTTTAGCTAACGTCAGTAAGCTAAAGGTTAGATATTTGAAGTGAGTTTCCATTCTTACCCCAGTTATATCATCCCAGTTATACCATGATCAAATCATTACATTTTTTAATGCTTCTCATTTTTACTTCCTAAAACAGGGCTAATAATGGTTCCATTATTCTTCATATTATTCAGGGCTCCACTTGGAGACAGATGGAGGGACAAATACCCCAAACTCACTCTCTTCCCTCTGATCTCATTCCAGAGCACCCAACCATAAGTCAAACTGCAAAGTTATCCGTTGATGTGCCCTGCACAGCCTATCCTGGGATGGCAAAAAGAAAAGTGAAGGATGGACAGTGGGTCCTGAGGGGGAAGGAGGAGTGGATTAAAAAAAGCTACATAGCCCATGCCTTTAAGATATGAGGCTCTTAAAGCTAAATAGACTAAATTGGCTCTCTCACCTCCTTCAGGTTCTTGATAAAATGTCACCTCTGGTAAATCCTGCTCTTATCACCCTATTTGAAGTAGCAACCTACCTTACACCTGTCCCTGACTCTCCATGCCTCTTTCCTGCTTGGAGTTGGAGTTTGGTGGTAGCGCTGTCACTATTAGGCTGTGTGCTTCACTTGCTTTTTTTTTTTTTTTTAAATTGTCAGCCTCTCTCCACTAGACCATAAGCTCCAAGAGAGTGGCAAATATTTTATCTCCTAGAACACTGCCATATCCTCAATGATTGCATCAGCAATATCTGATACCCAAGAAGGGCTCAATATATACTTATTAAATAAATGAAAGAAAGTGTAAATCAGCTTCAGAAAGAAAATTCCTATTCTGTGTTTTAAAAACGGAAACCAGACCATTAATAACAAAACTGTAGTGATTTTTTTCAATATCACTGCAAATTTCTATTGGTAATTTTCATTACCTGAATTTTATCTTCTAAATCTCTTTTTCCAAATTCCGCTTTCTTTTTTTTCGTCAGCTCAAATATTCTTTTCTATTTAGTCTTTACCATTTTGCCAAAAGTTAACGGCTCTCTGACAATCTTCATAGCACATTATCTGTATCCCTAGTAGCAATACACTCCCCTCCCATATATATTGGTTATTCATGTGCATCTCTAATCAGCAAAGCTGCATCTCAAAATCTGTGAAGCATTTGTGAGGTATGAAATGTCCATGCTCTAGAGCGCCGAGCGCAATTCGCTGCCTGCAATGCGGACTTGAAGAGCGTCAGTCCTGGGGTCACACTCGCTATGAAACACTGATATTTAAGGTGTCTAAGCTACATAATGGAGTTGCCGCAAGAGTTAAATAAAATGATGCATTTAACCCATTAGCCAATGAGTGTTTAAGAATGTGTATCTACTATTAGCTTAGTGAGTGTTCAGCATTTGTTAAACAAATGAATCACAGTAGTAAGATATGGAAGAATGGAATCTGCACAAGATGTAATCTTTCCATGTCCTTGTTTAGATGTTTGATGAGTCCTTAATGTGAACCAGGAAATAAATTAGTGTTAAGAATATTGGTTCTAGAGTCAGCCTGCTCAGGATCAAACCCATTCTTACTATTCGGTCTTTAATTGTTCTAACCCATAGTGAACAGAGCTGGAATTGTAAATGATCAATATCACTAATTATTATAGACACTAAAAGCCAGACTGAAAAAAAGTTTTCTTCAAATCTGACAGGCTATTAGACATTCATAAATTTTAAGAATTTAGTTTGCATGTTAATAAGGAAAGAGCTATAATTAATCTTTTTAGAGCTTCTCATTGCCAAGGTCTTTTCTTTTCAAGATAGAGCTAAGCCTAGACATTAGGAAGAAAATTATTTCAAAACAAGCAACGTTCCAAAGAGGTAAAATATAACTTCAAAAAATCCTTTTATGTGTTTGTAAAAAGTAATCCTCAAAGCAGCTGTTATTAAAACTTTCTACTTTCTGTCATCCAACAGTGTTATTTCACAATCATTAATAATTAATCATAAGACTCTGATTCATTCTTGTACACTCTAAAAATAGGATACCATGAACAGGCTTAGATCCTTAGCAACAGAATATTGAGTACTCTATCAGCCTAACCTGGGTACCTATTTGCATTTTGCAAACAGATCTGTCTCGGGATTGCTAAATTGGAAGGTATTTCATATCAAAGTCAGAAAACATGTTTTTCCTATTTGCAGTTATTTAAACTCATCTCACTAAAAGCCTCAGCATTTCTTCTGTTCTCTACTGGCCTGGGGGTAGAGAACAACAGAGCTTGTACTACCATTTTGAGCCCCTAAACATAGAGGTCATCAGATATGAAGCCTACCAAATGATCACAACAACACGACCAGCTACTTGATGGGCATTTCGGATGTCCACCACGTGACAGATATTGGAATGAGTATTAATGAAAATGTCATTAGTACTGGTGGCATCTAATCTTTTTTTAAATGTAAATTTCATTTGTTTAGTAAGCAGTACTATGTACTATTCTATATGTCTTACAAATATTAGTTAATCTTCATAAGAACCACATGGGGAAATGAATGTAAAAGTTAAGTATGCTTTCAAGAGTCAGAGACATAATATATAAAGGATCCAGAATTGAAACCCAGGCAACCCGGGTCCCAAATCTGAGAGCCTAAGTCTTAGGAAATCCAACAAATCAGTAAACCGTGGATCTGGTTAACAAAATATCTGTATAGCTCTTGGCTTAATGACAGGACAAATGTGGAGATGGGTTTGGTGTGTATGTTTAGTTTAAGTGTATGAAAGTTCCTCAGTTTAATATTCAAACTACTTAAGTCATCAAGTGAGATTCTATGTATGGAGTTCACTAATATGAAATAATAATCAAGACACCACAAAGCTGAGCATAAAGGTGTTTATCACATGCCGATACAAAATAGCAGAGCGACAACTGAACAGCTGCCACACTCTGCATCAGGCAGTCCTGGGCTCGCCCAAGAAGAGAAAACAGCATTTCCTTTTTCTCCCCCGTGAAAAGTAGTTTTTCTCTCCCTTTTTCAAATAGATTAATGAAGATGATAGATGATGATAGACAGACAGACCCCCCAACACACACTTCTTATGCCACCAAATTCCTCTTCTGTTCTTTTTCTCTCCTCAAATGAGATAACTTCAAGCCTGACCTCATGAATATCTTTCTGGAGTATTCAATCCATTAGCCATGAACCACAAAAATTAATTAAATAAGCAAGGTAAAAATTTGGTTGCTCAGTCCAATAGCCACATATGGCTAGTAGCTATCATTGGACAACACAGATGTGGAGCATGTTCACCACCACAGAAAGTTCTGCACTAGGGAAAGATAGGAGCCACCTCCAGTCCTGTCTCCTGGATGTGGTTTCAGAGTCACTTTATTTTTGTGTCATCACAGAGCTACACAGTTAAGTTTAAGAAAACCATCTACTAAAAACATTGAAATTATCTGGCAACATTTACTTTATCAGACACTTCCTTCAGTCTGCCAACATTCCTTGATCAAAATCATTGGCAGGATTCCACGGATTTTTCGAGTTTTTTTTTTTTTTTTACCTTATGTAACATCCTTCCAAGTAGCTGTAAATAGAGAACTTACTATACATGATTTTTTAAATCAAAAATAAATAGATAAAATTAGTTTATTCTTTTCTTTACCTAAAAGTTTCATTTCACTTAATGCATTCTTAGGAGAAAAAGCATCTTTACCACATGGTTTTCTATCCTGCTATAGGCTCACCTCACTTTGTCTCTCAGAATTGTAACCAAATGAAAGAAACAATTTCTGTATTGAATTTTCATAATATTATATCACGGTAGACTGGTAACAATTAAGCCGCTATGTCATCAACTAATAAAATTTAGACAAAAAAGCATGATTATTATACCCTAAATATTAGAATAGTTTATCCATAATCTCTTTGCTTAATGTAAATTATAATATCTGCTAATGTATATATCCGTAAGATGTTTAATTATCACTTACTACATGTCTGATGCTGCATTAGTTGTGCCCCCTGAATTCTTACAATACAATTGAGCTTAAATTAATGAAATATGAAGGTGATATCTGTTGCTCTTTGAGTTTCCATAGGGAGATGGTGTCTCCCTACATTCAAATCTTTGCTCACATTCTCTAAAAATCATTGTTCACCATAAGTCCTTTTGCTTTTATTTCAGTCTCATACAGCCAGGCCAGGCTGCATCCTGCCCCTGGCTGAAGCTACCATCCCACGTGAGTTCAGAACATCACCCTAGCCCTAGCCCTCAGCTCAGGGGTTTCTCACAGTTTCCTCCATTTTTCTCTTTGTTCAGAGGTAAATTTGGAAGGTGAGGATGCGGGTGGAGGTGGGGAGTCATCAGTCCTGCTAGATGTACCTGTTAGGTGGAACCGAAAGCTCTGCAGAGAAAGGAAATTTGATTTGACTAAAACTCAGCATTCCTGGGAAGGAATGGTGGATGATAAAGTTAGAAAGTTATTTCAGAATTATGAAGGGTGGCAAATGCCCTAATTTCACCTTTAAACCAGATTTGGTAGATCTTGAATGTTTTCCAGCAAAGGAAAATTTTTATTAAAATAGTGCTCTAGAAAGATCAATCTAGTGATAATCATTTAGGAGGCCATTGCAGTATCCTACAGCCCCTGCTACTCAAAGTATGGGCCACAAGCCCACAGCGTAGGCAGCACCTGGGAACTTGTTCAAAAGCAAACTCCCAGGCCCCATCCCAGGCCTATGAGGTCAGAATCTGAGTTTTAATAAAATCTTGAGGAGATTTATGTGTACATTAAAGTATGAGAAGCAATGCCCTAAAATAACACCCCAAAAAAGAATGGATGGATACAAGAGAAATTGTACTCCAAAAAAAAAATGGTAAAGATCAGAGACAATAAGATTTCAAGATTGGGTTACTGGGAGTATGTAAAAACTGGCCCCAACAGCAAATTCATAATGAGTTTGACTATAGTTAATGGCTTACAGCTGCATTGCTGCTTATTTTGAAAATAATTTAAATTGTTAAATCATAGTAATATTTCAATTTGGAAAAAAATCAATAGAAAACCTGCTATTATTACTTTAACTCTCGAAGATTTTACATGGCTTATGTTTTTAATGAAGCTATCCATCAGACTTTTCATTTTCTTTCTTACAATGTGGCAAATTTAGAGTCTTCCCCCAAAGTTCCCTTTGTCAGTAACCTGGGCATTTCTCCAAGCCCAAAGATAGTAGTGAAAATTATAGGCTCTTCCTACATACTTTCCTTTTTTAAGCAACTAGATCTGGGTTCCATATTAGCAAGCCTCAATCTTTCCCTATTTGTAGAGGTTTTATTTTAAACACAAGTACCTCCTTGGTCCTGATTAAAACAGAAAGCCTTCAAAAGAAGCTAAATTCATTAGCATGCAATTAGGAGTGTTGGTTTGTATAGTTGATTTCATCTCTTACAGAATATACTTGAAGTTTTAAAAATATTATGATAGAATTATAGACATGAGAAGGCATCTTAAACAGTTAAATGCTAAAAAGGCTAATCTTTGATATCAAGTGTTGTCAATTTGGTTCAGATGATATAAATAAAATATAAATAATGATATAGAAATAGAAAGTGTAACCATAATGAAAAGCGAGCCCCTCTGTGTAACATAAATGTTGACAATCTATGGCCATGCTACCTTGAACAAGCCCGATCTTTTCTGATCTTGGAAGCTAAGCAGGGTCGGGCCTGGTTAGTACTTGGACAAGAGACCACCTAGGAAGACCAGGTGCTGTAGGTGTAAAAAATAAAAAAAATAATGGAGTGTAAGCCGACAAGGTCCTTGCAATCTGTGAGGTCAACCAAGAGTTGCCTTGCCTAAAAAAAAAAAAAAATTAAAAAAAAAAAAAAGTCTACTGCCATACCAACCTGAACATGCCCAATCCCGTCTGATCTTGGAAACTAAGCAGGTTCGGTCCTGGTTAGAACCTGGATGGGAGATCACCTAGGAAGATGAGGTGCTATAGGCGTTAAAAATATATATATATATATTAACATAACTCTCAGAAGTTTTTCCCTTCATGGAAAAGTTAAAATTAAGAAAATTTAGTTGATCTCAATAACATCCTGGTCCACTCTCAAAAACAGAAAACTTATCTACAGACATGCTGAATAATTAAATATATTATTAGAAACTGTATAGTAATAGAAAAAAATCAGTTTTTAGAAGTATCTCAGCATTTTTTCAAAATGCCCCTCAGAAGACAGAAAAGGGTATTTTTTACACCTTAATAATGATTAAATTAATGTTTCAATAATTACATCTTTCTTCTTTTGGTCTCGTAATCTCACTTCTAAAATTTCTATTCTTTTTCTCTGAAATTTGCCTATCATTTCCACACTCATCTGAAAGCCTCTCATGTCTGCATTTGTTTTTTTTTCTCATTCTGTGTGTATGATCTACAACATATACACTTTCATATACCTCTCTGATTAAAAACTTTAATTTCAATACTTCCAGTTTCAAAAACTCAGAAATAGGTGCATGGAGAGCGTTCAGGGACTCTCCTGGTCTCTGTAATTCTTCTACATAATTTTGTTATATATCCAAACAATATAGGATATATGATCTTTTCTCCCTGAGGAGTTAACTTGCACAAACTCTTCATCATTGTTCATAAATTTTTCTCAAAAATATATATGTGCACATTCCTTTATGATATATTGCTTCACAGAATTATGAAGACTCTCTATGGAATATCTCACTTTACCTTACGCCAATTATTCAGACTTTAAATTGCTTTTTGGACTATGTTAATGTCTTTACTTCAGAAAATTCTTTGCTTTGTGATATTAAAGAAACAGACAATATCAATTCAAACATTTGTTATTAAAAATGGATTATTCTTACAGCATGACAGAGATTATTCAGGAAATAGTTGTGAAATCACAGTTAACCAAATGTTACCAGAACAGCCCCTTGCTCCAAGATTTTGAGAATATTTAACTTTATCATATAAAAATCTCAGTGGATTCCAGAAGTATTAATTGGTCAAAGCAGAGAAAAATAAATGAGGTAGTATTTCCTGTATAGAAGTCCTGGGGCTTGCCTGCATGATAATTAATTTTCAAATAAAAAGCTACTGAAATCAAACTGGGTAAATTAGGAAAAAGATCCAAAGTGTACATTTATATTGACATATATTATGGCCTTGGAAAATGAGCCAATTATAAGAGGGTCATTCTTTGTGGTCAATGACGCAGATATTTCATAAATAAATAACTTTTCATCATTCTCAGTGAAATGGTCTAGGTATAAGTCATTTTTATTCTCTACTGCTACCCTAAATGAAGTATTAATCTCTACATTCTGCTCATAATGAAATATGCGCAGATTTACTCTCACGTTTGAACAACCTAAAACTTACCTGGTAGTTTTAATTTCCTAGGTTCTTCATTTTAAAGATTTCATTTAAGTAAAGAAAATTATGGTGGTATGAATTATCTTTATCTGGATTGTTCTTATTTATTTTTCCTACAAAATTGCTTTCTAAGAATTGTCTGGTCCTTAGAGTTTCCTTAGGGGAAATAGATATGCACCTTTTCAATTCTGTTTTCCTACTTTTTAGGGTAGAAATAAAATTTGAAAAAAAAATTTGTTCCAGCAAATGAGATATCTCTAACCATTCTTTTTATCACATAAAGACAATTATTTTCAAATAAATCACATTTTAAAATCTTAAAAATCAGATAGTCTGCCTATTATTTAAACTATTCCATACAATAGAAAAAGTTCCACCAACTTATTTTATGAAGATATAATAATCCAAATTTTAAAATATTGATGAAACAGTTTTTAAATGTGTACACCAACCAAATGTCTTATAAATATGGATAAAAATTTATAAATAAAGCAATAACAAGTCAATTTAACAGTATGTTAAAAGACTAACATGATGATAAAGTAGAATTTGTCTTAGGAATAAAAGAATTGTTCATAACTGGAATATATAACAAATATAAACAAAAAAAATCTATAAAAAGTCAATTGGAAATTCCAACAATTATTTCTGTATGAGGACTCTAAGTAAAATATAATTAGGAAGAAACTAAATATTCTGGAGGCTATCTAACAAAACAAATGAGCAAAGAAAAGAAGATAAAGTACTAAAGCCATTTATATTAAAGTGCAGAACAATGTAGGAAAACCCACCAAGTTGGAATTTATTTAAAATTATTTTGAAATTTCTAGCAATTGCAATAGTATGAAAAGTAAAATATTTGCTATGAATGTTGGAAAAGAAGGAACAAGATCATCTATATTTGCAGATGAGATTATTTTGTAGCTAGAAACCCCAAGAAAATCTATTGAAATACAATTAGAATTAAAAAGAAAATTACATAAGAGGCATATGAGATAAATATGCTACAATCAATAGCTTTACCTTCTTAATAATCAATACAGGAAGAAATGGAAAGGAAATCAAAATAATAATATGTTATTAAATGGAGAAGCATAAAATTGATGCTGAATGGAAAGACATTATGCTATGTTCATTCCACATTAGTATATACATTTAACATAATGATAGATATTGAAACTAACTATGAAACTACTATAATTAGAAGAGTATAACATTGGCACTGGAATAAACAAATTTGGAGAATAGAACAGAGAATCTAGAATTACATCCAAATATACCTAAGAACTTTACATATGAAAAAAACTGGCTTTTAATTCAGTGTTACTCAATTAGAAACTCATGTTAAAAAAAAAACAACACAAATTTAGAATCTTATCTCATACAATATATTTTTTAAATTCCAGGTGAACTCAGTGCAGTATTTAATTACAATGCAATTAAAATACCAGATGAAACTCTTAATAAAGATTTTCATAAGCAAGACAGAAAACCAACCATGCATTTAAGGTTTTTTTTTAAAGTAAATAGTATATCTAGAGAGATATATCATCAAAAGAGTCTATAGATAAAGGCTGGGAAAAGTATTTGCAGTATATATAACAGCCAAAAGGTTTCGAAAGTTAATAAGAATTTAAAAATTGACAAAGAAAAAAAAGCTATAAATTTATTGCAGAGAATATATATGCTTATCATTTGAAAAGATGTCAATAGAAATATTTTTATTGGGGTAAAAAACATAAAACATGAAATCTACTTTCTTAACAAAATTTTACATGTATAGTACAACATTGTTAACATTATGCACATTGCTGTACAGCAGATCTCTAGAGCTTTTTTATTTTGCATAATTGAAACTCTACTTGTTGAACAGCAACTGCCCAAACTGCCCATTTCCCCCTCAATAGATTCTTTTTTTGTTGTTCGATGTCAATAGAATTTTACAAATTCAAATTAAACAAAAATTACATCATTTTTCAGCCATCGGATTAGTAATTTAAAAAAAAAAAAAAAAAGGTAACCCCAGTGCTGGCAAGGATGCAGGGAAAAAGATACTTTTCACATCCATGCTGGAAGTCTAAATTATTAGCACAAACATTTTAGAAAGAAATCAAGAATTATCTATTAAAATTAAAGCTTCACATACCCTTGACCCAATAATCCTATTTTTAAAAATGTTTTTGACAGGTAAAAACAAAAGAATCAGTATGTGGCAGTATTTCTATGATGATGTTTACTAAAGCATTATCTGTAGTAGTAAAAAGAAAAACTGAGAATATCTATATGTCTATAAGCAAGGAAACATCTGAATAATGTGTGTGTTTTTTACTTTTTTTTAGACAAAGAAAGATATATACATTTATATATGTTCATATATCTTTGTGCCAAGAAGGATGATGGAAGGATATATGGCATATATTTATTGCCATACGGGGTGAGATTAGAGGCACTGGAATAGGGGAGTATTAGTTATTTCCAGTACTTACCACTTGTTAAAAGGAACACACGCCGTAGCATCATGAAAATATCTGGCCATTCACCTTATTTTACAAATGCGTAAGTTAAACCCAGTGTCGAGATTCCCAAGGTTATGCAGCCATGGCTCAAAATTAGTTTTTAAGTCTTAGATCAACACTTTTCCAATTCAAAATATAAAATCAAATTCTGAAAATAAGTGGCAACTAACTCTATAGTAAACTCTTTTATGAACCCATTAGTTGATGCTACTGACTGCTTGTCTTTTGAGCTGTGTGATTTACACACACACACACACACACACACACACGCACACACACACACACACACAGACTCTTTCTCTAGAAGTTTTGGCTAGCGTATAATGTGTTTAAATTCTAATAATTTAACTTTAAAATCAATACCCCTTTAGATAAATGAAGCTATCTCTGTTGTCAAAGTATAAAAGACAAAGGTGATATTCAAAATATTGACAATAGGTATAACACGGCCCTGACCAATCAGCCTTCACATACCAGCCCAATCAAAACAGATACCAACCATCCAGGTGTAAACATCTATTGGAAACTGAGAAATATCAGCCCTTCCGAAAACTTAATATTATGATGCATTATATCTTTAAAAAGATTTAAATACTTTACATGAAAATCTTTTATTTTATTTTATTTTAGTATTTTCTTTTATTATTAGTTTCAAGTAAGCAGTACATTGGTTAGACATTTACGTAATTTATGGAACAATCCCCCCCCCATTACTTTTTAAAAATTTGTTTGTTATTTTTTTTATGGTGACATTGGTCAACGAAATCCAGTAAGTTTCATCTGTACACTTTAACAGTAAGACATATATATTTACACTGTGTTCACCTCCCATAGTTAGATTTCTTTCCATCACCACATATCTGAAAAAAAAAAAAAAAAGGAAAATCTTATACCAGACTAAATTTTACTTCCTATTAATATACCAGCTTTGACAACAATTGTGTTTGTCACTAAGAATCCAGCGGCTAATTGAAATGGCTTCATAATATTTATTTGACATAAAGAATACTAACAGTGGAATTTAACCGATTTATATTACAAACTGTCTTCACATATAGAACAAGAAATACGTATATTCACTCCACAAATATTTACTGAATGCCTCCTACTTCCCAGGTACTCTAGTTGCTGAGCATGCTACAAAATATATTTGATCCTTACTTTTATGGAGTTCATGATCTATGAACACAACGGACATCAATCAAATAAACAAACAGGTTAAGTATTCAGTTAGAAATTGTGAAGAGGTTTCTATCAAATAGAATAATGAGTTAGGGGTTTCATTCTGTAGATCAGGGATGGCTTCTGGGAAAATGACATTTCATCTAATAGGGTCAAGCAGTCAGCCTTACAAAAATAGGAAACAAGGTTTCCAGCCAAGGCACGTAGTCTGTTTTTAATTTATACTACTGGCTTGGTTTTTTTTTTTTTTTTCCTTTAAATGAATCACAATGCCTAACTGATATTTCGTTAGCACTCAACACATATTTATTTACTGAATCTAACCTATGGATCCTGCATGCTATCCCATCTTTCTTAGCAAAGGGCTGTGTGTTGAACTATATGATATAATGGGGCCATGAACTATGGTACTTTAAGAAACAAAATATTTTGAAAATAAGTTACACATGTTTATTTGCTATTAACGCACCGATTATAAAAGATTGAAGCATATATACAAAATTAAAATAATGAAACATATATATAATTAACCCTTTATATAGCTGTGCATTTGTGGTTCTCATTTTTTTTCTCCACATGTTCATAATATCTACAGTTCAAAATCTCCTCTTCAGTATCATCTTTGATTACATGAAATGAGTCTCATCTGGGAGAAGAAGCTGTGAGTGATCACAGAGCTCTGAATCAGAAGGCGTGAGGATCCTGTGCAGTTTGAAAAGACTTCCCCAGATATTCTGCTACGCTCTCCTCTAGGAAGCATATCCTTCTTCCCCTCCCCATTTAAAAATAACTGTAGTGTTTTATGACCAACTCAGTTCAACAAATACAGTATTTATTGTGTACCAATCACAGGCTTAGCACTGTGCATGGCTCTGTGGGGAATCCCAAAGCATGTTCATTCTCAGCTCACTAGAAGCCATGCTCTCCCACTATGGCTCTTGTGAACCTGGCCTTCTAGTTGAATAATTTGAGTTCTACCTATCTTCTCAGATCTACTATCTGACCATGCCCTCCCCTCATATCTATCTTCTCCCTTGGCAACCATGATGACAGTCTGGATACTTTGCTTTTCTGGCTCATCTTCCTCTCCTTGCCCCCATAAGTGATTTTCTCTGGCTTTGTAATTGGTCACTTAATGTGGGCCATAGCATACAACCTGGAGCTTCTACTATGCAAAACAGAAGAGTCTCAGCTCTGTATCTCTGGCTCAGATCTCTCTCCATATTCTCCTGACTCCTGACATCTTCTCTTGGATTTCTCACAGAAAGCTCATGATAAAATCAGACTTTCACTTTGCCCTGGATCTATCTTTTTCCTCCATTTCCTACAGTCATAATGGTTCCTCAAACCATTCAAAAATCGGGAAATGATTCTAATCACTTCCCTCCTTCTCACCTTCCAAATACAATTGATCACTAGATCCTGGCAGTTTTGCCTTCTTAATGTTCCTCCATGCTTCTCTTTCTCTCCTTGATTAGGCTCTTAAATCTTACATGAAAAAAAATTCTATAGTAATTTTTTACCTAGTCTCTGCCTCTCCTTTTACTCTCTCCAACCACAAGACATTCAATGTATCTTCCATAGTTCCACCAAAGGGGCTATATTAGAATATCGAAGTACGGTATCAAATTAAACGTAGTGTTTAATGACAATATTAAGAAGTTAGAAAAGTTAGGAAAGAAAAACATACTCACTTTTCCACTTTCCTCACCATGGACTCCACCCGAAAGGATTAGGTTTCTAAGAAACAATGTCATCCAAAGCATCTCTCCTGAAGCTACACAGGCTTTGTCCAAGACGTTCTCAATATTAGGACTGGCTACTTGTAAAGGCAAAGGAAGGAGAGAAGGAGACATTACCTCTAGTAACTTACAGGAAAGCATGCAGATATGTTTAGGGACGAGTCTCTACCTTACTGCCCTGAAATGGGGCAGAGAACAGAAACATTGGAATACCAATACAGTGTCAAGAACAAACCCTAAGAATGGATATTGGAGGTCTACATATGCAATTATAGGGTCCCAGAGATGTCCTTCATCTACCATTTAACTTTATGCTTGCCTTGTTCATATCACCTCCCACTTCTCTTAATTCAGAAAGTTCATGTTGAGCATCTCTTCTACGCCCTAATTTGAAGACTGTAGGATATGAAAAAGAAATATAAAATATGGTCTGGGTTCTCAAGGAGCTTACAATCTAATTGAGGAGATAAAACATACAAGGCAAACACATATAAAAATATAATAAATGGGGAGCTACCAAAATAAATGGTAACAAAAAGTAGACAAATGCAGTAAGAATGACAGAAGAAGAAGCTGAAATAAGTGGAGTCCACAGGCCAGTCATGGTGAAAGGGAAATGGAGCCTGCCTCAGTGACATTGCCAAGACATTTTTTGTTATATACACATTCGTGTTTACAGCATGTTTGAAAGTGAGTGGAATATAGACCAGAGAAGGAGGATGAAATTATAGACTAGAAAAAAAGTGCATCAAAAATGCAATTAAAAATGTAATTAAAAAGCAAACCTTCCCTAGGGACTCTGTAATTATGAATTTAAATTTTAAATGTCCTGATAATTTCTCAACTAACAGCTTGGGCAAATTATTTTGTTCTATAAGGATTATTAGTAAGACTGACATAAAATCATTTCTTTTCTTCAAAGATCAATGAGGAAATGGTGAGTTCCACTGCAAATATCTGAAGATTTCCACATCACAAAGCCCTTCAAACACAACTCAGCATTTTGTAAGAGACCGACATTAAATCTTAAAAGAAGTAAAATGCTGCCCTCTAGTGGCCAATATGCAAAATGATGAAAATTTAGCATTGTTTTCATGTTAATAATGGTCAAGGCCTTGGAAGAGAGCAGTTATTTGGGTTTTAAATGGGTTTGCAATTAAAAGGACCAGAGAACACTGACTAATGCAAGTGAACCTTTCAACAAATGAAATTCTGAATCAGCCAGATTAAAGTATTTCAAATTGGGGCCTAGTGCTCTAATTACCACCATGACTCAGCATAAATGCAGATTTTTTTTTTTTTTTCCTTAAGAGAGTTCAAAATTTGACTTAAAATCTTATAACCTTGATCCCTGGAACAATCCTTACCTACTACAGAGAACAAAATCATTCAGACTAACTTTTCAATAAAAAATGTATCAAACACTACCTCTTCTTACTCCTAGACATATGTGTTCTTTTCTTACTCTGAGTTCCAATAACACTTGAGTCTATGTTTGTTCAGTCCTGGTTTGCTAAAATATATTTAGACATTTATGGCCCCCAGGATGGGCATGGCACATTGGGAGTGCCTCAGAAATGTCTGAACAAATAAATAAATGAACAGGTATTGAATGATAAATGGGCAGATGGATATGTGATAGGCGCTAAAATGATCACCCTTATTTAAGCAGAGAAGAAATAATTATTCACTTTGAAAATACAAATACAAATAAATTGATACTTGAATAATGCCGGGTTAAGGCACTGACCTCCTCCCACATAGTCGAAAATGCTTGTATAACTTTGACTCTCTCAAAACTTAACTACCAAGAGCCTATTGTTGACTGGAAGCCTTACTGATAACATAAATAGTTGATAAAGACATATTTTGTATGTTATATGTATTATATACTGTATTCTTACAATAAAGTAAGCTAGAGAAAAGAAAATGTCATTAAGAAAATCGTAAGGAAGAAAAAACAATACTGTACACATTTATTGAAAAACACCCACATATAAGTGGACCTCGCAATTCAAACCTTTGTTCTTAAAGGATCCACTGTATCTGTATCTCCGCGGCTCAGCGCACTGGCTCAGAGGCCACAGGTATTTTAAAAACTCAGGAAGGCAAGAATGGCTCCAGTCAAGCCTGGGAACACTAGTGCACCCTGTTGACACCAGGAATGGGTACTCTGCCTCTGCCTGCTCCTTTCGTAAGCCCTGCAAGGATTATACAGGCGTCTGAGCACAAAAGCAGAGAAGAAACTTGAGAAGGTTGGAGCAGGTTCCTCACCCACTACCCTCAAGAAATGTTCTGCAGTGGGCCGCAGAACTAAATGACAAGGCAAATACTCCTTTGGAGCTTGGCAGGAATGTCATAAACAATGACTCCTGGAGGCACCACAGAACCAGGTTTATGCCTGAGTTTCTGATTCAAGTGCTCTGAGAATGCTGGCTGGAAAAGGTCAGTGACATGGTGGTTGAGAGGTCATAACATGTAACTATATTGGATAGCAACTTGGTTCAGACTCTTTAAATGGCCCCATCTTGCCCATGAAGGAGCAAGGGATCTGCTTGGACCCTGTGACTAGAAGACAAGCCTTCTTTTCAACAAGAATTCCATTTCCCTACAAATAAGAAGTATTGGAAGAGGTGGGACTTAAGAGGCAAAAATGAACAAACTAAGGGAAAGTGACCTGCACACACACAACAGTTACAAAATGAGCAGCACACATATACGTGGGGTCTAATTCCCTCTTTCACTTTTAAAGGATGTTTGAGACCAGTGCCATTTTTTCTTACCACATGCTAATTCCTTTTACATTGCTCAGACCTCTTGAACTGCAGTGGTCTCCTTGGTGAATATCATGACTTTTTTTCTCAGTTCTTATTCTCTTTTGACCCCTCTTTGACATCTGACATTTCTGATCACCTTGGTTGCCCGTTCCCAGTCTCCTCCTCATTTTCCTCCCAAGATAATTATCAGTTAGTAGGAATGCAAGTCACTTTCTTAAGAATCCAAATATTTGGTATGTTTTAAATATGAACCATTATTAAATTAAAAGTTAATACATATTCACAAAATCTAGTGGTATAATGTCACTTGGAGATCGTGTTAAAAATCCAAATTTGAAGCCATGTGTTCCATAAAAGCCCACTGTGGTAGGACTGCGATAGGCTTCTCCTGACTCTCTCTGCGTGGCTTCTACATCTTCTCATTCATTAACCTCTCTTTCTCTCCTTGCTAGAAGACTCAGTCCTTGGTTCAAATATTTCTCCACTTACTTTCGCTTGGCCTATTGATTCTGCCCTCTAGAGCAATTATCACTTTATACTAACGACTAGCCAATTGATTTCCCAAGACTTAGCTCTCACCCAAGCCTGCATTTTAATACCTTCAGTTGCCTACAGGACATCTAAACCTTTCCAGCAACAAACTGAACATATCATCCTCCTTTTGGGTGGCAAACTAGCTCTACCATTTCTCCTGTCTTAAACCTTGTTTCAGCAGAAGTCCAGGATTCTATATAGAGCTACCTGTAGAGAAGAAGGTGCCCATCCTATTTGAGCTTTCAGAACTGCTTATATGGTCTGAGACAGAGAAATCAATCTGAAGGAGCTTGATTTATCTGTCTCAGACCATATAAGCAGTTCTGAAAGCCTATTTGAGCTGGACGCTGAGCTTTTATCCAGAAATTGGGGCATGGGTTATAAGTGGAGAGGAAGTTTTTAACGTTGTTCAAACAGTTTAGACATCTCTTAGTAAACTAGGAAGCTATCTGCTTCATTCCATAGATCTAAAGTCCTATTCATTAGTAACAGGCATGTCATAGTAACAAGCTGAAAAATCTAATTTTCAAATTATATTTAATTTTGTTTATGCCTACATAAATTATTCACTTGGTGAATTTTTGTAGGCAATTTTTCCCCCTTCTTTAATTCCCCGCTCTGCCCCGCCCGCCATGAATATTGCCATGTTTTCTCCTTAAGAACTGGATTTCTGAAGGTGGGGCATCTCGTCCCACACATTTGGGGTGTGCACCTGGGCCCGACACCCCTGATGCACCTGGGACCTTGGTGCACCCGGGGCCTTTGTGCACCCGGAGTATGGTCCGTGGCTCCACCTGGGGGCACGAACCCAGAACTTTCTGTGTGTAAAGTAGACATGCTAACCACTACACTATGGAGCCACCTCCTGTAGGCAGTTTTTAATCCCAGTATTATAATCATCTCTCAGCAATCTCTTTATGGTCTAAGTTCATCCAACAGCACCATGTACAATCTGTCCTTCTCAAAGGTGCACATGGAATCAACCAGTGAGTAGTATTAATGCACACATTTTCTTAAGCAAGTTATTGCAGCCATCCAGATGTCTTCACAGAAGACACACCATGCATATCACCAAAAGGAAGAAAAGCGTGTTAATTTGACAACCTTCCTGTGAAAAGCCCTTCTTAGTTGAGACATTATGATTGCTTGCCTTCTGAGATTTATATTAAATAAAAAATAAGTGCTTCTTAGAGTCCTCATGAGCATCACCCTTGACATAACCAAAATGAGGAAAGATAATCGTAATTAAGTATCACCACTGGACCACAATGTATGCTCTAATAAAAGTAAGAAGAGAGATCAGATCTCCTTCCCCATTTTAGAAGAGTCACTGGTCTTACTGCTGGAAACTCAGCTGCAGAAAGTGGATGTCCTCTGTCATCTGCTTCCAAAATGGAAAGCACAGAGCCACTGATCCGATTCTAGGAATCCAGACTATTCAGATTATTGGTGACTCCTATCTTCACACAAAAGGCAGGAGCACTGCATGAAATCTCCAAGTATGACAAGACATTGCATTTTGTAGGAGGTAAGGGGAAACTGAAACCCTCTGTAAAGTCTCTTTCTCTTAGTGTATAATTAATGAAAATTAAACCTACAATTCTCCACAATGACACAGAATCCACTCATAGAACTGCTGAAAAAATCAGCTTAGATAGTCTTCTAAAATATAAGGAATATTTCATAACATAATTATCAATGCATCTCTTGGCTCATTTAAGATATCGACAGCAACTTTCTTTGGGGTCAAGGCAAATGCTTCGAACACTGTAGCAAGACTATCCTTTCATTGTCCAGAGTAGATGCAGACTCTGCTCACTTCTTTCTGAACTCATTCAAAAAATTCTGAACTAACACTATGTTTAAGCAGAAATCTATGAGAGTGTAAACCTAATGAGTAAGATCCCTGCTTATCTTAGTGGTGTAACTTGAAGGGAAAACCAGGCTTTAAAAGGAGGGGAAAAAAGATTAAATAAAGTCAACCATGGATCTATTCTCGTTTTGGTTTTGTGTCATTAACAATCTTGAAACTCAGAGGCAAAGGTTCCATGGCTGACCTTACCTAAGAACTTTAGTGTAGCCCATTCTTGATGTAATCTTAAACCCATCCTAGATTGGCATCCATAGTCCCCCTACGTACAACTGTCATTGTCATTTCCCTTTATAGTCACTGCATTCCCCCATTGTGTGTTCCATTTTGGAAGTCCTTGTTTGATCCATGAATCTCTTTTCTCATTCCCAATAGACTTTTTCTAGACCTGCAATTGTTCACTTGAGACTTGAGTAACTTCATGTTCAGGATATATATAATTAAAGGTAACTCTGCACAAAGGAGTAGTTTCAGGAATCCTGAAAGTCTGTGGAAGACCCTACCAAAGTCTTAATCTTGCAGGTCATGATGATCATACAGTTTATAGCTAAGTGACTGACACACCTACATTGTAAGATCATCTTCTTGGTAGGCGACACTCTAATTAATATGTGTTGTTATTTAACTCCATGAATGCCTACAACCTGCAGTTTCAGACTAGACCTTCAGTTACTGGCTCACTCAGTAATTAATGTTTCCATGTGATGATTAAATTATCTTTAGCACATCTCAATCAGAAAAAAGTGCTCTAAATTCACATCTAGAAATGACTCTGTCATAGCATTATTCACAATGTGTAAAAGATGGAAACAACTTAAGTATCCATAAATGGATGAATGGATAAACAAAATGTGGTACCTACGTACAAGAGAATATTATTCAGCCTTAAAAAGTAAAAAAATTTTGACACATGATACGACAAAGGTGCACCTTGAGGACATTATGCTAAACAAAATATGCCAGTCATGAGAAGACAAATATTGCATGATTCCACCTATATGAGTTGCCTAGAGTGGTCCACATAGAGACAGAATAGAGTGGTGGTTGCTAAGGTGGTTTTTAAAGGGTATAGAGTTTCAATTTTGCAAGATGAAAAGAGTTCTGGATGGTGATGATGGTTGCAGAACAATAAATGTACTTAATACCACTTACTGTAAACTTAAAAATGGCTAAGATGATAAATTTTATGTTATGTTTATTTTACCAGAATAAAAACAAGGGGGAAAAAATGACTCTGGTACCATATCACTCATCCTCGGACAAGTGCGTACTTTTCTTTCCCAATGAAATTTATGATAATACAAAATACTCACCCTCATAAACACCCCTATTTATACGCATATATCCCAGTTCTTATTTTAAATACAGTCACTCCAGTAGTAAATGACACAAGTTAACTCCGTGCGGTACAGATTGAAGCCTAGTTTACTAAACCTTTAGATGACAAAAGACAAGCAACAGAGTCCTAAATAACCTAGCTGGTAATCACTTACCCACCTGGTGTTTATATTTACTCACCTCAGTGACTAGCCATCTGTCTTTCGTTTAGTAAATCTCAGTCTCATTAATCCACCTTAGCAGCAAATATGATCACAGCTAGCTCTGATCAAAAGGTGCTCCAACTTTAACAAGGCAGTTTAAAATTGTGCAGAGCGATCTGAGTCCAGATCTGTGCTTTTAAGCCACTGCACCATATTGCCTCAATGAAACATAAACACTTTTTAAAATATAATTTACATTATCAGTAATATAGTAATATTAATTACAATGATTTGATAGTCACTAAATCTATGTAAGGAGAAAACTCTGAAATCATTAAGATTAGCTTCATAAGGACAAAATATGTGTATCAAATTTAAGAAGTCGATAGAAACAAAGAACAGTAAATTGAATCTTTTTGAAAAAGTGGGAGGGGTAATTTATAAAATCTTTTTGAGAAATTCTTACAGAAATAAAAGGAAAAGAAACTATAGATGAAGATTAAAGAAGTTAAGAGACTTGTTAAACAAACTGTGGTACATCCAAACTTTGGAATAGTACTCAGAAATAAAAAGGAATGAACTATTGATACCTGTACAACTAAATAGATCTCAGGGCAATATGATGAATGAACAAGCCAATCTTGAAAGTCACATACTATTTGATTCTACTCATATAATAGTATAAAATTATAAAGTTATAGCAATTGCAAACAAATTGATGTTTGCCAGAAGCTAGGGTTGTAAGGGGATAAGAGGTGTGACTGTAAAGGGACGGGGATCTTTGTGTAGATGAAATAGTTTTATATCCTGAGAGTGGTGGTGGGTAACTAAAAAAATTTATGCACATGACAAAATGGCATAGAGCTATACACATGCACTGTACCAAATTCCTAATCGGATGCTGTAATACACTTATGTAAGAGATAACCATTACAGAAATATGGATAAAGCATACAGAAGATTTCTCTGCACAATTTTGCAAAAAACTATGAATCTATAATTATTTCAACTGAAAGTTAAAAAAAAAAAGATGTGCTCACTAAATGGGAAAAATCCAATGCAAATATAGAGAAGGAAGAGGTTAAAGAAAGTACTAATTAAGAAAAAATAGAAGGAACTTATGCTAAGCTGAAGAAATACTTGGGTTTCTATTTTAAAAGGGCCAATCAGGAAAAATTAATGTAATATAACCCACAGCTACAAATATTTTTGAAATTTATAGTTTCCAAGGACAAGGAAAAGTCTTACAGGTAGAAACTACAAGTAATATACAAAAGAAAATTATTTCAAATTGACATTGTATTTTCTTTTTATAATACTGAATTTTAGTAGTGACTAGAGTGATTTCTACATAAACAGCTTTTAACATTTGAGATTATTTTAAGACAATGTTTAAAATGCATATTTCTGGACCTTATCTCCATAGAATCTAAGGCAGATGGCCCAAGAATTATTTGAGTAAGACTGTTCTATTGGGTTTTGCTGAAAAAGGACTTACAGTAAATAAAATCTGAAGCTAGTCAAACTTCTACTAAAGTGAGAAGAAATCAGAAACTGAAGAATACATCGACCCTTCTTGGAAAAAGAGAAAGGTACTTGGTACCTTTAAAAAAAATACTTTAAAAAATATGACAGCTGACTAAAAAATAAATTAAAATTGTAAAAATCTCAAGAAGTGACATGGTATTTAAAAATTTGTAATATATAATATATCCCTTAAAATTAGTGTGAATATCTAATCAGTGGTTTTTAACACAGCTGTATTACATAATTAATCTATTAAAACGTTTCTTGGAAAAGAGAATACACAGCAGAAAAAATTCTTAATATCAAAGAATATGATACAAATAAAATAATACATGTTGGAAGGGAAGTAAAAAAGGGAAAGTAGGAGTGTTTTGAGTCTCATATATAATGTATAATGTATTAATAGGAGAATTGATAGTGATCTTATATTCTTGTCATTGATTTAAAATTACATATATGTGTGTTAATCTGTGTATATATATAAATTATATGTGTATAGAATATATAAAATACATGTATAGAATATATAAAATATATGTATAGAATATTTATATGTAACTATTCATATGTTAAACACTATAAAACAAAAATGTACATTCTATAAATACTTTCAGGAAAAAAATAACTAATAAGGAAAAGAAAATCTTCAATGACATAATGCACAGAAGAGAAAAAAATGATAAGCATAAGCCATAAATTATAAAATAAAATGGCAAAATGAGACCATACATCACTTGTCACGATAAATGCAAATATGCCATCAAAAAGGTAAAATCAAAGTCATTGCTAATTACGAGAAGCATACACATAAATGAATTGAGAAATGTTGGAAATAACAGGGTCCAGAAAGTTTCCTCAGTCAAAACATATATTAAAAAGTTAGAGGAGCAAAGAGGTAGAAATATCAGAATCAAAGTATCATGTATCAAAGCAAAAAAAAAAAAAAAAAAGGGATAAAATGATTATTACGTATCTAGAATAATAACTTTACAAAGTTACAAAGTTTATATAGCTTTATAAGGCACAATGAAAATAAAACAATTGTGGACAATCCATATAGTGCAGATATACATAAAATATAAACTATTAGGAAAGAAAGGAAATATTCACTCACAATTTAATATAAGATCTTTACCAGCGAGATTAAGGAGATGAAAGAGAATTTCAAGAAGAATTATAAGAATTATAAGATATTAATAGGCATGATTAAACTTTACACAGAGAATATATACTTTCCTACAACATCTACAGAACAAATATTAAAATTGAGTCTATAAGTTTTAATAAGGTAGAATTTTTATTCATTCATTTCATAGAGTTTATTCTTCTCATATCCAGGGTACAGCCTGGGATGTTAAGAAGTAATTAATATTCTCCAATCCTTAAAAGATCTTAGACCTGAAGACAGTAGTTAGTCCTGATTTAGTCTTTGTCTTATAAGACCACATGCAAATAAAACCCACACCAGCCTCTCTACACACTTTACCTGACTATAGTAGGCTGAATAAGGGCCTCCAAATATGTCCCCATTCTAATTCCCAGAATCTATGAATGCTTATTTATATCGAAAAGGGACTATGCAGATGTGATAAAGTATTTTGAGATGTGGAAATTGTCCTGGATTATCCAGGTGGGTTCTAAAGGCCATCATAAGTGCTCATGTAAAGGAGGCAGAAGGAAGTTCACCGCAGAAAGAAGGCAATGTGACTATAGAGGCAGAGATTGAAATGACATGGCCTCAAGCCGAAGGATGCTGAAGGCCACCAGAACTAGAAAAAGCAAGGAACAGGTTTTCCCCTTGAGCCTCCAGAGGGAGCACAACACTGTTTATACTTCGATTTCAGTCCAGGGATATTGATTTCTGACTTTTGGGCCTCAGAATTATGAGTGAATAAATTTGTGTTGTTTTAAGCCACCAAGTGTGTGTTTTAAACCACCTGCCACCAGAAACGAATATACTGGCATTCTTGATGGGTACCTATATTTTTCTCTGGAACTTTCAATTTATCAGCAATGGTACCATTATTTTCCTTGCCACCAATCACTATGAATTTCTTCCCTTCTTACATCTATAACCAAAATGGGGAAGGTGAAGGAAATAGAATGCATTTTCATCCCATCTTTTTCCTTAGTGGACAAATAAAAGATCTCCACAGGAGAAGTATACTACATGCTATTTTAAAGTAAAATCACCTCCATCTGTATCCTTGTGCTCTCTTGATGAAATTGCTAGAAATGAAAAAAGTATCTTAGCAACCTAAGTGCAACAGAGACAAAAGAAATGTAAGAAAAGCACAATGCCTAAGCCAAGTCTTTTTAAAACAAAGTTTCTTACACCTTTCTTTTACAAAAACTTTAGGTTGCTAATACATTTATCCCTATAATTTTATTTTTAATTAATACTCCTGGTGGAAATGTGACACATCTGATAGATATAGAGGCTATAATAAAGCTAAATGTTCTAAGAACCAAGAAGCACACAGACTTATACTGTTCTTCATTGAAAATTCCCCCCACCTAGATTTACCTGGGCCTTAACTCTCAAGGGGTTCAATTTGTCAGCTTCAATATAAAAAAGTGGATCCTGTATTTCCTTCAATATTTGAAAAGCACATAAAACAAACATTTCTTTTAATGCCAATGTTCATTGTAGAAATCAGTTCGGGTCACCTCAGTGAATGTATCCAAGGTTATTACTTTCTTCCTCAATTATTTAAAGCACTTTTATAGCTCCAGAGTAGGAGGAAGTAAGCACCGTGGATTAGTCATCCCTAACCAGGCGAATAGAAAACTATCTCCAGTGTTCACAGTGGAAGGAATGGAAAGCCCAGGTGAGTCTAAGGAGAATGGAAAAGCTGAGAGTTAGACAAAGGGCTGTGAAACCCTGAATGTTGGCAATAGCAGGGAGTCTTTATCATCCTTAAGCTGGAGGGACAATGGGAAAACAAGCAATGACTAAAACAGAGAGTCCAGGATGACCCTGTGGAAACTGGAAACTGGGGTAGATCTGGCTGCAGTGGAGGGTGGAGTCACAGAGGAGATGAAAGCACTAGAGAAGCCATCCTAAACTAAGAGGAGAAGGGAGTGTCTTAATTTGCCCCTTGCCCTAAACCCGCTCCTCACCTTGTCCTCCAATCTCCCACCATTGATTTATTTAATCCTATAAGAGATCATCTGTACCTTTGACATACAGAGAAGAGCAGGAGAGAAGCAGACAGCAGATCGGAGGGCAATCGGGCCCAGGACCAGCACATCCTCTGATAAAATTACTTTATAGTGTTAGATAATGTAAAATATCATTTAGTTTAACATTTCCACTTTACAGAGAGGAAATGAGGTCTAGAGATTAAAACCATTTACCCAAATGCACACACCCAGCAAGCTTTTAGGCCCCAGCACACAGCGTGCTTTTATAAAGATCTATTATTTATTGTTAAACTGTTTTTGCTTAATCGAAGCCACATTATGAAGTGCTTGATAGTAGGGCCCATTTCACATTCATCCCCAATGTCTGATTCAGTACCTGATACCTAGAAAACACTCAAGAAAATATTTATTGAACTAATTGAAAGAGAAAACATAGCCTGTCAACTGATTTAAGGTAGCTTTAAATAATTTCCAGTCAAATATGAGTTTCGGAGCAAGTTAAACAAAGGAGACTGCCAAAAATACGTCTCTTAAACGTTTGAAAAGGAAGCACACATTGTAATTGGCCTGTGATGGTTTAAGTTTTCTACCACTCAAACAGGGGCAAAGATATAATCCTCTTTTAACTATCATACTGATCTTTCACTTGAAATAATAAACAAGGATGTCAGCAATAAAAATTGTTCTATACAGGTTGTATAGAACAAGGATATTCAAATAAAAAAACTCATAAATATTTATGTGGTCATGTGTGGGAGGCGTTGCCTAGAGTATTTCCCTCCACAGTCAGGACTGTGGAGCAGAAAAGGAAACGTAGGGAAAAATATACCCAAAGAGGAATATTTAAATAGCGCGGTGGGCAGCTGGGGGAGGGATGACTAATACTGCTGCTAGTAGTGGTTTAGAAACAAACGAGATCTGCTAGAGATGTTTTCTTCTGCTACGATTCCTCTTAATGCTGGAAAGGAAGAGGAAAGGAAGGAAGGAAGGGAGGGAGGGGAGAAACAAGGAGGGCTAGACCGAGAGAATGTAAGCTGAAAACCCATTTCCTGCCTCTGGCCAAACAGTAATACACATGTTCAAAAGCTCGTTTGTTGGCAACTCACTTAAATGAAATTATGAAACCCCTGCATCACTTGACATTTGACTATTAATTAGTTCAATTCCTTTACCCATAGAAACTTAACATACATTGAATTAATGTAAAAACACCTGATGAAAGTCAAAGAAACTACAGTTCAAAATCTGGAGAAAAAGAAAATATTTAAAGAGGAAGTGAAAGATAAAGAGAGAATGCCTAAAAAAATAAAAAGGGTTTCCTTTGAAATTACACTTATTGGGGGATTTTTTTTTTTCCAGGAAGTTTCCTAAGGATCAGGAGAGAAGCTCTAGCCTTTAGATCAGTCATTAGTCACCCAATCACTGGTTGCTAATTTAGGGGTGAGTAGAAAAAGAGATCAGATTGATGCAGGACAGGGCAAATTTCCTCAAGTGATGGGAAGACCAAGCCCTACACCAAAAGAAGAGAGTCCTTTGGAGGAGTGTGTAAAAAAAATTCAACATACATGCCAAAATTGGAGTCAAAAGAAAAGTTTGTTAGAACAGGGGTAACACTCCACAGACAGAGTGTAATCTCCTCTCAGAGGCAGAGAGTGAGAGGGACAGAGAGAAAAGACACTGAGAGGGACCCTGAGTGTTCAGGGAATTCAGTTTGTCATTCTTTAGTTCTCATTTCCTTTGATATAGACATACAGTGAGGAAGAGGAAGGGTATATAGTGTGAAAAGGTAAGACTATGTAGAGTGAAAGGCCTCCTGGTAGTTCCCAGCCTTTAATTCCTACGTTCCCCATGGTTTTAGCCATAGGGAACTAACTACTCTTGGTCCCTGTTTCCCTTTCATGGGTGTGGGAGAATGGGTCGTTAGCAATTCCAGCAGAAATCTTCCTTTGTTCTGCAAGAGTCTTTCTGCTGGTCTGGCTGCAGGGCTGATCAACATATTGCATTCTCTGAATGTGACTTGATTAACATTTTAATTCTCTTGCCTCCACCCTACATTAAAATGGGTAGGAGAAAAGGAGAGGGAAGGTGATGGCAAGAGGAATGGGAGAGGTAGAAACTGTTCTGTTTCAACAACTGTGCAAGGTAAAATTCCATTAGAATTTTCCGGGAGTCACATGTGGCACAGATGTGATGATAGATTTGAACCTTCTATAAAAAAGCTAAAGAAAACACTAAATTTTTTCCAAATTTTAGATTTTCTAAATGGCTGAGATAAAATAAAAATTTGAAGTAGTTTGTATGTTTATTTTCAACAACTTATACTAGTGGATTTATGTCAGGAAAATATATATAATGGGATTTAGGTAAAAAAACTAATATTAAGCCTCAAAGTAAGTGTAGTATAGGAGATGAGAAATGTAAGAAAAGTTCAGCTACTTCTTGATTTTCCCTTTCTTATAAAGAATATGACTTTGTTACCCTATATACGGATAAATAAACTAGAAAAAAATCAGTAAATTCAAAACTTGCATAAAAAAAGGATAAATTCAACCAAAAAAGGCATTTCATATTTCATTTGCATGCTGGCTCAAAGATAATGGTATTTTTAAGAAGGCAATATCAAAATTTATATTTTTAAAAGTCCATATTAAACTCATCATTACTTAAGTAGTATTCTTGCCAAAAATATTTTGTCTAAATGTAATCATGAAGAAATTAGCAGACAAATCCAAATTAAGATAATCTGTAAAATAACCTGGACTATTTGTTCATATAAAACGAAATAAATTTTTAAAAAACAGATAAACTATTGTGTTCAAATGATAGGACTGTACCTCCTGGCCCCCAGTGGTGAGTGAGGTTATGAGACAGGACATCACTTGTAAAATTCTTAATCTTTTAGCAGAAAATGAACTAGGACATCTCTTGCAGAGTTAATCTTTTTCATAAACCTAGTTAAGTTTTCTTCCCTCCTTTCTTTGGAAAAAGGCCCCCTCCCTCAAACCCTGATAATTGTCCTGGTACATTGTCCAGGTTCTTGATGTCTGGAACAAAGAATTGAGCAAGAAATGGAAATGCAGCAGAGAAGAAAAGCTTTATTAGAAGGGATAGTATAAGTAGAAGGAATATAGTATCTTAAAGGGAAAAGTTCTATTTTGCAGAGGGCATTAGTCTCTTTGTTAATCAAATGAAGATTAACTATTCATTAGAACTTAATCTCGGGGGAGTCCAAAAACTAGAAGCTAATGAACAACATGTGACTAAAGAATAAATTAGTTTAGCTTTATTCCAAGAGTTGCCAGGTCATTCGAATGCTTTGAATTTTTTTCATGTATGGATAAGATTACTTTAGTCCGACCCAGGCCTAAAAGAAGGATCAAACTCTATTCAATACTTTTGTCTAAAGTGAAAAATATCATGATACTTGGCTGTTTCTTTATGCTCCCACCTTGTTTCAAAATGGATTTAAAGTAGATTCCATATTATGATTTTATTAACATATTAAAAGTCTTATCGTAAATACAGGAGGATTACAGAGTTTTCCTCTATCATACTTCTCAGTATTTTAAGCATATTGTTAACCATGAATTTTATACAAGCTGAAGTGAAAATCTCTTCTCTAGTACCTCACAATACTTAGCACAGAAACAAAGAGAAAGTCACTTAATGTAAATTTGACTTCCTACACAATGCCCTGAAGCCCTGCTACAGATACCAAAATAACTGCATATACTCACTATAAAATATTCAACCTCTATAAATTTAGGATTATGATTTGATTACATATATTTTAGATTTATAGAGTATGTATAAATTAATGGTATCATTTTCATCAAACAGTAGAAAACATTCAATGTAATGTTATGGTTTTAATCTTTCATTGCATACATATTTAATCTAAAATATCAAAACATTACTGACCTTACAGTATAATTAAATATAAAAAGTGATTAACACAAATTTTAACAGACCAATTTTAACTACTTGAAAACTAGGTACATATTTGAAAATCATTCCATTTGTAAAATATAATTTTACAGTATTACTAAAAATCTACTATGCTTATATATTTTCAGAGGTCCTCATAAATATTAAATCATAAAGCCTTGTGGATTTCCCAAGTCCTAAATATCTCCTGTCCTAAAATATTTTGTAAATTTTTGCAGTGGTGTATTGGACAGAGCAGGAGCTTTGAGAAAACTGCAGGAGCAGGAATGTCACTAGGACCCCCTCTACCCGCTATTCCTTATTCCCTGAAATAGGTCATTAAACTCCCATGCTAAAGGTACCCTACTTGTACCAGGAGGAAGGAAGACATTTCTTATTACCAGAGATGCGTAATTTGGAGCTGAGAAATCTGTACAAACAAACCTTGTTAAAAACTAACCCTTATCTTCCTAGTTTCTTCTTCACCATTTACTACCTTAACCCAAACCCCTCTGTCTTATCAATTCTTTACAAATTTATTTTTTCTTTGTCTTAAAGAAATAGCATTTTCCTGCTCTAGTCACTTCTTCAGACCTTCATTCTCTTGTGAAAGTTCTCATGTGCATGGAAAATTTCAGTAAAATCTATATGTTTTTCTCCTGTTAATCTGTCTTTCTCTGTTTAATTTTCAAACCCAGCCAGAGACCCTAAGAGTGTCAAGACAAACTTTTTTCCTCTCCAGCACCAGCTCAACTAAGTGCATACTGTATAATCTCGGAGAGTTTATCTCCTTAAAATGAAGAGCTTCAGCATCAACCCATAAAATTGGGGATGGCATTAACTACCTTTCAGAGATATTGTAAACAATAAATGAAGCTATGCAACTACTTTCAATAATCTAACAACTCACACTGTGAAAAATGTCCATGATGCAACAGTAAAGTTATATAGGTAAAGTGCTTACTAGAAATCAAGTACCCATTAACTAATCTTTACCTGCCCTTTTCTTCAACCCAAATTCCTAATACACGTGAGGAGAAACAGTAATATTTTAAGAATGTTTTTAATATAAAATTAGATATATGAGGACTCCACAAATATTTTTGTGACTAAGGATACCAAAATTAGACATTATTTTTATCTGTAAATTTCAAGTCAGTTGTTAGGAACTGTGCTTAAACTACTACAGTAAAAAATCATGGAGGAATAATGAACACTGACTGCAAATTAAACTGATTGTCACAGATTCTATCTGGTGTTTTGAGAGAGCTTGTTTCATTATATACTATAAATCAATGAAAAACAGCATACACAAAACAAGTGCTTAAGAATATAAGAAATATTTGGACTTAAAATGAGTCGTCAATGTAATATACCTTGTTAGAGATAAATAATAATTAAAATGTGCCACAAGGGCTAAAAAAGGTTGTTTTTCCTTTCTCTTTTTTTTTTCTGTTGAAGAATACTACAAAGGAGTTTGGTTTTTGTTTGGTTTTCATTTGTTCGGTTTTTTGTAAACAATTCAATTAAAATGGTCAACTCTGAAGCTTACAGGAGTTTCCTGTTCTGGATATCCAAGCCTTATTATAATAATGCTCTATTTCCTGTATTTCCTTGCATAAATAGAATTTTGCTTCAGGCAAATTTTTATCTGATCTTTTATGTGTAGAAACTAGGGACTCTTATCGAATTGTTTCTCACTGGCTACTTGATGTTACCAAAACAATGAAATGGTACTGATGCCCTGGGTTGTGCAATGCAGTGTCCCAGCCAATCAATTAGCTGCACAGAGTACACAAATCGTTCATGTGAGTCAGGGCTAAACTCAATTACAGAACTCAGAGTTAATACACAGAGCACTTATTTTTTTAGCCCATTCACCTCTGCATTGCTTATAAAATAGTTGCTTAAAAATAATAAGGTAGCAAACAAAGACGATGCCTAGTAAGTAAGTCTCCCAAAATAAACACTGATTTAAAGGTTCATTTTTAAATAAGTTATCTGGAATTTGGACTATATTTTCATGAAAGAAAATAAATTTTGAGTAATGTTAAGTTTTTACGATAGAGCTAAAGTTTGCAATGATAACAGGAAGAAATAACTCTGGCAAAACAGTACTGGAATAAATTCTCCCATAAATTCAATAAAATGGTATAGAAAAATCAATGTTTTAATTTGTCCTGATTTAAATATAAAAGGAATTGAATAAAAAATAATAAAATATGATAATAAAATAATTAAATAAAAAATAATTTAAAAATATGATTTTTAATCTTTTTTCTGCCAATAACTACCTTTATGACCTTGAGCACATTACCTGGAGATCATATTTGGTAGACAGAAAAGAATGTACAATTTCTTTTAAATTATTGAGAATGAGCTTTAGTAATTGCCTTTGGTAAGTTGCTTAGTAAGACATAAATACCAGGAAATGACTTACACTTAATTCAAATCCTTTGATGAGCTGCATTCTCTTTATTTAATTTGTGTAAATTCAACAAGCATTGATTGAGGGTCTTTTGTATTCTGGATACTGTGTCTAAACAAAATATTTTAAAAGGTACTTCATAAAAGAAGCTGCAAAGCTCAAATAATAAGTCATCACTAAAATGCAAATTAAAATTACAATGAGATATCACTATATGTGCACTAGATTGTTCAATATTTTTAAGCTATCAAAATTGGATATTGGGAAGGATGCAGAGCAACTAGAAACATTCACACAATGCTGATGGAAGAGTAAAATGGTGGAGTACTTCACGAAACTAAGTATACATTTACCATATTTATCCCAAAATGTGACTAAGTGTTCACCAAGAGAAAACAATTGTCCACACAAAGACTTCTACATAAATGTTGACAGTAGCTTTATCTGTAATAGCTGAAAACTGGAAACAACTCAAGTATACAAGGAAATTGATAAATTGTGCTGTATCAATTTTAATGGAATAGTACTCAACAACAAAAATAAATGAGCTGATGAATTCATTGACATAGATGAATCTCAAAATCATTATTCTTAGTTAATGAAGCTGGACACAAATAAATACATACTATTTAATTTGTTTCGCATGAAATTTTATAGCAGGAAAATCTAATTTACAGTGACAGAAAGCAAATTAGTGTTTGTCTGGGTTCAGGGTTGCAGAAGGCTTGAGTATGAAGGTGCATGAGAGGACTCATTAGGATGGCGGGAATATTCTATATCCAGATTGGGAAGTTGGTTACAAGAACGTATATCTTTTTCAAAGCCTATGGAACATCCACTTCAAATGTGAATTCCCAGATTCCCAGGAGCTTCTAAGGGAGTAAACAACTTTTGGCATAAAATGACAGGAACTTGAATTGAGAGACCACCAGTGATGTCAGAGTTTTCAGAACCCATTAAATAACGTGTGAGAGAAAGAGAAAGCTTCACCTTTTAAGTCCAGAGACCAGAAGCTTATTTACAATGACACCAGTCATGTATAGTGAAGAAGAAGCCTTCAAAGAAGCTTTTCCCAGACTCTCCAATGGCAGAGGCGCCCAGTTCTGAGTTTGGCAAAAAGAAGAGAGAAAAAGCCAACCAGTCCTCCCACTGCCTCCCAGACTACAGGTGCCCACCTGCTTTCCTGAGAAGCTTTAATTACTAAATCGAGACCCTCAGAGTCTATTACTTAACTGTTACAGGGGCTGTTGGAAACACCATTCAGTAACAAGGGAATACTTCCCACTGAATAAATTTTAAAAAGAGAAGTGAGAAACAAAAATAAAGTTGAGTTTTAATTATAGCATGTTTGCTATACCAATGCAACTTTAAGACAAACAAGGTAATGTCACCTACCAAGCCCTGCCACACACCCAGACCACCTCCCCCCCCCCCACCCCCATTGCTGGTTCCAGCCAGACTACCTAAAAAATCTTGACAGTTTCACCACCTCAGTCAATCAGTTGTGACTAGGAACAGTCATTTTGTTCAAATGCAAGTGCTGGTGCTCCTTTCTTTGACATGTGTGCAGGAATACAGGTAGATATTTAAAATTAAAAAGATGAAGAGAGAGTCTTAAAAAGATCAAATAGAAACTGTGCACTTGAGTTAGGTGTAGGAAACAGTTAGTATATGTGTGAAGAAGAGTTAACCTTTTCTCATTTCACTGTGCACCATGAAAAGGATCTGAGTTCTCATGCCCAGAAACAGTAAAGACTTGACATCACTACATCCGGAATGGAATCTAATCTTTGGGGAGGAAAAAGTAAGAATAGGTTGAGAAAATTGGTGGAGGTAAGAAGTAAAAAAAAAAAAAAAAGGAGGAGAGGAAAGAAAGAAAAGGGGTGAAGTAGACTCTCTTTGGGCTGGCTGGTGATGTGAGAAAAGTTTTTCAGTGTTTGCGCTATCCTCTGGACCCCAAGTGCAACTCTCCAGAGATACTGTGTAGCCAAATTACACAGAAAACTAGAAGATCTGAGCTCCCAAAAACACTGATCCCATGTCCTGGGCTTCCTAATTCTTTAAGGACAGATCACTGGATCTTGCAGGATGAATTATGAATCATTTAGCTACTAAAGACCATGTTTCTCTGACTGCAAATACTTTTATTATCATCGAAATCACTACTGTAAATTATCTCTCTTTCATTAGTGGACACATCACACGAAAAAAGATGTCAGTAGCTTACCAGAAAAGTAACTAGAGATTGTTTGAACCAGCACAAAAACCTATCACCCATGGATTACAGGATAATGCGAATTTCAGATTTTTTTGTGTTTTCTAATTCATTTCAAACATTATTTTTAATCCTAACTTCTCCCATAAATACTTGGAGAACAAATAACAAAAGAGACATAAAACAAGTACGTTTAGTCATATGATACTTGGAAAATCATTTCAAAAGAAATTCCTAAAAGAGAAATATTTCTTTTAATATTTATTTGCTAGGGTAAATAAAGACGCACCAAAAAAAGGGTAGTTGTTTTTCTCGCTTGCTGAATCAGTAGAGTTATGGCCCTGATAGAAACTGGCTATTTAAGTTAAATGGGAAAAATGTATATGATTTATTTTCACTCCCCTCCTATCCCCATATTTAGTTTGAGGTGTGTGTGTGTGTGTGTGTGTGTGTGTGTGTGTGTGTGTGAATGTATGCATTGAACTTATTACTCTTATTTTTCCCCAGAAGTCACCCAAGGGAAAATTTTACAAGCTTTTTAGTAGGACATACTACACACTGAAAATTTCTCCAATTTTCACAATTAAATTTTAAAACACACACACACACACGCACGCACACACACACACACACACACACAGAGTCTTATGGTTTACTTACTCTGGTGTTACTGCTAGGCCACACTTCCACTCTTTAAATCCATGGTTCCTTCCCTTTACATACTTTACATTTTAATTGCAGTATGTTTTATGTTTAGTTACTATTTTTTCTGCCTTTGTAGTGGGGACATTTAAGGCCAGGCCAACATCATGTGCACAAAGACTCAGTAAGGGCTTTGCTGTCCTGTGCTTCCCAGCACATCGGGTCAGGTCCCTGTGAAGCAAGGTCGTGAGAATGCAGCTGCTTGCCTGCCTGGCTGCTTCTGTGGCCCTGAGGGAGATCTTTTTGGACATTACTCTGAAGAAGGTAGTAGAATGTAGAACAAATATACATGGCTTCTTATCATTCTTGCCTACACTGTTTTAAAACTTCTTTTTATACTCAGGCTGAGTTCTTGACTGGCTATGCGGCAAGAGGTCACTTTGTTTACAGTGACATTTTTCTAGAAAATACCTTAGGTGAGGAGAAAGTTTGGAATAGCTGTGAGAAAGGAACACAGCTGAGAAAGGGAAAATTAAAGCAAAGTGAACTGAAACTAAAAACAAATGCCTTTTTGAAAAAAGAAAACAGTCAAGGGAAAAAAAATGCCTTGATTCGTTTTTGCTTTCACTTCATTTTCCCACATGACTTGTTATATGGAGAAATCAGCCACTAATAAGAATGAAGAATGAAGCCGCTTATTACAACATATTATGTTTAACTTCATAAAACACTCATAGTGCTTCATATTTTTAAAAAATATTTTACATCTTTGCAAATTGAGCAAGTTTTCTGTTTTTTGCCTACTACACCCATGGTACTTCTCCAGTTAACAGAAGAAAAGTATATAGTAAAAGACAATTTTAAAAACAGAAAAGTTGTGAGAAATAATAATAAAACTAACTGGAATCTATCTTTATCTATGTCCAATACACTTTCTTCTTTTTTATTTTTATTTATCCCAGTAATGCATGTGTCTGTCTTATTCCCCATATTAGGAATTGCCGTAACCTCTTCTTATCTTCCTTTCAATGAACAAGGTCCAGCTCCAGTCCTTAGCATCATGGAATTGTGGAATCACAGATTCCAGAGGAATCTTAAAACTACTTAGTATTTCCACTTATGCTGGTCATGGCTCAGTGCCCTGCCCAAGCCCACCTTTACTTCAAGTTGTTTTTCTCTATCCTGTTCCCAGTGCTTGTCAGGGAAGCCATAGCAGCTGGTCCAGCGGTCTGGCCATTGACTGAGTGAGGGACCGGGACTCAGCCTAAAGAGAGGGGATGCCTAAGCTGGTAGCCTCCAGAATGGAGGATTGGCTCCGCAGGCTGTGTTCAACAGAGGTGATGGCATTTAGTTGAGCATGTCAGACTCATTTCCTCCAGAATTTTCCCAGGAGAAATGAGTGACTAGCTGGTCAGTTGCAAGAGAAGAACAGATTGATCTTCAGAGAGAAGCTAAAATTCTGTGAGATAAAGATAAACTGTCCACAATAGACAGAGAAAGCAAACCGCTAGGGCTGTCTGGAACCCTGCCAAGTTTTCTACATCTAGATCCAGTATATAAATACTTCCAACTGCTACCCTTCCCCTGAGGGGCTCAAGTAAGTTTCTGTTACTTACAAGCAAAGAATACTTAGTCCCCTTCCTATCCTTCATCATATTCTACAACCCTCTATAATACAACATTCCTTTCCAGTGGTCATGCTTATGTTTAAATACCTCCAGTAGAAATTAACCTCTCAAGTTATCCCAGTATATCTCTAGGTAATCAGCTTATATTAAATAAACCTTGAACCCCCTGAATTTATATTGTCCAGCTATTTAAAGCTTTATGAAACCTTTCATCGTTCTGATTTCTCTCTTCTGAAAATGTCTCAGTTTATCAGCAAATTTTCCAAACAGTGGATTCCATAGCTAAAAATAATAGTCCATGTGTGATGTAACCAACACAGAAGGCCTGGACTAACACTTTCCTTGTTCTGTGTAACATGTTTCAAGCACTGTTGCATAAGGTGCAGTAGACTTTTTTCAATGACACTGTTGAATCATTTTAAACTCATCGTTGATTAAAAGCACTAACTCATTTTGAAATGAGTTTTAGATAACTCACATGTTCACACCTTATAACTATGTAGTTCATTTTTTAGATCCAAGGTTAGGTTTCATCTTTTCTACACTAAATTTATCAGTTTCCAGTCTCTGACCACCGACCCCGACCTTTTATGATCACTTGATCCTCTGAATTGCTCTATCTATCTATTTCACTCATTTGGTATATCACTTATACTATCTAATCAAGATATTCACCTTTTTTAATGAAGAGTGACTCCAAAGCACAGAGTCGATATATCTTATTTTCAGATACTACAGAGTGCTATATACAAAAATTTTTACTTGTAATTAGTAATGTTTAAAAAAATGAAAAAAAAGTGAGCATACCCAGTGGATCCCACGCTGTCTTTCCAGTCAGTACCTATGAGCTTCCCAATGTGTGACTGGTATGGGGCTGTACAATGGAGCCTTGAATGTTTTTTCCCCTCCTTACTGGATAATCCTCTTAAAATATAAATAGATAATTTTCACCTTGGACTGCTAGGATTCGGGGTATTTTTGGCAACGTTTAAAATATATTTCTACTAAATATTTGTAAAATAGTGCCTATTACAGATGGTTGAAAGAGTTATTTGGCTTGAGTCTTCAATCCCTGAAGAGTCTCAGACTTGGATTTTGACTCTAAATGAAGTTATATATACAACTTCGGAGATACATTAAAGAGATTAAATTTTGTCCCTCATAGTCAACTTGAAACTCATGTCCCATTAAAACACCATCCCACTGTTATGCATTATGAATAAATATATTTTAATGTATTCTATAATTATCATATGATTAAAAGAATATTACACTGTATTTTGGAATTAAAAGCAGAACGTCAATTTCTTAAATAGAAACATTCAAGACTATATCATAACCGCCTGCCACCCTTTTCTATAATTTCCTTATTTTTTTTAAATATTCTCATTGCATTAATAAATGGAGATTAGCTAGGCCTTTCTTTGAGAGACCCTAGAGGCAAATGAACATCATGATCCCGTTACTAAAATGTTCTCCTTATCACTCTTATTTCTGGCCACATTAAACTTACTCTCACTTAACAAGACTTTTTACTAACTGATTTCTCTTGAGATTGTTTCTTGTATTTGGTACATTTTTAATGAGCAGCAGTAATTGTACATAGTAAGGTAGGTTCAGTGAAGAGAAAAACATCATCAACAAAAACAATATAAATGTTATCCATTCCCTTAAGAAGCTTACCATCCCCACAGACAGTCCACAATTACCTGTAGCACAAAATATAGGATTGGGCATTGTATTTTAGGAATAAACAAAATTACCTGAGACTAAAAAGGAGACAGATTAAGAGATTTAAGTTTTCCAGCTCTGTATTTCTGCACTATGAGCAATCCTCAATCTAGTCACAAAGTTCTTTTTGATCCCTTTACTCCCACCTCACTTGCCATTTTTTGGGGGGACAAAGAGTGTTTCTGTCACATCATGCATGAGAAGGCACTGTGCTAGCCAGGAGAGGATACACAGTCACAGTTGTCACTAGTGCGTCTGCTGCCAATGTTCCACCCAACTCTTCATTTCTGCATGTTCTTGAGCTGATGGAGTCAAGAGTACTATTTTGCCAAGCCTCTGATCTTCCTAGCCAGCCCAACTGAGGGGTATGCAATTTCCTCTCTTCTAGTTTAATTCAACTGATGCACAGCTGAAAAAGAAAGATCAAAATAGGCAAATCAGCTGTTATTCTAGCATAACCTTCATAGATTCCCTTGACTAAAACGTACTAAAGGATATACAGTACCCAATTTCATTTCTTCAACATTGTCACTTTCCATGTGCTTGGGAATATTTATTAACGAGTGATAAAAACTGTGGCTATTTTAGGACAAATCCCAGCTTGTTTACCTATAGTCTTGCATCATGTTCTTTATACTCTAGTGGACATGAAGTGGCTAATCTGAAATAGCCACTCACCTCCAGCTTCTGGAGCTTGGAAAATGGTTCTGACATTACAAAATAAATATTGTAAGTTGCAAACATGAAGGATCAATTTGGAATTTTAATTCCCAGTGGACACTCGTTTCTATAGAGACTTAAAATTGCATTCGCTGTCACATATGCAAAAAAATAGAGGCAGTACACCAGAAGATGCTGAGAGTATGCTCAAGGCAGAGTCAGAGCTGCAGTTTCACTTGGTTGGTCCTTGGGCTAATGATCAAAGACTAATAATAATTCCCTGTGATAAGTGATGAAGACCCTGAAGCAAGACATGAACAGCCAGTGCTGACCAAATATGAAAAGATCTAAGAATAAGATCACCACAAGATACACAGATAGAGACCCACAATGTATTGTCAGAGAGACTACTACCCTGGCCATATTCACCAAGGTTTCTTACCAGTTTATACCAGTTGATTGAAGCAAAACTAAAAGTATCAGAATCTAATGACTTGTAGTTTATTATATGTGCATTTAATAGTACACTGTATATATTTATTAATATAGAGTTTAGTTAAGCACAATGAGTCCTCTTATCATTTCCACAAGGAACTCAGTTAAAGAACCTCTTTAAGTGCTGTTATATAGAAATATCTGGAAATATCTTTTTGACTATTAGAATCACAGTCTTGGTACCCAGAAGAGGTGTTAATAAGAATTAATAAGGGTTAGATATGCCTGTAAATGACAGAAGATCCCAAATAGCAGTAGCTTAAACAAGACAGAAGTTTATTACCTGAACATTCTAGATCTAGTATATCCACTGGAGACCCACATACCTTCTATCTTGTTTCTCGGCCATCTTCGAAATGAAGTTTCCAATGGGAGGTTGGTCCAGGGTAAAGCTCCAGCTTCAGCCATCATGTTTCTGCATGCCAGCTCGGAGGAAGGAGGAAAAGAGAGATAAAGCTATTACCCTTCTCTTTAAGGATATACATCCCACCTACATCCTCTTGGTCAGAACTTAATCACACCCAGCTGCAAGTGAAGATATGAATTTTATTTCTCTTTTTAGGTGGCCATGGTCCAGACAAAAATCAGAGGCTCCATCATGGTAGAAGGAAGAATAGCTATTTAGAGCCAAATAGCAGACAGTAACCAAAACTCCCACTACATTATACAATTTTGGCCCAACATAGTATTTTTCTGTTTAGATATGGCAGCGGCAAACATTTACTGAGAGCTTATTATGCCCCAAGCAATTAACTGAATTCTTTTTAAAATATTGTTATGGGGAGGTAGCCGGCGGGGGTGGGGAGTGGGGGGTAGGGAGGGTTGGAGAGAGAGAGAAAGAAAAGAAAGAAAAAGAAAAAAGAAAAAAAATCATTTTTTCAATTAAAAAATAAATAAATTAAATAAATAAAATAAAATATTATTATGGGTTGAATTGTAATCCCCCAACATCCAATACCTCAGAACATAACTTTATTTAGAAATAAGGTCTTTGCAGGTACTGTCAAGTTAAGATGAGGTCATTAGAGTGGGCTCTAGTCCAGCACGATTGGTGTCCTTATAAAAAGGGGAACGTGGACACAAAGACATGCACAGAGAAAAGAGCATATGAAGGGATGGAGAAAATGCCAGGTGAAGATGGAATATTGAAGTAATGCATCTAAAAGCCAGAACATCAAAGATTATTGGCAAACCAGCAAAAGCTAGGAAGAGACAAATAAATGTTCTCTTCTAGAGGTTTCAGGAGGAACATGGCCCTGATGATACCTTGATTTTGGACTTTTAGCCTCCAGAACTATGAAAATAAATTTCTGTTGTTTTAAGTCACCCAGTTTATGGTACTTTGTTACAGCAGCCACAAGAAACTAATACAAATAGGTTATCTGATTTAGTTCTCACAAGTACTGTTATAAAAGAGGTAGTTATTCTTCCCTTTTTAGAAATAAAAAAATTAAGGCTCAAAAAGTTAAGCAACTTGCCAAGATCCCTTGAGCTTTGAATCAAACCTAGGCTTTTCTAATTTCAGAGCCTAAACTTCTAATCTGCTACACTAATTCAAGAATTAACCAAAAGTCCATGGTTTTAGATCTTCCATCTTTTCTCAGCTTGGACGCCACTAGAGAAAACTCTGAAGTGTTATGTAGATATTAGGTGGTATTATCATTCCAGGTGCCTTTGTAGTATGACATTGTAACCTATCATCCAACTGTGACACTTGAGAATGAAAAAAAATGCTATGCATAATTACACTGGAACAAGAAGCCTAAATCAGGACCACCTTAGACAAACTAGGGTTTACAGTTACACTAATTTAAACTCACTCCTCAGTGCTCCACTACCCTTAAATCCTTACCAGAAATAGCATAATAGTGGCTTAATTCTAATAATTATAGTTAGAAAACAAAAAAAATATATGTTAATTATGCAATAGTAATACGGTTCCACAGAATAAGATATTCCTCGATATATAGATCAAGAATGATTTTGTAGGATGATTACTTTAAAAAAAGAAAGACTACATTTTGATTATTTAGCCAAAAGTATCTGAGGAGTCCTTCCAAGCTTCTAAAGACTGAGAACCCCTACCTTTGGAAAGTTAAAAGATAGAAAGAACGGTTTATCTTATATGAGACACTGCATACTAAAGCTCTACTTGTTACAGATCTAAGCCAATAACATTAATATTGTGGAGAATATCAAGCATCTATTTTTACAAAGACAACAACAAAATACCCTTTGTCAGACTCCTTTTCAAGGTTGAAAGAAAATAACTTCCCCAGGGATGTAGATTGAAAGTTTTTATTTCTATTTTCATCCAAATTCGAACCTTAATATCAGGTTAGCCATTGGGAAGGGCTTTGTAAATTCAGACTTCTGCCAAGGTAGAGCCTTCTCTGATTATTTCTAAGAGAGATAGGCGCTTTTAGAAATCACAAAGCCTGGACTGTAAGCAAATAATGAGCGAAAGTAATAATCCTACATGAGCTTAGTATACTATCTACACAATTATATGATCTGCTAAAAAGTTCAAATTAAGGCTCTGTACATTCCTGAAAGTCTAGCTCCCATGGCCTTTATCTGGGGCTAAGACAGACTCGATAATGTTTATGTGCATGTAATGTGCATTTATCTTCTACCCCAAACACTGTATAATCTGAGTAAACTGGAGGGTTCTAACACATTAACTGTGTTTACCTCTGCATGGGAGGATTGCCAGTGATTCTACGTATCCTAGTCTTTCTTCTTCATGTTTTCTCATTGAGAATATAGTACTTTTGAAATTATATTAAACAAATACTTTCAAAATTATTATTTTTTAAAGTCTTTAAGAAAGATCATTAAAATATGTACATAGAACTTTCAGTTCTGGTCCAGCATATAAGAAGCTGGAATACTCCACTGTATCTTAAAAGCAAGTAAAAAGCTGAACAAACTTAATGTGTGTGTGTGTGTGTGTGTGTATACATACACATAGCTACAAATGAATGAATTAAAATAGAGAGCATAGAAAAGATACACACCAATTTCATGACGAGATGACTCTAGGGATGAAGGGAAAGGAATGGAGATGGGCAAAGGGGTTTCTATTGTGACATTAAGTGTTTATTTTTGCAATTTGAAGAAAATATGATTAATATTTACATTTGTTAATTTGATGGATTGCATATAGAGTTTATTTGAGAATTCTCTTTGGTTTTTCCATGTTTTAAAAATGTTTCATAATTTTAAATAAATGTCTATGAAAAAGAACTCTTTAATTAAGTATTTATTAAGTACTTATATTACCACTCTTACTGTCCCTGAAACTGTTCTCTATGTATTCTGTCTCTCTGTAATTGACTGTTTTCCGGGCCTGTTTCCTCATCCGTAATATAAGAAGAGTGAATAGATGGTCATGGAAGATTCTAGCTCAGATACTCTAGGTGCCTTCCAGTTCTCATCTCCTTACACCTCGACACACCCTCCCCCTCTTAAGGTTCACTAATTGAATCTGTTATCAATTCATCTTCCTTTCCCCTCTTTAAGTCTACTTTTCAGAAAAGTCATCAGGAAACATTTTTTACACAGTGTGCTCAGTAATCAAGTTTAATACAATTCCAGAAAAGTTAGTTTCCATTAAAAATAAAAGTCCTACATTTTCATCCGTCCGACGTAGAAGATGTGCAGGGAGGAGAAGGTGGTAATAAAAAAAATGCCACCTAGGAGCAGTGGTGCCACTGCGTTCTTACCTGGGGATCAGACTCCAGCCAAAGAGCAGTTAACTTGGGAATGGAATAAAATGAGGCCACCGTAACGCTGAACAATCAGGGCAGGACAGCATGGGAGGAACAGACTGTACTTTGCTGCTGGAGGTGGTGTGGGGTGGGAAGTAAAAAAGGTGAGGTGTGGAAAGAGAGGGCTGTCCGGATCTGAAACATCCGGTAGCATCTCTGCATGAGGAGGAAGGTGCATTTGGCTGGGCGAGTCCGGGGAGGGGGTACCCGCTGAGGCAGCCAAGTGAGCTCCAGGCTGCAGCCGGAGCTGCGGGTGTAGGTGCGGGGGTGGGGCGCGCGGCGCCTGCAGACCCACTCGCTCCAGCTTTCCCACCGTGCGCTGGCCCCGGACGTGTGAGGTCGCAGAGGAAGCAGGTCTGTCTAGAGTGAAATACCCAGGCCTGCAAATCTCCCCACCTGCGGAGGACCCAGATGCAGCCATGGGCTACCAGGGGCAAAAGACCAGGGGCGTCATCGCACCACAGGTAAAACTGAAGAATGGGGCAAGTTTTGAAGTCAAGTTCCCCGAAGTTCCATTCCCCCTGCAACTACTTTCATCTGAGGTTTTCGTTTAGCACCTGGGGAAGTTCTCTGGGAGAAAAAGTTCTGCCATGATTTGACTTTCATTTTTTTCTTGGCAGGCACTTTTCAATATAACCCTTTTCATTTCACATAATCACATCATTGGCTCCCTACAGATCCTGTACTCTGGTATCCCATGCAGCGGTCCGTCAACTTAGTGCATGTGTAATCAGGACATTTTTGGATGGAGTTTATTTGCAGAGTTCTGTTGAACTACTAGCTGTTATTGTTGCTCTTTATTGTTATCTCCATCATCATTTTCTTATAGTTATTGACGTTACTTTTTATCACTACTGATATCCTATTAATCTGCTACGTTGCATATTTATCTGACACTTTTCTATTTTGGGGGGGGGGCTAGTAAATATTTGTTTAATTTTATATATTATTGGTCATTTTACATATTTAAATAGAACGATCTAGATGACAAAGAAAGCCTCATTTCTGAACATAAGAACAAAGGGAAAACTTGTCGTCAGTCTGCTGCTGTTTTTAATGTTGTCAACTCGATTATAGGATCTGGTATAATAGGTAAGTGTTGTTTTGTTTTAATTTTAAGTGAATAAGCCAAATTTAAGACTTATTATGTTCTTAGTGTTCATTGATTGTTTTTAAAGGAAAAAATCTTAAATGATAAAATCGGTTATTTTCTTACATAAAAGTCTGCCTTTTTTTCCCCCAATGTAATAACGTTCATCCCATCAGTCTCCATGCTGAAGATGGGATTGTGATCCACACTTTTTCCACATTTGAGAGCATCTTCCACATGTGTTACATTAAGGTGGAGCTGCACATGGGAGGTGTTGGAAAAATATTTTCATAGGCTGCATGGCCAATTGATAATGTTACCTAATTTACTTTTTCCCTCTTTCTGAAGTGCCCAGCATTGCTTGAATTACCTTTCTATGAATTTCTAGAGGTATCAAACCTCTAGATATTTGGAAATATTAGAGATACAAAAGTTTAATGTGAAAACACAATCTTGTGAAAAATTAAATTCATATGATATTTCCTTACCATTTTATATAGTGCTAGATTTTAAAGTACAAACTTATGAGTTTATATTAAATTTAAATATTTAATACAAGAAAGTGGTTAAATAAAAGTGCATATGATTATTTTTTAACGAAGAAGCCAAATAATCACAATCAAAAGAAATGAGCAGCTCATATTTTCAGAATTTGAAGCAAGGGAAAAATTCTAAAAAAAAAAAGTAAGTGTATTGCATTATAGTAATAAAGTTCATTATTGTTTCTGTGCCTACTATTGTTTGTTGTTTGAAAACATTCAATTTAAGAAAAAGCAGGAACAAAACAGAATCCTGCAATACTCATTGAGAATATTACTTTTTCCTATAAAGTTTTAACATTTTACTAACAGTCATCATTAAACATTTATCTGGATTGAGTTACTTTTCTTACCTCTCACAAGTTGATGTGTTTCTTGATTTTACTTGTTTCCATATATAATTTTTTTAAAATGGTATATCACATGGAGGTACCTGGGGCAAAGTTGTAACAAGAGGGGGCAAAGACTTGTTTGAAATTCTACCTCAAGTACCACAGAGATGTGGGCAGCTCTACTTGGCAGAATTCCAGAGTTAATTCCTGATGTGAAATCTAAGCTGATCTGTGTCAGCAACACTAAAAAGCACCACATCATTATGCTCAGCAGATTTTTTTTAAGGGAAAATTTCTCAGAGAATAAGAGTTCTAGGTGGAAATGTTTAAAATATATTTTATTGGAAAAATTTTGTTGTCCATCATCTAAAATCATCCAAAAAAAATTCATAAGAAAATATTTTATATACCTCTTTTATCTTTATAAAAATTACTTTTGCCTTTTCGTTTTTCTCTCCTTTTGCTACATGGTTGCCAATTTTGAATCCTCATATCGTGTTACCGTCTGTGCACTTATTATCCCTCTCTGCTTTCCCAGGCGGCACACAAGGAAAGCGTTGAGTCGTTACTCTCCACATATTCCAGGTCATATGTCCTTCTCACCCTGAAGTGAACATTACTTGTGTAAATTGGCATCTATTTTTAATTTGCTGCTTTTTCTTATTTCATCACCTCATAACTTGCTCTCTTGACATGTCTTTAACATATTCTGAAATAAATCTTAATAAACTAACATTTAATTTTAGTAATCCTATGCACTGTTTACAACTATCTCATATGCCGTGCAATTTACTTAGCCTATTCTGTACAGGAATTGGGAAAAACTTCTGTACTTCTACACGTTTTTTTAATGTGATGGGTGGGGTATTTTATGTTTTTCAGGATTGCCTTATTCAATGAAGCAAGCTGGCTTTCCTCTGGGAATATTGCTTTTATTCTGGGTTTCATATGTTACAGGTAAAAGACTATATAATTGCTTATTTTATACAAGGACTATTTCTTAAATTATACAATTTAAATTATACAAGGACTCTCTCTCTCTCTCTCTCTCACACACACACACACACACACACACACACACACAGTAATTGAATTTACTAATTTTAGTGCATCAAAGAATCCTGAGAAATTTAGACATTTATGTCTGAAGAGATTTACTTTTCTTGCTAATCCTCTGAACAGATTAGAATAACATTACAGATTGCCAAGGCTAAATCCTTTTCATGTGCCCTTTTCACTTTATGCAGAAAGTGGATGGGGGAGTCTTTTTAAAGAGTGATTATGGCTAACAGAGACCTGTGCTCTGAAAGTGTAGAAGCCAGGACTTCATTTCCCAAAAAAACCCATGAGCAGGTGCATTCAAATGAGCAACCCTTTTAGCTGTTTGTACAGGTGTAACTGAAAGCCTTGGGGCTCCCCACCTTGCTCACACCTGCCCAGGCTCCCCACCTGCCACTATCTTCAAGTGCAGCAGTAAGATGCTCTGTACTCCTTCTTCTCTTCCGCTTCCCCCTTTGCATGTAACATGTTCATTAACACCCACGTTTTGCTACTCTCTCGTCTAAGTGTAGACTGTACAACTCATCATGATCTCTTCTTCCTGTTGTCCTCATTCCTGCTTTGTCATGGCACCAACTCACCTCATGTAAAACACAGGATCACTTAAGATCACTGCTTGCAATCACAAGCAGATATGACCTGCCGTGGTTGCTGCTATGGTGGCTGCTATGCGTAGTCACTTAGATGCCCTTTTACCAGGTAATGTAAAACACCTCAACTGTCGCCTTCTCCAAACTGTTGACCTGGATTTCAACGGTGCTGTCGATCTGTGAGGTTAAGACCCCCAGCCACCATTTCCCAACAGCCTTCAGCCAATGACTGACTGATGGAAACCTTGCCTCCAGGAGGGCCCCTCGTGGTGCAGCCAGACCTCCAGAGTGCCACCACTGCAGGGTTAAGCCGCAGCTAGTCTCTCCACCGCACACCTCTTTGCTGAGCTGTTTCCCCTGCCCTATCCTTTCATTCTTCGTCTCCTGGAGCACTCTCTCAAAACTCTTGCCCAAGAATCTCTGTCTCAGCTCTGCTTCTGGAGATGCTAACCAAGATGCCATCTTTCATAAATTCTCAGGCTTCCAAGACTGGCCTGTAACTCTGCTGTTTTTTCCTCAAGCTGAGCAAGAGAGAGTAAAGCATGCTGTAGATATCAAAGCCAGAGCTGCAGAGACGTTGGGCTCCCTTCCCCCTGCTTTCTTCTCACCACCTCCACTCCCCAAACTGAAGGTGCTCTTAGCTTCCACAGCTCTTAATTTGTAGCTTAAGATCCATAACTTATAATGTAAGATCCATAATTTTATACTTATTCAGAGTTTCTGGTGTTTAAAAGTTGCATTCTGTTCATGAGTGCATTTCACACTAAAAAATCCCATTCGAGGATTTACCCTTGTCATTTCTAATTTCCTGTTAACCCAGTCAATCAGCACCGGCAAATAATTAATTTCCACCCAGGCATAGCAACCATGGCTTATTTAAGTGTGTTATAAACATTTATTCACATTATCAATTAGTAGATTAAAAAAATGAATATATATATCACCTAAGAATTCAATAGTTAAGGAAAATGAACAATTTACTAAACCAAATCATATTATACATAAATAAATTATACTGTGAATAATTTTCTCAACTGATACTATATATAAACATAAAGCAATCACTATGATCAGTCCTTTGCAGTTACCAATCAGTGGAAATTAGTTACCCTTAATCTAGTTGCATGATCAAAATTGTTAAATAGTTTTGATAAATAAAGGAAAAAATGTATGGACTATGTTTTATTTTGTTTTTAATTAGGCTTTTAGGAGTGAAATTTACAAGTACCATGTAATATCGAGTTTTTCTTTAAATTGATAATGTAATTACACAGTGATTTTTCTGAAGAATTATTCTTTTGTCTTTTTAAGGCCTCTAATGACATATGTCCAGTTCAACAGGTAGTTTTTCTAAGTTCTGTTTTCATGTTCGTGAAAAATGGTAAGGAACAAAAAAGAATTATAAATATTTATAACAAATAGTTTTATTTTAAATTGCTTTAAGATTTACTTATTTGTTGATTAGAGTAATTTGTATACAATAATTTGTATTGTCCAAGCATACATAATGATTTAAAAGAAAATTTACCTGTTAAATATTGCAGACTCATTTATAGATTATCTATAATTTATTAGGTCATTTATTACATTAATTTGCCTCAGATATGTAGATATCTAGCAATTCTACTATATTGATCATTGATTCATTCAACAAATATTTACTGATACTCTGCAATGAAGAACATTATCCCTACTTGTATAAAGCTCATAGTTTAATGTGACAGGCAGACAAAAACACATAATTTTAACACTTCACGAAAAATATCATAATAAAAATACGTGCATGATAATAGGGACATTGGTGTCTAACCCAGCCTCACAGAAGCACGTATGTTTTAGGGAGGAGGAGATATTTCCACTGAGTGTTAATGAAAAAATGTGAGTGAACAAAGAAAATGGAAGGGTGCTCTAAAAAGATGGAAAGGTGGACATACAAAATGGAACTGTTTAAGTGATTCAGTCTGGCTAAAGTATAGGGTTGATGTTTGTTAAGTAGCAGGAGATGATGATAGAGAGGATTGCAAGGGCATTTATGAAGGCTCTCATGTAAGGATAATCATTACCGTTTCCTGAGGACTGGCTGGATGCTGAGCATAAAGCTGCCACTATACTTAATCTTTCTGACTCCATGAAGTAAGTTAGTGTTTACGTTCTACTTTTATGGAGGAGGAAATTGTGACTTATAATAGGTTAAAATGACTTTCCCAAGGTCTGCAGTTACTTGTGACAGAGTTGAGATTTTGATTAAGTGTGCGGATTCTGGGGCTACACTACTGAGGTCTGAGTCCTGACACTTCCATTACTAGCTCTGTGAAGTTCAGCAATTTACTTAATTTTATGCCCCCCACTTTTCACATCTGTTTAATGAGAGTTCATAATAACACCTACCTAAGGTTGTTGTGAAAATTAAGCAAGTTAATATACATAAAGCATTTAGTAAAAGTCCTGGCACACAGAACGTGTTGTGGAAGTATTTACTAGTGTTGCTGTGATTGTAATCATTATTATCATCATTATTGGACTCCGAATACATTGCTTTTTTCACCACCACATGCAACATTTAGAAAATAATTTAAAATAGCACAAGTTCTCATTCATTTAGCCTCTATATCATGCTAGGCATTGTGGTAGATATTTAAATGCCATAACCCTCACAGACTCATCAAGGTTGATGTACTGCCTTGTTTTACGGGTGAGACTCACAAAAGCTAAGTCCTTTAACGAAGGTAACACAGCTAAAAAATGATTTTTCTGCCTCATGAAAAAAAGATGATTTTTATTCATAGGCATTCATTTGAGAGTCTCCTGGAATATTTTAAGCAGAAGGCATGATCAGATTTGTGCTATGGTCAGATCCAACTGGGAGAATGTTGAGAAAGTCTTAGCATGTGTCAAAAATGTTTTGGTGGGGGGTGATATTGGTGGATCAGAAAACTATTAGGAAGTTACTGCAGTAACCCAGGCAGTAAATTATAATGGCCTAAGCCCTAAAATAAAGCAGGTTAGAGATGAGAATGAGAGGATACAGTTGAATAATTTATAATGCAGTAGTTAATGGACTTGGTAACCAAAGGAATACAGAAGATGATGGATAATAAGAAGTCTAGAGAGATTCTCAAGTTTCTGTTGATGCTATTCACAGGTTGGGGAAATATGGATGGAGAAGCAAGTTGCAGAACAATTATATAAATTAAAATTCAGATATTTTTTAATCGAGATATCTATGAGATCACCAATGTAAAATATGTATTATTCGGCTATATATATAAATCTGGGTTTACAGAGTTTGAGCTAGAGATACAAATTTAGAGGTTACTAACATCTGTAGGAAAATTGAAAACATAGGTATGAATAAGATCACAATAGAGCATCTAGAATAGTGAGCAAAAAACCCAAGAATCCAAAGTAAAATAAACTGGTGAAAAACTAAGTATAAATGGCTAAAAAGGTAAAAGGAAATTCAAGAGAAAGTGATGTCACAAAGGCCAAGGGAGGATGGTTGGAAAGAGGGAAATAGTTAGCAGGAAAAAAGAGGTAGTACTGAAAGAGCGAATACAATTAAGGTTTAAAGGTTGTCAACTGGATTTATTAACTTGGAACTCATTGATGAACTCGAAAGACGTTCCAATGCTGTAGGAGGGAATTAAGGTGGAAATCATATTACATTATTTGTATTTTTGTCCTTGTATTTTAATGCATTTCAAAATTACTTAAAGAACAAATCACCTGTGGTAAAAACATAAGCAAGAAAAAAGAGCAAAAATCACACCCTGTGCATAGCTGTGTACCGAATGCAACTGAAATGTCATTCACTAGGTTTACTGAGTTAAATAGGGAAAAAAAGAGAGATTAACTTTTAATTATATGATATCTACATATTTGTATCTTCAATTTCAACTCTAAGGTTAAAATTTAAATCTCTAAAATGTAAATTTCAAAAAAGAAAAAAGAAAAGTTGTTGGAGTGTTCTCTTACCCATAACTATAAAATAGTTACTAGTTGTTACTTTCTTACAAAACAAATGATCTGAGTCTCCTAAATCTATTTTCTCTCTGAATGCTTACAGCATTTTCATTCTCAGTCTTCACATGTTCAATGTCTATGATATATTTGATTATCTGCATTCTGTTGTTTGGACAGTTGAGCCACATCCTGATAATAGTCGTTACATTGATTAGGCGAGGAAGTAAAATAGAAAACTGACGCTTGACTCTAGTCTGCTTACTCTCTTCTGTCCAGTTTAAGTATATTTGCATCTCGATTGAAAACTATATAACTGGAAACAGTATCGTTTCATTAAAGATAATGTTTTATGAAAAGCAAGTAAGACTTGTCATGCTAATTTACTGTAGCATTAAACTAAATTCTTTTTTTTTAATTTCCCTTTTTCTTAAGTCTAAACATGAAAAACCTTTGTATTAAATGCAATCTGATATTTGTTATTCTTGCCACAGATTTTTCCCTTGTTCTGTTGATAAAAGGAGGGGCCCTCTCTGGAACAGACACTTACCAGTCTTTGGTCAATAAAACCTTCGGCTTTCCAGGGTATCTCCTCCTCTCTGTCCTACAGTTTTTGTATCCTTTTATAGGTAAGATGAATGTGAGGATGAATATACTTTTTTTGCATAAACATACTGCCATTTCTGAATAAAATAGTTTTAATAGTCATTAAATAGTCACTAAAGAGTACTAGCAATTGAATATCTTCCAAATTAAGTGTTTAATTCTTTAGTCATTTTCCCCTTATTTCCTGGTCCTTCAGATTGGTTTTCTGATTATTTCATTGAAATGAAGTAAGTGATTTTCACTAGGTTAATGTTTCCCTAGTTTGGTGAAAAATAGAATGATCTGGGATTAAAAATGAATGAGAGGAACAATAGATTCCTTCTAAGGCTGAAATATATTTTTTGAAAACCTAAGAATTTGTGAAAGCCATATATAAGGCCAATATTCTAGTTAAAGTTTATACCATAATGGTGAAAATATCACGTAGCATTTTTTAAATAAAAGTATCAATGGCCAAATTGGCTTCTGTGTTTATTTTTTAAATTATTTTATTAAATTTATTGAGGTGACATTGGTTAGTAAAATTATATAGGGTTCAATTGAACAATTCAATAATACATCATCTGTATATTGCATTGTGTGTTCACCACCCAAAGTCAAATCTTTTTCCCTCACCATAGACTTGACCCCCTTTATACTTATCTACTTCTCCCCTCCCCCTTTCACCTCTAGTAACCACTAAACTGTTGTCTATGTCTATGAGTTTTTGTTTGCCTTGTTTGTTACTTTCAGCTTTATATACTACACATGAGTGAAATCATATGGTTCTCACCTTTTCCTGCCTGACATTTTTCGCTTAGGCTGATTATCTCAAGATCCATTCATTTTGTGGCAAATGGCAGTATTTCATTTTTTTCTTATGGCTGAGTAATATTCCATTATATATATGTACCACATCTTTTTTATCCAAGCATCTGTTGAAGGATATTTCAGTTCTTTTCCATGTCTCTTGGCCATGGAGCAATGCTGCAGTGAACATTGGGGCACATATATCTTTAACAGATAAATGTTTTCAAATTTGGGGGACAGATACTCAGAAGAGGGATTGCTGGGCCATATGGTAATTTAATTCAAGAAATCTCCATACCGTTTTCCAGAGCGGCTATACCAATTTGCATTCCCACCAGCAATATATGAGTGTTCCTTCCCTTCCCCGCCCCGCCACAGCCTCTCCAACACCTGTTATTACTTGTCTTGTTGATGATAGCCATTCTTACAGGTGTGAGGTGGTAGCTCATTGTGGTTTTGATTATATTTCTGTGATACCTAGTGAAGTTGAGCATCTTCATATGGCCTTTTGTATGTCCTTTTGGGAAAACTGTTTTTTCAGATCCTCTGCCCATTTTTTAATTGGACTTTTTTTGTCATTGAGTTGTATGAGTTCTTTCTATATTTTGGTTAATAATCTCTTCTTGGAGGCATTGTTTGCAAATATCTTCTCTCATCAGTTGGTTGTCTCTTTGTTTTGTTGATGGTTTCTTTTGCTGTGCAGAAGCTTTTTAGTTTGATGTAGTCCCATTCATTTATTTTTGATTTTACTTCCCTTGCCCTTGAGGTCAAATACATAAAATCCTCTCTAAGACCAAGGTTCATGAATTTAGTACCTGTGTTTTCTCCTATGCAATTTATCGTTTCAGATCTTGTGTTTAGGCTTTTGATCCATTTTGAGTTAATTTTGGTGTATGGTGACAGATAGCGAGCAGTCTAGTTTCATTCTTTTGCAAGTGGCTTTCCAATTTTCCCAGTACCATTTATTGAAGAGAATTTTCTTTCTTCAATGTATGTTTTTTGGTGCCTTCATTGAAAATTATTTGCCCATATATATGGCAGTTTGTCTCTGGGGTCTCAATTCTGTTCCATTGGTCTGTGTATCTGTTTTTCTGCCAGTACCTTGCTGTTTTGATTATTGCCACTTTGTAGTATAACAACTTCAGTTTTTAAATCTGTAATACAGAAGCTGTTGCTCAAACCACTAGTTCCTCATGTCTCCACCAAAGGCTATGAATATATTTCCCCAAAATCTTACTTTTTAAACTAGGGAGTATTTCGGAACCTACATAATTTTCCATTATTATTCATCACTTTGAGCAAAACATGCATTACTGAAAAAGTATTTGGAAAGGGAACTTCTTTAATAACAAGTAAATCACATTTTAAATGACAAACAAAACTCACTGTTATTTAAGATACTCTGGAAAAAATCAATTTGTGAAGTCTTTTTTAATACAAATTTGTATTTTCCCATAAATCTATCGTCTAGTTATTTTTAAAGTTGTACATATTGGTAATCACAATATATGTTTGAAAATAGTTGGATTACAGCAACATTTGGGAAGTAATAACTGATTATTTTCAAAATATTCAAGATGAAAATAGTTGGTGACAGTATTATTTTAATTATGTATTTAGCTATGATAAGTTACAACATAATAACCGGAGACACTCTGAGCAAAGTTTTCCAACGAATCCCAGGAGGTAAGTAAATATATTTATTTTATATAGTTTTTCATAGTTAACATGGTTCATAATAATTTGTAAGTAAAATATTTGCAAGTTGAAGAGTTGCATGACTTCAAAATATCTGGCAATATTCATGATGCACTCTTAGTGCTTGAACCACTCATTCTAAAAAACATATAAAATGAAGTAAAAATGAAAAACCTAGAACTGCAAATTGCACCTATTCCTCTCTCAGGGTTTAGTGTAACTGAAATCGAAGCTATTTGACCATCAAATCGCGAAGCCACTACTTGCTTGCTATTTGATCTTGAGAAGGTTAATGCCCTCTCTGAGTTCTAGTCTCTTCATCTCTAAATTGTGAATTAGAATATCAGCTGCTTCATAGAATTTTTATGTAAAACAAACAAGATAATACAGACTAGCTTTCCCAACATTGTTAGCTATTATTATTGTCACCCTGAACTATTTGCAGTTTCTGTCCTAGTCTCCAACTTGCATATCATGACTTCATAAACAGATATCATACGAGTAGATAGAATGCTAATTAAAAATGGGAAAAATATAACACAGTATATGCAATATAATCTAAATTATATGAATTTTCTATTTGTATAAATAAATTAGGAAAAATAGGAAAAAAGATATTTGCAAAGAAACTGGTTATCTTTTAATTGTGGGATCCACAGGATCTTTTTGTTTCCTTTGTTATTTTCCAAAGTTTTTCAAAGGAACATGTATTAATTTTTTAAAAATTTTAAGAGTAATTTATTTATTTAAGAATAATATACATTTATTAGGAAAATATTAGAAAACACAGATAAGCAAAATGGAAAAGAGAGAACATACTTATTATTTCTTCCTTTTAGGAAAATCAAGTAGGGACTATCCTTCCAATATTTCCTTCCTTCCTTCCTTCCTTCCTTCCTTCCTTCCTTCCTTCCTTCCTTCCTTTCTTCCTTCCTTCCTTCTTTTTAAATGTATTCTTTAGAGTTTTAAGAACGAGTGTAATTTCAGATAGTCATATGAATAAAATAACACTGTGCGCTTTGTTCTATAACTTGCTTCTTTCTCTTAGTAGTATGGTAAGGACATACTCATATCTAAACATAGAGATCTACTTTGTTTACTTAACTGGAAGTTCAGTATTCTCCTGTGCAGTAACTATTATACAGTTAGATAGACTGTGATTACTTTAATTTTCCCTGATACAATTATTTTGATAATAAATTTTTAATTTTACAAATAATAAATGAATATGTATACATAAAAATAAAACATAGATAAGGCTTAAGCTCTCTTTGAAACCCCCTTCCTGGTTATTAATTTTATAATCATCAAAAATGATTTTTAAAAAATAAGTCACATAGCAGAGAACACATTTTATTCTTATCACAGTTTCTTTATATTGTTGAATGTGATATATTGTAACATTTAATTGTTTTATTTCTTATAAAGATTAATATGATGCCCAAGTATTTTTAGAAATAGATAAAATTCTTAGTAAAGTTGCTTTTTTTTTCTCTCCTGAAATATATCACCAATGTCTTAAACTGACATTTGAGCAACCGCTTATTCTTTTTCCAGATAACTAAGGTCTTGGTTCATGAGCCAAAGTAATAAGAAATGTTGGTATAAGAAGTAGTATATTTAGATGATTTTGAAATTTTTGAAAAATTTTAATGTTCAGTTTTTCTTATAACTGTTTAAACATTTAAAATGCTTATTTGGGTGCATTTTTGTTAGAAGATCAGTATAAGTAAGAGATCTCATAGATCATTAGTGAAAAATGTCCTTTTACACTAATGGAGACCCTTAGTTCTTAGGCTCTATAGCAGTCTAATTTAGTATTTTTCTAGGTCTTAGAGTTTTTCCAGTGAAGAAAATGTATTTTCTACCAAACATATCATAGGATAAATAAAAGCATATATACAGATAACTTAATTCAAGTTATGTTCAGGAATATGTAAATAATTGCATTCAAGGTTTTGGGAACTTAAACTTCCTATTTTATTGTTTTAATTCACAACTTTATAATGCTTGTTTAGTTAGGGCTGAGTTAAATAAATATTCATGATTAATTATTTCACTCTTGTGCACGTATTTGTGTGTGCGTGTGTGTGTGTGTGTGTGTGTGTGTGAAATGTATCCCATTTTGCACTTCCTGTCTTGGAACTTCTTTATAAATTAGTTTATTAGTTATATCAAAAATTAGTCTTGCTTTTTAAAATAATAGCTTCTTTTTTTTTTATTTTTAAACCACACTCACTTATTTGACACACTTGGCTTCTACAGACTTAAACTTTGCAAAAATAAATGCACATTGGGGAGATCATTTTATGAACTATATAAATGTCTAACCAATGTATTATATACGTGAAACTAATTTAAGAAAATTTTTAAAAATAAAAAAAATAAATGCACAAAGACTTGGTGGTACCAAGGACATTTCAGAAATATAACATGACTTCTGAAGGAATTTAGCACGGGCTAAAAAATTTAGACAATGGTGTCTTCATTGTCATAATATATAGCTCCTGAAGCGAATGCTGTGATTAGCACAGCTTTAAAATATATATAAATCCTTGTAAGTGTGTTTTCTTTGTGTTTACAAATGTGTTTGCATTTGATCACTCACACACACACACACACACACACACACACACACACACACACTATTACTCATGGTGATAGCCCAGAGTCTATGTTGTGTACCAGATTTCCGCAGCTTTCCTGTGACTTGTTTTATATCCAACAAGTTGCTTCTCCCTATTTTCCTTCAGGTCTCAATGAAAGGGTAGGAATGTAGTGAATATATTCATTTGAATCTTTATTTTTAAAATTTTCTTAAGTTCTATTGTTCAAGTCTCTTTGAAATGCCCCGTCTTCATGTAGCTTACTTTCTGAATGAACAGTTTTGCCATTGGAGGGTTTTGGACAAGGAGTGACAATGGTTTTATTTTTGCCTTTGGAAAAGATCTCTGTGGTTTCTAGGTTAAGAGTGTACTGTACTCTATGGGGACAAAGAAAGGTAGAAACAAGGAAACTAATTAGGATACTATTAAAATAATTTAAATGCAAATTATTTTAACATTATTTTAACTATAGGTTCACCTTTAAGTTACTTTATATTTATATTTATTATTTCTAGTTTTACATGGTTTATGGAGCTTATTCTTAGAATCTTTGTCCTTTATATAGTATTTATTGTTATTTAAATCATATTGATAATTCAGTGTTTGGCTATTTACTTGTGTCACTGGTGCATTACTCATACCTATAAACACTTTATAATATTTATTGTGTTTTAGTTGACCCTGAAAACTTGTTTATTGGTCGCCGCTTCATAATTGTGCTTTCCACAGTGGCTTTTACTCTGCCTCTGTCCTTAGCAAAGGACATAGCGAAGCTTGGAAAGGTAATTTTTATCTTTTAAGTTTGTCCAACTACTTACTGTCTATATAACCAAGTTCTTAGTTACAGTATTTATCTTTATATTCTTTTAGTTTGCTTATAATTTTGCTAGAATAAACTACAGTTAAATCTTTAGCTTATTTTTGGGAATAGATGGTTAAATACTTGAAAAGTGTGAAACAAATATGTCCTTTTTCCTTTCTAAGGTAGATGCTCTGACATTAGGCAGCCATTTTAATTTTAGAAACTATGAAGAGCTATACTTAAACCAAATCTAATTTATAGAAAATGTTCTATTATTTTTATGGATAATAGGTTACACAATTTAAAATTGAACTACATTTAGAATTAAGGATGAATCACTGTATTGGCTTAAAATTTTCTTTGTAAATTACAACGTCTGTTGTGCCTATTTTTTTATCCATCAGAATGAAATGTCAATATGTTGACTTATTAATTTTTGAGAATTTAGCTAATATTTATAATATGCATTGCTAAAAACATATGCTGATTTCTTTCTAATTAAATCAAACAATTATTCAACTCACCACATATGCTTATTGACATAGAATAAACTTTGTCTGGCTATATTTTATTTCCTTACTCTCAAAAAATGTTTGTATTTTACCCAGAATATTCGCGTTGCTGTATTTACATGATGCCAAGCATTCGATGAAAAAAAATTTTTTTTAATTATAAATGGTTGATTGAATTTTAACTTTCACTGTGATGCTTGGTGTGTATCCACCAAGGAAGTCCCTCCTTCCAGGTAGAGTTGAGAATGGAGTTAATATTCCAGAGTACTCTGACGATTCTGCCTTCCTTTACTAACAGTTATTCAGAAATGAACACGAGTGTATCAAAAGGGGCTTTTTTTTTCATTGAATTATCTGAAATGGCTGAACTGTTTTCCATTCACATGTTCAATGTAGATATAAATGTTACTTTCTCAGAACAGAAAGCAAGGAATTCAAGAAGAGAAAGCTACTAAAATTCTATCATATTATTACCTGAAAAATTTTTCCTAAATGTTCTTTAAAAGTGTCATATCGAAAGTCCCAATGAGCAAAGCAAGGTGGTTAAGGAGCTCTGATGTGAAGTCAGGATATTTGCATTTGAGTTCACCCTCTGCTACTTTCTTGCTGTGTGACCTTAGAAATGTTACTTAATATTTGTGTTCCTCAGTCCATCAGAGGACTCGTAGAATCTTCTTTCCGAATAAAAACTAACACCACAGTAAACAAGGTTAATGACAATAAAATTAAATAAAAACAATTTTATATTCTTATCAGAGAAAAAAGTCTAAAGTGTGTTAATCCATTAAAAAAATAAGAGAAGAAACATAGATCTAACGTGATGAATGCACAGAACACATATACACATAGACCAGTTTATATTTGAACCATTTGAAATAGGGACAGGAGAGAGAGGAAGAAGCAAAGAAGACTTAGAAACATAGACCAAACAGCAAAATCACAAAGAATAAATAGAGTAACAGAGGTAGAGAACAGAAAGAAAAAAGCAGATGTACCTCAAAATGTGTGTCTGTGGGAGGGTGTGTGTGGGGGGGGGGAGAGGGTGTTGGAAGGGTGAGGGTATGATAAGGACAGAAGCAGAAGAGCGATTATAGATAGGGAAAAAACACAGGTTAACACTAAAATGGGGCAGGAAGGAAAAAAACATAATTTCACAAAGGAAAATCACCAGGAAGCCACTAAAAACATTTAAATCCATATTGCAAGATTACAATAGTCATATATGATACTTGCTCTCCTATTTAGGGGGAAGAAACTAAGACTATGAAGTGACAAAAAGTTATATACCTGGGATTATTACCCCAATCTATAAGAATAAACTAGTAAATAATTGTATTTAAAATTACATACATTTACTCAAGTAAAGAGAGAAACGCCTAACATTTCAATAAAATAGTCTCTACTAAACTGACAATATCTTTACATTTTCTTTTGCAGATCTCTCTTATTTCTACAGTTTTAACAACTCTGATTCTTGGAATTGTAATGGCAAGGGTAATTTCACTGGGTCCACACATGTAAGTTTTGTTGCTGTATTGGTTGGTCTTTGATTTATAACCTTCACATAGATATTTATTTGACATAAATGCTGAAATGTAAAGTAATTGTGGTATCAGAAGCATCTTTTATCTTTAGTATTTGGCAAAATAAGAAAATAAAGTAGACATGCATCTTTCCCTTGGACCCTGCATGGCTGATGAAATTAAATTGAGTTTACTTATTATTTTAATGGCCAGCCCTAAGAATTAGAATGAAGAAGAGATTTTGAATAGTGAGAAATAGAATTGAAGTATAGCACTGAGAAGCAAAAGTGGTAGATGTCAGACATTTCTGTATCTACCTCAGAGGTGGGTTTGTTCTTAACAAAGTTTCATCGATCTAGGCTGCAAAAGAAGAATAAGGAATATTTTGGATTTGAAACAAAATGTAGTCATGTTGGAAGCTACCCTTTATTTTCTACTGATTATAATCTTTATTTTTTGTTAAAATGCTTTATTATTCTTGAACTCATAGTGAAAGCTGATAGTGGTGTTTATTTGTTTTTAAAGTTATTGTTTGGCCAAATAAAATGTTTCTAAGTTGGTATTGGTTCCCCAAATTTTATTTATTTATCCATGAAATTCAAATGTGGGTACTGCTGATCTAAACTGCACAGTTTTTATGATTTAATTACAGAATAGATTCACCAAATACAGACTGGGTAGTTTATAGCCATAGTCCCATGAGAATGTGGGAATGAAACTAACTAAATTTGTTTTAAATACAAAATTAGATTCCAACAATGCACAATAAATAAATATTTGTTGAATAAATAAATAATACATTGTGGAGTTCCCATGAGATCTTAATTATTTTCCCTATCCCTTAAAAAATATAATTAATTTAAGACATAATATCTAGAATAGTGCAAGGAGCATGCTAGGTCTTCAATGAATGTTATCTGTGAGAAATAAAAAAAAAAAGACTGATGAATACCTATAATTGATAATATGGTCCCTAAGATAGCTTACTTTATCCTATTAATTAATTGTTGTTCTGCAAAATCACTTCATTTAAACTGTGCTTGTGTCAGGCATCTTAGTTTACCAAGAAAATACCAAAATTATGCCTCAAATTTATTTGGAAAGAAATATAAATATCTAGCCTAATTGCATATGATATGGCCTTTTGTTTGAAAAAACAAACACCCATTTTTTTAAAGGATTTAAATAAAAAGGAAAGACATAATTTTCTCTGATGTTTAGATTCATGTTCTCTTGTATTAATCAGCTTGGGTTGCTGGAACAAAATACTATAAACTGGGTGGCTTAACCAACAGAAATTTGTTTTCCCATGGTTCTGGAAGATGCTAGCTCTGTCTGATGCTAGTAGACATCTCTCCCTGGCCTTCTTGCAATGTTTTCATATGGCAAAAAGTGAGAGAGACAGCAAGAGCTCTGGTTGGTATCTCTTCTTTTAAAAGCACCAATCTCATTAAGAGTGCCCCACCCTCATGATCTCATCTAAGTCTGATTATCTCCCAGGGTCCCTATCTCCAGATACCACCTCATTGGGCGTTAGGACTTCAACATATGAATTTGGGGAGGGGAACACAATTCAGTCTATAACAATAGTGTTTTTGAAATTCACCTGGTTCACTTACTTGTGGCCTTTTATTCTTTCATTTAGTAAACACTTATTGAATGCCTATTGTTTGTAGCTCTTTTGCTGTGCTCTGAGAGAAAAAGAGCCAAAAGGCATAAGTCAGCACCTGCTGAAAGTTGTTCACAATCAAGTATGGAGAAAGCACTTATTTTAAAAACAAAAATGAAAAAGAAAAAGAAGTAACAATACAGTATGAGGAGTGCAAAATACAAGCATATATGAGAGGGAGTAGCAGTGCCAAATAAAAGAGTGCTTAATAGTCTGTCTGGTAGAAGAGAAATATAATCTGTGTGCTTCAAACGATGAATCTGAATTAGTTTTAGATAGATAAGGGTGTAAGAGGCATTACGGGCCCAGGAAAGGTAAGCATAACAGCACAAAAGCATATATTAAATTGCACTGACATTTATTTAGCATGTTTTATGTTGGTACTATATTCAGTTCTGGTTTTCAAAAACTGAATTCATAGCAACAAAAAGCTTATAAATATATGGAACAGAATACAAAAAATACTGATTTTTGGCTGAAATTGTTAATTATTCAAGATGGAACTATTTTAATTTAAGCTTTTATTATGAAAAGTGATTCTAGAGAATAAATCATTAGGTTATAATAAAAAGTCTTATAGATTTGGCATAGTACTATGGGGCAATATTAAGGAAAAAAAACAAGTAATTAAAAGTTGGAAGTAAATTAATTATTCATTGATTGAGCTCCAGGAGAACAATTTAAAGCATGATTTTTCAACTTTGGCTTCACATTAGAATTACCCAAATAGCTTTTAAAAATACTGATGCCAGATCCCCACCTACAGAGAGTCTGAGGGACTCCATCCAGGGATCAGGCAATGGGATTCATTATTTGACAATTTTGTGGGTCTGTGAATAAGATCGAGAGCCTCTTGGTTTAAACAGATCAAAATCATGAGTACTCTTGTAACTGACATATCATTTCTAAAAATAGACTAGAGATTTTGTGTTATTTTAGTTACTTTTTTGTCATTTTTCATGATTCATTCTCCACTTATTTTTTTAACATTTTTATGTACAAAATGTTATATGAGATACTATTGTAAATACAAATAATATGTAAATAAAATTTCCCTGCTCTCAAGGGACTCACTATTTAGTGGGGAAGATAAGGTGATATAAATTATCATCGTATAGGCAAAGTATCTCCATGCAAAGGAAAGAAAAAGGAGAAGCCACTTCCTGGTGAACCTAAATGAATTGATTTTATGACCAAAATGCTATTCAGTTCTGTTGTAAATAAAATGAGGCCTGTATCTTTCTAACCTTCCTCTAGTGGTGATATTTTATCTGAGGCTTTGACATTTTTCTAATAACAGGAATTATTTACTTAACTCTTTCAATATTTAGATGTTAAAGAAGTTGTGTTTTTAATACTGTGCTGCCTTTTATTTCTGTTTGCATACTACTACAAACAACTTCTGTTTGTCCAGATTTACAATCAAGCTAATCAACCCCCATGTTCAGGGGTTGGCAGAGTAGCTAGTCAGGCAGGCTTCTTTCTGAAAATATGACAGCCACGAATGCTCATAATCCATAAAACATGAGAAATTCAATATTCCATGTGTGTTTTTCCTCATTTTTGGTCCAGATGAATGATCAGAAAAGCTATATTTTTTCATAGGGCTTTTTAAGTGATATTTTGAAAAATATCTTTAAAACCACTATCAGAAAGGAGGAAGGTCTGTAATGGCTACTGGTATTGACCTTGTTACTATGGAAACACCTTTTTAGTGGTTGTGTTTTAAAAATAAAACACACAATTCAATTTCCTTTTCTATAACTCATAAGGCCATAAATTCTGCTTTTTGATATGGTTTCAAATATCTCACAGTCCAATGACTTTCAGTTCTTTTTGGAAATAATGGTCAGTTTTATTGTATTTTCTAACCTTTTGCTTTCTAAAAACTGAGGTGGCAAGGCAATTTAATTGCTTTCCAGAAAGTTAGTATAAAAATGCAATAAACAGTTCTCCCATTCTTTTTCAAACTAGAATCAGAGGTACTGCTATGAAAACCTCCATTCAATGCCTCGTTAATATTCAATTATTTATATTCAAAATAGAAATGATAGCATGCAGTCCAAATTTACAACTATTTTTTCTTCATATGATATCTTTTTCACAGTATTTTAATCAATAGTGTGATTGGTGTTCCAAACTATATTCCAAAAAGTACAACTACTCTTTTCACAGGTTTTATAAAATGTGCTGTCCCCAGAGATCTCAATACATAATAATTTCTTTACCTCTTATCCATTCCAATTCTGAAATTCTACAATATAATGCAATATATAAAGAAGAATTAGAGGGATTAAAGAAAGAATCAGAAGACGGAAGAATAACACATATTTGGAAAAAGGCATAATTAAGTTTGTGAAATACTAGCCACCGAATTTTTTGATAATATATAAATTATTGTTCTTCTTGTTGCAAATGACAACCATCACAGGACCCTAACTGATGAAGCCAAAAGAATTTATTGACTCACATTACTGTAAAGTTCAAGGGTAGTTCTGTAATTAGATTTGGTTGGATTTAGGAGCCGAGTCAATGCAATGAGACATAATTTCTCTTTTTCATCTCTTGGCTTCACTTCCTATTCTATCTCTAGCTTCTGAAAGTCTTTCCCTTTATTTTGACAAGATGGCAGCAGTAATCCCAGCTTAATCCTTTCAAGTGCAAGTCCATATAAAAAGAAAGAGCTTTCTGTTATAAATTACCTCCAACCTCACTTCCAGTTTTAATTCCGATTGGCTTTAATAAGGGCCCATGACAATCCCAAACCCTATCGTCATGGCCTTTGTAGAGGTGCTTGTGTTTAGATGTCTATTCTTGACGCTAAGGATAGGGTCAACCCAACTGAAGCACGTGAACTGAGAGTTGGGTAAAGGATAATCCCAAAGGAAATCAAGGCAACAATACCAGGAGTAGACACTGTATAATGCAAATTACAGATTTCCACTTCAGGTGGTAGGAAGCTACCAGTAACATTCCAGAGTTTCAATCATAATATGGATGGAAGCCAGGTTAGAGAGATTTAAGATGAAACTGAATGATAGGAAAGTAAATTTTGCAAATCTTCTCCCTCCCTCTTTTATTTATGTGTAACGAGTATCAGTGAATGCAAATGACATGACAAAACAGTGGCTCGAGGGGGTAAGACTTCTACCTTTTTTACAATCGGAGATATTGAATTTGTTACAGATCAAGCCAAAAGATGGAGCCAGAAGTTGCCCAGGAGATCTTGAAAGTTGGAATTTTACAATATACAGTAATACTTGGAGAGGAGTTGGGATACTTCTTCCTCTTGAAACAATAAGATAAGAGTAGGAAAAATATAGATTCATTCTAAAGACCAGTGAAAGGAATTTCAGTGTTCATGCCCAGTACCTTCCAATTTTTCAGAGATGAGATTATTACCCGAGAGTGTGCTAGACAGGAGTAGGTTCAGAACTTGAATGTTTTTAAAATTTGGAACTTTCACCATAGGAAGTGAAAAGAGATCTATGCATAGGAATAATATAATCACGCTATTTGTTAAATTGTCTTTATTCATCTTTTATATGTTTTATTGTCTGTTTTATGTCTTTTTCATCATACTATAAACTCCATGAGAACAGGGATCGCCTTTGCTTTTTACACACTGTATACCGATTACTCATCACAGTGCCTAACACAGGATTAGAATTCGGCAAAGGACTGTTAAATAATCAATTGAATAAATGAACGAATCGATGTGCCTTCTGGTTTTAGTTGATTCAACTTGAGGATTAACTGACAAAATTTTGAAGTAATGAGGCAATAAAAATTATCCCGAGACAATAGAAATTGCATGCAAAAACATTTCCTGTTAGAGGAAGTTTTTCTAAGCCTACTTCCATGCTACCAAATTTTGCTAACTCATTTGCTAAATTACCATTTGACTCCAAGTTCTACAGCACTATTAGAGCTAGTGGTGAATTACCAGATTGCTTACAGGAAGCAACAAATAGAACGGTCCTTTGACTTGCGTCTACATGAAAATGGGAAAAACAGCTGCAAAATAATATATTCTCAGAGATTAGCCCAGTCACTATAAATGTTAGTGGAGCTGGAGGAACAGACTAGGCTGCTCAGTGTTAAGAACTCATTCTACCCATCATCAATGATTTTTATAAATGTCTGCCTTAGCAAGTGTTGCCACCTGTCTGTTATTTCTAGTTAAAAAACAAACTGGTCTCTGGTATAGATTCACAACCAAAGAGCAAAAATAGAGTAGCATGTTCTTTCAGCCAACAAGCATTTATATATTAAATGTCTAGCTAATATCAGTCACTCTTCTAGGTATTGGAGCTGTGAAGATGAAGAAACCACAGTCCCTGACCTCAGATACCTATAGTAAGTGGATGGGGAGAATAGATATTTAAAAGATAACCTCCATATAATAAATATAATACTTAGTAGAATTATGGGAAAGTGTCATGGAAACAGAGGAAGGTCACTGAGCCCAAACTGGGCAGGCAAGTAATATTTCAAGATAAGATAATATACGATCTGCTGCTTGAAAAAATGTACTGGCATTAGTTGGGTCAAAAAGGAAAGTGGGGAAAGGTTGGAAGCTATTGTAGACAGAGTGCGTGGGGCCCAGAGGCCCAAAGTATATAATGGCAGAAACAGTTCAAGGTTCTAATATTAGGAGGGACTTGGACAGGAGGGACATTTTGCCATTAGTCAGGTAACTATCAAATAAAAATTAAAGTATCTCCATTGAGAACGTTCTCAAAAACTATGTTGCTTTTATGTTGCTCCACAAATATATATTTTATCATATTTTTAGCAACGTTCATGTCTCCTCCATATTATCTCTTTTGAAAAACTGCCGAAGGTGGTGCTTTTCTAATTCACTGCCCTCTCTATATAGCTTCTGTGTTTAGACAGTAACTAGAGTTTTGGTGATTCCGATCTGAAAGTTCGGCTGGAGCATGCAAAGAACTTATCGTAGGTGGTTGGCAGCAACCAATATGAAAGGAAAGCTTTATGTGTAGTGCTAAGAAATGTGGGTTTGTTGTTTACTTAATGGGGTGTTGAAAGTTCTTAAGCAAGAGTTTGACCAGAGCTAGTATCCACTTCAATTGGACTTCTCTTGCAACAGAGATGAGCATAGATTGAGGGTAGAAAGACCAGGAAGGCTATCTATAGCAAGCAAACAGGCAAAAGACAACTAGAACAGTATAAGAGCAAAGCTGGTAGAAATGATGAAGAGGAAAAAGAAGATGCCAAGGTTTCCAGTTTGTATAACCATAGTGGTAGATGGTTCAGAACTCGCCACTAAAAGGAGAAAATGGCAGAGTCTGTTCTGTCAATTAGCATTGGACAAACATGTAAAAAATAACCTCAACAGACTATTTAATAGAGTTATTAGCAGGGTGCTATGGAAACATAGAAGAAGGCCCCCAGTTCTTATAAATTATTAACCAGGATAGGAAAGGAAGCAGGAAAAACATAATTTGCTAATATTTTACTCTATATCTTGATATAGAGTAACACTTGAGGTGTAAAGAGAGAAAGAAGTCACCCAGCATTTTGGAAATTCAAGTCTGGAGTTTAGGGAGAGTCTGCTATGGACAAGATTGTACAGTGACAGCATACAAGGTGTAGAGAGGTACAACTCAAGTAGAACCTCAGTGGAAAATAATTATCTGAAGCTCATATCTGAAATTGCATTTATTTTAATATAAATTTACGTATTTTAATGTAATTCTGTTTTCCAAAAAATACAATAGAGAACCAAAATAACACTCATAATTCTAACAAGTTTTCATTATGTTAAAAAGTGAAATCCTGCCCCCTTCCACACAATCTCTGTCCTTTCAATCCAAGCTGACAAAAACAGTTGACACCCATTTTTAAATAGTTGTCAGAGGAATTAGAACCAATAGAGGGGAAAAAAAGAAAAAAAGGAGGTGACAGAATGAGAATCAAAATGGTTGGTGTCCCAAAAAAGTGGCTGTGATGTTTGTGGTGCCAAGCTGTGTAAGCTTTTTATATGATTCACATTAAAAAGCAAAATTATATTTTGGCCAAAAAAAAAAAATCAGCTAAATGTTTTATGTAAATTTTATGTAAACTCAAGATTAGTTTTATGCAAAACTTGTGTTAAAAAAATATGTATATTGGTTTTGATGTTTAGAGTGATTCCCAAGAAGAACTTTCCTGAACAGCTTTATATGTTCATGTAAATCACAGTTGTCTAGATAACAGAATCAGAAGAAAAGTGAGCTGGGAGCCAGGAAGTTGTAGAGAGCTGTCAGCTGACTCCCAAGCTGAGGAAGTGAGCAGCAGGCCTGCCTATCTCTTTAATAGCTTGTGGTGTGACAGGAAACGTGGAGCCTTTGTTTGTGTGCCACTCAAAGCACTTAATTCTCGGAGGTACCTGATTGAAGTTAATATGTAAGGCTCTTTTAACAAAAACGCAGCCTTTGCTGAGATTGTATGATTTGGAAGTTACCTGTATTTAGCCAGAAAGACTGGGCAGGTACCACAGAGAGGTGTGATGTTTGATCCTTCTGATCAGAGGTCTTATGTTCTGGGGATCAAAAGCAATGCCCCTGAAGCTTGTTTTCATAAGTCTGTGAAGACTGGAGATATATTGCTTGGACTTGCTTCCTATGGCTTTGCCTTTTTACTACTACTACTCAGCTATTGTAAAGATAAGGTGGAGTTTGTCTTTAAAAATAGGATAAAATTCCTGAATCTAAGAATCTAAACTGAGATAATTTTGCAAAATGAATTAACTCTGTCAACCTCCCCACTCCAAGCCCCCCCGCCACACATACACACACACACATAAAGTTTTCTAAAAAAAAAAAAAAAAAAAAAAAGTAAGCAAGCATATGACTGGATTTTTTAGAATAAGGGAAGTAGTTATTCTTTTGAAAGTATTTGCTATACCAAGGCTGCAAACTGCTATAAGCCAGCCTCTATTTTTGTTAGTGTTGAAACATATTAAAACACCTGCATCATTTCTTAAATGATCTGAACCTTATAGTAAGCCTCCATTACATTGCCATCATCTTTCTGAAGCTTTGGAAGACATTTTAAAGGATCCTGTTTCTCCCCAATATTGCTTTCATTTGAATTTATTTTTTCTTAAAAATATATTCACATATTTTTATAAATCAAATATTACTAATGGCTTTTAATGAAATAGGACAGCTTCCTACCAAATCCTCTCCTATTTCAGATGTATCTTTTGGCATTTACATTTTTACTTTTACATAATATGCTCATAACTGCTATTTCTGGATCCTCACTGTTTTCTTGTCATATAGTAGATGAGTATTTAGCTCTCTCAAATTATCTTTTCTCTTCTACCATATCATAATATGTGGAGATATAACACAACACTAAATAGTTATATTTCTCTTCTCGCACACTTGTTTTTTCTAGAATTAATGCTTGCTTTTGATTTTGTTTTTCACCATGTTTAGCTGGATGTTTAGTTTAGATATTTTTTAAGACTTTAATTTTTCAGAGTATTTTTATGTTCATAGCAAACTTGAGGAGGCACAGATATTTTCCATATACCTCCTGCCCACACATATGCATGCCCTCCTCTAGTATCAACATCCCATAATAGAGTGGAACATTGGTTACAATTTATGAACCTAGATTAGTACATTGTAATCACCCAAGATCTACAGTTTACATTAGAGTTCACTTTGGTATTGTACATTCTATGGGTTTCCACAAATGTAAATGATGTGTATCCATCATTATATTACCATGCAGAGTATTTTTACTGCCCTAAAATTCCTCTGTGCTTCATCTATTCATCTCACCCTCTGACCCCCAACTCCTGGCAACTGCTAATCTTTTTACTGTCTCCATAGTTTTGCCTTTTCCAGAATGAAATATAGTTGGAATTATACAGTATGTAGCCTTTTCAAATTGGCTTTTTGCACTTAGTAATATGCCTTTACGGTTCCTCCATGTCTTTTCATGGCTTGATAGTTTATTTCTTTTTAGCACTGAATAATATTTTATTATTTAGATGTACAATAGACTGATTTTTCATTTTCCTACTGAAGGGTATCTCGGTTGCTTCCAAGTTCTGACAGTTACAAAGCTGCTATAAACATCATGTGCAGTTTCTGTATGGACGTGTTTCAGATCCTATGGATAAATACCTAGGAGTACACTTGCTAGACCATAATAGCAAAAGTATGTTTAGTTTTGTAAGAAACCACCAAACTGTCTTCCAAAATGACTGTACTATTTTCATTCCCTCCAGCAATAAATGAGATTCCTGTTGCTCCACACCCTTGTCAGGGTTTGGTGTTGGGAGTGTTCTGGATTTGGGGCACTTTAATAGGTGTGTAGTAGTATCTCATTGTGTTTTAATTTGAATTTCACTGATAACATATGATGTGGAACATCTTTTCATATACTTACTTGCCATCTCTATATCTTCTTTGGTAAGATGTCTATTAAGATCTTTGGCCCATTTTTAATTAGGTTGTTTGTGTTCTTATTGTTGAATTTTAGTGTTCTTTGTATATTTTGGATAACAGTCTTTTGTAAGATATATCTTTTGTAAACCTTTCTCCTAGTTTAGCTTTTGATTTTAATCATTTTTATTACTCCTTCAAATGCTCACGCATAAGATAATCTACCAATTTTATTATTTGTGTCTGGAGGTCCCCCTCCTAGAGCCTTTTGCCCTCTTGTTCCTTTGTAGATGAGCTGATTTTTGTTTGCTACCCCACTGTCATTCTAGGACTTCCCAGATACCCTATATCCAAGATCCTAGATGTTTCATTTTTCTTTCTTTCTACTTTTTCAGGAGCATCCTGAGTAGCTTAGCTTTCAGGTCTCTGAGTCCTATGCACACAGGGGATTTGCAAAGTGAATTAGCTCTTTCTCATCATTAGCTCCCTCTATGTGGTTGTAATGCCTTCCATTCTCAGCAGTTACCTAGTAGGCATTTGCATTCCTTTTCACAAAATATCTTCTCCATTAATGTCTCTTTTCCATGATCCCCTCCCCAGTGGATTTATCCCTCTTTTAAATTCCTTTAGGAGCATTTTTGTGAGGGCTAAGGAGAGAGAAAGAAGACAAATTGATGTGGCCCATCCACCATGTTTGATTGGATGTCCAAGTTTAACATTTGATTATTACTTTGCCTGCGGATCTAAGTACAAATTCAAATGTTTTATTTGAAATATATTTTCCTTCTTAGGGAAGTTATTGTATTTTTGTAGGGCTTGCACTATGCCATAGAAGATAGTAGACTTAGTGTGCAAGAGGGAAATGGTTAGAAAATTCTCAAAATGTATGCTATTACTGGATCTAATCCCCTTTTCTACGGTTTATAGCTACTATTATGCTATTACTCAATGGCAAGATTAGGAAATAAAAGAAAGAACAAGTACCATCTGAATTACCACTTAATTGTAAGCTTTGGGAAAAGATATCTGTGAAAAGCAATGACTAAGCTTATTTTATCTTGTTTTGTTCAATATTTATTTAGCATCCAAAATTAAGAATCGATTACTTCTGCCTCTTATTTATGCATTCAGTAAAAGTTACTGTGTTTTTAATTTGGTAAAAATCATGAAATATTTATATTCCAGTGCTTCCAAAACTATTAAATACACACACACACACACACCTCAAGATTTTATAATATGTACAAGGCCATTTTAGCTTATTAAAACAAAATGCAGGATCTCCAGATAATTCCTGAATGTGATACTCTAAGTATCCTGATCAGATAGGTAGCCTTTGTCTCTCTATAAGAAGGTAATGCTAAGTGTTCAAGAAATAAACTTAAATGTCACCGTACTTATGAATAATATCGATATATTATTTTGTAATCTTTGTGGTAAAATACAAAAGAAAAAAATTTTGTCTTTGCAATACTGACAAAATAAACTCTTTCCGTAATTGAAAATTTATGCAACAAAAAGAATAACATGTGTGTGTATAGATAGATATAAGCTTAAAAATGTAAAAGGTTAATTTTATACTTTTTTTTTCAAGTGATTAGTCTAAGATGTTATCCAGTAATTAAATAATCAGGCAATTTGCTTCTCTATCCATTTTAGATGTCAAATATCGTAAAGTTTAATGAATGCTTTCTTTTATTCAAACATTTAATTATCTCTCATTGATGGTAGTCTCCACACCACTGTAGCAAAATTTATCATATTACCCAGTGCTACAGCTTAGTTGAGGAGTGTAATGGCTGGGCTAAGACATAAACACTGGAATGAAGTGAGCAGCCCCAAATCTCTGGAGATTGTCAAAAAATGGCTTTATGCAACCAGAAGTTGCACCCATTTGCGCAGAAATTTGGTGTAAAGGATAGAATATTGACTATTTACTGTGAATATTAAAGCATTAATGAACCATTTCATCTTTTCATCATTATCAACCAAATGACTGACCATCTAGTTACATGTATATCTATTATCAAGTCTAACCATTTATTTAAAGTAAGAGAGCTTGTGTTCCCAAGGTCCCTTTATTCTTGAAAAGAATACAAATACCATGATGAAGATTGCATTTCATGTACTTGAAGGTCTTTACACCTAGACTAAGATACGTATTGTTACTTTAATGATAACATGGAAAGAGAGAGTGGAAGTCTCATCTAGCATTGGTCGCCCACTATATACCACACTTTCATTCATTGTCTCATTTAACCCATATGTTAGATAAGTAAAATAGAATTATTAGTATTGTCTCTGTTCTACATCAGAGAAAACTCTGAGATCGGTGCCACTGAGTAATCTGCCCAGTCATCCTGCCAGTATATCATAAAGTTAAGATTTAAATCCAAGTCTGTCTGACCTTGAAGCCCGTATTTTTTTTCCTTTATAGCTTGCTGTATTGAATATGGTTTTTCTTAGTAGTGAAAAGTATTGTCTTTCAAAATAGAAATTAAGTTTATTACTGTTTTAGTTGTCCTTAATTGATAATATTAACCATGCTTTGGTCTGTTGTCAGCAAATAATCACATTAATGAAAGGAGCAGGTAGGAGCCAAGTGCGGGTAAATTGCTGGTCCCTTCATCAGCCAGTAACATTAACACTTGCAAAAGGGTTGGTGTTGACTGCAGTGGACTAATTTCAGAACTGGCTTTTGTTGCAAACCCTAGACACACACCAATAAATGCAGTTGGTTTCTGTTCCTCAGGGAAATGAACTTTGACAGCAACAGAAGAATCTAAAGCAGAGAAATTGGAGAGTTGTTCTTAATTTGGAGTTTCTTCAGAAAAAAACTCGCCTTGCTCTGTACAAAAGAAATACTCCTGAACAGTTGTAGGTTAATTAATATGTTTGAATTTGAGTAATCATTTGAAAGCCTTTCCGTTTACAGGTAATCTATTATGGATTATTCTTTAAGTTATTTTTTTAAAAAGCCCTCATCCCATAATTTAATAATCACTTCATAATAACAAATTAAGTTTTATTTAGTTAATTCATTTCAACATGACTACTAATGTACTTTTTTCCCTCTGGTTTCTATTCCTAATGACAGTATGAATTTATTTTTCCCAGTTTGTTGTGTTTTACTTTCTTGTTTGTTTTGAAAATTCTCTAATATCCATGGTTCTTCATAAGTTAACAATGTATTCTTGTTTATTGTTATACTCAACTCCATTCTTCTACTTGCCTCTCAGAAAGTTCAAGTGGTAGATAGCTAAAATTTATGGCATTAGTTAAACTATAGGAAAAATAAAACCTTTTTATGGAATTTAACTCTTTTAGACTATTAGGAGGTACTAGATTTTCTGAAATAAAAATTACGTACATGACTCTTTCTAGATTTGTATTGTCCAGTATGGTAGCCACATGTGGCTATTTAAATTTAAATTAGATAAAATTTAATAAAGTTAGAATTAATTACTCAGGCACACTAGCCACAATGTCAGATGCTCAAAAGCCACATGTGGTTAGTGATGACCATGTTGGACAGAGCAGATATAGAACATTTCCATCATCACAGAAAACACCACTATGTAGTACCATTCTTTCTAGGTTATGATATAGGATATACACCAAGATAATTGACCTCTTTCTTTTGCCTTTTTTCCTACAGTATCCCTAGTGATTATAACAATGATTGCCACACAGTTAGTGCTCAATAAATATTTATTGAAAATTGAATGAATTAAATAAATGACCAGAAAGCAGGAAGCATGTTGTTTCCGTCAAAGGATTTTTATAGAAATTTCAGGTTAAAAATTAGGTTCAGATCCAGGGAGGGTTTATGTAGAAAACACTGTATAATTATATAAAGTTCATGAAGCAGAAAATTGGCCTAGATTTTTTGAAATAATTTTCTATGCTTTCTTCCAATCCTTATCAGCAATAGACTATCATATTTAAAAGTTGATTCATTTCTCTTTCCCTAGAGGTAACTATTATTCTAAAATTGGACTCATTTCTTTATTCCCAGAGATGGACTTATTTATCAATTATATTGCTGAATGTTGAGGTTGTTTCCAAAGTTTGGCTAATGTAAACAATACAGCAGTGAACATCCTTATCCATGTATCTTTGTGCACATGTGCATTTCCCTGATTTAGGGTATATATCTAAAAATGTAATTGCTTGCTTACAAGCTTTGATTAACTTCAACTTTACCAAACTTTGCCCAATTCTTCTCCAAAACATTTTACAATTTACAGTTCCCTCCATAATAACTGCAAGTTGTCCTTTCTCAGTAATTTATCAACATCGCTACTGTTGAATTAGGTGCAAAGTGCTCTTTTTAAAATGCAGTTCATTTGGATTTCTATTATTAAGGAGAGTGAGAACCTGTAGCTTATTTATTGGACATTCTTATTTTTTTCTATAAATTGATTACTGTCCATTGTTCACTGGAATATCTTTTTCTTAATGATGTGCAAAAGTGTTTAGCATAATGGATAATAATGCTTTTTTGATTATATGCATGACAAATCTCATCTCCAAGTTTTTAGCTTATCTTTATTATTAAGTTTTTTTATACAGACATTTTATATTTACCTTTCATTGATTTTATTATGTATATCAATCTTTACTTTTATGGTTTAAAAAAAATTCTTTCTACCCTCATCATATTTTATTCTTTGATTTAAAATATTAAGTTGAGGAGAATTGACATCCACATGACATTGAGTCTTCTCATTCATATGTATGGATATTATATTTATCTAGTTATTTGTGCCTTTCAATAAAATTATATATGCTATTGAGATTATGCATATCTTTAAAATATTTAGTATTTCTGTCATTTAAAAAATATTTTTATTGGTTATTAGTGTACATCAATCTTATTATTTTTTGTATATTGAGCTTGTATCCAATAACCTCTTTGCATACTCCCAGTAACTTGTCAATAGATACTTGTGATTTTTCTGCATACACAATTCTGTTATGTACGATTAATTTATTCTTTTCTAATTATTATATCTTATCACTTCTTACTTTATTGCATTAGCTAGAAATTCCAATAATGTATTCTGAAAGCAATGATAGTGAACATCCTTATCTGATTTCTGCCTTTGATTGTAATGTTTTTAACTTTCACTTCTAAATACGTCATTTGCTATAGATTTTGGTGGGTATTCCTATCAGGTTAAGGAAGTTCTATTTTATTAATAGCTTGTTTAGCATGCTTAGCGAAATAAATACTGGATGGTAGGCTCTTCTACATATTTTTAAATGGTCATAAACTTTTTTTCTCCATTAATCTGTTAATGCAATGAATTATATTAATAGATTCTTCTGTTATTGAACTACCCTTGAATTTATTGGAAAATAGTCTTCATAGTCATGATTTTTTTTCTTATACTTTGTTGTGATTGCCTTTGATAATATTTCATTTTCTATTTCAGCATTTACAACCTCAAGTTAGAGCAATGTTCATTTTGTCATCCACATTGGGTATCAAGGTTTCAGCAACCTCATAAAATATATAAAGGGACTTTCTCTCTTTTTTTTTCTGTGGAATGATTGTTTTTGAAATTCAGTCACAGGCTTTTTTATAAAAGATTGGAAAACCATATTCAATGTCCCTTTCTCTTTACCTAAATTTGGACACGAATTATTTATTATGGGTTTCCATCCTATAAAATCAGGATCATTAAGATGAACACAGAATCCAAAATTATCTCTGGGTGCTGTTTCACACTCATCTTAGCTAGGAATATACTCAAGGAACCACATGGACCAGGAAAAAAACTTTAAACTTAAAAGAAGAAGACAAATGAAAGTCAAACCCTTACTTTTTTATTACTAATATAAGAGCTAAAGAGTAGGACACTGCAATCTGTGCCAAAGGGAAAAATGAGTTTTGTTCCATCCAAATACCTTAGCAGGGGAAATAGATCTTCTAAAACATATAGAAAATTTAAAATGTTCAAGTTTCTACAATTGTTAGTACTGCCTTTTCAAAATCTTTTTTTAAGGACCATAAACAAAATATGTATATATTTTTTTCACATTAACATTGGGTTTTGACAGATAGGCTGCTAGAGGTTAATGTTCATTGCAATAAGAGTAGTGGAGGCACCAGGTGGCAGCAACTCCCACTCCAAAGACTAAGAAAAGTGGAGCAAGCCTTCAAAGAGCCAAAGGCATCCCTTGTAGGTTAGCTAGTTCCTTTGTGCCTATAACTGCTGGTTTCAAATGTGAAAGTAAATGATATAATGCATAAATCCCACTAACTTTGATATAACGAATGGGACTTTTTTTGTGTCTACTATATGGAGAATTAATAACAAACATAAAATAGATGGGTTTACATCTAGTGCCTTTATGCTTTCCTAGGACTTTTCTTCCCTGTTCACCTCTTTTAATTTCATGCATTCTTTGGGTCTTGCTAAAGCTTTTTCAAGGAAGCTGGCAATACTTTTAGCCTTTTGCTATGTTTTACTAAATGAGAGTGGGAATAACAATACTAATACATAAGCTCATACTATGAGTGACCATCTATTGAACACTTAATATATGCTAAGCTCTCTTTCAGAAGTTTTACATTATTTAATTCACATAAACTCAATAAATTAGGTACTATTATCCTTATTTTATAGATATCAAAATTGAAGCACAGAAAGGTTAAGTAAATAACCTAAGATCACACAGCTAATAAATAGAAGAGGCCAGAAGACCAACACAGGCTATCTGACTGAAGAACTGACTGTGCTCTTCACCATTACGCAGGGATGTGTTAATCAGGAAAACCAATCCCTGACACTAGTCAGGCTGGCAAATATTTTAATTCCATTAAGAAATTGGCTTCTTCAAGCTGTTTGAAGTATATATGTTTCCAAAACCTCTTTGAGAAGTATGTGCACAGGCGGAAACTTGAGGCCACCGAGTATTCAGTATGGAAGAAATTTGGGGATAGACAGACCAAATAGACAACAACTTCACTTACTATCTGAAGAAGCTTGACAAGTTATGTCACCACCCAGACCCTAACTCTCCTAATATATTAAATAGTGATAATCACACATAAGTGTTACTGTGAAGATGGAGATAAAATAGGATAGTTCACAGAACATAGCTAAGTATATCGATTAATATTAGTTAAAGTCCACCTTTCTCAATAAACTGTAGTGCCAACTATGAATTTCCCTTGGGTAGGATGAGCCTAGAAGAATGAGTGAGAAGAAGATAAAGGCCAGTATTGATTAACTGAGGAGAATACTGCATTATTAATTTTTCTGTCTCCCTCAATGAGTATCTCAAATGATGAGTAGATGACAAATGTTTGTTGTTAAATTGATGAATAAATAAAGTCGCAAAACTAAGTAGTCAATGGATATTTTAAATATGTAAAAATAGAGTCTTCCCATGTATTTGACATGCATTTTATAGGACTGGGGTTGATAGATAACACTGATATTCTTGGGAAAGTTATTTACAGTTAAATAAGATTAAGGGAGGTCTCTTATTAATTCCTGACTTAAAGAGATTCAACGTATATTGTGACAGTATTTCTTGTTCTCTGATATGCTTATATCTTGTATGCTTTAGCATTCATCAAATTAACTGATTTCTCTTTTAGACCAAAAACAGAAGATGCCTGGGTATTTGCAAAACCCAATGCAATTCAGGCTGTTGGTGTTATGTCATTTGGTGAGTGTATGGTTTCAAAGGCCCTTTCTCAATATGGAGTCATTTATACAATGAAAAAGTGTTATATTTCATATTTATGTCTGGAGAACAGATGTCCTAAGTTTTACACATCTTATTAGCAGCATATGATCTAGTTTGTGCCAATGTAAACTTAGGCATAAACTTTTCTCACTCATCACTAAAATTTGCTTCAATTTGGACAAGTGTCTTTCTCATGCAGAAAACTTAAATTGGCCAGAAGTCTAAAACTAATCCATTGTATTCCAGATTGGAAAGGAAGCCTTGGACTGAAAATACAGTGTTCTTTAGACTTCCCTTAAGATTTGAAAGGCCATTGGGAAATGGAAAATGAGAGAGAAAATTGAATAGTTCTGGTTTATATCAAGAGTGACATGAAGAGACTGCACAAGCCTAATGTGAATGAAATTTCTCATTCCCAAAGCTGTTAGAAAAATAATTTTCTGACATATCTAGTAAATTAGTATATTCAAACTTCAATTTATTAGCATTCCAAAATAGCATACATCTCTGAATTTTCAGAAGTAAAAAGAGAACACTAGTGCTTGCTTTAGTAATGCCTTTTTTTTTTTTTCCAGCATTTATTTGCCACCATAACTGCTTCTTAGTTTATGGTTCTTTGGAAGAACCCACAGTAGCTCAGTGGTCCTGCATCATCCATGTATCCACCTTGGTTTCTGTATTAATCAGTATTCTCTTTGCTACATGTGGATACTTGACATTTACTGGCTTCACCCAAGGTAAAATGAGAGGTGCAGTCTTACCGTATTTTGATATTCATGTGGAGTGGTGCTATCACTTCTAATTGTATGCGCGATTATAACCAATGGTCTATTTCAAGCTATCACTCTCTCTTCTACCCATTTTATCCTCTATTCCTTCCTCTCTGCTGTTTCTGTTTCCTAATTTTCTCATTTTTAAACTGATAAACTTATTTTTGTAGCCCATTCTCTCTTCTTCCATCCTTTTACTTTAAAGCACATAAATTCTGGCTTTCTTCTCTACTACTCCATTGCAACTTTATTTTCAGAGACAATATCCTCCCACTCTTTAAAGCTATTAATCTTCTTGGTTCTGATTCTCATGGACCTCTCTGAATCTCTTAACAGTTCTTTCTTTCCTCCTGTAGAGAAAAGAGCACTCCCATACCATCATTCACTCTGTTAATATATTTTTTCTCTCCAAGTAAATCATCTTTACTTTCTTCTATGCCCTCTCCCCTCACACTCCCTCCACCTCCCATTAACTGGCTCAGGCAAGTTGCCTTTTTTTTCCTCTTAACAAATTCTCTGGAGATTTTCCTTATTTTAACCCTAGTCCAGCCCTTTCTTTTCATCTCCAGCTTCTTGCCTGCAGGACATTTCTACTTAGTCATCTCATTCTTGCCTTAAACACAAAACATCATCTTTCCCACAAAACCAGCCCCTTCCCTCACCCCTACCCTCACCCCACTGCCTCACATTGAACTTCCTTCTCTTTCCTTCTATTCGCCCAGGCCCAACAACTAAGTGGTCATCAATTCTCTTCTTTTGACACTTACGTTCACTCATCTATGTAGTGTAATATTCAGGGTATTCTGACAGCCTGCTGAATGCTGTGATTCATGCATCTCACAGCTTTTGTAGGTCTATTATCTCATTTGACCTTCAAACAACCCTATAGAGGTAAGTGGAATAACTAGCTTTACCCCTTTGCTTAAAACACAAAGAGAAGTAACTTGCCCAAGCCGGCTGATGACAAAATAGAAAACAAGTCCTGACTTTCAGTCTAATTTTCTTTTCATTCTGCCTTGCCGCCTATCCCATTTTGGTCAAGTGTGACCCATTAAAAGCTGTCTCCTAGCATTCTGCTCCTTTTAGCTTAGTTTTCTGACGATGCTGAAATCCGGGTGGATGGTGCATTTTTTCAAATAGAGGTTACAGGTGACTATGGTTATAGGCAAATATTTCTCAAGAAATACAGAGGGCTTCAAAGGAATGATTGACATAACTCCGATGCAGTAAAAAATATAATATGTGTGTATGCCATTAGAGTGCAGTAATAAAATACCTTCAAAGTCTTGATAAGAACTGTGTTTCAAAACATAGCCATGGGTCATTATTTTTGCCAAGACGAGTGGCCTTTAGGCTCTGGTCTATACAAAACCTTGGTTTTTAAATTCCTTCTCTGTAAGACATAAACCTTCTTTTTAGTCACACCTTCCTGATATTTTTATCAGTGGTAATTGCTCAGATAATTAAGTCTTTATATAACAAAGCTGAGAAGGTTGGTTTGGAAATTTTGTTTGTCTCCAACACCCTCCCTCCCAATCCACCCCAGGTGTAATTATCTAAAATACAATTAGATTTAAACTGGAATAAACTGACATTGTTTCTTCAGGCCATTTCACTTCAGGCAAATCTGGTCTTGTTCGTGCAAATGGTATGCTTCTTTTCTTTTTCCTTTTGGGTAGATAAATTCCAGCTTGTGAGGAGGCAGTAAGAACTCAGGATTGTTCTTGACATTCTCAGTGACTTTTGAAAAGTTGTCAGGTTCATTTTTTAGAAGAGGTTAGTGAAAGGGAGCTTCTGTCCTTTTTTCTTAGAGAGCTGAAACCTTTTTAGTCAAACTTGAAACATTTCTCTGCCATTAGTGCTCTGTAGTTTAACCCCTTTCTACTCAAAAAGTACATTACATCAGAAAGTAATATACATTTGTTCTAGTTGATGGTGGGAGGAAGGTCATTAAGCATTTTAGTGGAAAAAAAAGTACAAAAGTATGGCCATCTGTTTTTTTTTTTTTTTTTTTTAAACAGTGTAGTAATGTGAGACTTTGATCTAATAATCTATTTGGTCTAATGAGAAATGTGACCAAAATTTTTTAAATGTAAGCGTATTATACTTAGGAAATAAACAGATCTAAATATTCTTTGGGCATTGGAAGCTTTCTTTGCTGACATGACTTCTGTGCCCTCATTAGATTCCTGTATTCATAGGTCTCTGAGAAAACACAGTCTTTAAATAGGAATTGATTCAAGGTACATATGGTTCATCATTTAGCTTGGAATTAATGAAAAATAATGCTCTTCAACATTTTTAGTTTTGAATCAGTACATTTATACTTGGGATCATTAGATATCATGGAAGATAATGTATGTTTGGAATTCCTTGCTGTGGCCCTGAGATCGCGATTAAACCCTATAGTGTGATACACAGGAAATTCAGTTCCCCAGATGCAATGGTCCACTCTTCCTTTCAGGATTGTTCTTGATCTATGAATAGCATTTCAAAAGGAAATTTGTTTATTTTAAAAGAGATTAAAAATATTTTTTAAATTTAATAATGAAGTCACTTACTTACCAGAAACAAAGACCAGAAGCAAGTTTATAAAACCAATGTACAAGAATTTAGGGAGTTGATTCTGGTGTAAGAAAACAATGGATAAAAGTACTTTTCAGAAGTCAATACGAATTAAAGCAAAACAAACAATGAGAATAAGAGAAAAACTATTAGGCCTTTGAGCCACACTTCTCTTGCTCAGGCCCACTTTCATGTCTGGAAGTGTACTTTCCCTTCTAATAAAGCTTTTCTTTTCTGCTGTAAAAAAAAAAAAAAAAAAAAAAAAAAAAAAAAAGAGGAGGGGGCAGAGAGAGAAAGAGAGAGAAACTATTAGTGAAGAATCCATCTTCAAGTAGAACATGCACTAGTTTCAATATCAGTCAATAATTATATAGTTATTGAATTTAAAAACCTATTTAGACTTGGCAATTTCATCAGTTAATTAAGTGAAGCTTATTTAGTTTCACTTATATAAGAAATATCCGATATTTCATTTATTAGATATTTATATTAAAAAAATCTAGTATCTATTAAGTAAATCTATTTTATATCATTCTCTAGGAGATTTATTTGAAAATTATTGCAGAAACGATGACCTAGTAACATTTGGAAGGTTTTGTTATGGAGTCACTGTTATTTTGACGTACCCGATAGAATGCTTTGTGACTAGAGAGGTAAGCACAATTCCTTTCCAACACCACTTAGGTGTTCTCTCTACTACATTTAATTTAGGAAGATTTGTAAATAATTTAATTTAGGAAGATTTGTAAATAATTCAATTCTGCCAATTCCCACGTGTATGAGAAGTATATAATTTATAAAATGTTCTTTCCAAGCAGTTTAAAGATAATATATTCAATGTTTACAAGATATTTTTTCTAAAGTTGGATTTGAAAATCGTATTTGGTGGTTTAGTTTATATTAGCATAAATATAAATATTTATACAACTGCATTCCAAAATGAATGCCAGTCTTTAATAGAGCTAAACTAAGTTTTTATTTAAAAGCATTCTTACTAAGAAATTGACTACAAAGGTTTAAAACATGTTTTAGAAAATTATTTCCTTCTAAGATGTTTTGTAAGTCAACATATATTAAAGACACCATAAACAGGTTCTGATCAGTTTTATTTTTTAAAAAACCATCTTGTATTTCCTTGAAAAACCAAAATTACATTTAAACCATTAGTTTTACAGATATATTTCTTTTATATGTTTACTAATTTGTATTTACATACCATATAAAACAATATAGGTAGTATATTATTTATATATGTATATTTCACATATAAAGTGAACTCCAAGGTAACTTATTTTATATAGTCCACCTGGATTTGTGGAGGAAGATTAGGTGAAAACTTTTTTATGTAAGATTGGATAACATGGCTCGTCAGGAGTTCCTTATGCAAGTCAGCTCAAAATCCACTGTACCACTTAGCAGAAAAACATGATCCTGCTTCACAGTGGTTCTTTTAGGAATCACACTGAAAAGGGATTAGTTTTAGAATCTATTCCTAGGGGCTGTTTACACAGGGCACCATGTGAATGGGTCTAATGTGTGAGGCGAAATGCCTACAGAGCTTTAAATACACTAACCAACTAATACACAGGCTTCTAGAAGCTGACCAGTGCTCACCTTATGCCAGTTCTGCATGAGGAACTGCACAAGGAAATGGAATAAGGAAATGTTCAGCACCATGAATGTCCTTTACAATTAGCACTTATCCTCACTTAAAAATGTGTAACTCACAGGCCAGTTCTTCACCTTGAATATAAGGGAGACCTAGATGGAACTTCACTTTATGAAGATTTTTTAAATCTAAGAACCTTGAACATTTTTGCTAACTATTGTTGGATACAGGAAATGGTTTTATTTTAGCTTCTGCCCAGTACTTTAGGTTTGAATCTGATCTCTAGATCAGTAATGACAGATGGTGCATTCTTATGCGGTTTCTGGTGAACTGCTTGTGGACAGTCTGAGTCACCTGCACAGCTTATGTTTTCAGTACTTGGGACCTGTGTTTCCTTTCTAGTTGCCATGACACAAAGACAGAACTAAAGATCTCTGCTGTGGTCACAAATACTAGGCAGAGGAAGCTTGTATATACTTCACTTATTTACTCCCTTTCTCTTTTTTCCTTTGTATACACATGTACAAAAATAAATAAATATATGTGTGTGTGTATATATATGTATACGCGCGCGCGCACACACACACACACACATACACATTTGGCATAAACATATCCAAGCAATTTCTATTCATAGGTCAAGTAGGCAGACACATGATGCAAGAGTACCCAAAAGCCTGTCTTCCCCAATAAATATTTCTTACTAGCCTGACTTATGAAGTGATTTTCCACTATTACAGTCCTATCTTAGAGGCATCTATAAAAACGAATTTTAAATAAGATAATATTTGGAAAGACATTTCCAATTGTAAAACCATAAATGAGTTAAAGTTATTAGTATCCTCATTAAATTATTAGCAGAGTTACAGTAATATCCAATCTAAGGAGGATGTTACTTATCACAGCTTGTAACATTGGCTTCAGGTCCCTAATCATCTGACCCTCTCCTACCATTTCCATCTCTTGCTTTGTGTGTGTGTGTGTGTGTTTCAGAGTCACCACCCTATTCAAACTGTCTCCTTCTTGTCCTCCATAGGTATCTTTCTTGTTCTTACCTCTTTGCTCTTTTTCACAATGCTCCCTCAGTCTGTAATTCTACTCTAAATCCTATCCATGTTTCAGGCCCTACCTCAAGCCAAAGTAGGTAGGACAAGCACATTTCAGAAGGGAGACTGATATAGGTAAATCAAATTCCTTCTAAATTCTATTTGATCTTTTTTAATCCTGTCATAAATTAATCACCATTTGTTTGATTAAATTGATTGGATCTCTCCAAATAGGATGTTAATTTCAGAGAATAAGAATCATTTTCTAGATAGTTTCTCTTTGAAAATCTTATCACAGTGTGGGACACATTAAATAGGTGACTGTTGATTGATTTCCTAATCTGAGTCTCAGTGGCGAATGGTGACCAACTTTTCTCCATTTTTACTGAGGAAAGACAAGATGAAATAGACTTAACTTGTATCAAATAGGATTCAGATTACATAAAACTAATTTCCTTTTAGTAAATGATATTACACATCCATTATTATTCAAGAAACTTGTGGTAACTCCTACCTTAGAGGTCATTCAAATAATCTAAATAGCATCTATAGTTCGTCCTAGTGGTGACCTTTTGGACTCAAGGAAAAAGGATAAGGTAACTTTCCAAGGTCTCTTCTACACTTGAGAAATGTATTTATTTTCTCATTAATATGCCATGTGCTGCCTGTCTAGTAGTTCAACAAAGAATTTTTGTATTGGTATGTGTGTGTATCCATTGTAAGTACTTTGAAAAAGGTAGACTATTCATATAGTTTGAAATTTGATTGATTGCCTTATTGGTAATATTTTACATAGTCCCAAGTGCTATCATATGAAATAAATACCTTAATAAATCCTTCACACATCTGAGAATCTCTCTCTAAATAACGTGTTTATTTGGCAGGTGATTGCAAGTGTCTTTTTTGGTGGGAATCTATCATCAGTTTTCCACATAATCGTGACAGTGGTTCTCATTACTGTGGCCACGCTTGTGTCATCAGTGATTGATTGCCTTGGAACAGTGTTAGAACTCAGTGTGAGTACATTTAAGGATTTACTTCTATTCTAAATATCCCTTTAAAAATAATGTTTACATTTAACATAAGATGTATTTTTCTTAACAAAGGTGTCATTTTCTGAAGTGGATCGAAAACATATTTGTTATATGATAATATGTTTATAATGATGATATTGTATACTCGATGGTATACTTTTAGAGCAGTGATTTTCCAATGGGAAGACTTTTTCCCCTTCTTCCCAGAGGACACTTAGCAATGTCAAGAGACATTTTTGATTGACACAACTAGGTAGACAGGTGCTACTGACATCTAGTAGGTAGAAGCCAGGGATATTACTAAACATCCCGCAATACACAGGACAAGCCTCTACCACAAAGAATTATCCAATCCAAAATGTCAAAAGTGCTAAGGTTGAGACACCTGGCTTAAAGCACTTTTTCATTTTATTTTCTCTAATACATAGAAATTGCTAAAAACAAAAACAAAAACAAACAAACTATAGCTTAAATACATCTAGAATTTCCTTTGTCAAATAAAAATAGGTATAGAGAGATTCATTAAAATATGTGAATGAAGAGAATAATATCCATACCCCATGTTCTCTTATCATGGCCCATGTTCTTTTTCTTTAAAATATATATTTTTTTATCTCTTTAAAACTTTCCCTTGTAATCTCTACTTCCACTTCCCAAATCTAGGTCCTCATCCTATCACATCTGGATCAACACTGGCTTTTTGCTTCAACTAATACACATTTGAATTTTGCTTCCACTTTATCACCATCCTGCTTAAAAATCTCCACTTTCCTACCAGAGCAAATATTAACTCTGTTGCCTCTGTAATCTGACCTCATGTCTACTATGGAAAGCTTTTACCATTTACTTCCCAAAACCTACTTTCAGCTCTAGTCAATCTTACTGGCTTATGAATAAGTCATATTAATTCTTTTCTTTATCCTTTGGCTTATGTTTATTCTTTGCTATAATTATTATTTTTCTTTCATTTCTGTCCAAATCTTACCAAGATTTAAGGTCTAGTACATCTTCTAACTCATTTATTCATTGAACAGACAGGTGCAGATATATGGGAGGGGAGAGATAGAGAGAGAAAGAAGGAGGAAGGGAGGGGGAGGGGATTACTATGTGCCATACAATAGAGATACAATGGCTAATAAACTCACAAATACACAAAAGTTCATCTGCTATATAGATGATGAGGAAGATAGAGGGAAGTAGGTGGACTCCCAAAAGACATTTTTGAGAAAAGATTAGCAGGATTTGGTGACAGATTCAATTGGGAGGACAGGGGGATAGAGGAACACATCAAAAATGATTCCTTGATTCTACTTTATGCAACTAGGATAATGATAGCATTTGGTGAGACATGAAAAGCAGTGGATCTAACACTTCAGAGTCATTAATCTTCCCCTTCTACAATCATTATAGAATTTCTACTTAGAATCACAGCACTTAGCATTTATTAGTCATGAATCATGCGGAAGGCAGACTTTTGCAGGTGGGATCCCAAGTCCTTATTTACTCACTCCATTGAGAGTTGAAGGATAGATGAAGGTATTATTGTCAGTGCCCAGGGAACTGTTCCTTCCAGATTCCATCTGGATATGAAGTTCCAGACAAAGGCAATGGGAGGAACACACTATTATGGATTTTCTTCTAGCAAAGTGTGTGGAAAGTAGGGAACAGGCAGCTTTCCCAAACCACACAGGATGGGGGAATCATCTATTTCACCAGCAATGGAACAAAAGCTCATAGGACAGATAGACAAATATAAAAATTTGTACCTACTTCCCAATTTTGCATAGGCCAAAATTAATAAGTTTACTCAAAATCATTTCATATTCCAACCTTGATCTATATAAATGGATGACTGCCACCTTAACGCACCAACTTGATTTATGCACTATCTTGTATCATGTACTGCTCAGACTATCCATAAACTCTTTGAAGACATGCATTAATTTAGCTGCCTTCTCCATCCTCCGTGTTATCTGGCATAGTACTAAGTACTAAGTTCACAGTACTGAGAACTGTGCTCAGAATACAGTGTGGGTGATTGCCCTTTGGGACCACAGTTCAGGAACTATTTCTACAAATGTTCCTGGACATAAGAGTTCTATAGTGTAGCAATAGGAGATTAAGTGCTACAAAAAATTGTTGGTGTTGACAGTAATAGTAATCCCTCAACTATGCTGAGGAGGTGATCAACATAATGATTCCCAGCTCTGCTATTTCTTATTTTATGAAATCTCTCATTGGAGTTCACGAGATTTTTAATATTGTGAGATTTTGATATGAGAGAAAATGTTTATGGACAGCCTGATCACACACCACTTTTTGATAGCTTAACAATTTTTTGTTACCTTTAAATTAACCAAGCACACACGTATTGCTTGTTTTTCAGGAATGATTTATTTTTGTAAATTTGACCATTACTTTCTGGTAATTGCTAATCTCCCTGACACTTGCACCACAAAATTGTAAGCACTTAACCATTAAATATTCTCTAGTACTTAAGTTGAAAATTTTTTGTGGTTAAGACAGAATTCTTTTATTGTAATCACAAGAGAATATTTGGCAAATATCTGTTATAAAGTCAAGATCTGAGCTGGCTGTGGAGGACCATTTTTAAAAGTTTAAAAGATGATTCTAGAGCCTTAGATTTTTAAAAACATGGTTATATAGACATTCATAAAAAAACAAATAAGAATGCTAAAATGTTATGATCTAATAACTTGAGATAATTACACTAGTTTTAAAGTACTTTGTAGGAATAAAATCTAGGATCTTTTTTCTCTTTCAGACCACCTGAGTGTGTTTTTCCAATCAACAAAAGTCTTCTGGTATACACAATAACATATTCAGGTCTTTACTCAACTCTCTTTTGTGTGGGCATTAATAATTGTAGTACTTCAGGAATTCTTTTCTATTGTCACTTCTGAATCATCACTAAGTAGAATAATGATCTTCGCAGATGAGATGTGTAATAGAATCAAACTTTAAATTTGCAAAGTTGAAGAAATGCTGTTATGTAGTGTAATAAAATAATATAGGATAAATTATTAAGGGCTATGTTATTTAATAAAAAGCAAAGTCTTATTTAGAACTTAGTTTCCTTTTTATTTGTTTTCATGGCAATAGACAACATTGGCATATTTTTCCAAAGCAAACACACCCTCAATTTTAAAGGATTCATTTTAGAAGCAAATTAAATAAATATATGTCCCATTCTTGGTAGTCAGAATTCAGCATCTCAGCACTGGTGTTGCTATTAGAGAAAAGAGGCAACCGGGGTAATTGGGCCCTATGGATTTCTACTTGCAGCAACACAAAGAGGAAAGATGAAGCAGCTGGTGCCTGTGGCCAGAGTAACCAGCCTAACAAGCATTGTGCGCAACTTACAGTGGAAGGGAAAAAAATAAGCCAGTTACCCAGGGAGAGCCCAGAGATAGAGATACAGTCATCAGGGTGAGCAGGCCATGGTCCACGCTGCCAAAGACCCCCTGAGCTAGAGAGAGCCTCTTTCTAAAACATAGGAATACATTTCATGAGTCCAAATAGATTACAGAGCAGACATTTAAAAGATGTATAAGCATTCTTTTATTTAGATTTCAGCTTCCTTGAATCATTTGAGAGGTTTCTATTCAGGTAGGAGACTTCAGATACTTTTCCAATCAGTATTGCCAGTAAAATCTTCAACACCTTCATTTATTTCCCTACAGCAAACTGCAAAATGCCCTGGCATCAATAGTGTTATTATCAAAGGACAGTGCTGTCCCGCCTTTATAAATAAGACTATATTTTATTGTCTCTTTAATGAACAGTTATGGTACTTATGTCCTATCAAGCAATTTCAAAAATTATTCCAAAGCCAGTAGTGTATTCTCATGCAATGCTATATTAAATAGATCAAATAAGCTAGATTGCTTTATAAGGAATTCAGCAGGTGGAACTGCTGTATCGTTTTACACTTGATCTTGGGTCCTAACAACAACCTCTAGCAAGACTAAACTTTGAAATATTAAGAAAGTAATGGCTATCGAGACAAAAAACCCAGCTGGACTTCTTCCAGTACAAACGTCAGCTATATAGCTTTCACACTAATTGCTACTTTCTCAACTCTAAAAAATTATAGTATAAACAAAACACCCATTGCTTTGCACTGCCCAGCAAGTTAGGTTTGGAAGAGTCCCAAAATACTGACTGATGACAGCTTCTTAGCAGCAGCTGGTGGCAGTTTTCAGCCTGATAGCACTTTTACCCTCGACAATTCCAGATAAATTATAGTTTGTTCTTACAAAAAGACTTTATACACATATACATACATATGTATATATTTGTTTTACTTTTTTGTTGTTTTCAAAAATTATTTCTAAGAAAACAGAGAGTAATAATTGTTATAAACACAGACTGAGTTCTGCAGGATTTCTCATTCTTAAAAAAATTGTAAGTTTCAGGTATCATGACAGAGCCCAAGGAATCCATAATTCATTTAATTCTAGCCATATGAAAACTAATCCTTTATACACTGTGTACCTTTGTAGATAGCCATTTGTATTCAGGTACTATGAATGGCAAAATTATATTGTCCATATATTTTAAATTAGAATACGGTTTGATACCTCTTAGTATTTTCTCATACTTATATCTCTCTGACTGTAGAAATATTTTCTGTGAAATGTGGTCCCTCCTATTCTTCCCCAGATATTTAGATACTGTCTGCCTACTCTGATTTTATAATGTCTCTCCCTTTTCTCTGCAGTTTCTCTGTACATTTGCAATTTTTGTAAAAAAAAAAAATTTTAGTTATAGTTTTGGAACATGGTGATATTTCCAGTATGAGGATGGTACTTAGCATAAAACAGTGATTTTAGTAAGTGGTGAAATCAAGAAAATATTTCTTTTAAAACTATTTTTAAGGCCTAATATATTCTTTTACATCACTCAACTGCAAAATAAGTTTTTTATGATTTTAGCAAATTATGAAAGTTTGCATCAAAAAGCTTTCAAATGTTTTTGAAAAAAATTTCATATTTCAAATTACCAAAATAATGCATCAAAAAGCTTTCAAATCATTGGTGATAGGTGTGTTGAGTTTCATTATATTCTTCTTTCTACATATATATATGTATATACACATATATATGTATATATGTACATATGTATATATATACATATATATACCAATTTCCATAATATCTTTTACAAATATAGCAAAACATGTTAATTTTTGGAAAGCTTGCTTTTAATACTAAACCAATATCATATTTGCTATTGAGTATATGTTATAAAAAAACAAACTTATGTTTTATGGCTTAAGAGACTATTGTTTGTCATATAATTGTATTTAATATATTTTATTAATATGTGTTATAGTTTAATATATAATATAATTTACATTTAATATAATTAGAAAAATATATTACCTAAAATACATTAAATTTTGACATTATTTTGTTTGCAAAGTTTCTAGTGCAAATTTGGCCTCCTGAAGGGGAAAGTTTCTTTTCACTTAAAATCAGTAACTCTTGGTATTTTTATAATAGACAACACTACTCATAATTTTCAATCTGATATTCCCCCTCAGGTTGGGCTTATCCAAAAGCTATTGTGGGGAAGGGTAAATGAGTCATAGTCATTTAGTTCTACTGTCAGTTTTCGAGGGTAATTAATGTGTTTAGTTTTACTTGAAAGATGATATAGAAATGCTATTTTATGTTGAATGCCCTTAAGGTTATAGTTTTCCTTTCTCATACAACAGACAGGTACCTACTTTTGTACAAATTCAGGTAAAGAGGGAAGAATATGCAAAATAATTCCCTCCTGTGTACAACAAATAAACCTCTCTGGTTTCAACAGCAAAGTAGATACACAGTAATATGAAATGAAGAGTATAAGGTAATATGACATAACTGAAAATATGGGACATTTTAAGAATTTGTCAGAAGTCAGTCTTACCATCTTTTTTTTTCCTACACTTGATCTTAGCCAAAAGATTATTTTTTTAGTCCAGTATATTATTTTATTTTACTCTATTTTATTCTTTTACTTGTGTGTTATTTTATTCTTCTTATTTGTAAATAAACCCTCAGAAAAGGAAAAACTTATTTCTAAGGTTTTTTTTGGAATTACTTTTCTTTCCTTTGTTTGAGTTAACCAAAACTATCCAACTTTTAACATGTGCAATGGCAAACACATTTTGTAAATGTTTTTAAAAACTGTCCAAGGAACGTTCCATCCGATAACATTATCTTGTTTCTCATTTTCGATATGCAGGGTGCGCTCTGTGCAGCTCCCCTAATTTTTATCATTCCATCGGCATGTTATCTGAAACTGTCTGAAGAACCCAGGACACACTCAGATAAGATTATGTCCTGTGTCATGCTTCCCATTGGTGCTGTGGTGATGGTCGTTGGGTTCATCATGGCCGTGACAAATCCTCAAGATTGCACCCACGGGCAGGAAATGTTCTACTGCTTTCCTGACAATTTCTCTCTCACAAACACCTCAGTTTCTGATTTTCAACTGACAACTCAACTTTCAATTTTAAACATCAGTGTCTTTCAATGAGCTGACTGCTTTTAAAAATATGTATGCTGTCATAGACTTCTAAACTGCAAAATAACATTCACACATGTTTTAGTCTCTGTATTATGGAATTATGACTTTGGCATTTATTAAGACTAGGGTTTCTTTACCCTGTAGTTCAATATAAAAAATAAAGAGGGGAAGAAAATTGAATGTATTTTATCATAAACTGAGACAAAATAAATGTTTTGTTTTATTGACCGCATTGCAGTAATCTTAATTGCAGAAGGGAAAGTGAAGCCTTAGGCATTTGCTGCCATCCTCTCAAAGCGTTATTCTCCTGGATAAATACATGATTGTGAGTTAGAATTTTGTATATGTGTCCTTCAGGGGAAAAAAAATACAAAACCAAATTTTTGTCTTTTAGATTCTATGGAATCGCAAGGAAGGAAAGGAAAACCCCTAAAGAGTAAATGTTCCAAAAGCAAAGTGAATCTCTTCATTATAATTTCAGCAGTACCCCTTATTTTGAAGAAAGTGGGTCCCTGGAGAAATGAGTAAAGTCCTTCCCATGTTAAGAGCATAAATAATAGACTGGTTGTATAGAGCAAGATGTATACGGAATCAAAATTACCTCCCAGTTTGTTATCCTGTAGGATACCATGGTAATGCTATTAAATAAATTATAAAATGGGGGGGGGGGAACCCACAAGTTGTTCTGAGTCAGAAACCTAAGAGATCATTTTGCATCAGCTTCTTGTTGACTTTGAAGTGCTGGCAGGAATATATAATCGGATTAGATTACAATAAGAATAAGAGGCACTCTCTCCCCATGGGTGTTGGGGGCGGGGGAGTGGTCCTTGGAGAGATTCTTGGTAGCTCTTGTTGACTGTATTCTCCAGAAGCAGACACAAAGATGCAGTTTGGCATGCAGGATATTTTTAGGGATCATCACTAATGGAAGAGAAGAGGAAAGCATGATTGGGAGGGCAGAGTAGAACTGCAGTGCAGGCCAATGGCCTCAGTCAAATCCACAGAGAGTCTAGACCGAATGCAGCCCATGAGAGTTGACCCTCTTTAGGAGAAATATCCAGGTTTTATCACCGCTGCCTTCATCAGTCCTTGAAGGTGGGCTCCTGCTAAAGGACACACCCTTGGGCTAGGCAGCTCTTTGCAGCTGAGCAAACCATAAAGGAACTGAGAGCTGGAGGCTGTCTGCTGGCAGCTGAGGCACCAGGTGTTTCCTTGGAGGGACTCTGGGAGGCACAGGTGTATCCACCACCACTGACTTTAGTTTTTAATGAGGATTTCTTACAACTTAATGAGAATTTGATGTCTTCATATCTGTGACAATCTTTTAAAAGTAATAAGAAAATTTAGGACCATCTGGGTGGCTACCTTATATAAAGTATCACCCAAGATTTTATTTCTCACTTTTTCATTTGTATTTTAGTCAGGCTAACAATCCACAGTATTATATTAATTGTTGCCAAATAGTGAGACAATATCACAAGCAGAGTTAATACATACATGATATGTTTCTACAAATTACAGGCAGAAAAAAAAACCCCACAGGAAATATATAAAGAATAGTTTCACAGTAGTTTGAATAAAGAAGCAGTGAGAGCTGAGTCATTGTGCCTTGCATGGTAAGAAAAGCCTATTAAAAACAAAGGAAGCTGCATCTTAGCAGGCAGAACCATGCTCAGGAATTTAGTGTTGATTATGCTTTAATAAAATATCATCCATGTCACTAAATTAATTTAAATTCTATTGGCTGTGTAGATTTTCTTTATTTAATTTATAGATTTGTTTTTATAATTGTTTAAGTATCATAATGTTAAGTGGTTTGCGCCTGTGTTTAGATTGATACACGTTTTCATAAAATAATAATACAAATTCTTTCATTCTATTCTGAGAAAATGAAGAATATCTTACAGCATGCTATTGTTACATTACTCAAGACTGAGAAACACTGACCTACATAGTTATTAGATAAAGTCATGAGAGATGACATTTCTAAGCATGTACACAAAGAAGTACGTCAAGAATAACGTAATTTAGAGCTTAACCGTCTATTATCTGGTACTTTTGGTATTGCTTCATTTATCTTAACCTTGACTCTTCAAGTAAGTAAAAAGCTCTGGTAGGAACTGAGTGCTGTATTTTTTTTTCCCCTTGTGATTACAAACTAATGCAAACTTCTTTAAGAAAATGTATTGTTTATATACAGATTAGATTGCATCTGTATAGCTTATGAATTGGGTCCTTGTCCATGTCACTTATAATAGGACCTTTAATCTCAACGCTAAATTGAACCATCTTCAAATATCAGACCAAGAAGACTGCCTTGCCTCTGTTTCCAATGGTGTCAAACAATGTTGCCTCTTGTTTTTTCTAAAAGGACTCTGAAATCCAGGTTTCCCAACCAAGAAAAATCCAATCAGTCCTCTGCTGGAGTCATACTGCACATAGCTACTCAGTTAAAGATTAATTTTTAGGGCAGGAGCAGGCCTCCTTCTGGTTTATCTGCTGCAGTCTTCTCAGAAAAGCAATGCTAGTCTGTTTTTTAGTGGAACTGGCCACTGACAAGACCCAGTATTCTGTGGTATGTCAAGAGTGGCTCAAATATGGACCAGTGACCATGAGGTAGGGTACCCAGAAATGCTTTACTGACTGTGGTGGGGGGTAATAATTAACTACACCAATTAGATAAGCTTCTTTAAGAATTTATAGTTCTTCTAAAAAGTATATAAAGGATTTTCCAGGATAACAGCAAACATGCAGAGTGAATTAGAGACACCATGAGCTAGAGAACACATACACTGGGAGAGAAAGACATGAGTATAGACATTCTCTAGTGTTTTTCAAACTTCAGCATGTGTCAGACTCATCTGGAAGCCTTGTTAAAACTCACACTGCTGGGACCCACCTTCAGAGTTTCTGGTGTAATACTCTGGGGTGAGGCCTGAGAATTTTCATTTCTGGAAAATCCCCAGGTGATGCCGCCACTGTTGGTTCAAAGACCACATTTGAGTAAGGTGAGAGGCAGGATGTAAGAGATGCTAGCTGGGCCATCTGTTTAGAGGCCAGGCAGAATAGAAGCAAGATGCAGAAATACCATGCTGAAGCTCAGGAAGGAACTGAGGCTCCAGGCAGGAGGGAGTGCTGTTGGCACATGTTAATGTACTTACCTTTTGTCTCTCTGAAAAATCACTTGGAGCTGCTTACAGAGGGGAGAGGAGAAACCAACTTGGTAAGATTAATGAGGAATAAAAGGGGAGAGAGTTAACAACAAAGGAGAAAACAGAGATTATGGCAAAGTCAACACAGCTGCAGTGGTTAAACTGGAAGCTTGGTTTGGGACCTACAGGCACTCAGGGAAGATTGCCTGCACTTCCTAGGTCTTAATTATGAAGAAGAAAATATACTGGTTCCTCAAAAGTACACCAACATTTCCTAGCACTAAACTCCCAATGAAATGTCTTACTTAGAAAATTACATAGGGAACATAAGTAAAACTGTGTTACACTCATCATTTGGATAAAAATTTCACATAGCTGGCTTTTATAGGACACTTTAATAGTCATTCCACAAATGGTCATCAACAATGAAGATTATCAATGAATTTAGCTTTGGAATTTTTATTATATTATTCATTCGTGGCAATATGCTGCATGTTCCATTTTAATAAATTAAAAAGCACATACAGATTTAGTCTGTCCTTCGTTTCTAACTCCCACCTGATTCTTTGGTCCTTACCAACTCACACCTAGACTAATGCCATGATGTTTTACCTGAACCTTCTGCCCTCATGCTCTTCTCCCTTAAAGACGGTTTGTGCTTCACTCCTAGAATCATCTGATTAAACGGGTGCTTTGATAACCCCACTGGGTTGCTCAAAAGCTTAATGGGTAAAGTACAAACTCCATAGCGTGTATTCAAAGCTTTTCCTACATGGCCTCAGCATGTCATTCTGCCCTTATCCCATGACTGCAGGAAAGAACCCCTTATTTTAACATAACTAAAGCATTACTTTATACTAAAATTGCCCTATGCCCCTTTTGCCTCTGTCCCTGAATTCTTGCCATTCTCTCCTCTGAAATGTCCAAACCCCCACCCCACCCACATCAAAATTCTGCCAATCCTTTAATCTCTCTTAGCCATTCTTGACAACTCTAAGCTGCAAGTTAGACCTTCCTCTGGAATTCTCTAATTTTTGTAAGTATGTTATATGAAGAGAATTTGTCTAGCTAAGGAGACTAAAAGTTCCTTGAGGACAGACTGTGTGGTTTAAAGTCTCTTTTCATTCTTCATAACCCATGACATGGTGCCTTGAATGTAGTAAACACTTAAGTATTTGAAGTGAGATTGATAGTATAAAAGGCAAAATAGTTAATTGTGCCAATAGCCATACATATTATTTTATTGGATTTTCCAGCTATAATAATTGTCATTCAATAAAGCAGCAATTTCATATGATGCACTTATTTAAACAAGCTGGTTTAGATAATTAAGTTGGGTTTCTAGTTTTGCTTTATCATGCATAAAACCTTCAGAGAAATTATTTGGAATATTCTTAAAAGGACTCCTCAAGTAAATAGCAATCAGCACATATCTTTTCACTTGTTTGCTAAATATTTACTCATATCTTTCTTAATTATAAGCTCCTTGAGACCTGAGATGATGTCATATTTAGTTTGTTGTTGTTGTTGTTGTTGTTGTTGTTTTTGCCAGTGGGTGCTCCGTTATCTTACTCATTCAGGATGCTTGATGATCATTTAACTTATTAGATTGAACCTATCTAATTTAGATGTATTTAACTCAAATTTATAACCCACCAAGAAAATTTATATTGAGCCCTTCATTTAATATTATTTCTAAAGAAACGAAGAGTCAAAACTTTAAACTGAAATGTGTTTATGATTTAGGTACAATTATCACCTTGCTTAATCTCAGCAGACAGCTTAGTAATTTGATAGAACACTGAAAACAAGAGGTAGTTCAGGAGCACGCAGGCAACAACATAAAAAAAAAAATCTCAGGCAACATATCAGTTTGCAGTTTAAAACTCAACAGACTTTGGAAATTTTTATTTCCAAGTAACAGTGGCAGCTATGTATCATTTTCAAATTTTGTCTTGCTGGAGGACAGCAGGCCAGTTTTAGAAAAGTAAATCCAGTCCAGGCTTCTCATAGTCAGGTTCCATCACATAACAGCATTGTTCTTTTATTCTTTCGGTACTGAGAGAGAGGATAGTAAAGACTCTTCTAAGAAACAAAGAAACAAAGAAAATCCATTTTACCCCAGAACAGCAGCCCTTGGATGACTTTTGACTTTTCTTACACAACTTTGCATTCTTGTAAAGTCTTCATTTTGTTTCTAAGTTACACCTTTTAATTATTGTTCTTCCATCTGCAAGATTTAGACAAACTGGAAGTTGAATAACATGACCTTGGATTTTATGTGCTCTTTGTTTCAAAGCATTTCAAAATGAATTTATATTTGTTTAAAAAGCTGTAAGAATAGATGAGGGAAAGTAATTGACTTTAAATATTTTTAAAAATAGGGGTTAGAAAGCCTCAGGTTTTGGAGAAGGGCTACTCTATTGTACAAACACAGTGGGAGTTGCTCTCTATTCTAGAAGACAATCTGACATTTCAAACTAGACATTTTAAACAAGAGAATAAGAAATTAAAAATATTAGCTTCAGGTGGAAAATGTCCTTGAACAAATGATTTCATATGTGTAATCTAGATGCCATGTCCCCAAGTGATCTGGTTAAACTTGATCTTAAACCCCATTCCACAGTCAGCAGCTTACTCTATAATTTCAGCAAATTCTTCTGGCTTACTTTCTCATGCTTCTGTATGCCACCATAAAGATTTTGATAAAGTAAAAGGATCTTTATCTTTGAAGGTAAAGATGCTCTGTATTGTAAAACTCCATGATACTCCAGGATGCAAAACACAGTCCTTTCATCAGTTACCATAAAAATCCACTTGCATCATGTATTGTGTAAAGTTTTTGTTGATACGTCTTTTGAAGATTTAGAGTCACTACAGGAAGGGTCACATTCTGGAATATAGCCTTTAATCAACCTTCAGGCTTCACCATCTAAACTCCTCCTTACTCCTCTCATTTACCATCTCCTCCAGATTGACAAGGAAATATTTCCCACTGACTTCCTCAATGGCATCCCAGCACCTCCAGGCTTCTAGAAGACCCCTCACCTACTTTACCCTACACCTTATCATTGTATTTTTCTGATACAAATATTATTATTTTCCTAAGAAGAATTCAGATGGAAGCTATCAACACATTTATATTTTTTCATATTCTTACTCATTTTACCCTTTCATTTACATTCTGAATTGCTTTTCTGGTGACTTTGCTCTCAATAAAAAGAGAAGGCCAGAAGACTTCTGCTGCATATAAAATTAAAACTTGGGTTCATGGCTTTAAATAAGAGCTGTTCTATCCAAATGGGTAACAGTTCCGACTGTAGTTTCCTAACACAGAGAACTTACATAATTTAAAGCTGTGTTTCTACAAGTCCCTATTTTACATCTACAGCCATTATAACTTTTCACCTCAACACTTGTACTATTCTCCAAACACCATCTGTATAACTGCCTATTTCCTTTGCACTCTGGATAGACCTGGCCTTTCAGAATTAGAATTGGACAGACTCAGCTGTCATCTGCTTTATAGGTGACTCTTAAAAGTCTCTCTACTGATTTTCTCAGATAGAGTCTATGAATATTATAGCATCCGACATATTGTTGATTGCTTTCAGCGTTTAAAACAAAGACATCCCTTAACACTGGAGCATAAATTAGAAGATCCAGATTAACAATTAGGAAGTGTAACTAAGAATATGACAATGTTGCCGCCCCCCATTTCTTTCCACCTTCCTAAATTCTAGCAGAATGCAATATTTTACCCCAATGCCTCCTCATCTGAACCAATTCCCCAGCCTTCTCCACCAGACCATAACTTTTCTTCTTCTTCCAGACGACAATATGACAGTTAATAGAAGGAACAATCCAGTTTAAATAAGAACTTTCTAACAATTAGAGCTGACTGATGTTGGCATGGGCTACTCCGGGACTTAGTAATCCTTCTGTGCCTGGAACAACTAAGAGGTTGGACAGACAAGAGGTTGGGGCAGTTCATATGCTACATACAAACTTAACTTGGTGATCTTCAAGGTCTTCCCTAAGAGTGTCTAGGTACCTCCTTCTATTTGATGAAATAAAATATGGAGCTGTTATGGAACTTCTTCATAATTTAATTTTTAAAAAGACATGAAGGAGTTCATATCTTTTAATTTTTTTCTAAATAAATATTAAACAGTGCAAGAACAGTGGTCATTCATTTCTTTTCAATGCTTAGACCATCTTATATAAAATAAGTGTTCAAAAAAATGTATGGCTTGAACCATGACAGCCTGTTTTGAAGGGAAGTTAAGAAAGAAAAGGGAGGACAACCTGGAGACCATAAAGTAGATATGGAGCAACATCACGAAGCGTTGGATTTCTAGGGCTTAGGTCACACAGAAAGATGAGAGCTCACAGGGAGTTAGAGGAATTCTTCCACAACTGTACTTATTCTACTGTGAGAATTAGTATAAACAGAACCAACACAAAATGGAGTTGGAGCTGTCATCCCAGAGGAACTTTCTTGCACATCTTACTCCTCAGAACTAAGGAATGTTTAAACTGGGCAAAATAACCTTTGGACTGGGCCAAACCAACATTGCATTCCAAACAACTATTTGCAAAGCTAACAGTAAAGCAGACATCCTGGTTACCAGACTGAAAATTAAAGACATTCTTTAGGATTAGCAACACCACATACAGCTAAAGAATAACTTAGCTTATTTGCACCTATAGGAATTCCTTCCTTGACTTAACACAACAGAAATTTCTTTCTTCTAGTCATGTAATTAGTCCCCTTCTCTTTCTCATAAAAGCTATCCCCTTATCGAACGCTATTTGGGTATCTGCCTGAATCAGTGTTTCCTGAATAGCTGAATAGCGCTCGCTCTCTCTCTCTCTCTCTCTCTCTCTCTCTCTCTCTCTCTCTCTCTCTCTCAAATAAACGCTTGTAGCCTCTCATTTTGGCCTTTTATTTTTAGGTTAACACTACCATTGGGCGTATGCAATGGATACAAAATCAATGTTCAAAAATCCATATTGTTCCTATACTCTAATAATGAAGTGTCTGAAAAAGAAGTGGAAAAACTAATTACTTTTGCAATTGCAACAACAACAAAAATTACCTAGGAACAAATCTAATGAAACATGTGAAGGACCTAGATAATGAAAACTATAAGACCCTATTAAAAGAAACTGAAGAAGAATCAAAGAAATAGAAAGATATTCTGTGTTCTTGGATGGGAAGAATCAGCATAGTTAAAATGACCGTATTACCTATTACTCAGCCATAAGAAGAGATGAAATACTGCCATTTGCAAGAACATGAATGGACCTTGAGATAATCATATTAAGCAAAATAAGTCAAACAGAAAATGTTGAAAATCACATGTTACCACATATGTGGGATATAAATGTAAAAGCAACAAATGAACAGGATAAACAAACAGAGACTCATGAATATGGACAATGGACTAGTGAGTGGAGAGGGGAGAGGAAAATTTTTTTAAAAAGTTAAATAAAGAGATAGATAGATAGATGGATGGATGGATGGATGGATGGATGGATGGATAGATAGATAGATAGATAGATAGATAGATAGATCGATCGATAGATCGATAGATAGATCGCCTTCCAGGCCTACAGAGAAGAAGTTGCATTGTTTGAACCTTTGGGGAACTTTCTTTTCTTTCTCTCTCTCTCTCTCTCTCTCTCTCTCTCTCTCTCTCTCTCTCTCTCTCTCCCTTCCTTTTCTTTCCTTTCCTTTCCTTTCCTTTCCTTTCCTTTCCTTTCCTTTCCTTTCCTTTCCTTTCCTTTCTTTTCTTTTCTTTTCTTCTCTTTTCTTTTCTTTTTTAGGATTAAATGATGTGAGCTAAGAATATTCTGGTTCTTGTGAAAGAAATGAAATCCTTGAACTAACTAGCATCTATATCCAACTTAAAGTACAAAATAATGGAGATAGCTCTTGGACCTCAAATAACACATTTCAATGATGCCTATTTTCTTGGGTGCAAAAATGCAACGAAAGTGAAAATACCATTATCAAGTATTCTCCTTTCTTAGCTTTCTATTTTTTATTTTTTAATGTTTAAAAGTGTAGTTTGCTAGAATATAGATGAAGCAAGCTTATCCTCTGTGTTGAAGATTTATAATTATTATCTGCTGTGAATTTTTTTCTATAAATAGTTTGCCACTATCCAAATGCAACATACAATTTCTAAATGGGGCACTCAAAATTGAGGCATGAATAAGAAATTCTCCTTCATGGCTTCTATCCCCCGCCCCTCAGCACTTGCTACAGACAGTTTCTGGGTAATCACAAGGCAGGATAGCTTCCCCCAAGACCACATAGGGAGGATCACTGTCTTTTTTTCACTTTTCTCCCAACAATACCTGACTGTTGTGCTGTGGACAGGAACAGCACCTTCAGCATGTATTAACATACACAAGTCACTTAGGATAGCAGAATCACAGACTAAAACCTTTGAAAAGGCTCAGAATCTATTACAGTATGAAAAAATTTCAGAATACAAATTATATAGTGTTGAGGTAATTTGCAAGTACACATTTTCACATTCCTAAATAAACTTGGCATAGGTTTACAGCCTTCAAGAATCTGTTCTTCCATGGCTTCACTTTTATTTCCTTTGGAGGCAGCTAGCCCCTCCTTTGGCCTTGACCTACGGTCACTGTCCTTTCTTGCTAGGCCTATTATCCCAGGCCTCCTCTGAGTTTTACTCCTAACAGATTTCCTAGGTCTCTAGAGAACCAGGCCCTTTTCCAGCCTGGGGCCTGAGTCAAGTTCTCCTCACTCACATGCAAAGTGTTCTGTTAGTGCCAAATATGAGCTGATAATTTTCTGACCAACCTTCCTCTGGAATCTGGGCAATGACACAGTTTACCTATGCTGAGCATCCTCCCATAATGAATATGCTCTGGTTTCTCTTAATTATTTTAATTTTCTACTCTCTCTTTCCAATGCCTCAAATTTTTAAAGAACTTGTATTATCCTCTTGTTTTCACTCCCAGTCATATACACCAAAGGATTCCCAACCACCACCCTCCACTCCAAATTCCAATTACAGTTTCTATGAATATGGCCAAGCTCTAAATGTACCCATGGGCTTGTAAATTTTGCCTGACAGTTGAACCCTTATCACAGATACTTTGGCCCAACAAAACATGGAGAATCACATTTCCCAACTTAAATGCAGATTTATGGCAGATTTATGACAGCTATGTGTAACAAACATCCCTGGAGATCACCCAGATTCCCTTGGGATCCTCTCTTCAGAGGACTGACCTTGAGCTGCTGCAGCCACTTCTGTCCCTAATCTTTATACAGAACCAGAAGTGCCTGAGAGGCAATACATTCCTGGGAAAGCTCATAGCAAGTACTGACTTGTGTGAGACTTTGACAGCCCATTATTTGCCTCAGAGTAAAACAAACCTGAGATGTAATTTATGTTCCAGAGTACTCTGTGGGATCAGTCTAAGGCTGAGAAGTCACCTGATAGTTCTTGCTTATTTTCTCCATTTCAGTCCTGCTTCTTCCACTCCCTTACCTGCTTCTCCGGGAGCACTTCCTTAATAAATCTCAAATATTTATACATGAATTCTCATCTCTGGGTCAGCTTCTTGAGAATTTAACTGAAGGGTTCATGTCATAAACATGTCAATATTTAATTACAATCAATCCTCTGAATTCTACAAAATTAATCATCCCAGATTGACCAAAATTTAGGGAGGAGAAAGTTTATACCTCCTTTCTAGCCCTAAAAATCTAAGATAAAATTCTCCCCTGCTAATTTCTTAGATTGTATTATCTTCTTAGGTGATAGCTTCTTTTAAAACTTGGATCCAATTACATATTTTTAAGAATCAAAACTTACTTTTGTGTGTTTTATTTTTTTAGTATAAATTGCCAAGGAAAAGGAAGGATTTAATTTATGCATATGGTAACCTGAATACAATCTTTTGACCTGAATCATTACTCCCAAATATTTGAGATTATTTTCCTTTATACCACGTTGTTCAGAAGCATGATCAGTTTTAGAAGCCATTTCAAACAATTAGTTTTGGTTTAAGTCAAATTCTTACATGTTTCCAAGTTTATTGTAGAATATTTAAGTATAACTATTTGTATAAAATTTCATAATTTGGTTTTTTCAATTAATAGTATATCCTTAAGGTTTTTTTATGTTACAAACACTTTTTCAAATACATCAAAATTATATCAATTGACATTTCTTATGGTAAAAAAATTCACTTTAATTTAATTTTTTTCCAATTTTTCTGAACTATGAATATAATACATTCTAAACATTTTTAAAACTATGTATAAAAATCTGAAAGAAAATCCACCAAAATATTATATGTTATATTTTATGTTAAAACGTTTTTTTCTTTTTCTACTTGTCTATATTTTTGAGATTATTATTATGAGAATATTCTGTTTTCATAATGATAAATTTTCAATACAATATAGACAAAAAATAAAAAATAGAATGTGTAAAAAACAAAGTTTCCTAAAACATGTAAGCTTGCATAATTTTATAGCTTTTTCAAGGCAACTCCTACATTAGCCCATAAAGAAAAAATTCTTGATTATGGTAGTTTATGTTGAAAATCACAAACTATGCTTCCTCTACGTAGTAGGTTGTCTAATACTGGAGCACACTTTATATATGCTAAATAAGTGATATTTTATGGGAAAGCATATAGGTATTATTTAGCTTTGTGTTCATTAACTGATTAAGCAAGATATTTCACACAGCATCACTAGGATACTCATATCACTAGGATATGAGGAAGGCTTTTTTGGTATTTATGTGTAGAAATTCGAAATTCATCTCACATGTAAAACCCCCAATCAAAAAAAGAATATCTACTTACATAAGCATATTGAACATTAAACAGAAGATACAAGAATTTACTATTTGCTTTTCTTAAATGCAAACATCAATATAGGAATGATTTATGTTTGAGATTTATACATATTATCATAAGCTGGCTATCATTTTACATATTTAGTCACTGCTTTTTGTTCCTAAAGAAAAGCCTTTAGAAAGTGCTTTACATACTATTGAGCACATTTGATGTCAATTCCAGACTCCTCATACTTCAAATGAGAACATGTCTTAATCCACTGGAAAGAACGTAGAGACTTATGGAGCTAATTTAAGAAATAGAGCACTTCTACTGAGAAAAGAGTTTTGTTCTCATTCAACACTAGATAAATAATGACTTTGTGTTGATGTAAGAATTTTAGTTATTTGTAGGAAAGTTTTCATAATTACTCTTCACTTAAATTTCTTTTTCAAATAAACATGTGACATCTCTATATCAACACTCAAAAAACACTAAAATAGAAAAATATCACCAAACTTTAGCTCCCACTCTTTTTAGTTCAGTAATCACTGTTACGGCATTTCTTTTGTCCAGCTGTTCTGTCTTTCAAGAGCAAAACCATAGCAAGAATGGGCATAATTATTAGTAATGGAAATTAGACACCAGCTAAAGCTCACAGGACAAACAACAACAACAAATGGATGATTTAACATGAGACTGGCTACCATAGAAAGAGGTTCTGAATAGTCTGTCTTAGAGGTTCTGAACCATAAAATAACTGTGAGTGTATGGCGGACCCATTTGGATTCAGGCTGAACTGTGTCATTGCTTGAAGGTCATTCCAATTGCATGAGCTTGTGATTATTCATTGAGGAAAATCTTTTGTATTATCTACAAAATTTGACCTCTCCAAATTTAGCTTTATGGAAAAAGTGAGACAAACTTATTTCTCAGGCAATGATTTAAGAAAGAAAAATATTTATGAGGTTATGAGGTACTACTAGATTGTGATGTCTTACAATGCAAGGTACAATAAAACAAATGAGTTTTTCTTCACCTAAGAGGTATTTTTTCATTGATTCAGATTAAAATATATACAAATATATATAGTTAAATATGTACATTAATGAGGTATTTAAAGGGAGAGTTAATGTTTTAATAGTACATGTGATTACAGTTTTGTATAAAGTCAAAGCAAGAAAAGTCAGTGTGAATGACCCTTTCACTGAAAAAAAAGGCAGGCCAAAATGTCTTCAGTAATTATTCTGGCTACATTAAACCTGGAGCAATAAAAGATGTTTCATAGTTCTTTTACAGAACCCAAAGCACTCAATATTAATTTGTAAGCAATGAAATTTTAGGAAGAGTTATGGCAACTTATTTATACCAAATATGACAACAAGTAATAACATATTCTAGTTGTAGTCATTATGCACAGGCCACCTTTGCCAACTTTGTGAAGCAATTAAAAATAAAACCAAAGTCTTTTTCTTGAGTTATTCTAGTAATTTTGATCAGCTATAATTAGTCTATGAAAACATGAATTTTTTTCTAAAATATTTTTTCATGCCCTTTATTTATCAGCCAGTAAATATTCCTTATATTTACATACAATTTAACCTTTCCTATTTCTCAGGAATATGAAAGCAATTAGATGGGCCAAAGAGACAGCCAAGCTTTTTCACACTCTCTCATATTTATTAATCACATATATGAAACACCTAAGATATTTTGCTAGTTAAGAGCAGCATTTAGGATGACATCCTGGAGTAGTTCTATGCCACAGGGACGGATGAAATGTAGAGCACCCTGGGGACCACATATTTCTCCCAGCATGTTAAGGCTCGTTCTAGCATTCTTTTAGCTTTTGCTATTTGTTCAAATATAAAAACGTAAGTTGTGACTTTTAGCTCATATATGTCCTTGGCCAATTTCCTTTGCCCTACACCCTTCTCTAATACTTAAGGATTCAGCCCAGCTGCCTCTCCCGCTCTAATCTGAGGAGTGCCCTTTGTTGCTCTGGCTCCCCACCAAATTTACTCAAGAAAAGCCAAAATAAATAGCACCATTGACAGACATTACAAAATGGTTGTCACTTTGCCAGAAGCTCCTGCTGGGGGTCTCTAGGGGTGAGTTTAGTCTACTATACAAGGCTTTCTGAAGGTCTCCACTGCCTAAGAGTCAATGTTCTTCTCATAAGCAGGAGGGGAGAATAATTTCAGGAAGACTTTTCTGACTCATTAATAGAGCTTGCCCACAGCCCCTGAATGTAAGAGAGGTAAAGACAATGTTTCTTTGAGAGGAGACCTGTAAGTTAATAGATGTCGGCCCAGTTACACCAAGAAAGGAACAGCACTCCAAATGCACTGAGTTATGCCTGTTTACTAAAAACCCATGGTTCAATATTTTTCAGTAATGTAGGAATTTATTAACAGTGGAAAGCCACTGAAGGGGTTTGAGACGTGAAGCTGTGTTTTTATAAGGTTATTCTGATAGCTCTGTAGAATATAGACTAAGGAGGACAAGAATGGGAGTGAGGAGATGAGTCTAGAGTTCATTGTAGTGGTACAGGTAAGACAGGATGGCAGCTTGGTTTAAGGTTCTGGCATGTGACAATGGCTCTAAGAAAACAGTGTTCCATTTTAGAAGAGTTTATCTGAGGACCTTCTCTGTGGCAAAAACCATGTAGCAAAGCTGATTATAAAGGCCGTTTCTAGTACCCCACAATGCACCTGTGCCATCTATATGTAACTGTGCCTATTAGCTGAACTCTCTGTGCTTCAACTTTGTCTTCTATAAAATGGGCTAACAGTAGTAACTACCTCATGAAGTTGTTTTTTGAGAATTAAAACCATTAATACATGTAAAGCTCTTATTATTAACTTCTTATTTTCTGTTACAGAGTGAAAAATGGAAAGGCGTAAATCACAGTCTTTCAGAATTTACATCTAATCATTACATTTTACATTATAATGTAAAAAGAAGGTAAAAAGATGACCCCACTTCACTTTATCTGACCTATGATGATCCAGTCCTTCTACTTACTGACTCTGGTTTTATGGCACCATGAATATCTCTATTAAACAAAATGTAGGTTAGCTCATGGCTGATTCCTACCCTCAGAATCAAAACACAGAAAGAGTCTTTGAAAGACTTTGAAAAGCAAGATTGTGTTATCCTAATGGAGTTTTCCTTACAGGGAGAAGTTAGCATACTTTTTCTTTGTCTTCTTGCATCCTAGAGAATTTCTGACAGTACCCATGTCTCCTCCATGGCTCCAGCTCCTGCTCAATAGCACTCCCATCCCAACTCCTTGCCTCCAGCAATCACCTCTCATCATGGTGCTAGGTCCAACCTGAGTCCAGCTTCTGGTTTCTGGTCACCACATATTCATCTGTTGTCCTTCCAGTCTGAGGGTGTTTAGAGCTTCTCTGGGTTGGCTTCATCAATCCTTATTTAGCTTTTCAGTTTTCCATCACTTGAGTGATCAATTCTCTGTACTAATTCCCTCTATTTGAAAGATTGAAAGTGGTGTCTGTTTTCCTCACTAGATGCTGATGACAGAATATTCATGGAGTTGATGAAATGGAACACATTGGCAAAGATCAGAGCCCAACATTTGGAGGCTGGAAATATGGGAAAGCACTTTATCTACCATGAGTTTTCAAAATAATTTTAAATAATGCTTAAATTTTTGTTCTAAAAATAATAACTTCCTGATTTAGAAAAAAAACACGCATGTCAAAATAAAACCTTTTATATTAGGTACTGTTAATAAACCTCTCCTATATTGCACTTGGTACTTTATGGTAATGTTTGGAGGATGAGGAGAAGCAGCATATACATTTAACTAACTAAATTTCAGCTGGTAGGATTTGAGCCGTTTGAGAGAGCATAGATACCTTTAGCATTAATTCTATAATAGCAGAGCTTGAGAGAGATGGGAAGGAAAGGAATGAGAATCTATTAATCAAGACTCATTTGAACCCCCTTCTGCTAAATAAAGAGCCAGCAGAAAGCAGTGACAGTTACTAGGGAGGAACAAGCAGGCTTTGTAATCCAAGGCTGTCTGCTAGCACGGAACAAAAAAACACAAAGGGAAGAGATAAGATAGTTCCTTTCAGGGGCAAAATGGGGTATATTCCTTCAATATACACTGAGACATCCAACTACATATTCCACCTTAATTCCCAAATAATTTCTTTTCAAAGACATATCTCTTGAGCTTTTTCTTTTTATCCATGAACACAGAACATAGTTTGTACACTGTGTTTAAGAATACCAGGATGTGCTCACATAACTTTAATTAAAATTTACACATCAGTTATATTTAGTCCTGGTAATTGATAACAGTCCAAAGACCTCAAAAACATAAATATTTAAGAGTCCCTCAATTTGAAATAACTTACTTCCAATAATATAAGATATTCTATATTTGAAAGAATGTAAAGAGTTTATCACATCTATCATTTAGCCAATCGAGTCTGCATGTCAACCAACAATCATTATGATTTCATCTATAAAAATCATTAAAATGTATTACTCAATTTCTCCTCATTATTTGCTTTCTTGTTAGTCAGTGTCTATTTTATCTCTTAAGATTTCAGGAAGGGATCAAAAATTAAATGATGATCATGTTCTCAAAAGGAAGAACTACTTTAAGTTTTACAGAGGCTACAAGACAGCCTGCCTTCTGTCTTGGAGGCCAGAGACTAGCACAGCAAACACTCTCCTGTTGGTTAGGCAGAGTTGGCAGCGCTCTTTACATGACTGAATCCCAAGGCTGAATAGCTCTGCAACTTCTTATTGCATCAGCCTCAGTCCTGTGGTGTCCCATTTTTAACAAGATTTAAAATAATAATATATTTTACAACTTTCTTCTATAGTAGTTTAAAATTGGAATATGTTATTAAAGACTGTCTTAGTTTGATGATAAAGCATCATAAAGCATTACAAAATTATAAACAAACTGACCAACAAATTATTGGGAAAATATATGGTATACAGTACTGGCCATGTTTATAAGAACCTAGTTTAATTATATTGCTTTTGTGCTTGAAAAGATACTTAATTTTAAATGCTTTCTAACTTAATTCCTAAATAATTTATCTTCAAAGACATATCTCTTAAACTTTCTCTTCCTTGTTATGAGCACAGAGCACTGTTTGTACACTGCATAGGAGAATACCAGGATATCACACACATGACTTTTATTAAACTTTGCCCAAAGTCAATTATACTTAATATTTTCTACTGGAAATGTCTTTCTCTTTTTATCGTCCTCTTTTCTTCCCTTTTTTGTCTCCTCTTCTTTCTCCCTTTTATTCTACTTCTCTTCCATTCCATTCTCCTCTTTCTACTTCTTCGTATTTATTTAGCAAAAACCTGGTCCCTCATAGTCCCTCAAGTTCCAGCTCTGGTCCCGATAGCTATTCCTTTTCTTATCTACAAAATACGTTAAAAATTTATTCATACTTACTTCCTAGCTCCTTAAACTACTTGAGATCATGACTTTATCACCACATTTAAAAATTTCAATTCTTATTCGTGGAAATTAGGGACACTATCGCAGTGTCACCTATAAGTGACAAAATTGACAATAGCAATGTTAGAGTATTATTGAGAAAATTCAACAGCTACTGGAAACCAATTGTAATGTATAATATCCAAAATGTAATCTATCCACTATAATCAGACGATGATCAGGTTTGTATTCACATAACAAAGTTTCTGCAGATTATCAGAATAACTCAAAACAAATTTGAATTATTTTGTGACAGCCAGACACAGCCTCACTATGGGTAAGCTTCAGTGTCCCTTAAAAGAAATGATTGTCTCCACTGTTAATCCTGGAAATGAGGAAAAGAAGCCTGGGGAAAGGAGGCTTCATGATGGGGGTGAGGAAAAAATGTTTGTTTTTTTTCTGGGGCTGGTGGTCTGTTTGGACTCTCAGCCTTAGAGGGCTCTGGGCATTTGGGTGGGGAATGGGTGTGGGGGTGAACTGCTTGGTCATGTGTAAGCCAAGACAGAAAATGCTAGAAGCCAATATGTCTGGGTCTAGAATAGTTGTATATATTCTGTTTTCCTTCAATGATATCCTTCTCTACTCTTTTGCATTTTCTCTACAAGTTATAGCCTGAACTCAGTTGTGCCACAAGTAATTAGAAAAAGATCTGTGCCTCAGTATGGAGTAAAGCATTTCCTCCCCCAAGTCTGGAATGGGCAGAGTGGCAGTCTCAGCAGCATCAGAGATAGCAGCTCAGGGGGGCCTTGTTTCTAAGCATCCCTCACACAATAAACTAAGAAACACTCAGACCTGAGGGAGCTAGTTTCTGGCAGACTTAATGAGAGCTCAAGCCACTGTGGCTTGGGTCACATTTATGTTCATAAAAAATTTAAAGAAGATTAAAAATAATTCATAGATGACACAGATAATGGAGAACTATAAGTGAATTTTATGAAATTTAATTCAATGCAGTAAATATTCATTCAATTTATTTACCTATAAGGAAGAAAAAATTTATAGATGCTGTTCTTATGGAATTTACCGCCTACAATAAAAATTCCAAATGTAAAGAGAAAATCATAAAGGCTTTAAAAGTATCCCTTAAAAGTACCCCAGAATTTTATGGGCATACAGAAGAAAGAAAAATTTATTTCCAAGGTGATAATTCAGGAGAAGTTTAAGCTGCTTCATGAAGAAGGCAGTGATGATGTAGTCTAAAGAAGAATCCAAATGACACAGATCTAGGTATCAAACCCATTTCCATCATGTACCAGTTAGGAATTGTGTTCAGCTATGAGCAACAGAAAACCCAATGTATTAGTTAACTAAATTAAACTTGAGTTTCTTTATCCAACAAGAATTTCTTGACGGGTGACAATGTAGTAGCTCCCAGTACCATCCGTATCTCAGGCTCTTTTCATCTTTTTGTTCTACCTTCCTTAGTGTTCATCTCTCAGCCTGACAGTCTCAAGATGGTTCCTGCTTTATCAGATAGCTCAGCCCTGCTACCTAAAGAATAAGGAGGAAGGAAGAGACTTGGTAGAGATATAACCCCTGCAAAAAAAAAAAAAAAAAAAAAAAAGTTGTCAAAATCTCTAGCAGACTGTACTTAACTCTTTTTTGACTAGAACTATGTCAAAAGACACTCCTTGCTATAAGAGGTTGGGATATATGCAACTTTTGTTTTCTTTTTGGTTTAGCTGGTCACACTGTTACTCCCACTCCCCCAAAAAATATTAAAGAAAAAAAAGGAAGAAAAAAAGAATATTAGGTTGGTAACTACCAGAATGTTTCATATACCATTTATTAGCTGTGCAGCCTAGGGTAAAAATCACTAACATTTCCAAATGTCAGTTTCTTCCCCCGTGATATAATTATAATAATAATATCTTCCTAGTAGGCATTGGGTAGGGATTAGAGATTATGTGTTTAGGATGTTCAGTATGGTCCTGACATGTTAGGATTGCACAGTAAACTATAATTGTTTTAGTTTGGTTGGTTGGCTAGTTGGTTGATTAAGAATTGAAGGGGAATTCAGATTTCAATAGGTAAATATTAGAAGAATAAAATTTCAGAATGAAGAGAACAAGATTGCAAAGACATGGGCTTAAGAAAAATATGTTTAAAACATTAGCATATTCAAGAAATTTTGTGTAGTTTAGAACACTGTCATCCATGTGAAAGAGAAAGAGTGGATGGTAAAGCTAAAAAGTTAAGCTGGAACTGGGTGATGAGATGAGTGTTGGTGGTGGGGGTAGAGAATGGTGTAAGAACCAGGTCAAGGATTTTGAACTCCTCAGCAGATAGTACGAAACCATTGAAGGTTTTGATGCAGGATTAAGTCTGTGCTTGATGATAACACTTTGGCAGCAGTGCATAAGAGATACTTGGGAGCTAAAGAGAAAACAGCAAGAAGAGTAGGGGGACTAATTTATATCGAAGCAAAACAAAATAAAAAATGGAAGTAATATAGTAGCAACAGGATGGAAAAGAGACTGATTCTGGAGTCATTTTTTGAAGCAATAATTACAGAATTTGGCATCCAATGGAATATCAAAGGTCAGGGGAAAGATTATGTCAAGGTAGTGAGCTAAACTTTGAGGTTAGCCAAGAAGGAAGATGACTGTATAAAAAAGAGAAAGGAAACAATGGAAAGAGAAGTTGAAGGGGATGGGAGAGGAGATGGAAAAATACTAACAGGAAATGTTTCTTCATGTAAGATGTATAAAAACGGCTATATTCTAAGGAGTTGTTTAATCCGTGAAAGGAATTTTCTCAGGCAAATTAATGGATCTGTAACAGCTAGATGCCTAATCCCAGTCATGCGCTGCTACTCCAGCTGTGCCCATGAGATACCACCACCCTCATACACTAACTGCATTAACATAGAAATAGTTCAAAGGTATGTAAGCTAGTTTCTGAAGGAAATTCCCACTCCTTAGTTTTTCACTCTCATTAGGATGCAGAATTATTCCTCTGGAAATATTTGGGCACAGTTTGCCCTTCCTGGAGGCAGAAAGATGAGTTAACTTCCCTCTTCGGTATCTCTTGCAATGTTCAGATCATGTGCTCATGGGCTCTGGGCTCAGTTTCAGCAGTTAACGTTCACAGTGGAAACCTAATGCCAAAACAGACCAGGGAATCGCTGCTGGAATCAAGGCACTTTGTTACTTTGAGAAGAATGAAGTAAGGAACATAAGCAGTCTATTGACAGAATTGTTGCTTATCATATTTAGCACCAGGCATTTAAAACTGGTCAGGAAACACCTCCAAAAAATGATAATCCCAAGAAGTTTAGAATTAGTAGAGTGTTTTCATCTCCATTTCTGAGGTTTTCAGTCATTTAGATGTCACCATTGTACATAGCCTCAATTACCTAAATACATTCTTAAGGAGGTAGAAAGGGATAATTAGATTTTAGAAACATATTTTTGAAGAATTATTCTGAAAATAATTTTAGTGAATTTTTTATACAGTCATAATTCTTTTCAGTAAATATTAGTACAACATCAAGTAAAATATTTCAGTAAAATGTTAGTTCATTTTAAGTTTCAGAAATCCCTTTTAAAAGTCATATGTGTTTACTTTCAGTATTTTGGTTTACCTTAGAGATTATCATTTCTCTCTAAATGAAGCCACAGGAATTTACTAGAGTATTTAATTTGGTACCTACTCTGCCTCAGGCACTTAATTAGCATTGATGTAAAAAGGCACAATTTTGTTATGCTAAATTATTTCACTTGTAATGTGAGATTAGGGCTAAAGTTTCAGGAGTCAAAGTGGTTGTAGATAAATTCATATTAGAGGGCCAAATGATTGGAAATCATGTTTTCCTTATCTTTTCAATTCTATTATATGTGAGGTTACAGATCCCATGAGCCCTTGGAACTTAACCTGGAAGCAGTAAAAGTGCTAAGCTGAGTATATAACAATATCCATAAATCACTTTATAATAGCAAGACTATGTGCGACCCATCCTCAAGTTGGCAGCTGTCTGGAATAAAACTAACTAGTCCTCGTTCCTCCTTCATACACATGGAAGTACTGCATTAGTCTGACTCTCTGAGGTTCCCAGCTGATCAAGTAATAATGTCTTGAATGTATACAGGACCTTCCTTGCAGCGTTTTTTTTTTTTTTTTGGCATAAATACCAAAGAGGAAATAGAAGATATCTGTTATAATCTCCTTCTACATTCCCTAATCGCATATTTTATAGACTTAAAAGTGAGCTTAAAATCAAGGTCATTCGGTTAGAGATTAATTTTATCACAAATTCTAGTGTTCCATTTATTACTTTATCTTTATTACCTTAAAAATCACGCTTAGCATGTATTAAAGTTTAAACTTTGTAAAACACAGGTTAGTCTTTGAATCAGGGTGTCATCATGCCTTACAAGCAGCTTGCTTAATAAACTTATTTGCTCAGTACATAGCACCAAATTAAAAGAATTCAAAGAACTCAGATTAGGTTGCTTTTAGTAATTCTCATTATGACCCACTAAATTAAATTACAAATTAAAATGCAGCTGAAATAACTCTGTAACTGGTGCTTTTATGGCTAATGAAAAAGTTTCAATATCTAACATCCATCTCTTGAACATTTATTTTCATGAAAGTGAGTTTCATTTGCCAAGTACTAATGAGACATGTATAAGGTTAAAACGTTGTGTTTAAATTCTTGAGAAAAATCACAGCACCAAGTTCAGAGAAGTGAGGGATATGGATGGGATTTCAATTAGTGCTATTCCAATTAGCACTGATTTCAATTAATGCTATTGATTTTCAACTACGTGGGAGAGAGCCTGTGCTAGGCCCCTTCCTGATCATTCAGACATTTAATTCTCCCTTGAACACAGTGGGGTAGGTAGGCATGGCAATCCCCACATCACACACGATGAGATTTCAGGATTCTGAAACTTAGTTTGATGTTTTGTCCACAAGCTTAAGAGTAGCAAAATAAGTTGATGTGTTGTCTGCACCTTGCACTGGGGCCCAAGGATAAGTTAAGAAATGATGCTGTTTTAATATTTCTCATTAACTGATTAACATATTTACAAATGAGGCTGGCATTATTAGCAAAAAAATGAACTCATACATGAAAAAAATTAGACTTTACCTGGAAAGGGGCAATGGAACGGATTGTGGAACATATGTATTTCTATATTGTTTAAATGTTTATTAGAATAAATGTTAACTGTAAATAAAAACATTTAAAATAAAAGAAAATTATGGGATATTTTTGGTCAGATTACTTTAAATTCAGGCAATGTCCACTTATTTTAATTTGATGCTGGGTCTCCAAAATACATTTGGTGGAAATCAATAATAATGATAATAATAACAGTAATAGCAGCAAACATGTATATTGGACTTACTGCATGCTATTTATGTAGCATGTATATAGTAACTCATTTAATCCTCACAACTTTTTGAGCTAGAGATTATTATATCCCCATTTTAGAGATGAGGAAGTTGTAGCACAGAGACATTAAAGAGCTTTCCAAATTCACACAGGTGACAACTGACACACCATCCAAGCAGTATGCCTCCTGCATGTGGTCCCTTTAAGCTCTACTCTCTAAAGCCATTCATGTTTGAACTCCCTATAAGTCTAGTTTAATGGCCTATAGGATAATATATCATTTTGATAATTTTACTTTGGCACCAAAGTCCCAAATTTTTAATCCTTATGTTATTTAGTAAGTGGAAAACTAAATTATATTCAATTCAACTCAACACATATTTATTGAAAGTTTGTCATATCCCAGATGATCTTCTGGACGCTTAGGATATATAAGCTACCGTTGGGCAGCTGAAGTTGTGGAAAACAGGAAAATAAAAATTTTGGCCTGAATTCTCCTTAAAGCAGAGCCTGTAACCATGGCTTAATTAAATATAAGTGGTTAATTTAGGAGTATGATCTCAGCGGACGGGAGTTAGGGACAGGGGACATGAAAGATGGATGGTGGAAGAATTAATGGATGCAATAAGTTGGTCACCACTCTGAGTGACTTAAGTGTTCTATCCCCTGGAATACTTTATGAGAAGCATCCAAGAATATCTGCCTGAGTGAAGAAAATGTCCGCCTCTCATTGGCCAAGGGTAGCCTTGCAGAATTAACTCCTCCACCTTCAGGTCGCACTAATTTTGTATCCAGTGGGTTCCCTAAGCCAGTCTGCAATATCAGAGAAGTACTAAAGCAGGAATTTAAGATGTGGGCCTGAGGGGAAGCACCTTCATGTTGCAACTGCATGAAGCCGGTCAAAGCTCTCCGGGAACCAGTGACCTCTGCCAAAGCTGGAATCATAGGTGAGGTCAGCAAGATTAAACACTGTGTGCAAGCTGTGTGAATGCAACAACGAACAGACATAAGTAAATCACATATTTCACAAAGTAAAAAATGCTATTGGTAAACAAAAAATAAAATGAAGCAGTTTAAAAAGATTTAGTGTAGGGGAGGGTGGAAGAAGTAGGCTGAAGCTTAACTACAGTAGTCAAGGGAGCCCTCATTAAGAGGGAAATATTTGAGCAACAACTTGGGGGAAGTGAAAGGACAAGCCATGCAGATAACTGAAACTTAAAAATAACCTGAATACTATCAATTATTAAGAACTATTGAATAACTTCCTTCTGTAATCTTTTTACTTCAACATCTGAAATTGGGGAAGGATTTTAAGTGTTCACTAAAATCTATTAACTAGATTTTAGGTTTCATTTTTAGGCATTTCATTAACTTCTTTCAATATATTCTATTTTTCTTTCCTTTTTGTCAAATAAGGCAGCTTTCGTTACGCTTAGGTAATAAATTAAGACTAATATGGTAACAACGGAAGACTGCATGTTTCTAACCCAGATCCCTCCTTTGGACTTCTAACCTACAGATAGACTTGCTGACTTATCCCTACTTGGCTATCTAATAGACATTTCAGGTTTGCCACGTCCCGATATTCCTCCCACCCCAAAGGTACACAATTTTACTTTACAGTTCAGTACAACTCCATTTTTCAAGTGTTCAGTATCGAAATCTTGTGCCATTCCAAATTCTTTTTTTTTTTTTTTCTCTTACTTTCCACTTCTGGTTTGTTTTCAAATCCCGATGTCTCTAATTTCAAAATATACCCAGAATTTAGCCACTTTCTCACAGAGGCTTGGTTTAAACTACCATCACTCCTCACCTGTATTACTACAATAACTTCCAATGTCCTTCTTACTCCTCCCTTGCTCTCCTCCTAAAGACTATTAAAATTTACTGCACATTATATAATTCCTCACTTAAAAGACTCCACTGGCTTCCTGATCCACACAGAGTAAAAACCAAAGTCCAACTCTAACCTGCAAGACCCTGCATGTTCTGACACTCAGTATCTATCTCATCTCATCTACTCCTTTCCTGTTCCAAGCAGACCCACTTCCTGCCTTTAGGCCTTTGAACTTGTTATTTTTCTCTGCTTGAAATGGCCTTCTCCCAGATATTGGATGATTAACTCAGATTTTTCTCAAAAGTCATGCTTTCAGTGAGGTCTTTCCCTACTATGGAGAATAGCATTTCCCCCACCCAAAACTTCCAGTTGCTCTTCTCTGCTTCGCTCCTCCTTCCTTCTTTATCTCTCTCATTTGCCTGCTTATGCCACTAGCATATAAGCACCAGAAACTGTGCCAAGAACATACTATATACTCAATAAATTTTTGCTGACTGCAAGAATAAACAAATAGAGCTGGTCTTAGAATTGACTAAATGTTTACCTACTCAAAATATTTTAATAAGAAAGAAACTAAGCTGAAAGAAAAGATATGCCTTGAATTGGCAAATTGAAGTTTTGATCCCTTACCCAACTACCACCACTGAGTAAATTGAGTGCTGAGAAAAATGTTAAATAGACATTTAGATAAATAAAAAGCCACACATTTTTTGTGCTTCTGTATAATAATGCATTTTCTACCCTACAACCAGATATATCACCCTTTACCTCTGTAACTGTTCTGAATTAAAATACAAGGGTCCATACAAAACCAACCTAATTGATCAATTCCTCATGTGTTAGTTTACACTGATCACTATAGGGACAGATAGAATTTCAAACCTATCCAGGGGCTGAGAAACAATATGTCGACAGGAAAAATAAACCTCTATAATGATGAAAATATTGGCTCTCAACATAATCAGGAGTGTATTAAATATTTAAATACGTATATTTAAATATTATGTATTAAATATTTAAATATATATATTTTATATATATATTTTAGTCTACTTTATTCTTCTCCCATGGTTCCATGGAAATTCAGGACATATTTTTTCTCTATATTAATCATACAGTCAACCAGAAATTGACACCCTAAAATGTTTTCAAATGGAACACTGACCAAATAAATGGTCGTGCAACTTCAGGTAAAAAGAATAAATCAGGATATCCCTTAATAAATGTAATACTTCTAAATGAAAATATTTCCTTTGAAAATAATGTAAAATATCTTGTTTTTATTTAATGGCAGTTTCTTCCTTTATTTGTATGTTTATCTGTATAAGATTAGTTCACTGTCATCTGTAACAGGAATCTCAAGTTTTGCATTGATCATGTAATAAAGAATTTTAACCTGTCATTTGCTGAGTCTAATTGATATTTTTAAAATGAAAACAATGAGTTGTATCCTGTTGTTGTTTTTGTTTGTCAGTAACTAATTAAGAAGTTTCCTGAGTAAGCAATTAAACTAATGCCGTAATAATTACTTAAATTATAGATTGGTGTCTAAGAGTCACTGGAGAAAATTGATGGTCATGAAGACTTATCAACTAACCAAGAACAACTATTTTATCCATCTTATAAAAACTTTCTCCAGAATAAGACAGACAGGCAAGAAAAATTGAAATATCATTTGACAAAATACAATTTGATCTAAGTGTTCAACTCATTTAAAATACTATAACTGGTTTTAATATGTACATCAAAATGAAAGACATTCTATAAGAAATTCAAAGGTAAACGAGATATGTACATATTTCACTGTTTTTCCCATCTGCAATTGCTAAAAGTAGTTAGCTCATTTGCCACATAAAAACAAATTTTAAAAAATTTATTTTCACTGCTATATTACTACTCACCTACTGCTCCTACTGAGCACATTGTACACTCAATCATTGCTAATTTGCCCTTTTTTTTCTCTAGCATCAACTCTCACTTATCCAATTACAGTTGTTCCTAAATAGTAGAAAATTATACTACAAAACATATTCTCTTCGGTTTCTTTAATGTAAAAATGATTAGAAGTGAATGGAGATATGAGAGTTAGCAATGAATTTACTGGTTGGGATATACTTTTGCAAATTTAAGACAAATAAAGAAATAATAAATTATCAAGAAATAAATCTGGTGATTTTAGTTTGACCAGACTAATAATCTAAATCAACCAGTAAGTAGACTTAGAGAAATACAGTTTTTCACTTTCAATTAACATTACAGAAATTTTCAATACCAAGAGCAAGGTAATCATCAAATTAGAGTGTTTCCTTTAAAATTTTGAAAGGTAGCAGTTTTCTTTTTCTTAGAGCTAAATGGAGTTTATGTTGGAGTAAAATACCAGTTAAAAGTTATAAACTACAGTAAAGTTATAAAAAGTTAACGAAACCTAACATAGATTTAAATATATTTTTAATAATGTGTCATTTTCAAAAAGTTGAAAAAATAACTCTAATATAAATATAGAATAAGCATGTGTCCCAATTTCTTTCACCCATTACTTAGGGAAACAGAATACTAAATCTGGTTCTGAGGGAAGAAATACCAAAAATTACCAGTCTAGATCTCAAAAACATGTTTTTTCGGGGGGCATAATATTTTCCAATTCACTCGAACTCACAAATATACAAAGAAACATACCACAAGCAAATAATTCCCAAAGATTATTCTTGGAGACAAAAAGGCTGGTCTCATTTCATCTTGATCTCTGGGTGTGGCATACGGTGTTAATAACCTTACGAACCTCCTTGCTGAGGTCAGCTAATCTAGAGCCAAATAGTGTTGAGCAACTACCCAGGCCAGAAAACTAACTTCTGTAAAAATTTTATAAAGAGTCTCAGATTTTCAATAGCCTCTATTATTCCAGATATATTTTTAAATTGCTCTTATTGACCGTTTTATTTTGAAGATCAGAAACCAAACCCCAAAAACTCATTTCAGCAAAGTTCATCTGTAGGAGCTATAAAGTTGGGTAAATTCCTCTTTTCTTAAGGTCCCTATAATACAGTGAGCTATCTGGCCTGCTAAAGAGTGAGGTTATTTATAGCCTGTAAGCTCTAAAATGCTTATCAGACCAATTTTCTGGGAGGGTTTTATGGGTCTTTGTTTGACCTATGAAGCACATTGTCAAAACTAAGGAAATGAGTTTTATTCTCAGACAAGACACTTCAGGTATGGTCTTGGTTGCACAATCATTTGTACAATTATGTCCTGGTGAAAATCTCTAGAACATAATTGAACTGATGCAATTAACTCTGTTGCCATAAGAAAGGTAAAAGACCCAGGAAAGTATTTGTTCCTGAAATCTGATGCCTTAGGGAAAATGTTACCATTTAAAGGATGATTCATTTCAATTTGCAAAAGAATAGTCTACTAAATTGAAGACTAAGGAGAGATCAAGAAAAAAGAAAAAAAGGTTTTTTTCCATCCCTCAATTGGAAAAAAAGAACATTAAAAATAATATAAACAATTAGATTTTCCTCCAATTTAAGTCTTAGATATAAGACTTAAAGAGTATTGAAAAGTATCGAAAATTCTGACTTGGTGTTTTAGTACCATCTGACAGTTGTCTAAGTGGTGACGCTTTAAGATATGTATTCTATACCCACAAGTCTACCTCTTGATATATAAATAGTTAGGGGTATGTGGGTCAGTGTGTATTTGTTTTCTACTGCTGCATTACAAACTGCCACAAATTTAGCAGTTTAAAAGAACATTCACTTATTATCTTACAGGTCACTAGGTCAAAAATCCTGGTGAACTCAGTTGGATTCAGTGTTCTCAGGTTCAATGCTGAGGTCTACTGTTTTGGCTGGATAAGGCTCTCTGGAAGCCCTGGAGAAGAATCTCACTTCCAAACTCATTCAGGTTGTTGACAGAATGAAGTTCCATACGACTGTAGGTCCGAGGTCTTCTTGTCAGCCGTCAGCCAGGGTCCACTCTCTGCTCCTACAGGCTGTCTGTATTCCTTCTCACCCAGCCCCATCTTCAAAACAGCAAGTGAGTTGAATCCTCCTCACACTGCAACTATCCTTGGCTTTGCCTTCTGCTCCCTGTTAGAGAAAGACTGTCTGCTTTTAAAGAGCACTTGTGGTTCAGTTAGACCAACTAGATATTCTTCTTATTTTGCATTAACTGATTAGTAACCTTAATTACCTCTGCAAAATCCCATTTGTCCAATAACATAATATAATCACAGACCTGATAGCTTATCACATTCATAGTCCTGAGGATTAAGAGGGAAATCTTGGGGGGTTGGGGAGGAAGTAACATTTTAGGATCCTGCCTACCACATAATCCATTTCACAAGGCTCTGCGACTTTTTGTTCTTTTTTTCTAGCCTATAGTTTAAAGCAGAGCCTTCAGAAATGAGAGAGAGAAGAGGAGAAGACCCATGCTGATGATACAACTGAATGTTGAGGTTAATTTATTATTATAATTGACAATATCATAATAGAGAAGTGTAAAATCCTCTACTGAGGTGTCATGTATACCTATTTCATATGGATTCATTCCATATGAAATGAAATAAAGAACATGTGGACAATGTGTGATGGACAAGTCTACCTAGAAATATTCTGAGTGTTACAAATAAATTACTACTTCATAAATTCATACTCAGTACTCCTTATCCATAAATGATGTTTTCAGAACAGTTACAGTCATTAAAAAATATTAGCGTGGGAGATTTTTACATGCTTCATACTACTCTTAAACTTCTCACAACCACACAGAAGATGCTGGGTTTGAATACCACTCCTTCCCCCAATTCATAGTCTCCCTTCTCCACTATCTTTTTTGCCACCCCAAAAAAGTGTTAAAGGAGAAAAAGCAGTTAAAGGTTTAGCTGTACTCCATTTGCTTTTTCTTTTAGTTATTGCTATTATGGTCACATCAAATCAGTATTTTCTTTTGAAAAAACCAACCAGGTAATAACAATTTCTGTTCTGGAATAACTTCTTTTAAAAGGAAGAAATGTTGACCTGCCACTCACCCTGAAACTCCTATTTTTTAATCCTTTGTTTTCTTCTTTTCTCATCTGAGTCTCTCATTTTTAATTCACGATCGCATTATCTCTCCACATCATCCACAGAGCACAAAATGCCCTACATTAGAATAGAACAAATATTGTTGTTATTATTTTTAAAGCCTTTTTAAATGTTTGAAATGTTTATATTTATTAAAAGTCCACAAGGTAAGAGGTGCTTCAAAAAAGGTATCATATTTGTTTTCAAAAAAGATTCTATTAATTACTCTCAGTAGAACAGTGAATAGTAAATTATTATTAAAACAATGCTTATAAAATTACATAAATCCACTTACTGTTTTGTACCCTATATTTTTAGGACTGCTGTCCAGAACTCATTGTAACTTTAGAGATCATGAAACAATGTGATCCACATGAGATAGAAACTGTACCCTAGTAAAAGAATATGTAGCACTGGACTTGTCCACTGTCTTTCCCCAGAAATGTATATTCTGAACCATTGTGCATATGAGATTTTTATCAGATTGACACAATGTAAATGTTAAAAGAGAAAATATGATATGGCATATTGACATGATAATTTGCTATAACTGGGATTGGCAAACTTTTTTGTAAAGAGCCAGGTAGTATAGAGGCTTTGGGAATCAAGTAGTAGCAACTGCTTGATTCTGTTGTCTCATAAACACAGCCAAAGACACTATGCAAATAAACGAGGGTAGCTGTGTGTTCCAAAAAAAACTGTCCTTATGGACACTAAAATTTTAATTCCATATAATTTTCACTTATCACATAATATTATTTTCCTTTCGCTATTTTCGACTATTAAAAATATGTAAAAATCTTTCTTAACTTGCAGTTTATTGAACTCTCCACCATACTATATACGTTAGGCTAACTCTAAGAGTGTTTTTTAAGCTTGCATCTCAGAGTTGTAGGAACGGAGGATGCTGTCACGGAACACTGCAACCATAAACTCAATCTCTTTTCAGGGTTGATAAGAACAAACAAAAGGAAGTCTGTTATCTTCATTTCCTGTGTTCTTTTCTTTTAGGAAAAACTCAGTAAATGTTAGTAATAACCATTATTATATTTGTTTGTCACTCATTTCTAAATGTTGTTAGTATTTTACTATGCACAAGTCACTATGATAGATAGTGCCTGACAACAGGCTTTACATATCAAAAAGGAATAAGGGAAGTACAAATGCAGACAGTACAAGACGTAATAAACTAAGAGACTATGCAGCTAACAGGAAGGCAAGAGCTTGTCTGTTTGGGGATAGGGAGTAGATGTTAAGAAAGGCTTCCTGATGGAGGTACAATTTTACCTGGGCTTATAAGAGGGGTACAATATCTCTATTGAGTATCAAAAAAGAACATTCTAGTTATAATTTAGCTAATGAGGTTGCATAAAAAGCCCCATGCACATGTCCAAAGTCCCCCTTAACAAATGATACCTATCCGTTAATAATCTGTGAACTCAAATAAAAGGAAGCACAAAAAGAAGTTCTTTAGGCCCCCTAAAAGCTCTAAAAAGTCTCTGTATATTCACAAAAATTACCAGTATTTACTAATTATTAACCCCAGAAAATTTCATCCACGTCTCCATTCAATCCAATTCAGTGTCTAAATCAGTGAATTTCCATTTTGTGTCTCCCTGCATACTATTTCCACAGTTTTCAATTTGTGCTATGAATTTAGTTATGTAAATTTTATTAGTTGTATGAGGAGTTTGTACCAAACATTAACAATAATCTAGGTGTTGTGTAAATAGATAGGGTTTTTCATTTGTATGTTCTGTATTTGACCTTTCTTTATGCATTGGATATATTCCATTAAATGCTCACACACAAAAAAACAAACATAAGGGTATGAGATCACATTTTTTTCATTGATTTAGCAACATTTTAGAGATACTAAAACACTGAAAAAAGTTTATTTCAAATACTGTTACATTTAATCCTAGCATTTCTTTTGAAAGCTCCTCTTTATACGCATATTATATACATTCTCAGGATCGCTTATGTTTCCACTGACGTTTGTCTATAAATTAGAGAAGGTAGCTACTTTTGAAAAATCTGAGTCAAATCAGTCACCCTAAATTATGTAACAGTCAGTAGCAATGTTAATTTCCTGTAAGCACTACCTTAGTTGCATTCAACAAATTTTCATATGATGCATTTTCATTAACATAAAGATTGAATATTTTCTTATTTCCCTTGTGATTCGCTTTTTACTGTGAACTTTTTAGAAGTGTGTTAATTTCCAGATACTTAAGATTTTCTCTAAACATCTCAATACTAATTTTTAGTTTGAGTCCACTGCAGTTAGAAAATATACTTTGTATGATTGCAAATGTTTTAATATATCGAGGTTTATTTTATATCTCAGCTTATAGTCTATACTGGTGAACATTGTGAACACTTGAAAATGTGGATTCTGCAGTTTGGGGGTATATTGGGTTATAAATGTAAATTAGGTGTTCATGGTTTCTAGTGTTATACAGCTCATCTATTTCTTTCTTTGCTACCTTTTTAGTCTAGTTAATTAGAACTAAATATAATACATTGCCCTTCTTTTGCCTCAGTCAAGTTCTTATAAGTATCATGTTAAAAAAAGAAAAGAAAAAGAAAAAAAGAAAAAGGAAAAGAAATATAAGAAAGCAGTAACTAGCTTTAAAAGGAGTTTAGAATAAAATGGAAAAAAGAAATGATTCATACGTTTGTTGAAAAATGGCATTTTGGTTTTGTGGTTTGGTTTTTTGGTAAGAAGCACACAGCTGCTGGGGTGTTTCTTAACAAAAAAAATCTTCAGCAACCAAAGACATCAAAGAGAGCCATCCGTGTACATCAGCCAGACTCCTCTCAGTTTATAGCCAGCCAAACCTTGTCTAGTTAAAAGAGGACAATTTTTAAAAAGAGGGTGAAGATGGAAACAGCTGTACAGAAACAGAAGAATGGGTACCAATTTCCTTTTTTTTCCCCCCTCTCTCCAGACTGAAGCAAGCAGTGGTTGTTTGTTCCTGTCTCTGTCTCGTCAAGAATAAGCACATTGATGTCTCTGTGCTTAACGGAAGGAAGGCTGGCTGAATCATTCTAATCTTCATGAGGTATTGTCTGCGAATGGCAAGGCAAGGGGATGATGAAGTAATCTTGTTGTTCCTTGTATCACTTTTAAATGATTCAGTCTTTTTAAAGGAAATGTTCAGTTTTTCAGATTTCTATCTCCACGATATGGCCTCTGGCCACATAGGGCTTGTGTGGACTCATGGAAGAAAGGAATAATGGTGCCAAAGATCAACATAGTGTTGTCCTCTGGATCCTGCTGGGCAAGGCCAGTGCCTGTACTTGTTACCACTCTGATATAACAGAATGCTTATTTCATTCGAGGCATCATTATACACTAGTGTTTTGTGTCCTGACTCTAGGCCAGCCTATATTAGCTCCCTGGCTCTCTCAACATCTTCTAAAAGCTTTTGGCCCAGGAAGATGTCATGAAGGCAAAAGCCCTGTGCTGAGCTTACTTATTTCACCAATCTCTTTCACTAAGGTCATGAAATTGCACCTCATTTGTATGTCACCAAGCTGGCTCCTTCCACAGGCCTCAGAATACAGGCCACATGCTTTAGTGTTATCAGGCTATCTTATACTTATCTCAGTCTTCTAATACATTTCTCTTTCTGGAATTTTCATCTTTGAAGAGGGGAGATGAGGACTCACAAATCTGACCATCTCCCTCTGTCTCTATCAGTTATCATATTCCCCTAGCCTGCAACAGCTAAGTTTTCTACTTCCTCTTCCTCTCTGGCAAGCATTTCAATTTAGTCAGAGCCTCTTTCTTCAAGAAACAATCTGTTAACTTAGTCTTAATGGCAAGTGTCATGTTTCTCTACTTATAGGCCTGGTATGCCTATGATCTGGGCATATCAGGCATGTGCTCAAAACACAAGCTAACCAGGATCTGGAATGATTAAACATTAAGATACATTGGCGCATTGTGCCAAATACAATAAATACTTCTATTATAGATGTTTAAAAGTTTTCGGCATCTGGGAATACAGTTGCTTTTCAAAGCAGGGTTAAAATATTTATAGGGGAGACCATGCAATTAATTCTTTCTTTTCTTCCTAAAATAGGACTAAGGTTATAGATTATGAGAATGGGAACTGTTTAGTAGATATGTATCAATATGCCACAAATAATTAATTATATATAACAGAAAATCACACTCATTCACATTTAATCATTCATTTATCTAATGTGTATTGAACACCTATGAATTGCAGAAAGTTTACATTTCTTTAGTTTTTATGAATTGAATCAAATCTCTGCCAACCTTCTCTGCCCACCTGGAAGGAAACCCATCACCAGCCAACTGTTGGGTTACCCTTGCGCCATCTCCCACTACTTAGAGCGGAGCACATGAACTTAAGCAACCCAAGAAATTAAGGAAGGGCTGTTTTTGGTTTGCTTTGGTCAATGGTGTTTCTGTAACTTCTTTCTGCTCAGGCTCTTTCTGCTGTAGAGGACAGAGTTCCCCCATTTGCCAGGAGACAAATCCACAGGTTTTCTTTCGGGCACTGTTTGAAGTGCTAGAGATAGAGGAGTATAAAAAGTAATTAGAGCTGCCACCCTTACGGAACTTTCATGTGAGCCAGGAAGGTGTACATTGAACAAGCACAGAAGTATAAAATATAATACCCTTGGAACTTCATTATGCTAGGGAACCATGTAGAGATGATTTCCAAGGCAACATTATTATATTGCCTTATAGGAGACACAGGGGTCCTTTTAGTGAAGTTAAATTGCTGTCAAAAAATATTTGATCTCCTGCCTTATTGAAAAAGAAAGATGCTAAAATGTGTTTCCTGACCACTGTTATATTTTGCCTGCAGGTGAAGACGTTGGCAACATGTTTTCCTAATTTTTAAATTAATTTTGGTAAAGCACACCCTTCAACGCTTGCTAAATATTAGCTTTAATTATTTGTTCATTGCTATCATATGCAAGGCAATGTGAACCAAATACTAATAGATTTAAGGATTGAAAGCTTGAAGTGTTTCTGATATTTGGGAAGAATCAACAAAACTTGATAAGTAATTAGGAGGAATAAAGAAATTGATTTCAAAAGCTACAGGTCTATGTTATTCAAAAGGTAATGACTTATTGGTAATAGGAAAAGTATGAAAACAGTGAATTCAGATTTTAACTTGTGAACTTTCATAATTTAAAAATCTAATATGTAAATAATTTAAATTATCATAGATAGAGACATAAAATTGGGAGAACTATTAGTGAGGATTTGGGAGTTATTAAAAACAGATGCTAGGTGAAGCCATGTAAGTGGGTGAGTTTACTCTGAAAATGTACATAAAACTGAAAAATAGGGGTCCTGTATTAAGATTGAGCCCACGGATGGGAAAAATAAAGTTAGCAAGATAATTTCATTCATTTACAAGTAATTATTTAACTTCTTGCCAAATAAGGGTGGAAGTGCTAAAATTAAATAGGGCAAGTTATTAATAAATCAATGTCTTTTTTCTTAAAAGAGCTCATCAGCAAAAAGAACATATATGTATTTTCTCCTCCCTTACAAAAAGTATTTCTAGACTTTTTATGATCTTACTGAGGTAGGTGTCAAGGAAATGCTGTTATTTTTTTTCTAGAAGGTTATGCCTATCAGAGATTTAAATGGAGTTGTTCAAAAAAGGAGAGGTCATGGATACTGGTACGCTGAATGTAAATGGGTGAGTATCCCAAGCCCACTGGGATCTAAATAAGAGAGGGACTGGGATTTTGATATTTTTTCAAGTGGTAGGAGCCTGGAAATCACTCACAAATATGATGAAATAATATGAAAAGGCTTCTCAGAGGACGACTTTGGGAGCTGATAGTGCATCTGATTTGCTAACCTGTAGCTCACACTGAGGAACCACTGTCCTCTATAACAGAAGGAGCCTGAGCAGAAAGAAGCTATAAAGCATCACTGACCAAGTCAGCCAAGGATTGGCACTTCCCTAATTTTCTCAGGTTGCTTAAATCCATGTGTTATGCTCCAACTAATGGGAGATGGCATGAGGGTAACCCAACATTTAGTCGGTGATGGGTTTCCTCCCAGTTGGCTGAAGAAGGTTGGCAGAGATTCAATTCAGTTCATGGAAAAAATTTTAATGTAAATTTTTCTTGAATTCATATCAGCTATACAAAGTGAATTAAGATACAATCTTTGCTTTCAGACAAGTATGATGTGTAGGCAAGTATGATGTGATAAATGCTATGTACAGGGTACGAAAGGAGAAGAATGTCATTGTTTAAGAAAACTACAATGAAAAACATCAAACACCAAAAATGATGATTGTGAACATTTTGATATATTTGAGTTTTAAAGAGGAGTCTCTTTTTTTTCTGGCCTACTCACCCTATAGTCTTCTGGCCCACAATAATAATGGGAGCCGAAGAGACAAAATTTTATTGCAACTGTACTTGCTCTTTGTAATTTGGAAATCTGTGGTAACTCAGAGAACAGACAGAAAGAGAACTCACCTGTTCTGAATTGTGCCATGTTATTTAAGGGCAAAAAAAGTTTACTTCTTTAAATAAGATTCTGAAGTTCTATCAGCATGCTCTTTGTATCTTGTACACTTGAGAACCAATCCCTAAGGGACAAAAATAAAAGGAAAAGACTGGAAAGAAAACTCATGAAAGACCCTTGTGTAATGCCATACAAAAAAAAAAAATACACAAATTGTATCTTTGCATTGAAAAATTTCATAAGTTTCATAGAGTACATATTGACTTCTTTATAGTCTAACAGGGACTAAATTGCAGGCTCCCATAGCTAAAGGAGATTGGAATGAAGCTGATAGAGGGAGACTTAAGAGAGGAAAGTATAAGGAGTGAATTCTTAGGACTACAGAATTGATTTATTTCTTTAGTGTCCTAGAATATGAATACTTCTACCTTATCAAGGGTCAGGTCTGAGATCATAGGGAAAGGGTAAAGACTTCAGGGAATATTTAAGAGAGATTAATTCCTACTGCTCTCAGGTTTAATTAGTACCCATTTTTATATAAATGTGCAATGATTAACATTAAAAAATCCTGACACACATGATGAGCTTTAAGCCATCAGATCTGAAAGACAATTTTCCAATGCCACTGGCTGTTTTCATTTCATTGATTTGTTGACTATTTCATCTTTATACGTAACAACATAATTACATAGTCAATAGTCCTAAGATAGCAGTTATCTAAACTGTAAGTCTCCTTCTCATGCTGTTCTTGTTGTTAGAAGATAGAATAAAAAATTGAGCTTAAGTCAGGGTACAGGATCTAAAAAGTTGAGGGTATGCTTATTTGACATATATATTCTATATGTAAATATATGTGATTTAAGTTAGGCACCTGGTTTTGGCTGAGTAGAATCTTCAGTTTTATTCGTTCAAGAAGTAAGTTAATAACTAAACAACATGGATGATCGTTATGGAGTAGTCTTTGGCTGTATTAGAATCATTTTTGAAGTAAGTATTTTCATAACCAGTAGACAAACAAAAGACTGGTTGTCTTGGTTACACTTGATACATATCAGAATTGGCCTGTTTTCCTTGTGTGGTTTTTCACATTCTGAATCATGATTTTTCATAATTATGTTAAATACCAGTAATCATAAATGGCAGGTACAAATCATTAGTGGTGTGACTGTGATTCGTTTTCACATGTACCTTGCATAAGCAAGAATCTTTAAAGAAACTTTAGAGTCAGAAACATCTCCCTGAATTTATCACTAATTTGACTTATTTTGAACTTTATGATAAATCTTGGGAGTTAGACAGGTCTGCTTATTTATGTGATGTACAACAGTAAATATAAAATATTTGCACAACTTTGGTCTCTCAAGTAGATAAAGACCTCATGTGCTGCAGCATTACACAAAGAAAAGTTATAATCTCAAGGAAAACTGTCTCATATGTACACGAAATGGTTGTACAAGTATAGTCATTTATGTATTTTTTATTAAATGAATGTTAATTTTTTTTTAAATGAGAAGAATGCTTAATATTATACATTTTCTTATTGAGAAAAATAATAATTAGGAAGAAATCTTTAAGTATAGCTACAAAATAAAGTAATACAATTGCCTATAATTTTATAAATTCCAGTATTGAGAGTAGTGGATGCAATTTAGACTTCTTGGTAATAGAAGTCCAGCAAACCTTCATTTTACAGGGTAGTTGGAAAGAACTAGGCCTCTCTCCAATAAAGATCAATAATTTTGATAACGTATCAATGCAAATTGAGACCTTTCTAAAAAAATTTTTTTGAATAACTTTTAAAATTACCCTACAGTAAAAGTATGAGGTATGTCCAGTAAAAAATGGGCAGCTATACAACTCATTTGAGGCACTAAGTTCAGAATTATACCATGAAAATTCAAGTATATATTTAATTCAAGAGGAAATTAGAAAAGAATAAATCTCATTTGTTTCCACTGTACCTAACCAAAGCTTCCTTTAATATCTTATTAAAGGCAATCGTGGTTATTTGATAAAAATATATTTGAATGAAAATGGGACAGAAATTAAAAGACTAGTGAAGGACCGGTCCTTTGTCTGTCATGGGCCATGGCCCTCTTTTCTCAGATATGAAATGCTATGAGTCAATATTACTATTTATATAGAAAATAAATAGCATCATCTAATAAGAGCCTGTCATAGTGCTGTGCTACCCACCTTACATTTGTAAAATAGCTACCATTGGCTCATTTTTATTATAATATTCTAAGTGCCTTTTAAAATAGTGATTATAAGTTTTCTCATCAGTAAAATAAAGGTATCATTTATAATATTAACCATAGGTTGCTTTCTTTCTTTCTTTTTTCTTTCTTTTTTTTTTTTTTTTTTTTTTTTTACTATTATACAATGTCTACAAAGTGCTTTATGCGGTGCCTGGAAGTTAGTAAGTCTTAACTGTATGGTCATTGGTTGCTACTATGAAAATTAATACAGGAAACCTCATTCGAAATGGAGTCGTGAAGCCCTAAAGGGGGAGCTTTTGCACGCTACCACCTACCACACCTTGCAGACTCCAACAAGAAGAAGCTTACTTTACTATAGCAGAAAAAAGGAAGATTTTCTCCTTGCTTGGCAACAGACCCATCCAATGAGAAGCCATGACTCAGTCAATGAGAAGCTACTACACTTCAAAATTCTCTTTTCCTCTAATGGAAGTTTTGTTTCTAACAGCTTCTCCCAACTTCCCCCTTTTATAAATAAAAGGTTGCTTTTCTCCTTTGTTCTCTAGGCCTGCCTATGGTTTTGCTATAGCTTGCTTGTCCGGAATTACAATTCTCTGCTGTTCCTGAATAAACTCATTTTGCCGGTAAACAACTGGCTATTTCATTTTTTAAAGATGACTACTAATTTCTTGGCTTCTTTGCAGAAGACAGATGACTTGAAATTGTTTGAGTACCTCCAAAAGACTGCTTAAAAAGTGACTGCAAAGAAGCCAATTTGGAAGAGTTAAATAATCTTTTTAGTCTTGTCCTCCCCAGTGCTGGCTGACACTATCTAGTACAATTCATTATGCATTTGTATTGTTCATGATTGCATCAGAGCTGTCTGTTTCTACATGCAGCTCTTTCAAGTGCCCAGAGTTTCTCTGGGAGCAGAGTTCTCTGAGTGCAGCCAAAATCTTTCAGCACAGGGCTGACCAAAGAGGACAGGTCTGAGTTCTTTAATAGAGACAAAATTAGTTAAACTTAAATGGAAATATCTTAAATAAAATTCTCCACTCTCCCCACCCCAGGTTTTCAAGTATAATAAGGCAGTGATATCCATGAAATAAGACTTTTGTGAAAATGGGTTTGTTTTTTTTCCCTAAGACTTTTCCCCCTGAGGAATCATAAATGTATAATTTGGGTCAAAACTAATATATGCAGGCTACTGCCTGTCTTAGTCTCAAGTTTATTTCAATTTCAAAAGAGAAAATCTTTGCAGAGTTTGCATGACTAGTTTTTAATATCCTATGGTAGAGCAAATGTAAGTTTGTACCTTTCAAGGGTCATCTTACTGAGTAGTTTGATTAGATTGCAGTCAGTGGTGATCCAGAAGTGGGAGGTAAAATGGTGGATGTTCAAACTGGAAGAGACGTTGAGATTGAGGAAAGACCCAGAGAGTGTGAAAGTCAGAAACATTACAGAACACATCAATTTCTATTTTAAGGCACTGTAAATAGAGTGCTTTTTTTTTTTCCCATTTTAACAAAGGCATACATAGCAATGAAAATTCATTAGAAATGACATAATTCTGAACTTTGTCTCAAATAACACATGTTAAAAGGACGGCATTATTTTACTTTCTCCCAAAAAGCCTACTTTGGGAAGCTAGCAATTTCCCTTTGCCCTCTCTTGTGTATATGTGAAATCCTCAAGGTTGTCTCCTGAATATTTGTTCTATTACACATTTTTTCTCGCTTATGAAATGCACTTAGCCTTTTATATGATACATACATCTCACTCTTGAATTCAACATTCTCCCTCAGTTTTGACAACATTTCATTCTTCAGTTTTCTAACAACAAGTGTCCAGTCTCTTTAGACTGGGTACATGATGTCACCCAGATTGAGAACTCATTTCTTATTTTCATTCACTACTCATTAGGCTAAGCTTTCCACAGCTGGCATGCTTTGCATTTGCACTTTGTCTATCCAAATTTACATCTGTTAAGGCCTGTAACCTTAAAGCCTTCCACAGATTTCTTCTAACTCAGAACTTTTGGAACACTTGCTCTCTGAACCACCCGTTACACTTAAGGATATCTTCGTGTCTTGCTGTGGTTTCATGATATCTCATCAAGTTCAGGAAAAGAAGCAAGCTGCTAGAAGGCAGGAACCTTGTTTTATCATTTTATTTATTTTTTTCACTTTGTCTCTTTAATAAAAGTATAATGGACAGTATGCATACTAAATTTTGTGCTAAGCACTGGAAATGTTGATATCCTTAAGAAGTTCTCTCTACAGTCAGGAATTTCATAATCATTTGAAATGTCCCCCAATTTCTGTATCAGTAGTGATGAATAAGGGGCAATAATATATATATATATATATTATGGCTTAACTCTGAAGGTCTCATGTTTTGAGATGTACTTTACATTTAGGCTGAAGGGGCAGGGTGAGAGAGGATATGAAGACTAGGAATCAATATTGTTAAAATGAACACCAAGTGATTCTGCTGCTCATCCAGTTATAAAATCTTCTGCCATTGATAAAGACCAAATTCTAGAAATGTCACAGAATTTTTAAATTCCTTAACTGTGACCTTATCCATATACTTCTTTTAACTTCTGCTTTAAGCAAAATTTTATGAACATAATTATTGGCCTATCATAAGTTAAATATTTTGATTTATATTTAAATATTTGCTCTGCTCCTGTGTTTAGGCATGGTATCTTTCTTACCTCTCTGAGAGTCAAAATGGGAATTGGAATAGTCATCCTTCAGGATTTTTGTCAGCATCATATTTGAATCTTGACACATTTATTGGTGTAAATCATTATAGCAGGCATTTATCAAGTACCAAATAGTGTATTTTGTTTAGGTCTGGATATTAATTTTTGTTAATATAGTTCTATTAAATATCTAACTGTAAATGTAAATAATAACTATAAATAAATAGTAAATGTATAATGCTAAATAGCAAATATGTAATATGATTATAATATTAAAATGTATAAGTACAACTACATGTATAAATACATTGAAATGTTAAATCAAACAAAATGTATAATGCCAATAACATAAAAAGAGTTCCCAGACTCTTTAAATAGTCCCATTCACCACTCAGCTGTTATTTTAAGAACGTCTCAATCTATCTACATTTAGTAACCCCTTGCCCCCCAAAGTACTAGGTATTTAATATCATCTTCCATGAGCTTTTACACAATAAAGATAGCTTTAGTCAACTTGAGTTACAATAAGTATAAAAAATATTGTTCATCTAAATGTGCCATTTACTTATGAAGACAATATGACAAAAGTGAACGGCATTTTGATGCATTATTTAAACAAATGATTTATCCATTCATCATTTCTTAAAAGATTTGAAAATATATGTAGCTGATTAGAAATTTATTTTAAGAATTAACAGACTCTATATGCGTATTTCACTTTTCTTATAGTATTTTGGTTAATGCTATCCTGCCATAACTGATTATTTTTATGAGAGAAATTTGATGAATATTTTAATCCATTTTTACTCTATTTTAGTAAGTGATTATTATGATAAACTTAATCCAACATTAAAATAACTGAAAATTATGTTATGTTCCTTAAGTAATTTGAAAGTAGTTCTTGTCATTATGGTAAGCTAATGTCTGTGTTCTTTACTAAAAATGTGGAGACTTCAGCAGTACTCTTCTACTAATTTACATGTCCTTGGGGGTAATCCTATAATAAATTTGAGCTGCATTTTATTCATCTTTAAAATAAGAATAATCATGCCTTCTCTTTGCCTTATGTGCTATAAGAATTAATTACATATTTAAAATATATAGAGCTCTTTACCACCTTACAAGTAACAAATATCAAACATATTATTACTATAACATTAGGAAGAGATTTTCTCTTTCTTTATGGCTTGCCGGAAGGCATCATGTATTATAGTTTGCATTCCTTAATAAAATCTCTTTTATAGAATTTTAAGATCTTTTATTTTCTAATTTCATATTTCTAAGGAATACTTTTATAAAAGAAAGTTACAATTTGGAGTTAGCTACAACTATTACTCTTGCCAAATAACCCACCTCTCAAAAACAAATATTCTTAGATTTGAAGGGTATCTAAAACATTGGTCCAATTTCCCACTCAGAACAGGTATCATCTCTATAACCTGCTTAATAAATTGACTTCTAATCTCAATTTGACCTTTCCCAGGGACCACTTTGCAGAGCAATGCATTGCATTTAAAAAATTTGGAAACAAATATGCAGTAGATATCAACAAAGCCAAAAGTTGGATTATTAAAAGGGTCTTGTAAAATTGACATACCTCTGACAAGATTTACAAGAATAAAAGAGAGAAGACATAAATGAATGTATTTGGAATGAAAAATGCCATGTAATTTAAGCTTTCTTAGAGACTAAAAAATAGATAATTATTATCAACTTTATGTCAATAATTTTGAAAGTTTCTATAAAGTGAGTAAATTAGAAATTTATATATAAAAAGATAAATTTACTCAAGGAGAAATGGAGAAGCCTAAGAGCTCAACAGTGAAGGCCAATTCAGGAGCCCCTGAATCAGTTTTCAGGAAACCCCATAAGTGACAGCCTTGTCTTCCTCTGCAACTGAGACTAGTTATTATACTAACACTGCAGTGCTAAAGTCTTGGATTTGTTTAAGTTCCACACAAAAATGAATAAAGACAGCTGTGTTAATAAAAATATAAAATAAGTGACGACAGTCTATAACATCAAGTTTAGATCAGAGTAGAGCTATAATAAGATGATTCTAAAGGAATCTAATTCTTATTTTTTTCTTAGCTAAGATTTTACTACACTTAAAAATGACTTTAATTATGGACTAAAACTATTCAGAAAACATGCCTTGAGAAATTGCTGCTACTCAGTTCTGCCTAACAATGATGACCAATTGAGCTACCCATGTTTTGGCAAAACAAAAAAATAAATTGATTTTTAAATATGAGCACTTTTCAAATTCTGAGAGACTAGAAGTAATTCAGTGGTTGGTAACTACGGTCAATAGATTCAAAGGTTTCCATTTTACATGATAGAATGTTTTCAGGTTTTTATGACATAATGATTATGAAATATGGCTATTTTGCTTTTCTAAAACATGTTACTATAGAACTTAATTTCTTGTAGGCATTATCTTTAAACTCCTTAGTTGTTCGGATCATATTCCTGCATTGGCATATAGTAAGCTACATGTCTTTTGAAAAGAATTATGATATGTTTATGGGTAGGATTTTCATATAAATCACAGGATTCTCAATTAAATTTGAATTTCAGATAGACAACAATTATTTAGTATAATTAAATATTGCATGGCACTTGTGCCAAAAATCATTCATTATTTAACTGAATTTAAAATTTAACTGGACATTCTGTGTTTTTATTTACTAAATCTGACAATCCTATTTATGGTTCTCAATTTTCCAATAAATGTAATGGACGGTTTGAGCAGACAACCTCTAAAGTCTTTCTCAGAGTTAACATTGTATGATATGTATCTGTTACATTTAAACTTTTTTTTATAGAATACAATTATTTGTTATAGTTATTCATAATTTGAAACTTGCAACATAGAGTATCATACTAATTTATCACCATCTTATTGATGAAGAAACTAAAAATTACAAGATTACTTCCAAATTTTTCTTCAAACATGGGAGTATGATTTTCCACAAATAAAACTATGGATATTGTAAAATGGTTAGCTTCACTGAATTGAATTTACTTTAAAATTTAAAGACATTTTAATGCTGAAATAACTAGGCGATTTATTGTGTTTTTGTTGTTAGACTTTTATAGCCAACTTCAACTGAAACACAGAATTCCCAAATGGAAGAACTGAATTCTCAAACTACCATTAGCATGTTCCACTTCTTAAATTCTGCAACTTCCTCCAACATTGTTTAAAAAAAAAAAAAAAGGCGAGATCTTTCAGAAAGAATTGGAAGAAAACTCTTGGGTGTTGAAATAGTGTTAGCAATAGTAATAGCTCTTTTTCTATAGAATTGACAGATTGCAAAATTTATAACCTGCATGAGAACTACGCCTGGAGCTATGAGGCAATACTTAATCCAGATTAAAATATATGAAAATAAAAGTAGTCTTATATTTACCAGATATAAAACTATGTTTTAGTAACCTTCCAAATAAAAGGTAACTAATTGTCATAAATAATTCCTATGCAGTTAGGGAATTCAGAGGTTAAAATTGTTATGTTTATGTAGTAGTACCCCCTTATCCATGGGGATACTTTTAAAGACCCCAGCGAATGCCAGAAACTGCAGATAGAATGAAATTCTATATATGCTATGTTTTTTTCCTATATGTACTTATCTTTTCACTTAAAAGAAGCACTTTACAACTTCTCTTTGGCACATCTGAATTGTCAGCATCACTACTCTTGTGCTTTGGGGCCATTATTAAGCAAAATATGGGTTATTTGAACACAAGCACTGCCATACGGTGACAATCTGATAGCTCTAGATGGCAATTATGTGATTAACAGGTGGGAGCATGTATAGCATGTATACGCTGGACAAAGAGATAATTCATGTTAGGGGTGGGAAGGAGTAGGCTTGTGAGATTTCATCACATTACTCATAATGGTGCTTAATTTAAAACTTATGAATTATTTCTAGAATTTTCCATTTAAGATTTTCTGACTGCTGTTGACCATAGGTAACTGCAGAAAGCAAAACCACGGATAAGGCCGGGACTACTGTACCTAAGGTAGGCTAAGTAATAGTGGGTGACAAGCCACTTCAATATTTTAGTGTCTTAACCCAACACAAGTTTGTTTCTTGGCTTATGTAGATTCTGTTGTAGGCCCTGGGGCTCTCCAGGGCAGCTATGCTCAGCTATACAGGATCCTTCAGTCCTATGCTACCTTCATCTTAATACACAATTCCATAATTGCAGCAATGAGGGAAGAGAGCACAGAGTCAAGTACTGGCCTTTAAGTGATTTCACCAGAAAATTAAACATTTCACATCTGCTCACATTTACCTACCCAAACAAGTTACATTGCTATACCTAATTTCAGTGGGGTGGAAAATGTAATCCTTTCCTATGCTTAAGACCAGAAGGAGGACAGGAAAAATTGGTGAGCACTGAAAATGCCTTTCAGTAGTATGAAATGTTATGAAAATGTATTAGGTTTCAGATTAGATTAATGGAGACAATAATATTAGAAGCGTGTCGTACATTAAAGTTGAAACTAATTAAAGTTTAATCTTGGATCTGTGATTGAAATTACAGACATTAAGTAGTTTCACTGTTACTCAATGTTTGTATTATTGTGTGCAAGCAGCTAGTCATTTAGAAGCATAATTAAGTCATGAAATTGTTTAACTCAAGTTGTTTAAATACTAAAAGTCAGATATATTTAAATAGATTTGATTCATATTAGGTAAAATATTAAAACACAACTTTCTTCATATGGTTCCCATATTGTAATCTAAATAAGCCACTTGTTTTTCTTTTTATATGTAAAAATACACTAAAAGGAATATATTATGAACGAAAAGAATAAATACTAAAGACTACCCATAATAGGTAGTATATTGCTAGGTATTAGTACAATACTTATTGTCAGCATATTTTTGGTTGCTATAATAATGAATAAATAACTAAAGAAGCATTTAGTCAAGCATTGGTCCAAATATCAATTTAATTTTTACCACCTACCAAATGTTATCCTATCATTGGAGTGACGTGGTTAACAGATTTGTTACTTTCTGCTAATACCACAGTGGAGGCCTCTTTTAGGATGCTCTTTTCATCTAACCTCTCCATAATAGTTTGTTAAAATATTTTTTAAAAATTTAAACTGCAGTTTAAAGTTAATTTCTTAATTAATTTCACGTTATTATTCTGAAAGTAAGATTTTGGACCCATCAAAATTGGCTTGTCTCTTACAACAATTGGCACTTGTGATAATATAAAGATATGCAAATATACCCGTTTGCCAGGTGTAAAGAATCATCATCTGAAGAGTATGCATGTAAGTGGGAACCAAAACTTACAAACCGGCACGCAGCTGTGTCTATGTGATTATTTCTAATTTCCAAGAGGTGAATAAAGTCAATCGTTTGATTTTTAATTTATAGGTTGTCCTCGGACATAATATTGTCCAGTCCTCATGTCACTGCTGCTACAGGCGAAAAGGAATAAACAAACAAATAAATTAATAAGCCTCTAAAGACAGGGCAAGTTTAAACTTGCCACCGATTAGAAAGATCAGTGTCACAGGTACGCTTTTAACAGAATAGCAATCTTAGAGGTCAGGTTGAAAATCAAAAAAATAATAAAACCAAAATGGTCGTGAAAGGTGCAGGCCCGGTTCTCCGAGTTTCTCTCCGCATTTCCGCGGCCGCCGGGATCCTCCCTCCGGTCCTTGCAGGGCAGGTACCCACCCTCCCCTCCTCCCCACCTGTCCCACTAGGCGTGCCGGGTTTTCCCGAACCGACGCCCTAGCGGTGGGAATGGGAACACTCCGCCTGGGAGTTTCTTTTCCGCTCGGCTTCCCCACCTGGACCCCAAACACCCGAAGCCCTGGGGGAAGGAAATTCCAACTCGGTCTCGGTCCATCCCCGCCCCATTTCTCTCCCCGGCTCGCTGCCGCTCTCGCTCGGATGCCGCCAAGCCTCCTCGCCACTTCTGGGTGGCTGTCCAGAGGAGGTGGCAGCGAGCTCCCTGGCTCTGGGAAGGGAAATGGGGCAGGGTGAGTGAGCCGGTTTGGGGAGAGCCTCTGCAGAGCCCAGAGAGCTCCGGGCACCCCGCCCGCGGGGCAGGGGGAGGGGAGCCGCCGCCTCGGCCCGGCCTGCGCTGGGCTGAGCCTCAGCGAGGCTGCTGCTTTCTCCTCCCTTCAAGTCCTGGCTCGAGAGCCGAACTGCTAGAGCCGGGTCGGGAGAGGGCAGAGTGGGGAAGGAAACCGCGGGAAAGAACAGGCGAGCCTCTGTCTCTTTCTGAAAAGAAAGTAGGAGCCTAGGGTGGGAAAAGAGAAACGAGCTCTCCCAACTTTCCTTAGCGAAAAGTTTTCCCAGGACGTTCTGTTTGTACGCCCGGGGGTGCGCTGCAGGCGTGGCGGCCGTGCCTGTGCGCCTTGCCCCTTGCCCCGCTCCTCCTCCTCCCAACCTGGGCAACTCCTCTGCCTCCCCGAGAGGCGCCTAATGGCTACCTAGTCCACTCCACGGGGCGGGGGCTGCAGCACCGCCTCCTGCCGCCGCAGCGCCCGGCGCCCGCGGGCTGGGAACCCGGGCCCGCAGGTGGAAGCGCACTTGGGAGGCGGGCCGGGCCAGGTTTGGGTGGCTCGGGCGGTCTCTTGACGCGCGGCCAGCCCTGCTCCGGCCTCGGGAAGGCGCGCGTCCCGCCCTGACCGTCTGGCCTCTCCCACTTCAGCAGTGACGCGCCGCCTGGGAGCGGGAGCCCGCGCAGCGGTCCGCAGGGCGATGGACGGCCGAGCCCGGAACGCGCAGGACGCCCCGGCGGCGCCCACGCCGCCCACCGGCCCCGCCGGGTAAGCCCCGAGTGCCGTGCCGCGGCTCAGCCGGGAGGGCGAGGCCGGCGAGGCCTCGACGTTTACCTGCCTGGCTACTCGCTGCCCTGCCAGCGGCCTGACTCTCCGGCCAAGGGACACGCGGCCGAGGAGGCTGCTGCCACCGGCCTCCTCGGAGACCCACGGGGTGGGGGATCGCGGTAGTTTTTCATTACTTTCCTGCTGGCCTGCTCTGAGGCGCTAAAGAGCGGCTGAATGCCGGGGATTGGGCGAGTAGTCCGGGAGCAAAAATTGTAACAAAGGGCTCCTTGTTGGGGCTCTGGAGGAGCGGCGGGCGATACCTGTAAGTGAGCTTCTAGGAAGGGGTAAAACGTTTCCTAGGTCGAGGGCTGAGGCCCAGGCAGGTGAGCAATGTCAAGGTGACTAAGGAAGGGGCTTTCTGCGAGCGGGTGGAGGGCAACAGGAGAGTGTGCCAGCTGTCAGCCGCATGACAGTTCCGGGACCGCACGGGGTGCGCGCCTCTGATTGGGGGTGTGTGTGCTTGTGACCAATTGTTGGTGCCAGAGCCTAGCGCGAAGTCAGACTGCAAACAACCATACTTTTCTTTGTAACCTCACGTGTTTGAGCAGAGATTGGAGGGGCTGTCACATGGTGAGTTAATATTAAATGAAGCATGTCTTCCTGCCAGATATGCTAATATCACTTTGCTAAGCTTTTGGGTAAACAGTAGTGAGAACAGGTAGTTCTGCAAGAGATGGAGAGAACGTGGAAATAACCTTGGTCTTGGTAAACAGTGAAAGCTTAACACGGGTGCTAATAGAGCTTTTCAAGTGGGAAACCCCTATGATGTAGTACAATTTTTTCCTACACGTGTTTCCCCAGTTAAGTTTCTTTCCTGAAAATCTGAACACAGAAGTGCCCTGAAGAAAACAGAAACATTTCAGAAAAGAAACGTTAAGGAAAAATCGACTTTGTTACTAATGAATGAGAGTTGTACAGTCTTCCTGATTTAAGAGTAGAGAAGTCATTTTTCCCTGGAACATGACAGGCGTTTCCTTAGAAGCAAGTCACAGCATGTTTATTCATCAGAGTCCATGCGAACATTGGCAGTTGTCTAGAGGAAACATGGAAAAGTCTCACAGCAACATGACTAATATAAAAGATATTTAATATAATGCTTAGGTAGAGGAAACTTTGTAATGTATGAGTTTTTTCACTTGTTACAAATAGTTATCTTCTCCCCTCTGCAAGTAGCTCTATTATTGTTGACTTATATTCCTATTCATTCCCCAGTTTTTTCATTGTTTAGAAATTATCATATATTCTTCCATATTCTTTTGAATTAGGATGTATGAGCAAAATACATTGGTAGAAAGGTATTAGTTATAAAAGCATGAGCCTCTAAATGGAGCTTGAGTTTTGTAAATTGAAGATGAGACAGCTTTCAGGACTACTAAAATGTTATTCAGGAACCATATAATAAGAGAATAAAATTGTTGCATTTGAAAATGGATTAGGTTAAAGTACTTAAAAAAAACACAGAATATGTACATAAACAAAAAAACACAGGTGTTTAGAAATCAAGTAATACTTTTGAGTAGACAGATGAGATCAGATGGCTCTGAGATGAAGGAATGGTAAGTGCTTTCAGTGATAAGCATGACTATTGTTAAAATACTGCAGATTTTACTTTTGAGAATTTAAAAGTTAAAATAGTTAAGTTCCTCAAAAGAATGTTCAAAACTGCTTTATGTAATTTCTCAAATATGAAGAAAATACTTTAAAGGTATTTTGCCCTCCCCTCTCCAAATTTAAGGAGGGTCATCTGGAAAAATTCTTCAACATCTTATCTAAAAAATGTCATTTTACCTGACATTATTCTATTCAGATAAGTTATCACTATCTGAAAAAATATAAACAAAAAATTCTCTACTTATCTGTCTTCTTTCACTTGTATATTTTGTGACTTAGTGTATTCCAAGTGTCTATTACATAATATTTGTTGGATATTCTGTATTGCTTTTTTTTCTCTCAAAAATCCAAAACACTAAAAATCTTTTAACTGAAAAAAATTATTCTAGATATGGGTATTTGGGAAGTGGCAGGAGGCAATCTTCCTTAGTATAAAACTACTTAAATCATGACTCATTACACTAATAACCTATGAGGCCTAGTTTAGTCCTCATCTTTGTATATTACTGTTCTAAAGAATCCCTCTGTAATTTTCCAAGCCTTACATTGTTGTAACAGGTCATTTTAAAGAAATTTAGCGCTACTCCATATTTTACAAATGACAATCTGAAGGCCAGAGACGCTGACTTTGCTGAAGTCCCATAGCAAATTACTGGCAAAACCTGAAGGAAAACCTAGGACTAGTTACCGAATTCATTGCATTCATTGCTTTTAATCTTTTTCTAACCAAAATATGATACCTTTAAATTTCAAATTTCAAAGAGTCATCTTGGGTACCTTGGCTTTAGAGCTACTAGTGCTTGTGTTTTTTACTTGCCCATACAGATAATGCTTAAAACAAAACAAAACAAAACAAAACAGAACTCTGAAATTTAAATATCAACAGTGTAGTTGACCTTGCTTTGAGGAACTTTAAATGTTTTAATTCTGAAACAAATTTTCAGGTTAGTCAGGAGAAGCCTACTGCTTTATAATTTTGCAGTTTTGGAGCTATGGCATTATTTGAAGATGTAGTAAACATTAATGAATGATTTAGCAGCTGCTTTCTTAAACTTTCATTTGGATGCTTTATTGGTTCTAAAGTTCACTGATTGTATAAGCCGAGTTTTTGGTAGCCAACATTTATTGACTACTGAGAAGTTAAATGCCTGAGCTGAGGTTTCAACACAAGAATTACCTGGGAGTCTTTAATGCTAATACCCATGCTCTGGCAACCCTACCTATTCTGATTTTACCTGACCTGGGACAAGGACATGGAGAGGTTTAAAATGCTGCTTAGGTGATTCTAATGGGCAACCATATCTGAGAACCTTTGATTACCTAGATATCAACAGGCAACATGGAGATGAACCTGTAAATAGAATGAAAAGAGGCTGATATTAATCATTTTTAGGGAATTCACGATCTAAACTTTCAGCTTTACTTTGACTTTTTAAAGATTCATTTAGGTGCTTTACAGTGATGTTATTAAAAAAATTGCTACTCCTTTTTGAGGAAGTATATTAACTGTTACAGTTGTGGAAACTGAGGCTCAAAGCTCTTAACAACTCAAGGCTACACAACTCTAAGGGAGCAATAGAAACAATGACTGATCCCCAGCTACACAAGGCTACACAACTCTAAGGGAGCAATAGAAACACTGACTGATCCCCAGCTGCCCTTTATCACTAGGCCTGTTGTCATTCAGTATGTTTGCCACCATGGATTACACTGAATGGTTAAAGAATATTTTTATTTAAAGTGGCTTTGTAAATGCCTCATCTTGATTTTTTTAAAAATCATGTTTGTATTATTTATATATATATTTTTAAAAACTACAGATTCTAATGCATATGAAGAAATCCGTGCCTAACATTTAGAAGGAACTTACATATTTGGTTTATTTCTTCCAAATCATATTTAACATTTTCATGTGTTTGGGATAATTTAACTCATCATAAACGCATAGCTTTTTGTCATATGATAATCTATATTCATTTTTCTTATTAGGCAGCTATTAAAGTTATAGTGTAATTTCAAAAATAGGATTTATGATTACCAAAGTAAGAAAAATGAAATTGTTAAGATGATGTTAGACTTTTCGTTCACATTCTAATTTTCTTTGAATGTGTTAGAGTGATTGAATAACATATGACCTTTATTGTTGAAATGCTAATATTTATATAATAGGCCTTACATAAAGATTTATTTATATAATAATCAATGCCAAGATTCATGTTATTGAGATAACTGCTTTCATTTAATTATTAGTCAAAATTTGTGAGCTTTTATTTTATGTAAAATGTCTTTTTCTAGATACTGGGATTAGTTTTTGATTTTAAGAGCTTTACTACTTTTCTGTAACTATGCAGGGAAAAAAACTAAAGAATATGATGTTAGTGTAGAAATGGTATTTGGTGCTAACTTTAAAACATTAGGTTTATGCTTAGAACTTAAAACGTAATAGTTGAACTTTCCGGTAAGCAAACTATGGCCCAGCAAACCATGTCCAGAAGGTAGAAATGGGCCTTCTCCTTTTTTTCTTTCCTCCAATTTTTTTTTTATGGTGGTAAAATACATACAACATCAAATTTACCATCTTAACCATTTTTAAGTGTACAGTAGAGTGGTATTAAGTACATTCATATTATTATGCAACCATCACCACTATCCGTCTTCAGAACTCCTTTCATCTTGCAAAACCAAAACTCTATGCCCACTAAACATAACTCCTCTTCTCCTCTCCTCCCAACCCCTGGAAATCACCATTCTATTTTTTGTCTCCATGATTTTGACCACTTTAGGCACCTCATATCGATGGAATCAAACAATCTTTGTCTTTTTGTGACTGACTTATTTTATTTAGTATAATGTCTTCAAAGTTCGTCCATGTTGTATCATATATCAAAATTTCTTTAAGGCCGAACGATAATATTTTATATGTATCTATCACATTTTGCTTATCTATTCATCTGTTAATGGACACAGGTTGCTTCCAACTTTTGACCATTGCGAATAATGCTGCTAGGAACATGGGTATACAAATCTCTTTGGGTATATATTTCAATTATTTTGGGTATATAACCAGAAGTGGAATTGCTGGATGATATATGGTCATTCTATTTTTAATTTTTTTTTCTTTTTTGGAGAACTGCTATACTATTTTTCATAGTAGCTGTACCATTTTACAGTCCCGAGCTAGGTTACAATTTTTCTACATCTTCACCAGTGCTTGTTATTTTCTGTCTTTTTATAGTACCACCCTAATGAGTGTGAGATGAATCTCATTGTAGCTTTTATTTGCATTTCCTTAATGATTAGTGATGTTGAGCAGCATTTCACGTGCTTATCGTCCATCATATCTCTTATTTTGAGAAATGTCTATTCAAGTATTTTGACTATTTTTCAGTTGGGTTGTTTGCTTCTTTTGGTTGTGGAGTTTCAGGAGTTCTTTATATATTCTGGATACGAATCTCTTATCCTCTACTGTTTTTATAAAGTGTTTTATTGACAAATTCATAACTACTCATTTGTATATTGTTTATGGCTGCTTTTACATTATAACTGAGTAGTCTAGACAGAGAATGTATGGCCTGAAAAACTAAAATTACTTGTCTTCTACCCACATATAGGAAAAGTTTGCTGATCCTCTGGCATAACCAATGAAATTGGTGAATGAAGTAGTGGATATTTAACTCAACATTATTTCCTGGAGAGACCTCTAAGTGTTGAACTTAAAAATAAATGAGTACAAAATTATTTATATTTTGTTTGCATAAAGCAATGTATATCTTATAGGAAGAAATTTTGCAGAATAGTGATTAGTAATTGAATTTTTTTTTTTTTCAAGTGAACACTTAGGCTTAGCCCCTTGGTAAGCACTGTGGAATTTTAACGTTTATAAGATATTAGAATATATTTTAAAGAGAAGTTCTAAACTGTGCTGGAGGAACTTTTACAAAAAATGACTGATCATATATGGTTAAGATGTTTAGAAACAGATATGCCTAGGAGTTGGACCCAAGGTAGAAGGAGTTCCTGTCTAGTTTTTTGAGTCCATACCTATTTTATGAGTTAAGTCAAACTGTCTTTATAATTTCCAGCAAGTATTTTTGTTGTTGTTAAAGATAGAACATATCTTTAAGCTTTTGGTGTTCTAATGTTAGTATGATAGTTGTTGTAAGCCTTTTTTTTTTTTTTTTCGAATTTGCTAAATTTTTTTCCCATCTGTTACAGTAAAAACAAACTCAAAGTATGGGAGAAAGAAGTTTCCCATGACTATTTATAAAGGGCCAAATGCCTTCAGTTTTGCCTACAAACTTCATAGCTGAGGAATGAGTCCCTTGGAAAAGGCTCTTAAAGACTTACTAGTTTTTAGAAAAATGCTAGAGTGAACTTTAAAATATATATATATAATTTCAGTTCACAGTGCTATTTGTAAATTTCAATAAGTTAAAACTATTTATTGACTTTAAACATGAAAAAGTTACAGAATTGAATTATAGAGTAATTCGACAAGAGAATTGTTTTAATTGGGATTCTTAGTATCAAACAGCAAAAGATGCAAAGGCAAGAAAAATAGTTTAAGCTTAACTCAGAAATCTGAAAACTTCCTGCTATTTGTAATCTTTAACCACATTTTAAATAGTTATAAACCTTTACAAAGATCAGAATTTTCAAGTTTCATAGGCAATAAATGAAGGTATTTTGAGTTTCCAATAGGTGTGGTGCCCTGTGATGGGTACATCTGTGTCTTATCATGCTGTATGGCTCAGGGACATAACTCAGAGGCGGGCCTTTCATGAATTTAGTGGGAAGAAATTGGGTCAATTTCTTAACTACCTACTCTCTAGGAAAAAAAAAAGTGTCACCCCATTAAGGCTTTCAGGTTTGTGGTTGTAAAATATTGAGAATGGAGGTGTTAGAATAGGAGAACAGGGAAAACAATTATCTCCGAATCCCTTATTTTAATTTTCTCTAGTTATTCTTGTTCCCTCCCTATTGGGACACCCCCCCCCCCCCACCATTGAAATCAGAGCTTTGGAAATAGTATAAACAATTAATAATAATAATAAAAAAAATGAAGCAGTAGTATGGGAAGTATGGGTCTATAGGACAGAGGTTTGCCTTTGTAATTGCTTCTGACTTGTAGAAAATTACTCTGGACATTAAAAGTAAAAATGCCAAAATTTGTGGGATTTTACTTTTGAAAATAATCACAGTGGTTCAAAGGCAAGCCTCTGAAATGGAGTTGTAAAAGAACCTGAGTTATCATAGTTTGGGCCCAAAATATAGTTGTGCCTATAAAATGATTCTGATTTTCTTGTGTGGTATATAGGTTGACTTTTAAATAGGGTTGCATGCCAAAGGCATCAGAACATCTTTTTTAAATGATGGTATCATCATTGGAAAGAGTGCATTGTTTCTCAATTCAGTAACTAATTTGACAGATTAACACCAAGTAATATGTATGTAATCTGGTGTATTTGTTAAAATTAAATATACCATTTCACTTCATAGGCTAACATTACAGCTTCTGTATTGAGACCAAGATATTTTTGTAAAGAAGTAGAATTAGGATACTCAGACCTAGGTGGGGCACTTATCACCGCTCTTTTGAGAATTTTCCCCTTTCTAACCTGAAGAACACATGGTTTTTTTTATTTCTGGAGAAGTGGAAGTGAGGAAGTATTAGTTGAGCCCAAAGAGAGTTGTGTGACAGGAGCCAGAGTTTTAACAGCTGCTACAGTCATGTATCAGTTCAGATGCCCTGGAAAAACAGGAAATTGAATTGCTAAATCTGAACATGGCTACCACCTTGCCATTTTCAGGTCTGATGGATGTGCCTTAGTTTCTCGACCAATTGAGTCCATAGTAGTCAAGATAATTATAATAGCCATTGAATTAATTTCTCCTTTGTGCAAAAGTGGATGTAAGTTGTACAAAGTGGACATATCAGAGAGCGGAGCAACCCTTTGTTTTCTTTTATGCCTGATAATCAAGTATCACTGCCTTAATAGAACTAGGAAAGAGGTAGGGTCACTATTAAAAAACACATCTGTATTTTGTGGTCTGAAACAGTTTCCATTATTCTAGGATTCAGTTATTAGTTGGCAGCAAAACTGCACAAAGTGGCAAAGGGTCATTTAATTTTCACAGAAATGTCATATCAGATTATGGAAGTGCTTTCTCCCCATCTTTTGTTCCTACGTAATGTGCTCATTCACAGAGAACAAGTAGATGCTTTAACTTAAAGTAAAAATTATTTTTGCTATGCTTCAGAAGAGCAAAGCTGAAAGTGGAAGAGAAGGTGAAAAGAAACGAGTTTTTAAATTTTATGTTGTGATCCTACGCTACCAGCCTTGTCTCTTCATTTTTTTCTAGAAAAGGTGGCAAGTTTTATGGGCATAGTTTATTACTTATGAACATTTTTTCCCTTCTAGGAAGTTCAGGTGAAAAAAATTTACACCAGTGATCCAAAAAGGGAAATACACTGATTATTTTCCCCCTGGCATTTTAATTGGGGCAAATTTTGTACCTAGAACCTATTACAACTTGCCAGAAAAGGAGCAATGTCCGAGAGTAATTCATACCATCACTTTGTGGTCCTATATGTATGTAGAAATACGTAAGAAATTCACTCTTGATGACATTAAGAAAATGCAGCCCCAGAGTTTGAGCTGGTGTCTTTGTGAAGCCTAAGAACATGTACCCAACTCCCTTAGTTCCCTAGTTATAAGTGGTATATAGCCTTGACTTTATTTAGAGGTGTTTTTAGAATTTTCTAGTCAAATTTAGGATTTCATATACATATTTGTGGTTGTAGCATTTGGGATTTTCATTTTTTTATGATCATAGTTATTTAGGACACCAACCCGATTATGCAAGCTTGAATTAGTGGCAATTCTAAAAGTTATCCAAAGGTATTGAGTGAATTTTTGGTATAATTTTTGGTAACCCAAGTCTTTTTTTTTTTTTTTTTTTTTTTTTTTTTTGGTATTCTTCCAGATATCAAACACATCAAAAGTTAAAGTTGGCAGTAATGAATATTTGAATATCATGGATTTGAGGCATTCACAGTTTCCTTATGTCATTAGAAAACCTAGGCAAAGTAGACTAGATTTCTACAGTTAACTGGAATGGTCTGACCCCAAAGATACCTCGAATCCCATTGATATTAAAGGGACAGCCTTGGAGCATCAAGAAATGATGTGCCATGCTGAAGGCATACACAGTTTAGGTGGCAGGGAATAATTATTTAATTTCATGATCGACATCTTTTCCCACCTATTGGTCTTCACAGGGTATTTCATAAGATTTCCTGTCAAGAAGCAATTTTTAAAATTCCGGCACTTAGCTATTTTGTTTTAATAGTTAAAGGCTATGGAGAATGCCTTGCTTTCTAGATCAAACCTAGTCAAAGCATCTGTTTATTGTGATGATCGCATGACTCACCAATGAGGAACCTTTCTTACTAGGATTGAGTTGTCATGGATGGCTTTGCACACATTATTTCTGTGGCCCTAGGAATGTTTTTTCAGAATGATACTCACCAACGCAGCCCTATGTCAAGCATTATGGAGGTGGGAGGAGAGTGAGTGAGAGAAAGAGGGGAATGCGTAGGAGTTGACAATGGAGGTTTTTAAATTGCTTAATCCTGGATAATCAACCATTTTGAATTTAACACTGATAATGAGAACCAGTTTTCACTGATGTATGCATTTTACAATCTAAAACTACGTCAACACTTTAAAAATCCTTTTAAAAAATAAAATAGAAAATTGGGAGAAATAGTAATACCCTGTACCTATGCAATTTGATTTTTCATTTTATATTTAAATACATTAAGTGTATTTCAGTTGTGTATATAATACTCTTTTTCTGCCTTTCATTGAGCCCTTTGTGATCTGCTATTGTTCATTGAAAAATTAATTTCATAGGTTGCAAAGGGGAAAATTTTTCTGGCCTTTTTCCTTTTGGGTTATCTAAGTAGATGTGTGGTGTGCTAAATGGAAATGTAGTGATAATTAAATTTTTATTTAGGGATATAGATAAAGAAAAGAACAAGAAAATGAGCAAAATATCATCAGTGAATGGAAAAATGAAAAACAATCTTTGATGGTGGAAGAAAAGGCGGCAGTTCTAAACGCTAGACTGTGCTGGCACCAAACTAGCAGTTTGAGTTCTGAAGACTTTAATCTCTTAAGTTCAATCGATAATTCTGGTATCCTTAGTTTGTGAAATACTTCTGTGATTTTAGGTTATTAGAAAGCATTTTTTGCCAAAGCTCATGTATAACCTCTTCAGAAGTACCATGGTTGCTTTTTGGGAGAGACACTCCATCCAAAACTAAATTGATAATTATGCTAATGACAGTAATTCCTTACAGTAGTGTTTATAGGTCACATCATTCATTATTTTAAAATAGGCAATATACTCAAATAGCTCAAAAGTTAAAAGAGAAAAGTGACAAAACAGAGATCACCCTCCAGTCCCTTGGTTCTTGTCGCCCAGGTTTTCTCCGCAGAGGCAATCAATGATACCAATTCTCATAAATTCTGGTAGGATACTCTATACTCATGCTCTTTAATGGAAATATAATGTAAACCACAAATGAAATTTAAAATTTTCTAGGAGCTACATTAAAAAATTTGCTTTAAATGATATGTTACATAATGCAATGGTTTTGCATAAAACAAGGGAGTTGTCTTTAATAGAATATACACTGTTATATTTGAAATTTAAACTTATTACATAATATTTAAATTCTGAGTCACACTAGGCATATTCCCTGTGCTGAAGATACTTAGGTGGCTTTACGCTACCATACCGGACAGCGCATTTCCTCTTAAACTCAGGAACAAATGGCTGTGTGTATGTGTGTTGTTTCTCCCTTTTATACACAGTTAGTGCTGCTGTATACCTTGCTCTTTTAATTAACTATGTAACTTCCATTTTAATGCATAAAGGACTCTATTTTTTTCCCTAGCTGTGTATTATGTCTTTGTAGGGATGAGTCATGATTTATATAACCAGTCTCCTATTGTTGGATACTTGGATTTATTTTTCTCTGCACCCCGCTGCCCCACCCCCCCGCCCTTTTGCTATTATTCAGTGGTTGTTTTAGCATCCTTCATGCCATTTACAATTACTGTGCAAACCTTTCCCTGGTATGTTCGATTAAATTAAGTCGATTGTGAAACCCCAAAAAGCAGAGGTTATATTCTTCTCTGTATACTGTTGAGTAATTTAATGTCCAGCACGTACCTAGACACATAATGATCAGTTATTGGGTAGGCATTATTTGAATTTGTGTAAACTTGAGCAAGAGATCAGTGTTGGGGATGGAGACCAGCAAATTACTTGTCTTCTAGAGTGGTAGAAGCTCAATTATGCAAAGTATTTAACGTTCACTTTTGCAGTCATTATCCTATGAGTTGTTGTTAAGCCACCATCAAATACTACACCATTAAAAGGGTTGTAGTAACTCTCTCAGCACTCTACTCTACAATTCCATTCTTGATTTGAGGTTCTCTTTTAAAATTATTCATTGCAGTGGTATTTATAAAAGAACATGCCCCTGATCCCGTTTGATCTCGGAAGCTAAGCAAGGTCGGGCCTAGTTAGTACTTGGATGGGAGACCACCTAGGAAGACCAGGTGCTGGAGGTGTAAAAAATAAAATAAGGAATTGTAAATGACAAGGTCCTTGCAGTCTGTGAGGTCAACCAAGGGTTGCCTTGCCTAAAAAAAAAAAAGCATTTTATTACTAGTATAAGTGAAAATTCTGAGTAATGTAATTACCATCTGAAATTTAGAGAAAACAAAAGGTTTGCCCGTCATTGGCAGGGTTGTTTAACAGGACAACCCTGTGCTATATTATTGCTTAGAACCTAAATATTCCTATTTGAATAATGATAGCAGAGTAACATAGTTTATAGACTATAAGTTTTGAGAATGAAGCAATTATTCATTAATTAGTACATAAGAATTCTATTCATTTGTTACAATACTCTGAAATCTAAATTGTCAAGTCTTGTATTTTGATTTGGTTCTTCTCTTGGTAGAAGAAATTAGCCTTTTGTTGTGAACAATAATGGCTGAAGAAGACCCAAATAATAAAGGGTATTTTCTTCCAGCTCATGAAAAAAGGAGATTGAGAATTTAGAATTATGAATTGTGAATGGAAGAAATTAAACTGTTGAATAGACAACCTAGGAAAGAAAAACTAGTATGTGTGTTTCTTCTTACCAGTTTTTTTTTTTTTTTTTAGTTACACTTTAAAATGGATGCAAAACTGCACATGTAATAGTTGAAAACAAGTTTGTTCTTTTTTTAAAGAATGTGTTTGGCAACAAATTGGGATTTTACATTGTCTGCAAATAAAATGAAATTCTAAGCCAGAATTCATCAGGAAAAAAACACAAACTTAATGATCATTTAATTTATGGGCAGGTGATACAACATTCCAGAAAGCATGTTAAGTGAGCCAAATACTCTTCATTTAACTCTGCAGTCTACCTTACAGTTGTCGGATGCGGTGAACCAGTACACTTGACTCTCAAGCCTTTAACAGCATTGGTTTTGGTTTCAAATAAAACTGGTCCAGCCAGAAGTCAGAATAGCACTCAACAAGCAGCTGTTGCAGAATGAACTTGGAGACAGAAAATCTGGAATTGAATCTCTGCTCTCCCATTCGCTGGGTTAGGCACTTTTTTTCCCCTCATTGAGCCTCAGTTTTCTCTGTGGTGGAATAAGATCATACAGAAAGAAAGTGTGGAAGTAACACCAACACATACCAGACATTCAGTTTATGTTTGTTAAATTTTAAGTATTATCGGCTTTGTTAAAACACAGCCTTTTGTAATGCTGACACATACTAATTGGAAACCAAGGAGTGAGGGAACACACCCTGTTCTCATTTTTCTCTTCCAGGAAGTAGAAGATGGGGTTAGTTTTCTTCACAAGTCCACTGTGAAACTTCCTGTGCCAGATGCAGGGAAGTTGTTCTTGGAATGCTGAATGCAAAATGGGTACTAATCTTCATGAAAATCACATTCCCTTTTAGAGGAGAAAAATGCCCCCTCTGAGACTAGGAATGTGCTACCAAGGTGATTGTAATTCTGATTGTTTCCTTACTTCGCTATTGTGGGGATTAACTTATCTTTTAATATTTCACTTTTCCTTTATGTACAGTGAGAGTAACTCTAACTACATTTCTTTGATTTTGTTAGTCCTGATATTCATTGACTGAAAATTTTCAAATACAATGTCATACACAAGAACATCATTATTCAAAAAAGGGAGTAGAAATTTGAGACACTATTCTAATAATGGGCTATCATATATTGAAGAGAACTTTTTAAAATATGTAGATAACAACCAGATCTTCCACCTCTTGTAAACAAGAATTTGGTACCATAAATACTGTAGAATTAAGTGGCAATCTAGAAACATTTTAGTTACTAATAAGAGGAAAAGGAATCTCAAACTCCTCCTTCATCTTTAAGGATGACCGTGGCTATCATTTAGCGCAGGGGAGGCAAGTGGTCAGCATTTGCCCCAGGTTATGTTAAGCTGTAACTCTTTAAGTCTGGTGGCAGCATAATAGCATAGTCTGAAAATTAACCCTGTATACCCTTGACTAAAAGCCTTTATAGAGCAAATGTAGTTAGTCTTGTTTATTTATGTTTTCCTAGATTCTCTTTTTTTGTAATATAGGAATGTTTTCTATATTGATGTCAAGATGGAAAGACTAATTTCAAATGTCTAAACATAATTTAGATCTACTTTTTCTTAGTAAGTGTAATGAAAATTTTCAGGCAACATGAAACACCTGTGCAGAGACTCTGGCTTGGATTTTTTTTATCATTAAAGTGTTCTTGGTAAATTTACTTTTAATTAATGCATTTTATGAGATAATATATAAAAAATGTGGAGCCTTAATTGCTTCAGAGCTTGAATGAATATTAGTAAATTCATTCAAATTTTCACTAATGAAAAGGATCTGAGTCACAGTAATTTAAGAACAATATAATAAATGTAGGAATGACATTAAATAGCACTAAATATACCTTTTCTGTTTATTTTATTACTTTACAAAATTGATATACTTATCAAAAAATGTTTGAAAGCAATAGGAATTGTAAAGAAAAATAATCATTGTCAAGGCTGCCTGGAGATAACCACCGAAAACATGATTTGCATTTTAGCATTTACTAAGGTGAGTTCTGAATATGATACAAATGAACATGTTTTCTGTGATAACAATTTCCACGGTCAAATAATTTTTGGGAAAGCCTGGGTTAAACAAAATTAAACTGTTTTCTTTTAAGGTCTTCTCAGGGATTTTTATATGCTAATATGCAAAAGGGAAACATATAAAATAACATTTTCCAAATTTATTTATCAGAACACTGATTTATATCTAAAATCAGTGTTCTTTCAGATATAGTTTAGGTAATGCTGTACATAAAATGTATCCTTCTAGACTTTTAAATAAGCCTTTCAATTTTGAGCTACATATCCTTATATTCCTTGTATTACAGATTATGTTATAGGTTATTTCAGTTATTTAAAATTCATTTAAAAATGTTTTTCGAAATAGTCATATAACCATATGTGTATCTTTGTGTGTGTTTGCATTTTGTTTAAACCTTTCACTTGGTTGGTAAACATTTAGACTATTTTCAATGAAATCATTAAGCGTGATAGCCTGTGAGTTTGGGGTTTGCGTGAACATGATTTCAGAACTGAAAGACTGCAAAGTCTGCAGTAGTGAGGAAACCAGCCCCAGGGTTTGTTACAGCTAGAAACTGTGAAAGCCATTACAAGTTTCAGAGAAATTTGTGTGGGATGGCTCTGTTACTTGCCATCAGGGAGAGACATGCCAAAGAAAAGGACATTCTTAGGGGGAATAGGAGTAGTCGGCTATTAAATGAGCTGAGAAGTTAGGTGCCTGTGTGTGTAATTACTCACCGAGTTTGGAAGTATATATTTTCTCAAATGAAGCCTGTATGGTCCCCAGGCCAGGGCTGATCTCCTCCTAGAACTGGGGAAGCTGGACACATGGAGAGTCCTGGTTATTAATCCTTGCTCTGGTTAAGGAGAATAAGAGAGAGGGCTGGGAGTCTCAGGCTCTGTTGAGGAGTGAAGAAACTGGGCTTGTGAAGAGGTGTGGATTTTGAGAAGGGGAAGTTATAAACTTGGATTAGTTGGGGAGGATTGGGTTTGAAGCTACCCAATAGATAATCCATTATAACAACACGAACAAGAAAGCTTCCTGAAAGAATCAACAGTTCATTATTTTTTTTTTTTTTCCATTCAACAGATACTTATTGAAAGCTAACTATGTGCCAAGTGCTGGGCTGGGTACTGGCAGCTAATTGTATTGAAAATGTTACTGTACAGTATGTGGAAATTCTATTCATGGAATAAAATCACTTTGGCTGGAATGAAAACATGATTCAATCTTATTAAAAATACACATCTTTGAACAACCTCCAAGGCAGCATAAACAATACTTTCTCTGTTTTAAAATAGGGACAATCCAAATCTCTGAAATGCCACTTACTATGCAGTTTCAAATATTTTTTTTGTGTGCGTCTTGGTTAACATTATGTCTGGTTCCTCGTATATCTTAATGAACCTTATTTAGAATGTTTATGCAGATATAGGACTTGTAAATGTGTGCGTGCCCTCTCCCTACCTCTATCCAACTTTTCCCTGAGATTAGTTCTTCTCACTGGACAATGGGAAATTGTTAGCATCAGCTTTTCTTAGAACTGAGTATCAAAACTGTCTCTCTTAGCCTGGTATTATTTATGGCAAGACTAGAGAAAGTTGCCCTCACTGGAGAAGTGGATTGCAAGGTCTGGTGAAGTGCCAAAGGGAATATCCAACATCCCTGGAGGGCTGAGGATCATTGCTATGGCAGCAAGAGGTGGTTGGCCCTGGTCTGTTCTTTCTGTGCCTGGGGCTCCCAGGACCCCCAGCTCAGCAGGCACAGAGGCAGAGCTGCCAGTTTGACACCAGTCAGCAGTGGAGGTTATTCTTCATCTGACCAGACTCTAGTAGTCGCCGTTGTTGCATTAAACTGTGACCAATCTATGTGAAGTGACAGGAAGCACTGGGAATAGTCTAATGGACATAGGCTTGGCATTTCAGGGAGACCTGGTGTTGAAACCTGGTTCAGCCATTGAATAATTAGGAAATATCGGACATGTTATCTAACATATTTGCATCTGTTTTCTGTCTTTTTTTTTTTTAATCTGAAAATGAAGATACTTGTCTCATAGGCTCATGCTTGGTATTAATTGGTAGTTTTTTTTATGTAAAATCATGAAATATCGACAAAGTAATAACACTCACTATGATTTTAATTTCACGATTATATGTCTCAAGCTAAATTATTAATGTTTTTGAACATCACCTATATGAAAGGTTCACAAGATTGGTTTAAGCTGCCCACTCTTGGTTTCTGTTTAGTTAATTAGTAGTTGATATTTAGTTAAGGATCATTATTTCCCAAATATAAATAATGCTGTTTTGTAACTCAGTTCATAGAATGTGATTTTCTGTCAGCAGATTTTCTGGACCTTTACAATCATTAGAAAAGGCTCTACCTGGTAAGATGTGGAGATAGTAAATACACAATGTATATATTGTCCACCTTTAATCCTTTTTCCTCTAAGAAAGACAATAATCAACTAATATGTTCTTTCACTGGAATTCATTCTTGGCAGTGGTTCCTAATGAAAAGACCTTATCTTTGAGACTATAATCTTTGAGACTATAAGACAGTCCTCTCTTGTATAAGAAGACTGCATTTTTGTTTCGTACCTTCTCTATCCATGGCTTGAGTTCCATCTCATTTTCAGGAAATTACAGTAGCAGAATACAAACTGGAAACCTCTCACTACTTGACTTCATACTTCACACATCTGTAAACTATAGATAACTCCTTTACATTAAAAATGATATGTAAGATGAGAACCACTTATAAACTGTCCATTGAAAATATATGTCTTGAAGTGATTCTGTTGAATAGGTTATACGTTTCCTTTCGAAATTCTTATGAGGTTAGTTCTCATGACAGCAAAAATCTATTAGGTTTGGAACATGAGGCGATATCTCTGTGAAGGTGTTCTTTCTCATTGAGCCTATTGGTGCCATCTTCACATCATGCCAGATTCATTTGTACATGGATACTCATCCGTTAAAAGTTATCAGTGCCATTTTATAAGAAAGATAGATTATTACTTTGATCATAATGCAAACAGCTGCATTTTTTTTTATCTTGTTAAGATATCCAACCAGGTTACCACTGGCAATAAACTATTGAAAATTGGTGAGAACTGTCAAGGTCATGGAGAAAGTATGATCATGGAGAGGGTAGCCCACTATGGTGTGTTCACATATTGAACTGGTGTGTTTTCTAATAAATGCAAGCATTCTTGGTGAAACTAGCTGTTATTGGAACAGTATGAACACTCGTCACACATTACAATTTTGTGATTTCAAAGAAGTAGGCAATTAAAAATATTTGTCAAGCATCACTGAGTTTCCTGACAGTACTTGTGTATTTTGTGAAAATAATAGCATCTTACTCTTCACACTGAACTGTTCTGAATAGAGAATTTATGAAATTAAAAAAATCAAGGGCAAAACTAGCTGTTCTTTCTTCACCCCTCTGAAATAATTAAACAAAAATCTTTAAAAATCTTCCATCTTTTAAAGTCAGGGATGCACTTTGAATGAGAGTCAGTGAAAACCTGGCCTTTGGATTGTAAGCAGTAAAACATATCAAGTTTCTGAATAATTGTTTTTTTCCTTACTTAATATTCACTTTGTGTTGACATTTTGGCACATTGCTTGAAATCATTGCTGAACGTCATTGCATTTCGCAGTTTTCAGTTTGATTTAAAAAATCACTTTCTATATTTTCAAACCTTCAAGTTTCTAGTCAATAGGGGAAAATAATTATGATTATTTTGAATTTGTATTTCCTAGATCATTCATAATGTCTGAGAAACTTAAAATGTTAAGTTTTCATTTGATTTTCTCTTAAAAATTCACTTCATATCCTTTATTAAATATTAATTTTTTAAATGGGTTGTTGGATTTTTTTATTATTTATTTCTATTTCTATTTATTTGTTTGTTTGTTTGTTTGTTTATATTTTAGATGAGGCAACCCTTGGTTGACTTCACAGATTGCAAGGACCTTGTCAGCTTACACGCCTTTATTATTTTTATTTTGTATTTTTTATGCCTACAGCACCTGGTCTTCCTAGGTGCTCTCCCATCCAAGTACTAACCAGGCCCAACCCTGCTTAGTTTCTGAGATCAGACGGTTATTTTTCAATTATAGTCGACATACAATATATTAGTTTCAGGTGTATAACATCGTGATTCACTTCATACCCTTTATTTGTTTCTATATTCATTTTATACTTGTTGATTTTGTGAAATACACTTAATATGTACTTTGCTCTTAATGTGCAAAACCTTACTATGTAAAACCTATTGACTTTTTATGTCATGTTCTAAATATTTCTCCAGTTTTAATCATTTATCATGCAGTTTTATTTATGGAAGCATTTTTTAGTGTTCTAGTTTTATATTTTTTAGAGATTATTCCATGTTTTCCTTTGCCTTGCTTAGAAATGCATGTACATTTTAAGTCTTTAAAATATTCTGTTAAATTTATGATAAATTAAATATTTGACGGAAACAAACTGAAGTTTGTTCTTTTGAGGTATGCTATAGGATGTAAATATTTTAAAAAATTAATTACTTCACATCTATTGAACAATTGATCTTTTCCCATTGATTTGAAATAGCAGCCTTATTATATATTACATTTATTTTTATTTGTTTATTAATTAGCTTTCCATTCAGCTTCATTGATTTTTCCACTTCTCTATCAATCCAAAATTTTTATTTGCAGGGTTTCTGTAGTATGTTTTAATGATCTGGTTGGGTCATAATTTTTTTAAAAATGGAATTCTCCCAGCTCTTCTCAGGCCTTTGTTTTTTCACACTGAATTTAGAATTGGGGGTGAGAACTGATTGTACTATTTTTTCTTCCCTTGATGTCTCACCTCTCTATCACCGAACACTAGATTTTACTATAAGGAAGGTATGCCTTCATAGGTGCCCTCTGTCTAGAACAAAAAATCTTGAATGCTACTAACTTACCAGATGTCTCCAATTAAGTAATTTCCTTTATCATTGTGGTATAGTGCAGTAGTTTTCAAAGCGTGGTCTCTGATCAGCAGTATCAGTATCAACTGAGAACTTGATAGAAATGCAGATTCTCGGACCCACTCCAGACCTAATTATCAGAAGGTCTGAAGTTAGAGCCCAGCAGTCTTTTAATAAGCCCTCCAGGTGATTCTGATGCATGAGAAAGGCTGAGGACCACTGATATAGTGGATGAAGATAGCATCGGAGTCATACAGTATAAAATCACACTTTAGCCCTTTATGCCAGTGTAATTTTGGGTTATTTATATATTTAAGTGTAGATATCCTCTTCCGTAATATGGGCTATTATGAGAATTATCTGTATTATAAGCAAATGGCATAGATAGAAGCTTTTGTTATCAGATTGTTTTCTAATAGTCAAGGGCTGAAGCCATGCACAATATAGGTACTAGATGGTAGTGGCAGTGTCTAGGGGAATGGAGGAAAAGGTGTATAAAGTAAGGGTTATTGCCAGTTTTGATGGGATCCAGATAGGGTGATGTAAGAAGGGCATAAAAATGCCTCATATGGGATAATAAGGATAGACGTCTTCAGTCTTGTTCACATTGGCACCTTGTAAGTGTGCAGACACAACAGCCTGTTATTACTGAAATCCCTGAATTCCATATGACAATATGTAGGATTAAATTATTATAGTTCCATTTTTATATTGAATGAAATAAAAAACTTATGTCATATTTCTCTAGTTTTAAAAATCTGTCATAGCAAATTTCTAAGAAATTGAGGGAAAGATAACTAAAATATGCAAGTAAAACAAGGATTAATTACTGTCATTCAAATGGTAAAGATTGAGATGATGCAGAAGTAAGTAAATACATAAAACTTTATCAGTTATTGGGAAACAGGAAAAATGTTAATTTGCTCAACACATTGATAAATTACTTTGTGCCAGCAGCTAGGCTAAGTAGTGGGCATAAAGTGATGAATGAGATGTAGATACAGCTCATGAGCAGTTTACAATTAGATGGTAGAAATAGCCAAGGGATGTAATCCTGTTGATAGCAAGGCTAGGAATAAAGGCAGATGCCAGTAGCTGTGAGAGCCCCAGGGCTTTTTGGAAGAGAGAACTCTTAGCTGATCTTGAAGGACAAGTATCCAACCCTGGGAAAGGTATGTAGAAAATGCTATAAACCCACTTAGTGATTAGTTTTGCTTGAAGGCACCAGGCATTTTACAGTGAAGGTGACTTGAAGGATGAATGGGAGTTGCCATGCCAGAAAAGAAAGACAGATATTATAAATGAAGGTATACACACTGGAGTTCCTGAGTATTGGAGAATGTGGAGTAATCCAGTGAGTATAGCATATGGACTGGGCAAGGGCGGGTGAGGCTGTCGGTGAAGCTAGGCCCAACTGTACAAATTCTGCTAAGATTATAGTGGACTGAAAGACTTTTTAAAAAAATATTTTGTCTTGTTCTTAGATAAAAATTTTTGATGTCAGTTAGTACTAGGTCTTTAGATCTTTATTTTTATTTTTATTTTTTGGCGACCTATGGCATTACACTCACATCAGGTAAAGAATTTAGGTTAGGAGATCAGAGAAATATTCATGTTTTAATTCATGTTTATATAACACCATTTTAGTTTGGGTCCTGTTCAGCCTTTCTCACTATTAAAGGCTTTCAACCTGTGGGTTCAAAAGTTAATCTTGACAAAGCCTCTTCCACCGGTGGGTGTGGCTTGGACTTCCTATTACCTAAAGTTCCCCTGTTAAGTGTGCTCTCAACATCCATATCCCCAGTTTTTCCCCACTGAGCCCATGAATTTATCTCATGATTTATTGGAGTCCTGCCCTGAACTTCGGGTTATTTGACAGGGCCCTGACTTCCTGCTTAGCTAATCTTTTACTGTTGGGGCCTGGATTTTTGTGGCCTCAGTAACCATCTCTGAGCCTGCTATGAATCAGAGAGACCTACTAGGAACGTTGACCACATCCCCAACTTGACTTCCACACATCAGAAGAACTCTGAGACCTTGGCTGTTGCATTTCATCTACCAGATGATATCCCTTTGTTAGAATATAGATACTCCTTGTAACCAATATCGAACCTATGCTTAATAATTTGGGGGGTTATTTTGGTCATATATGCTGATCAGCCTTCTTGTCCCAGTCCCACTTAGCCTGTTATTGACTTTCACCTTGAAGGGAATATTTGTATATTATAATTATAAATTGTTAGATCATACGGACTCTTACAATATATCTTTTTTTTTAAATTTCCATTTCTTTACGTTCTACTTTAGGCCTGTGATATTTTGATAATCTTGCCCCTAGGTTTCATTTTTTAAGTTTAATATACTAAAAGGATATTTCCAAACCATGAGTCAATTTGCCCAACACATCATGCTGACGTGGGTCAATAAACAAATTCAGACTCTCCCAAGCCCCATGACCTTGTGTAAGATGGAATTTGCATTCATCCTTTTTTCTATGCTCCTCTGGAAACTTAATCTAAAAAGATGGTTTACATAAAATATATAATTAAGGCTGCTTATTTAAAACTGAGGACTGTCATATAAATTAGACAAAGGAGGAAGATGTTATTTATACATAAGTATATAAGCTCCCCTGCTCTCCCCACAAAAAGCCTTGCTGTCTGTGCAGTAAAAGCCAGACTCTAGTGGCATTGGAAAAGCATGGATGTCTGGTCTTAACTTTCTTTTTTGGCCTTATCTCCTGTCATCTCTTCTACCTACATTGTTTCCGCCTGGGAGACAGACTGCGGCATCTCCCAGGAGAATTTTGACCACCCTACTTTTGTTTAGTGTTTCTTCAGTGTGAAATTCTACTAGCTTGACTCACTGCTCAGAAGAATCCACACATTTTTAAAGGCTAGTTCCAAATGCCACCTTCTCCTTGAACCTATTATAAATCCTTGAGTCAGATATATTTATCCTTTTTTTTTTTTTTTTTTTTGCTTTCATAGTACTTTGCCTCTATGTCAGAGCATGTATTGTTGTCTATTTTTGTTTTGTGTAATATGCTTGCTTTCTCACTGTTGTTAGTTTCTTAAGAGTAATATTTATTCATCTTATTATCCATAGTAGCACTTGCTCACAAATTTTGTCCACATGGGTTTTCAATAATTGCTTTGTCTGTATTAGGATTTTGATGATCTAAGAAACTTTACCTTTTGCAAAGAGAGGCGCAGTGCAGGAATTTGTGTTTTTCAAATAGTTGCCTATTTCTAGCCTTTTCTTTTTCTTTTCTCCTTATACATGTCAGGGGCATCTGGGTGAATGCTTGTGAATGCTTGAGGCTGTGTGAAAAGGAATAGTTTAGGAGTGGGAACACTCTCCATGGATCTTTAACTAATTAGAGTAGTTAGTAATGCTTTGTTTGAAAATTGCTGAAAATAGATCATAATCTTTATCACGTCTTGATATTATTAATACCAAGTACTGTGGCAGCACTTTTACATACACTGGCTCACCTAATCCTCCCAACAACCCCATGAGCTTCACGTTTTACTGCTTTTTATACAGGAGGAAAAACTGAGGCTCGGGCAGTTTTGTTTTGTTTTTTTAAACTGAGATTAAGTAAGGGATAGAACCAGGTTTTTATGTCGGGTGTGTCTGATTCCAAAGCCCACATTCTTCATCTCTGTGCTTTCCTGCTTTATCTGAGCATTTGGAAAGTATGCATTTCTGATCCCACCTTCTTACTATAGAGATGAAATCAAGTTTAGTTTCGAAATCAGCTGGAAAGTAGAGAAAGTGATATCAGTGTGTGCCCTTCTTCAAACTAGTGCTTATCAGGTTGTAAATATTTAAGATGTCAACAAGATAAATTAACCTTTCAAATTAAATTATAAATAAGAGAAAGAGTTAAAAATGAAAATATTTGGTTTAAAGACATCCATATCATGTATAGTCAGTCAATGGATGAACAAAAAGAATGAATTGATTTTGGCTCTTTGTTGTATGATTAGAGGTAATTAAGAGAACCTGTTGGAGGGTGTTAGAAGATTTCAGAAGACAAGGAAAATTTATAGTTTTTTAGAGTTGGGGTGATTTATTTTCAAATGAAATAAAAACTGAACTGAGATAATTTTTGCATGCATGTATGCCTGGTTTTTCTTTACATGATATTTGGATTTTTTTCTCTTTTTTAACCAGATAGGACTTCCTGTCAAGGATCTTTTGTGCTCAGCAAACTTTTGAATCAAGTCATCATTGTGGGAAAAACAAAAATCAGCAAAAAAGATACCTTATTATTTTTCTGTCCATCAGTATTTATACATCGAGATAAAAGTGAATGGAAAATTATTAGATGTCACTTATTTAATGAGCATTTGTTGAGCACTTATTATATTCCAGACTCTCTGTTAGGACAAGTATAAGACAGATTTCCTCAGAGACATCTCAGTTGATGACCCAGAAGAGAGTAAAGACCTTTTAATTTTACATATGATAAGAATAATAGTTCAAAAATTTACCAACATTTATTAAGACCCTATTAGATACTAGGTCTTATGCTAAGTGTTAGACATTTTAGAGCATTTGTCTTTATAACAACCTTGTGTGAGAATTACTATCTTTTTTTCTTAGATGGGGAAAAAAAAACACCAAAAGCCTAAGATAGAAATGAAGTAACTTCTCCAAGACCATACTTAACACATTACTACTGTGACCCATCCATTCAAAATATATATGATTTAATATGTACTATGTAAAATACTTTCTTTAGAAATTAGTTTTCTAAAACTTCTTGAAAAATATCCATCTGCCTATATGAATTTTGCCATATAGACTTGGGTCTGAGTTAAAGATGTGCCCATTTTTTATTGTGTAACCTTATGCAAGTTACTTAACCTCTCAGCCTCTGTTTCCTTGTCCATAAAATGGGGATTAGGACACATTTTGCATGTGTATATATAAGCACACCGTGGTAGGACCCTAAACTCTTAGGACCCATTTTTTTCTCTTTTATTTTTCCATAAAATAACTGAAAATAATCATGTGATCATATAAAAAAAGATAGTACTGAATTTTTCAGGTTGACCACTAGCAGTTTTCTTGTAAACAACTTGAGGAGTGCCGGCCGGCAGTCCAATTAGTTCACCTGTGATGTTGGCGAGTAAACATTGGACTTGGAAGTTGTGTGTTTAATTTGCTACTTTCTTGTCTGTTTCTTATTTGAAAAGGGATAGAAATGCTTTCATTTAATAATTAGCTAATGATTCTTTACAACTCGTTGATGATGCTTGAGAGGACTACGGGCTCTGCAGTCAGGCAGAGACCGATGTTCCATTTGGGTGATGGCAGTCAGTTGCATAATAGGAATAATACTGTTCTCTTTAGCTACACTAAACAAGCATGACTCTAGATAAAATCTTTCCTCACTGATAATCTTCTTGAGTGCCCAGTTTGACTTTATAATTTCATAACCTTTGGTTATCCCCATGAGGCATGAGGTCTTTTGAAGGTACATGGTTGTTTATCCAGTGGTTAAAGTAAATGCATGACTACCAAGTCTTTACTTGTTGATTAAACAATGTCAGTGACAGTGTGGATTTTTTTTTTCCCGGATATTGCTCTATTTAGCTGTGCTGAAAAACTAGATTTTTTTTTAAAGTAGCAACTGACTATAGTGAATATGTGTAATACTGTATTAAATTAACATTTCTATGTACATCAGTCCATTTCATTAGATATACCTATTGAATCATAATTAGGAGCATGTGTTACTTTCTAAAATATAATTCTGGAAAAGTTGTTTAAAAATCAGTTTTTTAAAATTTGGAAATTTAATTTTGCATCTTTAATGTATTGAAAAAGTTGCTATTTAAAGGAATCAATGGTGAAACTTTCAATGAGGTGAATAACCAAGGCCTAATTTATTTGAGTTTGTATAAATGAACTTGATTTGGTTATGCCATACTTATGGGGAAAATACATAAAAACTGATTTTATCTTGTTATATAACAGGTTGCAAATGCACAATAATGTTAAATAGTGACTTTCTTTTTATAATGACCATTCTATATTAGAATAAATCAGGGCCATACTTTTTAACGTAAAAATCAGCTAACAATTGTCAGATGCTTCCTATAAGCCAGCCACTGCATCAAGAACTTAACCAACTCAAAGATGGGTGGTACGATGCTTGTTTCACAGCTGGAGAAATTCAGGCAAAGAGAGATTTGGAAGGTGGTGGGAGGAGCAGTGTGGACCTGTTCACATTCATTTAACCACTAATCTATCATTGCTTCTATAGTATTATAAAATGTTCATTTTTTCATGAAGATTTTTTCTGTTTAAATGAAATTTATCTTTAATATTTAATTCTAGAATATAAATAGGTAATTAAAAGACATAAACTAAGTAGATTATAAAACTTTAGGAAGATGAGGATTATGTATGCCTTACTTATCTAGGTAAATGACACATGCCCAGCACACAGTAGCTCGGTTAATTCATTTTTTAAAATGAAATAGTTTAAAATATGTTTTGATAAAATAGTGATTTGAAAAAAGTCATACATATAATGATTACGTTTTGTCTGTAAAACAGACTTTCATGATTGACGCATTCAGGTGTCCTGGACTTACTAATCTAGTTTCTTATATAATACAATGAATGTCAGAAACTGAAATGGTTCTCTTCTATTTGTGGTGGTGGATGTTGATGAAAATAAGCCTCAAAATACCTGTCACTCTTTGTGATGTCTGACAAAAATGCTACCAGAGAAAATGATGAATTTAGATTCATAGTTGTGAGTAGATGCATTTGTAGTTTAACTTGGAGACTATAAATGAAAAAAAAATATTTTTCATTTATCCCCCGAAACTTTAGTGCAGGTTCTTGGTCTTAACTTGATGACAGAAACCTAGATATACTTTTTAGGTGTGCCATTTTAAAAACTTACCTCCTAATTCCACCCTCAGTGTTTTTCAGATAGGGTTTTTTAAATGTAACTTTGAGTCTTTTTCTGAAAGTCAGACTACTTTTGTAAAATCAGTAGACATAGAACCAAGAAAATAGAGAAACTGATATGCTTATTTGCATTTGAGTATGAAAATCTAACCCAATATAGAACACTGGTCACACATGATATGTTTTGGCCTTCTACTAAGGTTAGTCTTTAGATATATTGTATTTCATTGCATCTAAGATGTCATTAAACTTTAGATTCACTATTACTTTATATACCATTAAAAGAAAAAAAAAACCTGCCAGTTATATTGGTACATTGTTCTTAACATTTTTTTTTGTTAAGGCATAATATGTATATGGTAAAATTTACTTAGTTTAACATTTAGTTCTGCAAATTTAGACACAATCAACATCAAAATTAACATATAGAATGATGTACTAACACTTAGTTTTTATGTTGCCTTTAATAAAATTGAAAGAGATTTTAATTTATCATTCTTGTGCAATCACAAAAAGGAACATATAAATAAAATAAAAATATATTTTACCCTTAATATTCAGAGTTTCACTCTTCTTTTGAATTCAGAGTTGTCAGTGACTGTTGTTTCACTCAGTCTTATTCTCTGCAGTTAAGATCCTGGAAGATGATACAGCACTTCTGGAAATATGCTCTACTATTCCTCTTGGGATTTTCTTTCAAATTCATTATGTTTGTTACACAACTTTGGGCTCCCATTTTCTTATTTGGCTAACTCTACATATTGTTTTTTCCTCAATTGAGTAACATGTCACTGGAAATTAAGCAGCTTCTGTTCAAAGTCAAAGTTAGTAGATACTTTCTGACAAATTGATGCTTGAAGCCTTAATGTTAGTTTTGCTGAATGCATGAAGCCATTGGTCTCATCAGCTGTTTGTTGCTTTCAAATATCTTCATCTCCTCCAAGAGATTTGGCTGTTTCTTTGCCTCCTGTTGTTTTGCTTGTTTGGCAGTACCAAACTGTTTAGCAGCAATGAAGCACATGATTCCTTGGGGTTCATGACAACATGGACATCTGGGACCACAAGAGGTCATACCTGCATCACAGCTATCACCTGGCCAAAAGCAACTGTAAGATCCCACTGAGTGTTAGATACAACTAGATTTCTCACTTTATAAAAAGTGAGAAAAGTGTGTGTTAAGAATTGGTAAAATATGGTATTATGTCCACCACTGCATTTCCTCATGCACGAGTAGATTGAGGTACATAGGGATTTGTTTGGGGACATTGAGCTCTTTGGGAACAAAGCTGAGGCCAAGACACTGGGTTTTTGTCTGCAAGTTTGAAGTTCTTTTTATAATACCTTGGGAGAAATGTTTTGATATAATAGGAGGTTGGTGTGGTAGCAAAAGTATTGGCCTGGTGCTCAGACAGATGTGAATTCTGGTTCTGTACATACAAACCTGTGACTCTGGAAGTTATTTATATTCCCTGCATCTCATTTTTCTCACTTGAAAAATGAGATGATAATGATACTTACTTCAGAGGATCATGACAATGATTTTATTTAACTTTTATACAGCAAATGCTTCATTGTATAATTACTATTATATTATTTTCTAATAACTTGGATTTTTAGAAATCAACCTTTTAAAAAAAGTTTTCTGATAAATATTTGCTCTGGGAATAAGACATAAGACAGACTTCTATTTTTTGACCCCCCCCCCATCTAATTTTCTACTGTTTTAGAAAAGAATGGGAATAATTGAGCTCCTTGATGTACTGATTTTTTTTTAGGATAATATAGTCTGATGATTAAGGAATTACAAGTGTGGTCTAGTGCTGTTCTCTAACGAACATTGAGACTATTTAGTATATATTGTAGAAAGTACCACATTGTTTAGATATAAAAAGAAACATTGTTCTTTTTTAAAGAAACATTGTTCTTACTTTTTAAGAAGGGATAGAAACCAACTATTTCTGGTAGAAACAGTTTCACTTTACTTGGTGATAGTCTCTTTCAAATGCAGTCACATAGAAAATACTATACTTTAGTGTATGGTGGATTTTTTGTGCTCTATACATAACACAGAATTTCTAACTTTAAAAAAGTGAGTGTACTATTTTTATGTTTAATGTACTTAACTACTTTCAAAATATTTTAAAATAAAGTACTATAGTATTTTACTAATCTTTACTAGTTAAAATTACACTGTACCTTCGAAAACTAAACTGAGAATAAGGAAGTAAATAAGGTCGGAGTAGCTAAAGCAGATGTCACAAGGTTCAAGCATTTTTCTTGAAGGGTGGGTATAGATTCCTTACTCAAACCTTATCAGATTTCATTTAACATTTAATCCTAACAGATATGACTATTTGATTTAAAAGCTAAAGTTAGGTGCTAGAAACAGGGATTAAGAAAAGTAGAGATGAGCTACTACAAATGTGATACACTAACACCAAGTAGGGGTGGCTGAAAGAAAGAGAGGAGAAAAAAAAAAGCTATTAGATCTAGGCTCAAGAACTCCATGTGAGGGCCCATATATAATGGTAAACTCCCAAGGTGTTATATAATCCAATAAGGACATAGCTTTAAAATATTTACCAAGTTAAGAGCCCATAGACATCAAACTGAGATTAAATGTACTAGTATATTTAAGAAGATTGTGAAACTATTTATAGTCTGGGCCAAAGGGAAAACCTAGTTTATTTCCACAAGTATGAATTGTACAGGGACATTCTTTGACCCAAAGATATTATTTAAAATAAAGTTCAAACAAAAATCACTCAACCACATGGAAATAATATATTCTCCTAAATGTTAGGGTAACAAAGAAAGAATCAAAATAACAATGTTAGATTATTAAGAAAACTGCTAATATGATAATAAGCCATACTCAGAAGCAAATCCACAGTTTATATACTGTATTTTTCTTATTTAAAGTGGAAAATGAAAGAACATGAACTAAGAAATTCAATTTATGGGGCTAAAACAAAATAAATGAATGGAGGGGAAAGTAACCAATACATATACCAGCAGGAATTAATTATTTAACAAATATAGAATTGAAAAACGATGTTTTTCTTTTTTGAGAAGGAAGGCAACAGATTTCTTGCAAATTTAATGAAAAAGAAAAAGTTATAATGTATTCTGAAGTTTTTATGTTACAAGAATTACTTAGGTAGGTAGGTTTGAAATTCCAGATAAAATGGATGACTATCTAGAAAATATATAAATTAAAAATTTGAATCAATAATAGAAAAAATATGAAAAAAGTTATCAGGTGACTATCCTCCAGAAGGCTCTGGAATTAGTCATGGAAGCAAGCTGATTCGGTTTCCTAAGGAATAGATAACACATACTTTACAGCTTTACAGAGCATAGAAAAAGCTAGGAAGTTTCTGAGTTTATTTTACATAGTGAGCACATCTTTACTGATCTTTTATAAAGAAATTGCACAAAATGAAAGAAATCATCCTTTCATAAGTAGAGCTGTAAAAATGCATCAGCATATTACTCTGTCATTGAATAGGATTATTGCAGGAATTAAAAAATGGCTTGCTAGTAGAAAACTATTCAAAAATCACTTAATAAATCAAAGGAAAAATCATGCTCAAGATTACATAGTTATGTGTCAGAAGTAGGTGTCAAACTCAGTTTTGTGATGTACAAGTTAGCTAGTCACAAACCATGCCTGGGAAGTCACTCATTTCTCCTTAAAAATTAAGATATTTATCCTAGATTTCTTTGAGGCCACCTATCCTACGTTAGCTTCCAGTTTTAACAAATGCCCATCTCACTCATGCTGAAATGAATCTAAAGCATGGGGGTCACAACATTCTGAGCCAGTCTAGGCCCATGACTTTCTGGTTGTCTATTCGTCCTGTGAGCGTTTACCGAGTGCCTAGTCAGGACCTGCCACTGTGCTAGTGTCCTGGGAGACAAAGGTTGACACGAGGTGGTTCCTGCCTGGAAAAACTCTTATTCTATCAGTGCATCTTAATTCTATAATAAACTGTTTTTGAGTATAAAGTTTTTTTCCCCCTTTAAATAGTCATTTTTATTCAGCTCTGTTAGAAAACTATCAATTTATTGGTTTGATATTGCTTAAAGCAAAAGAAGTTAAGTTGATTAAAATATATAAATAACACATGTATAGTGTACTAACACAGGAGCCTGAAAGGGAACAAATTTTAGGAAAGATCATATAGTATAATAGGAGAACTCAGACAGTGAGAACGCTATTCTTTATGTAACTTGGTGTGTGTCCTTATAACTTATGTTCTATGGTTATATATAGTTAGGTACATATATATGATTCTATCCTCTAAAGAGAAAACATTTAGTGGTCCTCTTCTCAAAAGACGGATAGCTCTTCTTAAAAGATGATGGAAAATTAAAAACTTAGGAACGGAGAGATATTGATTAAACATTTGATTAAACAATATGTTAATATATTTAATGATGAATGTTAGCATTTTTAGCATTGAAATCAGAAATGAAGTTGTTACCTCGTTTAGCCTTACGTGGTTGTTACCTTTCAGCATATTGTAGTTTATGTGTGCCTGATAAGTATTTTATATGTCATATTATGTACAAACTAATCTTCATCGTGGACAGGTATGTATATCTGCCAAGAAATCACACATTGAACATGATAAAAATACAAACACAGCGAACTACAAAGAAATAGCAAAGTTGACAGTTATGAACTTAGTATAAGCTTTTTTGCAGCCATGTTATTAAAAAAAGTCAGATTTAATAAGAATTGGAGCTTAAAAGACAGCTATTAGATTACCTGAAAAAAAGATTTATATTCATTTTTACTAATAACATACCTTTAATAAATAAAACACAAAATGTTTCATATTATAATACTTTTCAATTTTACTCTTTTTTCAGTTACAGTTGACAGTATTATTTTGTATTAGTTTCAGGTGTACAGCATAGTGGTTAGACATATAATGTAGTGACACTCCTCCCTTCCCTCCCCCAACACACACACATAAAAGTCTAGTACCTACCTTGTACTCTACATAGTTATTACAATATTATTGACTATATTCCCCATGCTGTACTTTATATCCTCATGACTATTTTGTAACTGTTAACCCCCTTCTCATTTGGCAACCATCAGTTTGTTCTTCATATCTATGAGTTAGTTTCTGTTTTATTTATTTTGTTCTTTAGATCCCACATATAAGTGAAATCAATGGTACTTGCCTCTGACTCTCTTGGTTCATTCATATAGTCACAAATGTTGAGTTTTTTTTTTTTTTAATGGCTGAGTAATATTCAATTATATTTATGTACCACATTTTCTTTATTTAATCATCTATTGATAGGCACTTAGGTTGCTTCCATATCTTGACTATTATAAATAGCACTACAGTGTATGTAGGAGTGCATATATCTTTTTGAATTAGTATTTTGGATTTCTTTGGATACATACCCAGAAGTGGAATTGCTGGGTCAAAATGTAGTTTTATTTTTAATATTTTGAGGAGCCTTCAAACTGTTTCCATAGTGGCTGCATCAATTTGCAATCCCACCAACAATGCATGAGGGTTCTCTTTTCTCTACATCTTACTGATACTTGTTTTTTGATTTATTGATGATAGCCATTCTGACAGGTGTGACATATCTCATTATGGTTTGATTTTGCATTTCTCTGATGATTAGTGATGTTGAACATCTTTTCACATGCCTATAAGCCATCTGTATGTCCTCCTGGAGAAATGTCTATACAGGTCCTCTGCTGCTCATTTTTTAATTGGATTGTATTTTTTGTTGTTGCTGTAGTTTTGTTGTTTAGTTGCATGAATTTTTTTTTATATATAAATTTTGGATATTCACCCCTTATCAGATGTATCATTGGCCAATACTTCTACCATTTAGTAGGTTATCTTTTATTTTTTTGATGGTTCCATTTGTGGGCAAAAACTTCTTAGTTTGGTGTAATTTCACTTCTTTTGTTTCTCTTCCTGGAGGAGATATATCATAAAAAATATTACTGAGAGGATTGTCAGAGAGTTTATTTACCTATGTTTGCTTCTAGGAGTCTTATGGTTTCAGATCTTACACTTTAATTTATTTTGAGTTTATCCTTGTATATAGTGTAAAAAAAGGTGGTCCAGTTTCAATTTTTTTGTCTGTATTTGTCCAGTTTTCCCAATGCTATTTATTGGAAAGACTGTCTTTACCCCACTGTATATTCTTGCCTCTTTTGTCTTAGATTAATTGACCATGTAGTCATGGGTTTATTTCTGGGCTCTCTATTTCATTCCATTGATCTATGTGTCTGTTTTTAGTCTAGGACCATGCTGTTTTGATTACTATAGCCTTGTCGTTTAGTTTATCAGGTAGTGTGATACCTCCAACTTTGTTCTTCTTTCTCAAGATTGCTGTGGCTATTCAGAATCTTTTGTGGTTCCATATAAATGTTAGAAAACTTTTTTTCTAGTTTTGTGAAAAATGCCATTGGTATTTTGATAGGGATTGCAATGAATCTATAGATTGCTTTGGGTCCTGTGGACATTTTAACAATGTTAATTCTTCTTATCATGAACACTGTATATGCTTCCATTTATTTGTATCTTTTTCAATTACTTTCTTACCATCCGTAATGTCTTATAATTTTATGAGTGCACGTCTTTTACTTTCTTGGTTAAATTTATTCCTAGGTTTTTTATTTTTTTATTTTTTTTTATGCAACTGTAAAGGAAATTGTTTTCTTAGTTTCTCTCTGTTTGTTATTGATGTATAAAAATGCAACCAATTTCTGAACATTTATTTTGTATCCTGCTTTTTACTAAATTCACTGATTAGTTCTAATTGTGTGTGTGTATGTGTGTGTGTGTGTGCGTGCGCACGTGCACGCATGCATGCACACGCAATCTTTAGGGTTCTTTATATATAGTATTATGTCATTTGCAAATGACAGTTTTACGTCTTCCAATTTTTATGCCTTTCATTTCTTCTTTTTTTTTTTGTTCTGATTGCTGTGACTAGGACTTCCTCAATTTCACTTTTAGAAAGTACTTGTGAATACATGTCACTTATAATTATGAGTTGCTGAGTCAGCTTTTTTCTTTCACTGACAGAGTTGTGTAATCAAATAAGCTTGGAGATTGCTGTTCTGGGTTGCTCCACCTGGCTTTTCTGCTTCTGACCTAGCTTTCCTCCAGTTGATTCTTCCTGTCAGCCAGAAAAAGCACTCTTAAATGCAACTCCGATTCTGTCACTCTCTTGCTTAAACACTTCCTTTCCTCCTTTTTTTTTTTTTTTTAATGCTAATGACCAAGCATAGTTCTATAAAGTGTGCTGGAAAGGGTCCTGCCTTTCTTTCAGTCTTATCTCCTCTCATCTCTGTCCCTAGAAGATCTTTCTCTTACCTTTGCCTAGATGACCTTCACAAGGCAGTGTCTTTCTCATTATTTAGGTATGTTTTGCTGTTAATTCTCCCAAAAGACCTTTTCTACCCCTAACGTAGGTGGGGTATGCCCTATGCAGCCCATTGCCAAGTCATTTGGCTTAGACTTTTGCTGCTTGCTTGTCTCCATTGTGGAAAACTTCAGCAAGTATCTCTAGGACTGATCACCATGACTGTTCTAGTGCGTATAATACTAAGTTATAATTAGATAAATTGATTAAAACCATGTTGTAGAAGGAAAAGAATATAGGAAAAGGACCCTATAAAATGTTGACTGATAAGATATAATCTTGTTTATCCCTAAATATATTAGATAAAGAATTATAAATAGTACTGGTTTTGTTTGCCAGACTTGTTCTTAACTCCTTTATGATTGCTTTATCACTTTTTAGATTCATCACATATTGTTACTAATAATATATTTATTGAAAAGCAAGGAAGTGTTCAATAATTGTCATTTCGTGTAAAATAGTTACAATAAATGTTACTTTCTAACTTCCTTGAAAAGTTTTAGTCCTTATTCTATGACCAGGTTTACAACCTATGATAAGATCACTAAGGCTTTAGATACTGTGAAAAATATATGTATATTTTTGTATTTAAGGAAATATTTATGTCATAAAAAATGAACTAAAACTCCATGTTGTAACCTTTAATCCTTGGCTGAAGTGGCAATTTCTGTTCTTCAGAAAGAGAATGACCATTTAGGACTATTATGTCTCCTGATCATTTGATTTTGGATAACTTTTTGTCATATCTTCCCATAATTATTCATTTCTGTTTGTCTCCTTCTCTGCTTTCCTCCCTTTCCTTCCTTCTTCACACCCTTATTTTAAATATGAGTGTGATTTTAAAATGTTATTCCTGACTCGTTAGTAGTAAACCTAATTGGATGTTTCTCAGAGAATTGCTTGGCTTTGAAAAAGTTATATGTCAAATTACTGTTGTTTCAAAGAATAAAACCAGTTAGAATTAACACAAACTATCAGAGAATTCTGCTTTAATTTGTTGTGAATTTCCTATACAGCCTGCATCCCTGAACATAATTTATGCTCTAACTTCCTCCATCACATCATTAGTGGACCTTCCTTGGAAAGTAAGACAACACTGATGAATGATGCAATGGAAGCTGGGCACACAACCTTCTCTTGACTTCACTAACCCCCATCCCTTGCTTTTTCCTGCTGAACCGGGCCAAATGAACTCAGTTTTTCCACATTTAGATCATCCACTGCCACAAAATTCACTACTGGCAGGTGCATGCACATGTTTGCATGTGTAAATTGTTAAGTTTAGCCTTTAGTACAGGTGTACACATTTGATCAATGAGTCTTCTGCTAGATATTCTGTTTACTGTTATTAGATGATACCTTATAGAATTAGGATGAGTGCTCCCCCTGTGCCAGGTCTATGCTGAATGCTATGAGGTCTACAAAAATATAAGTCTTCCGCTTTTTATTCTCATTCTTAATTCTGATTTCCCCACAAATATACTTTTTGTTACTAGCATTTAGTTGTGAATGTTAACCTGAAACGTAATATTCAAATGACGAGCTGTGTTTATAGGAGTTTGCATTATAACTGAATCTCCTTTTAGTCTCCGGAGCCCATCATTCTGCTAGAAATATACAGTATGTTCACATAATGAAAATAAGTGTGATATTTACTTGTGCAGTTGCCTTCTCCTATCATGGTTATTTTTCCTTTAAAATAGACTGGAAGGGAAGCAGGAACAAACAAAATTATATGGCAGTCTGGGTATCAGTAAAGGCCATTCTATTAAAGTTTTGATTAACTTAAGTAAAATTAACATTTATAGGGTATACGATTCTAGAAATTGTGACTCATGCAAAGATTCACGAAAACTTCACTATATGATCAGGACACAAAACAATTCTCTTTCTCCAAAAAAATTCCCTCTTGCTATTTCTTTATAGTTTAGACTTTCCCCTATTACTAACACCTGGCTACCACTGATCTCTGTCACTATACTTTAGCTTTTTAATAACGTCATAAAAATGGTATCATAACCTCTTGAGACCACCTTCCTTCACTTAACATTATGCCCTTGAGATACATCCAACTTTCATGTGTATCAGTTTCTAGTTATTGCTTAGTGTAGTGTTCCACAGTATGGATGGACTACAGTTTGTTTATCCATTCATTCGTTGAATCCTATTTGGGTTGTTTCCAGTTTTGAGTTATTATGACTAAAACATTCATATACAGGTTTTTGTGTAAATACTAAGTTTTTCATTTCTCTTGTGTATAGGAAAGTGATTGCTGAGTCATATGGTAGTAGGTGTATGCTTAACTTAAGAAATTTCCAAATAATTTCCGTAGTGGCTGTACTATTTTGCATCCCATCAACAATACATGAGAGTTTTATTTGCTCTGCATTCTTACCAGCACTTGGTATTGTTCATATTTATTTTAGCTATTCTAATACGTGTGTGGTGATATTTATTTTGTTTGGAATCTACATTTCCCTAATGGTACTAGATGGTAAAGAGCTTTTCATGTGCTTATTTGCCATCTTTAGATCCTCTGTAGTACACTGTTTAAGTCCTTTCCTGATTTTTAAATTGGATTGTTTGTTTTCTTCTTGAGTATTAAGGGCTATATATTCTGGATGTAAGTTCTTTGTCTAATATGATTTGCAAATATTTCCTCTTGGACTTTGGCTTATCCTTTCATTCTCTTCATGGTTTATTCTACAGAGTAAAAGTTTCTAATTTCGATAAGCTTCAATTAAAAAAATTTTTTTATTTTATGGATTGTTCTTCGTTGTCTTATCTAAGAACTCATTACCTAACCCCAGATCATAAAGCATTCTCCTACAGGTTTTAAACAAGTTTTACAGCTTTTCATTTGTAGTTAGATCTTATTAATTTTGAGTTAATTTTTGTTAAAGGTATAAAGTTTAGGTCTAGGCTTCTTTTTCTTTTTTCTCTTTTTTGATATTCAGATATTCAATCATTCCAGCATCATTTGTTGGAAAGACTACCCTTTGTTAATTTTAACCTCATATCCGTGTGTGTCTATTTCTGGACTCTCTATTGTGTTCCATTGATCTGTGTATCTATTTGTCAATACCAGTCTTGATTACTGTAGCTTTATAGTAAGTCTTGAAATCAAGTAGTGTGGGTTCTCCAGCTTTTTCTTCTTGTTTAAAATTATTTTCTGTTCTCATTCCTTTGCCTTGCTATATATTTTAGGATTGGCTTGTTTATATGTACAAAATCCTGCTGGAGTTTCGACTAGAATTTTATTAAATGTATAGATCAATTTGGGAAGACTTGACCTCTACTGTGTTGCATCCTGTGTTTCATAAACATTGAATGCCTCTCTGTCTAGTTAAATCTTTGATTTCTTTTACCAGTGTCATGTAAGTTTCAGAATACAAATTCTGTATACATTTTGATGGAGTAATACTCAACTAGTTCATTTTTGTGTTATTTCAAAAATTGTTCATTGCTATATATACAGAGAAATGCTTTTGTTTTTTCAAAAGGAAATAAAAAAGGCATTTTTCTTTCTGTGGATAAAGAGACTCCTTCCTGCCCCTTGACCCGGAACTGCAGGGTTTCCCCTTGCACTCTCTCTTTGCATTCATTGTGTGCTTCTGCATTTTGGGCTGCCTTGAGTTTTGGCTATATAGTAGAGAGAAAAATGGTTAACTCACTGTTAATTCAGTGACACTTTGAATTCTGATCTTCTTCGATTCCTCTGCTCCAGTTTAATTTCAGAGTCCTCAAACTGTTGCTTCATACATTCTGTCTGAGTTTTTTAGCTGTATTCTATTGGAGAGATAGGGTAGAGTGTGTTTACCTCATCTTTTCTAAAACTAGAACTAAAACCAATCTTTTTTGCAGTGACTGAAATTAAATCTTTTAAATCACACCTCAGATTTTCTTTGCTGTTAGCAGACTATCTACCCATGTGATGAGATATTGTAATATTTCTCCTTTGTCTGGAAGGAAAGTAACATTATATTTCTTTTCCCAATTCTGAGTACCCAGCTCCTACTTTGACTCTTAAAGTGTTTATTAGGGGAAAATGTAACATTTTTGGCTTGAGTAATTGTAATTTAATGTGTGATGTCAGAGTATCATATTCGTTACAGTTTTCCTTAAAGAAAAGTTATGGTTGTTTCTGAAATATTATGTTTGAGTTATTTAAGACTGCTTTTGCTGGCAGCCTTGGCAAACTTTAGAAGGGATTGAAAGATTCATATTTTAAGAACAAATTTGTCTGTGTAGAAAAGTTGTGTGAAATTTGATGTTACACATAAAATTTTTTATATAGATGAGGAGAAGTAGAGGCAGATATTTTAAAAAAGGAATGAACCTTTTTAATTTAGATAGGAGTCTCTGATTTTTTATTTTTATTCATTACTTTAAAAACTGCTGATTTATTTAGCTAGAAATTCTGCAGTGAGAGCATTGACTATTTTTGTGTTGAAATTAGGGCAAATACATTTAAAAAAAATTTGTTAGTCACTTTTGTGTTTGTTTTAGATATGCCAAGCACAAACCAGTAAAACCATGGATTTCTGATCTCATCTCCAGTAATAATTGATCCTGTTAGTATAAATTTTAATACTTCTGTAGTCCAGTATAATAATTTAGGGGTAGAGCTATATTGTTTTGTTTTAATCTAGTTCCCCCTGAAACTGAAACTATTAGTAGCATTTTATCTGCTATAATATGATCTTGCATAAGGCAAAAGAAAGAAAGAAAAAAAGGTTAATTCTGGGGTGGGGGAAAAAGTACTCAGCTGCTTTTTTTCAAAAGTAGGTAAAGAGTGTTCTATATTCCCTTTTGCTTTTCTTGGAGGAAAAATGTACTGTAGTCCAAAAAGGTGTAATCAGAACTTCTTGAAAAGACTATCTGGTGAAACCCTTCAGTTATGCCTCATTTTGAGGAAGGATAGGTGTTTAAAGAGGAGAATGGATGCATGGCCATGATGAAATGAAAGAGCACAGACTGTGGGATCAGAAAGATCTGGGTTTCAATCTAAGTTCTGTCCCTAAAATGGTGGATGTGTTGCTAATAACTGAGTTTCTTCTCTTAGGTACAATTGATTTACCTACTTAATTTGTAGATTCATTTGATGAATTCCAAGAACATTTGTAAAGGAACCCAAAACTATGCCTGCCGTGTATTGCTATACTCATTAGGAAATAGTGCCTTTATTGTATAATTACTAGGGCAAAAGAGTAAGTCGTTTAGTAGTTCTCAGCTCTCTGAAAGATGACTTGCTAATGTTCAACCTTGATGAATAACAAGGAACATGATTAACTTATTTTATAGGGTGCCTACTTTCTGGCCAGAGTACTCAGGTTTGCTTACATTCCTTAAGGTTGAGGCACAGAGTAGTGATGGGTTTAGAGTAAGGTTTGGGCAAGGTAGTAGCTTTGCATATGTGGGTTAGCAGACTCTTTACTTTTTATCCATTAATTTTTTTCTTTTGTATCATCTGTATCACATGATGGTGTGATTAAAGATCCATAGAGGATTAATTCAGACATTTACGTCTTTAAGTGAGGTTGTGAAATATTAGACTGATAAGAGAGGTGGCAGAATAAAAGGTAATAGGGCAAATGGTGAGTATATGAATTTCTCATTTGCATGCGCCTGAGAACACTGATCATATTGTTTAATATCTCTAGCTGTATACAGGGTCAAATAAGGACATAGAAACCACAGAGTAGGTTGAATGGGAACTATAATATCAGGAATTATTAACTATGATAAAAGAGTAACTATAATATATAAGGAAACACTACGTTGTCCCCTAGGGCTGAGGGAGACTCACCAAGGAAGAACAAATTCTCTGAGGGTTCAGACCTTGCTGGAGAAGGTCTTGTTCAGCCCCGGAGAGCAGAGAAGCTTGCTGATTTCAACTGGCTGGAGCTGGTCTGGAGTTGTTGGGCAAATAGTCCATCCTCTGCAGTGCAGGCAGGAAGCAGGCGTGGATGTGCAGTGGGAGTCCAAGCACCGGAAGGGAGCAGTTCTTCCCAATGACCGGGATGGCAGGGATGGGAAGGGTGGCAGTGGTGAAAGGTTAGGGGGTTGTAGAAGCAGCTTCTGCTTGGAGCGTGACCTTCTGGGCCACAGGTGTACAGGCCTGGAGGGGCCCTGCGGCCAGAGTACAGACACAAACACAGGCAAGAGGCCTTCAGAACATTCAGTCTGTGCGGAAGCTCTAGTTTCTCTGTCAAGAGGGCTTTGGAAATGTTATTTCCAGAAGGGACTGCAAGATCACAGGGGGATGGTGTTTTATGCCCATATTTGGGGCTGGCTCTATGAGATGTCTTCGCCCTCAGATCTCCAGCCTCCCAGCCCAGGCCGGACATTCCAGGAAGCCCCTTCCATTGCAGTGTCCCTTCAGTGCCCTCTGTAAAGCTTAACATCATGTCTACTTTAAAGAGAGATGCTTAAAGGAATTCCATTGTTTGTCACAGGGCCTGCATTAAAGGATGCATTTGGAACTGAGAGGCAGTAAGTGGATAACTCACACAGCATCTTTCATTTTGAAAAAGGGAGGTGTTATGTCAGTATATTGAATATATAAACTATGCTGAATGTGAACTCGACACTCATTTTGCCTTGCATACAGTTTCCTATCTTCTGAAGGAGTGATTTCTAAAACTAATAAAAACAATACCAATGGAACGTGAAAGACTTGCTGAACTTCCGTTGTAACATCCTTTAAATCTGCTGGAAGCTGTTTAGGTTTGCAGCAGATGGTCTCAGATTATTAATGGTCATCTTGGTGGCAGAGGGTGTTTTGGGTTGCAGTTTAAGGGGAAAAGCTGCAGGTCCTTCCCCCCTCTTTTTATCCCTTGTTACCCCCATCTCCCTCTTTGGCAGATTTCAGCCAGCGTAGCCTTGGTAATGCCTGCACATGAAAGGACATTCTATTACATTGACATTTTACCTGTAACTGATGACATCAACAAGATTCCTAGAAGTAATGCCTTTGTGAATAGCACTGACTTTTAGAAGCTTTACATAAAATGATTTCAATTAATTTTTTTTCATCAATTTTGTTACTACATCCCTCCCCCCCGCAACTCCGTCTGTCATCATGTACTATAAAATTTTATAAGAGGTTGGTCACCTGAACAGAAACCTAGCCTCTTTTGAATGTTTTTTATTAATTATAACAAATTTACATTAATATTATTTTATTATGAACAACATATACCTACTGTAAAAAGTTAAAAGATTAATAAGTATAAGTAAGATAAAACAATATTCTCTTATTTACAGATTATCCTATTTACACTTTATTGTGTAGAATTCTAGAGTCATTTATTTCCATATAGTTTGTTTTTACCAAAATAAAATGCTATTTTGGTCATAATGGTTTATCAACTGCTTTTTCTGTTAATGCTCTTCACCTTTCTATATCAGTGTATTTTTATTTTCTGTAATACCCAGTTCATTCTCATATTGGCTCAGCTGCCTCCAAAACATTTATAGGTATTGTCCTAATCCGGATCTAATCTGGGACTTTGCTTCTGGTTATATTCTGTAAATTTCTTCCTCAATTAATTGCAATGACTTTTTGAAGAGACAAAGCCAGTTGCCCTATAAAATATTACACTTCCTTAATTTTTCTTTTGCTTCTTTTTGGTAATGTGAGCTTGTTCTTAAATCCCTGTGTACGGAAAAGTAAGATCTCAATGTGGTTTCGAGTTAAATGGTTTTTGACAAGGGTGTACGGTAGGTAGTGTCATAAGTTTCATAGCACGTTGTGTCAGGAAGCACAGTATCCAGAGGGACCGCCATTCATGTGGCACACTCTTTAGAGCACAGTGTCAGTGCTTCTTCCTAAGTCTGTCAGGCTTCTAGTTCTTGTATTTGGTATTACTACATATTGAAAGTCATTTTTCAGTTTGATAAATACCTTATACGTTTCTTCTAAATTTTTTTTAAGTGTCTCTTAAGTGAAACTTGGAAATAATTTTTAAAGAAAATGTATATTTTAAGGTTGTCAATATACTACATATTTGCTTATCAGCTTTCTCAAAGATTAAACATGTATTATATTAGACTTCTTAATGTAGAGATCTTTGGTCTCAGGAAAATACTAAAGTATTTTAGATATTTTAGTTTATATTCTATGTGATTTTTTTTTTTTTTAAGACAAAGTATGGCAATGTGATGAAGACGTTGCATATAATCCTGGAGAAAGTTAATTTAACTGAGGTGATTACTGGTCAGTCTGTCTACTCCAGGGTCAGGAAAGGGTTAGAAGACATTTGCAATGGTAAGTTTAATGAAACATTATGGTTGAGTGGAAATGATTAGTAGTAATGTCATGAAAATAAATTTAAATGCTATTTAATTAATTTTCTAAACCTTGAAGAAGTTGCACATTTTTATCAAAAGTAAAATATATCATTTTCCCCTTGCAATTTCTTTTCTATGTCTCTGTCTCTGACTCTGTGTGTGTGTGCGCACACACACACCATAACATTCCTCTCCTGTTGGAGAATTTTCAGTTTATATCTCTTTAGCCTTGTGTTTAAAAATACTGTGTTGATTTTTTTTTTTCTAATATCTGCTTTTAGAATGTTCTTATACAGGAGTAATTTTAAAAGGAACATCTAGGTTAGTTTCCCTTTCAAAATAAACATATTTGATTACTTGATATGTGGAAGCAACTTTTCCCTAGAGATGAAGATGAGAAGAGTCCTAGAAGGAAGTGGGGTTAGTGAAGACTGGCAACTGTGATAAGTATTTCTCACAATTCACTTTTGTTTGTGTTGGCTCTTGCTGTTGGCATTGATTTAGAAGGCTTAACAATTCGTATTCTTTGCTTTCCTTAACAATACTGGTCTTAAACACTAGTAGTTGTTTGGTGAGGAAAGGATTTGTGAGTTTAACAATGTCTTTTACTCTTACATGTGAACGGTGTTGATTTAATAAGAGAACACTAGATCAATCAAGGGTAGGAATAGGGGTTTGGAGTGGGTATATATGTCTGCACCATTAGCCTTTGTGTAAGGGAATGAAAATGCCTATGATTCCTAGGGAATTCAAGTCCTTGTATTATACACGAACAGAGCCCCAGTTAGTTAGTCCTGTTCTTTCTCCTTCCATCTGTTCTCACTGCATTATTTTCAGAAGCGTGCACCTGACTGGACAGTGGAATTTGCCAAATGGTATGAAATTTGCTGGCCCATCACTGTGCCTAATAAAGAGCTAGAAATATCAGAATTTTAAATATGGCATTGTGTAATTCTTCAGGGTGTGTTGGCATTTTCCCTTACCTGATTTTTGTCTTTCCTGCCCACCTCACCCCACCCTTTGCCCAAATCACCTGAAATGAACTTTCATTTTCAGGACCTCTCCCAGGTATAAGATACCTCTCAAAGTCAAGAACATTCTTTTTACCCTTTATTCATAGCATTTAGACCAGTTCAGTTTTCTTTGATCTTACATCTATGGAATGATTTACGGTATGCATAATTTAAGCCTTACAATAACCCTGTAAGAATAGGCACTGCTATCACCAGGATACAGAGGAAAAAGGCTGTGGCTCAGCTTCCACCCCTCAGTTTTGAGATTTGGATTTTTCTTTTGAAAGAGATTGGCACATTTAAAAAGGCAGAGAGTTATTTTGCTTAACACAGAGAGCTCTGCTGTTATTTCCCTCAAGTTCAGTTTTCCTCTTCTAAGTATGTATGACCTTGTACTTGTAAATAGAAAACCAAATCATTTGGGGTGAAGGATCGTAATTATAATTAAATAATTAAATAACATGTAGAAGCTATTTTAATTCTCTGGCAAAGCCTCATAATGTGAATTTTAAGTCATACACAGACACAATCACAAATCTCTAATCTGTAATTGAAAATTGCTTTTCTAATAAATGACCTTAATGATTTTCATACTTCATAACAAAGAAAAATACTGATGGTCTTATTAGTTTTCCAGATAAGCAAAATGAGACTAATTTCAGCCTGCTATAAATTAGGCACTTATGCTTAGTTTTGAATTGTTTAATGGTTCTTCATATAAATGTCTTTCTTATTCTATGACATACTAAGATTTTTTTTTTTTCATTTTATTTCTTGTCACATGTAGATCCATTAATATTGGAGGGGAATTTTATGTAGACTTTATTATGGAAACTATAAAACCAAAATCTCTCAAAGTATGTGTTCTAGGACACCAGTGATTTCAGTCACAAGGATCTATGCAGGAACACAGATGCCTTAGGGCAAAACATTATAGTAATATCTCATTTCTCTTTTCTCTAGTATTTTCTAGCAAAATAAAACATATGTCAAAATTACATGGAAATACTTGCAATTAAGTTGTGTTAACTAAAATATATCACATTTGTAAAAAGGTTCAGTTGCATTATTGCTGGGACTCTAAGATGGCATAAAGTCCCCTCTTATTTACTTTTTTAAAGAAAATATTAAAAACATTTTTAAAAGGTTTTACAAATCACTGTCATATACCAGAGTCTCGTCCAGCTAAAAAAAAGTTCCATTTATTTCTGCAATTTAAATAGTGTGGAAGTTACCCCAGAAGGAATAAATTATTTGTTTCAGAGGTCTGAATCATATTCTACTGGCCCATAAGTGTAAATTTAAGAGTTTCAGCCTTTGGGTGGAGGGCTCTAGGGGCTCATCTCTGTACTGCATTTTGTAAGTAAGAAGCAGAAGTTGAGCTTTCTGATTCTCTTTTTCTCTGGCTGAGTGGTGATCCCTGATTGGAAATTTAGTGGAGTTTCATGGTAAGAATGTTTATGGGTGGGAACTGTAGGGTGTGTTCTCCAATGGAATGTCTACTCCAAGGAGAGATTTCTGGATATAGTAGGACAAAGGGAATTTTAACCCTGGGGTGGAGCAGCAGAGGTCACTTACTATGCCTCAATATTGATTTTTGGGCAGGAGTTTTTGAGGATCTCTATGAAGAAAGTGTATGTGCTCAAAAGTGTTCTCTCTGTAAATCACTAGTAAAGAATTGATGTTTCAAAAACATAAATATTTCTAGAAGTTTTAATGAGCCAAAAGCTTTCAAGTGAGTTGAAAGGGGATTTTATTCTTCCTCATGACAGCTAATGCTTATTAAAGCACTATTTATATCTTTAAATTTTTAATAAAAACACTATGTGATTGGTACTACTCAATTTGAAAGTTGATGAAATTGAAGCTTACTGAGGTTAAATAATTTGCCCAAGGTCAAATAGTGAGTAATAGAGTTTGAATTTGGCCCTAGGTCTTTTGACTTGGGTTAAATGTTTTTTTGTTGTTGTTTTTTTTTTTTTTAATTGTGATCCTATTATGAAAAGCTAACCATTTCCAGCTATGAGATAACTGAGACCCTAACTCTGTTCTTTCAGGAGTCAATGGGAATTGGTTTGGGAGGTATACTTACCCCTGTTAAAATATCTCATGTGTTTATGAAAGGAATATTTGGATTAAAAAGTAATAATAATTGAGCACTTGCCTGAGCCTTTTTCATATCTTAATCCAAATATATATTGTCAGTTTTTGGGAAATGAGCTGTTTTAAATAGAAAAATTAATACAGAGAAAGGTATGTATAGAAACGCTGGCAGTGTGGAGCGTTAGGCCACGGAGGCCTTCAGGTGCACAGGCACCGCTTCCGTGGTGTACCAGACGCACTGTGGCCTCTTCATCCGGGACTCTGAAGACGACACTGTTAATGGGGTGGCTCAGATGCCACACTGTGAATGCTGGATTCATCCCTGGAAAAAAAGCAGTGTCCCATGCTTTGCTTTTTTACACTCATGAAATTAAAGACTCGACATTGGAGTGCTGCTGCCACAAAACCCAGTATCTTTATGACCCTGCTTAGCTCACCTTTTCCTTTCGAATCATTTGCCTGTTTATCTAATTAGCAGACCCCTACTTGAAAGGGAGTCTGAAAAAAAAGAGCATTTAGGGTTTTGATCTCTGTCATACAGGAAAGCACACAAGAAGGAAGTTGGTATGGGACTGAGTGCCAGTCCACTATGTCTATTGTACCTTTAAAAAATTACAGCCACTGATACGACTTTACTTTTCATGGACACATTTCCTGACCTTTCTTGCCCTAGGCCTCATAAAAACGCTACCTTTGGCCTTTCTGCTCATGTGTCCTGTGGAAGATTTTTTTGATGTTTCCTTTCCAGAGTTTTGAGCCGGTAGCTATATAGGTAACAAGATTTTTTTTTAAAACTATGCCATTAGAAGTTTTCTCTGTGAATAAATACTTTAAAAATAAATATTTGGGTAATGTGCAGTTATACCATTTTTTTTTTAATTTTGAGAAATTGAATATTATAACAAATAGGACAAGGATGCTAGAGCTAGAGCTCTAGTTCTTAATCCCAAAATACTAGGAAAAAAGTAGTTAGCAGAAATAACTCTTGGAGAGAGTCCTAAATCTGTTATATCTCCAGGTGAGTATTCTGCAGGTTACTTTTTCAAAGGTAAGCTTCAGGGAATCAAGTGTGTGTACACAATATATAAACTTATACATATATGTTTGCATATGTTTTTTTCTGAATGGAAAGTAATTAAGATATGGATTTTCGTAGAGATTTCTGATGGGAGTTATCCTTTGTAGAGCATCTAAGGCAATAGTTCAAGTTATGCAGAAGCGTGGAAAGGTAGTTATTTTTAAGCTAGAGTTGTGTCTTTTGGCATTGTTTTTAGGTCAGGTGCCTAAAATTGTCAAAAGTTTAATTGATTTCTAGAGAGATGTAGAGTGTCCTCCAAAGCACTTTTGCCTATTGATCGATTGATGTTATGTTATATAAACCATGTTTTCTTTTCTGGAGTTCCTTGTGTAGTTTTCCCTCTTTACTTATCTTCTTAAAAGCTTTTATATTTAGTTAGCAAATATAAGATACGAGTTTATATGTTAAAGAAAAAAATTGAATGAGATGTCTCTTTGTTCATGCTTAATTATAGAGTATTTCTGTTTCATATTTTTATCTTGATATTTATATTTTTATCTCCATCTGTTTTCTCTCAGTGCAATTAAGTCTAAAGGGGAAAAAACAACTGATAAGCCTTATAAAAAAACCAACTTGCTGTTTTGGAAGTCTTCACAGTTATATAATTGGCCCAATATGTGTAAAACATCCATCAACTTAAGGGCAGGAAAGTAAGTAGTAATCTTAGCTGAGAATTATCACTTAGTTATTACTTATTTTTGAAAAGTCCTATAAAAGGGGTAATTGCAGAGAGAATGTCTGCAATTATAATCTAGATTTTGATATGAGAAATAGGCTTGCTGATTATAGGTTTTCAGGTAGATATTTAAGTAGTAATTAAATTAATCTTATATTCTCACCTATTCTGAAGTCTGAATAGAAATAATACAGTGCTAAAAATAAAGACTTCTGAGAATTAATGGATTAGCTACGCGTTCAGTAGCACTCTCTGAACTGCTTTAACAAACACAAGTTCAACTTCACATGTCCCTCTGCTTCCCCGTTATTCTATTCTTCAAGAACATTGCATTTCCTTTGGAAGATATTCATTCTTCGGATCACAGAGGTAATATTAATATTGGCTTCTCTCTATGCCCCATTTTTGCTTCATGTTCTTCTGTAATCTTGCAAGATAGAATATAAACAAGCAAGAATTTTCACTACCTCGGAGATGGATGCCATCTGACCAAACACTCTCTGCCACCTTTATACCTGCCCATTCCCTACCAGTTTTTTCTCAGTCCCTTCTAACCTGTCGTCATAATCTCCATTAAGATGGGTATTTGACTCATCCAGTATCCTATCTTAATGTGTTTTGTTTATTTTTATAAAGAATCGCGTGCGCGCGCGCGCACACACACACACACACACACACACACACCCCTCCATTGTACTCCTGCAAAGCATCTTCCTTGTTACTAACTGGAATTAGCATATCTCTGAAATGATACATTCAGAAGTTCCACTCACTTTACAAAGTTTTATCCTCCTCTTTTTTCTACTAAATGCAGTCTACTGCCCTTTACATCTTTTGAACATTTGAAAAAATTTTCCTAGTTATCTGGCTTTTTGTACTCTTATTTCTCTTTATATCTAAATTCAGGGTCAGTCATTTTTACTTCTTTTAATAGCTTGCTCGATTCCAAGCTTTCTCTTCTCCCTGGAAAAATTTTTGCTCAACATGTCACCAACTATAAAACTGAATCAGCCTAAATTATAGTATCTCCCATTTCAGTTCTCCAGTTTATGGGTGCTACTTGAGGGAGAAAGTGGGCCTAGATTACCTGGCGGCAAATTCTTTGCAGGTATGTATCTCATGTAATTTTCATAACCTCCATGGAAGCTATTGTTATCTTTTTCTAGATTTAAAAGAAAAAAGATGTAAAGTTGGGTTTGACCCCGGCTTTCTGATACATGATAGCACAATGGATGCAGCGGTTTCAAATGTCACATCTGGCCCATTAATCTTTCTTAGAGAAGAAAGTCTCCCTCTCTTGTTGTCAAAGGACTCCCTCAGGGTTTCACTCTGGACCAGGTTTAAGCCAGTCTCCATAGCAATTCCTAGGGCCAGAGTAACAATGCCAGCCTCTAACTGGTTTGGGCTTGAGGTTTGGCAATCACAGGATAAGGTTGTGAGATTTTGCCACTTGTTTTAGGCCAATTAGGGTCCACATGTGTAGTTAACTTATAGCAATCTATCCCGTCTAGTCACCAGGACTGCTAAACTGTGCAAGAAGTGGGAAACAGATGCTGGGGAAGCAGTTGACAAGAGTTGGTTATAGTGGCTAATATTTTTATTCAGTATAAAGGTTTTCTCACATTTTCAAAGTCTAATAGTTTATTTCAGATTTGGTTACAGAAATTTTGAAAAGTTAATCATAGAGAAGACAGTCTGAAATCAACAATGGAACATTTTTGCAGTGTTTACTTTCTTTAGAAGCCTCATATGGGAGTAGGGAAGGTATTATTATAGTAATTCCAAGGTAAGGTTTTATGAGCCATATAAACTGGAAGATCAAAATGCAAAGTAATTGAGACTATATGTGGAACTGTAGCTAAAGTGATTGGCCAAGTAGTCTGGCTGATGGCAAGGAAACGAGGCCAGGAAATTATTTGAGGGGTCAAGTTCATAGTTCTAAGGATGCAGGAGTGCAAAAGTTACAAGGAGTTATAATCAGAGGATGGGGTATTAAAGTTTGATCTTCCTGATGTGGCAATGTTTCAAGCAATGACAAGGTCCTGTGGTAATTGAGTACAGATGTAAAGAGGCCATGAGCTAGATAGGATGTTTAATGGACCATCAACATGAACACTGAAATTTACAGCAATAATGGAGAATAAGTTTACTTTAAGCCAGATGTCAAATTCATCAATATAGAAAGTGACTTTGGAGTTAAGTGATTAACATGGATCCAAGTACCTAGATGGCAAGGCTGTTGGAGAAAGAGGAGTGGTTGTTAATGATCTAGAGTAATATATTAGTGCGGAAGGTGTAGAAAGGATTCAGGAAAATGCTGACTCTACTTCCTTTCCCTGATATGCAGAGGTAAGAGGAGAAGGCACAGAATCCATCTGAGTTTATGATAGAGATGACATAATCGAGGAAAAGCTATGGGACTAGGTTAGCAGGTCCAGAAGTGTGATAGAAAAGGGTATGGGAAGGGATTGGTGAGAGTGATGTGGGAGAGCGATACTAAAGCCACTTGGTTATGGATCGTGGACTTGAGAGGGATAGAGTTATAAAATAGACAATTAGACTTTTCATTCAGGTTTTCTCTGGTGTGATTAGAGACTATTTTCGTTTTTCTTTTTTTCTTTTTTTTTTTTAGTGTTATCACTGGATATTTCTCGAGCCATTCCTCCTCGACCACCTCATAAATTAAGCTACTTGCTATTCTCCATCACCTATTTACGCCTGCCTCTGCTCATGTGTATCTAGTACAAAATCTACTTTTCCAGAAATGTCTCTTTTAATCTATCTCAACATCTAATTTTCATATCCAATAAGACGTGTCAACCCTCACCTCCTTCAGGACGTTTTCCTTCATACATTTGTCCAGATATGTACTCTCTGTTTTACTTGGCGTGACTTTTAAGATGCTATTTTATTTTGTGTGTATTTATGGTAGGAGTGCATATTTCCTGTACTATCTAGCATAATGTTTTGCCCTTTGTCTAAAATATCTTGTTGAATTATGACAGTCAAAGTGACTCCAAATGTAATGTAGGAAGAAACCGCTAGACTCCAGGAGTTTTAATCTGTGTGTTGAAATATTCCTGATTCGGTTCTTCAAGCAACAGGATCAACTTTCTAATAATTATTTTTATTCTTAGTAAAACTGTAAATTGAACTTAAGACATTCTATTCATCTAAAAAGTTGGATTTATTACCCCTTTTTAAATGTCACTGCTTAATTTCAGTTTCTGTCACCTTTAGCTGCCTATATTATACTGTCTGGTATAAAATCACCCCCTCCCTCCCTTTTTTTTAGAAGGGGCAAGGATTTCCTCTAGCTATTTTTTAAATCAAAGAAGCCCTCAGCTATAGCCCATGTATCAGCTTCTTATTTTCTTCTTGGAGAGTAAGCTTCTTTCCTTTCTTGGACTCAAACACTATTGAAACTACCCAGCAAATAAAAAGCATAGTTAAATGATGACTGGAATATCCATATAAGGTTTATATTTGCTACCATAGCAACTATCAGCAGTTGCATTGTCTCTCACTTTTGAAGCTTCTAGCCCACATGAAAATGTTTGCTGTAACTTTCTGTATGGAAAGTTATGGCTCTCTCCCTGTTTCATATGAAGAGTTTTGTCTGTTGTTATTTTTGCTTAAAAACAAAGAAAACAAACAAATGAAAAACCCCAACTCTTTAAATTTTTGACTATTTCATTTCATTTGTGGGACTCTCTAGAAGTATTCTCATGAGTGTCCAAATACTCTTTCTTTTATATCTATTTACTCTTTATAGTCATTGTTTTAAAAATAATTTGTTGACTCTTTTAATACTAATGGAATTGAAAAATGAAAATGAGACATTTGTTGCCCTACAAGATTCCACAATATAGGAAAGTAAATAGACAAATGCATAATAAGTATCATATAGAGCTGTGACTGGCCTCCTCTAAGTGCTTAATGAACACAGGACAGGGGACTAAAGTGTTCCAGTGGAAGGAAGAGGGGGGGAGATTTGGCGTTGTCTTTTTAAAGGAATTAACATTAAACTGGCCTTTTAGAGATAACCAGTGCTTTAGATGATGCATATGTACACATCTCCAAGGAATTCACCGAAGCAGCCATACAAAATAGTTATGTATGTGGATTGACAACCTTCTATATACATCAGCAGCATATAAGGAACTTGTGGGACCAAAGAAATATCTATGAATTTTTCTTTAAAGGAAGAAACTTAAAAGTTAGAAACAAAATGCAGTCACAATAAAAGAACAAGCAGACAATCCAGGATTATAAGCAGAGCAGGTGTTTATCGAGTGACTTCTACGTGCTGTGCCTGTGGTGATAGCACTCCTTTCCTTGAGAATCTTGAAGTCTATTTAAGAATATAGAGCATGCATAAATTAAAACTTAGTATTTTAGTCAGTTCATAAAGTTAATATGAATAAAGTCAGAGTTAAGTGCCGTGAACACTATGAAATGAGAAAAATCATTATGGGTTGAGAGAAAGGAAGTGTGAGGTGATAGCAGTCTGCTTGGATCTGCTGCTGCTTCTGTCTAGACCCTGATCTTGCTGCCTATTCCTCATGGCTTGGCATCTGCAGAGAAAGTAAGGCAATGCTCAGTCCCATCACGAGTGGTCGGTCAGTGGTTTCAACTTCATTCTTATTTCTTGCTTATCATATTAAAATGTCTGATATCATCATCTCTAAATCTTGTGCGTGTTTGAAAAGTCTGAGACGAAGGAGATTTTTAGTATTTGGTTCTGGCCAGCCCACCTAGGGAATATGTTCCTGACACTGCTGATTTACTGGATTGCCTTTGTCAGAGCCTCAGCCCACAACCCAAAAAATGTGCTTCCTGCCTTTCTGAAAGTCCTTTGGGATTTTGGCATTTATTGTAAGATTATTGCTGTGGAAGTCCAAAAATACATAGTCATGATAGCCACATACTAAAGGCTTAATCTTCCCTATATCTAATAGAAGAAAAATATGTTGGAAAACTAGACAGTCTGCTGAACTATTGATAACATTTTAAACAGAAATCATTTTAAGTATATCTTTCCTTGGGAAAGTTATTATTATTTTTTAGGTGATAAAACTTTACTTGCCATGGATTTTTTAAATATTTCAAAGACTAATACTTTAAACTTTGTTAAACATTATTTAATAATTGATATATTAGTAGATATACTTATAATCTAATTGCTATTGTAAAATATAAAACTTTAATCACAAATCTGCTTGTTATAGTAATAGCAGTATTAAAATATGTTTTTAAAAAAATTGTCGTAAAATAAACATGATGTAAAATTTACCCTTTTAACCATTTGAATGTATATAATACAATAGCATTTAATACATCTACAGTGCGTGCGATCATCACCATTATTCAGTTACAGAAGATTTTCATCATCCCAAAAGAAAACCTATACCTACTAAATAGTCATTTCACATCCCCTCTCTTCCCGCCCCTGGCAACCACTAATCTGCTTTCTGTTTGGTTTTTGATGTCATAGTTTGCAAAATAATGGAAATACGCTGGCCCGATTTTTATTGCTCAGATTATGTAGTGTATAATAATACTTTTCTACTGTTTGTTAGACTAACAATTCACAAAATTAAAAATAAGTAATAATAGTATCATAAAGGTCAGGCATTTTCTTAAGATTTCATAATACTGAGAATTAACTACTTTAATCACACTAGCCATTAAGAGTAGTCACAGTTTTGTAATCTTGAAATGTCAAATTGTGAAACAAAAATAAAAGGCAATCCAAAGTAACAGGGGAATTAAAAGTATTGTCTAAATAAAAAGTGTCCTAAATACAAGGATAAAAATTCCCTTTTCTTCTACTGGATAGTGTTATCTGAGACTAAATTAAAAGCACCATTAAAAATAATGCATTGCTTTGTTCAGTTATAAACTTATATACATTGATAATAATGTCATGTATTACTTAGAAAGGCATTTTTATATTTTCTCTAAAAAGCAGTAGTTGGGTTTGAATATCCTGTTATACTCTTGATATATGTTGAGAATAGATCTATTTTATTGGTTTTCTCTGTACATATAGTTCCCTTTGCTTTTTTCTTTTCTTTTTTTAACGCTTTGAGTACAGAGTGCATATAGATAAGCTTTTTCACAGATGAGACTCTTGAAACAAAATCAGGTTGATAGAGCCAGAGGAGAGAAAGAGCAATTAGGGAGATTGTTTTATAAACTATATAAATGTCTAACCAATGTACTGTATACTTGAAACTAATAATAACTTAAAATTTAAAAAAAGGTATTTCTGAGATGTTTTAATGAACTGATTAGATATAATAATAGCATGTTTTAATATATTACTGTAGGATAAAGCACTCACCATTTTTTATTAAAACACACATACCACTATATGAGATACCACTATTTGCTCACTGAAATGTATAATTTTCAAAACTGACAATACCAAAATTTGAAGGGATGTGGAGCAACTACAGATCTTGATGGGAATGTAAAATAATACAAGCACTTTTGGATACAAATATAAATAGCAACTTTATTCATAATAGCCCAAAACAAGAAAACCTAACTGTCCATCAATAAATGAAAAATTTATGCAAAAAAAAAATTTCTGATCCAAATATTAACATGGATAAATCTCAAAATCATTTTACTGAGTGAAAGAAGCCAGGCACAAAATATAACATACACTATGGCCCCAATTACATAAAATTCTAGAACAGCAAAACTAATCCATAGTAATGAAAAGTCAGTCAGTAGTTGTCTGGGGTGGGGACTGATTGCAAAGAGGCATGAGGGAAGGTTTTGGGAATAATGTAAATGTTAATCTTGATTGTGATGGTAGTTACATTATGTTAAAACCTATCAAACCACATACTTTATGATATGTAAATCATATCTCAAGAAAGTTGATGAAAATAAATTTTAGATTTCTAAAAAAGTAACTCAGGATGATGATTTAATTTGGAGCATATTTAGAATTAAATATGACTTTAATTTTAGTGGATAAGCCTGCAGGTCTGACATAAGACAGCTTGGGTTCAAATCCTGCCACCCAGGTATACTATGTCATTGATGAGCTTCTAGGTAGTTATTATCCTTCAGTATCTTGTAAATAGGCAGAATACCAGTTTGCAGAGCTGTGAGAAAGAATGAAACAGTCCCTGAGAAGCCCTTTACAAAGAGCCTGGTGTGCAATAAGTAACCTAAGCTGCTGCTTAGAACCCTGATGATACCAAAGCGTTCTTTATCTAAAAGTTAAAATGTTAGCCCAACATTCTACAACTTGATAGTAGCAATTTTATTTTTAGTGACCTTTTACAAAATCCATCTTCTCTCCGTAAGTATTCATGTACTTTTTATTTTTTCCTTTGGACATAGGCCATTACTGTGCTGTTTTTGTCATATGGATATGAAACGCCTAGAAAAGTCTTTTTGATAAAAATTGTCTAATAAATCAATGCAAAGAAGATAAATATATGTTTTTTCTACATAATATTCATTGTGATCTATGTACATGCTTTAGCATCTCATTTTTGTGCTTTTGATGTGTAAAGTGGTAAAAATTAAATAATTAAAATGCAACATTATGAAATTTAGAGTATTACAGAGGGAAATACATTACTCATTGCTGGTGAAATTCTGAAAGGGTATGTGTGTATTTAAAATTCTCTCAGGATGAAGGAAACGCCCAGGGGAAATTATGGCAAGATATTCTTAAAGGGTGCCTGTTCTAGAGTTTGACCAAATGGAAGAGCAAATTATTGACTAAGAATTATATTTACTCCTTGCCCAGAGGCCTCACAAAGTGACAGCATGTTTTCATGAAAAGACAGCATCTCTACTGTGTCTGTTATTTACTCTGCCCTTTGGATTTCCACCTTGCCCATCAGAGACACTGGCAGCACCACCCAGGACAAACATCATTTCCAAATAAGGCACAAATTTAAAAACGCACTAAAGTTGAATGGCAGGTACAGATACAGGAGTCTTGTTTTCAGTCTGTACTTTGTGGTGATAATGTCTATGTCTTTATAAAGCTCATAACCCAATATCATGGGAGCCAAGGAAAATAATAGTTTGTGCTTCTATTAATGTTTAATTATTCATTATTTTCCAAAAGGAAGCTACACTAAAAAAGTTGGTGTAGAAAAAGCACTGGTGAAAGATCTCAAAACTTTTCCATTTGACTCACTCAGAATCCTTTAAAAAATGTGTATCTTTAAGTTTAAATAGACTAATAACTTTAAATTTCTAACTGATTATATATACATATATATATATTTTTAAGGAGAGATTGCATGTAATTAATTTCACTTTCAAAAGTATTTACTACATAGGCCTGTTTATGTTTCCTTTTGGGGCATTAGAACATTCCATAATTGTTAGCTATTTCTATGCCACAGGCACTGTGCTGAGGACTTTTTTGTATTAACTTTTTTATTTTTCACAATAAACCTCTGAGTGTGCATTATTGCTGCCCCATTTTACAGACAAGGATCTGAGATAGAATGAGGGTAAGGACCCTGCCCTAGTCGTACAGCCAGTTAATAGCTAAGCCGGGAATCAGTCCATAGTCGGCCCTGTCTTAGTAGATTGCCTCATAGTTAGCAAAAGTAGTGCTTTGCTTGAATTGTAGGATAGACAAGTGATGCTGTAATGGTGTATCTAAGCTACAAAAGGAATCAGGGTAATCATATCATATTTTACCTTTTAAAATATAAAAAAATGCATGAGGCAAATTTTGTTCTCAGGAGGCCTCATTTTGGGCCTATGTACAACATGAGACCATTCCCATAGATGGAGGCCTAACCTGTGTTTCCTACTTGCATATCTCTCGTCTGCTTTTCATTTTGCATCTGCCCTAGGGGAGCTCTACCACCTTAACTCTTCCTCTCCTCCTACACTGAATTACTGAGACAGTTGCTGGTGAAGGATCCCTGGTCTTTGTGGTCTCTGTTGCAGGAGATGAAGAGCTTTGTTGGTATAGGAGCTCGCAGTGGACCCTCCCTGCTCTGATGAGACAGTCTTGCCAGGGCCTGAGTGTCTGTGGGAGGCTGGGAGAGATCCTGCAGTGAAAAGACTGACAAGTTATCTCTTCTCAGAATTTAGATTCTGAGGAAGGGCATGGTTTTGGGAGGACAGCCAGAAATAATTAAAAGAAAAATAATACTGCTAAATGCTTTGAAGAGAATTAAAATAGGGTAATTTGTTAGCAACTGGTTTGCTCCTTTAGACAAGATCCCTGTAAGTCTTTAGGAAAAGGTAACATTGAACTAAAATCAAAGAATTCCAGGTCTAGGGACAAGCAAAGGCAAAGCCCCTAAGACCGGGAGGGCTTCGAGATGACAGACCTACAAGAAAATCAGTGATGTTAGAGCACAGTGGGTCAATGAAAGGGGTGTGGGAGACAGATCAGGCCAAGCTGACTGGGTTTTATTCACCAAGGTGAGGGTTTTGGAATTCATTCTTAGAGCCATAGGAGGCCTTTGGAAGATTTAAACCAGGGAATGAATTGACAGAGTTTATATTTTAGAATGATCACCACTGAAGGTTTTGGAGGAGGTTGGGTTGTCGCATGAGAGCAAAGGTGGGATGACTGTCATGATAGGGTAGGTGGGAGGACATGGTAGGTTGACCTGAGATGGTCGTAGTGGAGATTAAGTGTACTGATTTAACTGTTTTGGACTGAATGAGGGCAGTGAGTGAAAGAGGAATCAAAGTTAATTCTTAGGTTTTTGGCTTATGTGAGGCTGTTTTTTTTTTTTTTTTTGAGATTGGGGAGACTAAAGGATGAGAGGTCAGTTTTAGCATGGTCAAGTTCGAGATGCCTAATAGACAGCCAAGAAGAGCTCTAAAGAAAATGGGCAGTAATATGCCCTAGGCAGGGTGACCATGCAATTGATTATGCAACCTGGGACAACTTTGAGAGTAAAAAGGGAGCGTGGTGGAATTCGGGTTTTAAATATTAAAGCAAGGACCACAGAGGCAAATTGGGACTTTCTTGGCAAACTGGAATGTACTACATGTAGGAGTCTGGTTCCAAGCAAAGATTTCAGGATTGACAATATCAGCTGTTTAGAGTCCTGTTAAAAAGTCAAGAGATAAAAACAGAGGTCTGTTTTTCAATATCCAGAGCAACATGAGGGTCATTGATGCTAATAAAAATATAGGACAGCCTCAGTGGGGTTAGGGTATGGTAGCCAGATGGGAGTGGACTTGTGGGCAGATATGAGGTAAAGAAGTAGGTTTGGAAACTACAGACACCCTTTTAAAGAGGTTTTGTTGTGGAGGGGGATGTAAGGGAAAAATAGCTAGAGCTCTGTAAAAGACCACTAAGTCTTGTAAAGACTGGAAAGGAAGTCCCAGTGGAAGTTCTTGTTTTATTTTCGGCCATAGCTGCATTGGAGTCAATATTCTATTATTGAAAATAATAGATTATGTAATTTTGGACCAAAGTTTCTATTGCTGTTACTTGAATATTCTATATTTGATTTTGAACATTATAAAACAAATCTGAATTGTTACAGAGATGAGCTTTGATTTATGAAAAGACTGACTATAAAATCTAGGCTTTCCAATTCCACTTCATTCATTTTAGGGCCATATCCTTCTTGATTAGTAGGGGTGCAGCCATGCAACTCAAGTACCAGCTTCTGTTGGCTGCACTGAGGTTTCGAGTGTGGAAAATGAGGTTTGCCTTGAACCAACAGGGAAGAGTCTGGACGTCTGCAGGGACTCACCTGTTTTCTTTTTCTTTTTACAAAATTAAGTGCCTGATCTTTTTTCTGAATTTTATTTTCATATATCCAGCTTTCTTCAAATTATCATCCTACAAATAATTTTAAGATTTTTCTTTTTCTTTAATATTATTCAGATGTGTTTCTTAACACTAACATCTACTGATTAACTAAATTATATAGTGAGGTGTTGCTTAAAAATTTTTTAAAATTTTGTATATGTTAAGAATCTGTAAGCATTGTTAACTTTATAAAGAGGACAAAAACATTGAATTCTTTAAGTTTTTAAATTTCTTGATAAGGAGCTACTTTTTAAAAAAACTGCTGTGTGAAATACATCCTCTTCAGAAAAAGGACCTGTGAAAATGTTACGTGACGGTTCCTGGAATGATTTTGTAAGACTGGTGAATTCCTTCTTTTACGTGTTTGCCAGTGGTAAGAAGTGCCTGGCACTAACCCACACAATAAGCAGTAGAGTTAGTAACAGAACAGGACAGTTGGTTTATCATTCTCCAAGAGTAAATAGCCAATGGAATGGTACCATTTTAGAGAGGCTCTTTGAAAGAATTGTAAGTATATATGATTTGTAAACTTAATTTAACATTTTCTAATCATCTGCTTTTAAAATGCTCTAAATTTTTTGAACTGTTATTACTGAAACATTTTAATATGTTTGTGGACTATGTTAGTCAAAATTTTTATAGCAAATCATGAAGAACTCTTGATTTTGTCAATTGATATTTTGGCGAGTAAATTATATAATTTATTTTCCTCAACACATTAAATGTCTGCAATAATGTAGTTTATGCTTGTTAGAGGAGAAAAACTTTTAAATATAATACTTTATTAAGCTCTGTGTGTATATAAAATGACTTACTGCAGTTTTTATTCGTTTGATATACTTTCAAGCTTTAATATGTGGTGAATCATGAATATTTCAATAAACAGTATGATGATTACTCTTATCTAGGGCTTTCACTTTTACCAAGTACCAATCGCTATCTTTTTTAATACAAGAACCCTGTAAAACAGACTTTGGATATTTTCTTCATTCAATATTATAAATAAGTAAATTGAGATTCAGAGGTATTAAGTTACTTAATGAAGAAATTGAAGCATTTTTATCCTGAGATTGGTACTCTTTCTCCTGTACCATAGGATCTTCTTTGTATTAACACTCCCTTAGGTAGTGAATAAAAATAGCATTTAGTGAAATTTACCTGAATTAAAACAACAACAGTAGCAACAACAACAACAACAAAATGAATCTTTAACAGAGTATAATATTAACTCTTTCAGCATAACAGTGGGTAGAAGTTTGCTAGTGGAAATTCGAGCTTGACTGGTCTTTGATTACATATGACTTTGCTTACTTAACTAACCAAAGAACACAATCTGACTCATAACTTTGCTTACCATACTGTACTTCTTTTGTAAAAATGCGTGTGCTAAACTTTGTTCTCTTTTTAAAGAAAATGGTAACATCATCCCTTAAATAGATGCCTGGCATTATGTAATTTTAGATGAAATGTGAAAATGAGTCTTTTTATGTATGTTAAAATTTTGGGTAGCACGTCTATGGATAATCAAAATGCCCCTCAAATTGAAATTTTAGTTGGTTTCTATTGAAGGTTTGATGACTTGAAAGAAATAATGAGGTAAAGAAAAATGTGAGCTAACGTTGTCTTACAGCAGAAAGTGCTTTTGTTTTCCAGCTTTATTGAGATATAATTGACATATAACATTGTGCCAGTATAAGGTATACAACATGTTGATTTGATGCACTTATATATTGCAAAATGCTTAGCACCATAGCTTTAGCTAACACCTGCATCACATCACATAATTGCCATTCTTTTTTATGGTGAAAACATTTAAGATCTACTTTCTTAGCACCTTTGAAGTATATAATATAGTATTATTAACTATAATCACCATACTGTACATTAGATTCCCCAGAACTTGCATCTTATAACTGGAGGTTGGTACTCTTTGACCAGCATCTCCCCATTTCCCCCACTTTTGAGCCTCTGGTAAACACCATTCTACTCTGTTTCTATGAGTTCAGCTCTTTTAGGTTTCATATATAAGTGATATCATACAGTATTTGTATTCCTCTGACTTATTTCACTTAGTGTAATGCCCTCAAGATCCATCCATGTTGTTACAAATGGCAGGATATCCCTGTTGCTCATGGCCAAAAAGTGTATGTGTATATTCTGTATATTTTCCACAGTCTTATGTATACTACTATAATTTGAATATTAACATAATACTAATAGGAATATAATTTGTGTATATAACATATTGTTATTTATTCATTTGTTGTGGAACTCTTAGATTGTTTCTATATCTTGGCTACTGTGAATGATGCTTTTATAAACATGGTAATGTTCATTGCTTTGATATCGTCTATTTATTTCTTTTGGACATGTACCTAGAACTGGGACTGCCAGATCATATGGTAATTTTATTTTAATTTTTGAGGATCTTCCATGTTATTTTTCATGGCTGTATCAGTTTACTTTCCTACCGACAGTGCATGAAAGTGTTTCTTGTAACATAGATTTTTAATATTTAAAGAAGTGATAAAATTACAAAAACCTTAGAGAGTGGAGGAGAAATAACAATTGTTTATACCTAAGTGCTCAAATTATAAATCAAGTTGCTATTAAAATATATCTAAAGCCTGGAAAATAATTAGTTCAATAGAAACAGTGTTATATTTTTTAAAGAAGGTATTTCTAAATACCTTATAGAAATCTGACTTGCATAATTTAAATTTAGTTTTCCTGCAGAAATAAATACGTGAGGTATTTTTCGAATTTTACTCACAAAGAAACCTTATGACATTTAAGGTTCATATAAATTATAACAACAGAAATTGCAATTTCACCAAATTTTAATGATCAAAAAGATATATCAAGTTATTTGTCTCTGGTTATTTGCTACTAAGCACACACTGAGGATAAAAACTAAACAAATCCATTTATCCATGTCTCGCATAAGGTCAGATAGTCGAGCTATACATAGGCAGATTTAATGATGCCATTAATAAGAAAGAGGAGAATGTACCTCTGAGGTATCTTGTTTAGTCTCACTAAGCATATATTCTTAAAAAAACAAATTGCCGAACCAGATAAAATAAGGAAAAAACTAAGGTGAGTAATAAAATTAACACAAACTCATTATACATTGAACATTAAGAGTATAATTATATTCCAATTTCATGTTTGGAATGATTATGCATTAATCTTTAGAATTAAATATGGATGAGTGCTTTCTACAGAATCTTGGAATTATATACCTATAACTTTAAACGAAATGTTTGGAAACCTGTCACTCTTTAACCTTGTCAAAAGAAAATAGATAGCTATTCATACAAAGACAAATGTGATGGTTATTTCATAAACCGTATGTTTAGGGAGATGTACAACTGGAAACTCATCCTTTCTAAACCCCATTGTTTCAACCTTCCCACAGTGCTGTGCCTGATAGTGATACCACCCACCCATCTTTTTTGTTGTTAATGTTCAGCCTATTGTCAATTATGCCATACAACACTTAAATCATATGGATAGCCCACTGATAATTCTAATCAGTGATTGTGGGGGTAACTTGTTTGTTAAAGATTTTCACTTGTAAAATGTAAGTTCATTTTTTTCAAAAGAAAACCTCTAGAAAACGATGTAAAACTTGTTTAAACAACAATAAAAAATTGGATGCAGTATTAAATTAATGACTGGTTACATTTTGGGTTTTATTTGTTTTTGAGAATTGCTCTTATGGAATCACATAAAGATGATTTTTCAGTTTTCATAGTGAGTTGGCAAAAGGTTAGGTTGATGGTCAAAGTCAGCTGTCATTTCTTGAAATGTACGTGTATTATTTTTCATTAAATTCATGAAAATAAACAATAGTCCATTAAAAAGAAATGGTTAAAATAAATGATTAGTTTTACTTTCGAGATACAATATGTATAACATTTTTTATCTGTTCTAGTTTTTATCTTTTACTTTTTAAATTTTCCTTAAGAAAAGTAGAAGGAGATTATGAAAATAGAATGAGAATAACTTGAGTGGTGTTTTTGGAATTGTGAGGACAAAAAGTAGAAGGTAATGATCTTTTTGTGAGAATATTGCAATAAATATATCTGATTGGTTTTTATTTTCAAATCAAAAAGGCAATGCGTAAGTTATTATTTTAACTCCTTTTTTCTTGGTATTCATAATAAGAGGACCACACCTATTATACCAGAATTCTTGTGCTAAAAAAGTTATTCTAATGGCTTTGATATTCTAAGCTATTTTTGAACAAAATCTTTGTTAAGACCTTGTGCTGTATTAACCACCAGTACTTGGCATGTTATGTATGCCTTTGTTTCTTAGGTCCACCTATTTCCTCAGGGAAAGTTTGCATAAATGAGACTACTGTATATTTCTTTGTCATTTCCTTCTGTTGTTTCTTGGGAGGAAGAATTGCAATAGATTTTACAGTATTTCTATACTAAATTAGCTACCTTTCTGAGGAACTGAAATAAATGGTAGCTGGGGGGGGGGGGCGGCAAGAATAATATTGTGGGTTGCCTAAACCAAACAGATGACACAATTTACTTTTCAGAATGTGTGTGATTTTCTTTGAAAAGACTAATTATAGTTTTATAGATCATGAAAACATGGTTCTGATGAATGAGTCTTTAGCATACACATGTCTCATGGCTTTTTTCTAGTGAGTCAGTTCTTTTAGCTGTTATTTCAGGGAAAATAACATTTTATTTGTTGAATAGATTCACACGATGTTGATTTTTTTTTTTTGGTATATATATATTTTTTAATCTGTCACTCCAAATAGAATTTTAAGATCTCAAATTGTTGTTTCATCAGTGCTGGAAATTCAGTAACAGCATGGCATGGGGGAAAGGAAATGACCTTGGATTTAAAACCTAGATCTGCAGTTTACTGTGACTGAGGATGAATAAATTACCCTTTTGGGAATTCTTTATGCTATGAAATACAGACACCAGCAACTCACAAGGTTGTAAGAATTAACTGTAAGGTATACATAATTTCCCACCCATGGTAGCTTTTAGTAAATTGCACTATTGATGATGTTATGGGTGCTCCGCCGGTGCTAATTGATCAAACTGAACAGAAAAGGAGAACAAGGTAACATTTAAGGCTTTTTATGTGTAGTTGAGTAAAATTATATGTAACAAACTATGAATTTTTTGAGTACAGAAACTGTTGTATTTATTTCTCTACCCAAAGCCAGTGTAGGTGCTCTCTTTTGTGGGAGTACGTGTGAGAGAACTCCTGTTTCTTCACCTCCTGGTTCTTTCCTATATTATCATTACCTTTTACTCTGCCCAATTACTCTATTAAGTGAACTCATTTTAGTTAATCTATAATTTGACTTTTTTCATAAAAAGAAATATAAAATATGTTGTTATTTGCTGATCGGGAAAGAACATATATAAAATAATTTCTTTGGGAGAGTTGTCAAACTAATAGTGTAAGAAAATATAAGTAACAAATAAATGACTACAGTATATTGAGGAGGAAGAGGAAACACTTTTAATGAGATATAGATGTTAGAAATCTTAATGATTACTTCGTTATTTTTATCCATTGGTGGAAGACAACCAGATTTTTATATGATTGAATATAACTTAGTTCTTCCTCAAGTTCTTGTTTTCTGAGACTCAGAGTCAAATGCTAAAATTAAACCATTATTTCACACCAAATACATCAAATGCCCTTTCCCAGAGTGCATTTAAGAAATTAGTATTTTTTTAATTGAGAAGACATTTGAGCACGTGACTGTGTGTGTGTGTACCTGAGAGAGAAATTTCATTTATTTGACAATATTTTATCTTTTTTTGTGTCAAGAAATATTCTAGATCCTTCAGGATATAGTACTAAACCAAAGAGTTAAAGTGCTTGGACTCAGTGAGCTTCCATTCACTAATACAAGTTCACTAATCAGTAGTCATCACTAGTCAGAATTGTGAACATTTACAATAAGCCATTTGAATGTTATCGTCACTGTATAAAAAGTATATTGTGCGTAAACAGGAATTTCTTTGCTTAGTATGCTATCATGTGCTTGCAATTAATAAATACCTATAAATTAAGGAAATTGGAAGACCAACTCTTTTCACAATATCCTTTGGCAATAAATATTATTTGGTTTTTAATTTCATTGTGACTTTCAGTTCTAAGGGCACAAATAAGATTTTCTAACAAATTTGTTTTACTTTTATTAAATTATTTTATGTTCTATGGGAATGACAATAGTCATGAAAGCATTTAATTAATAGAAATGGGACAGTTCCAGACAATTTCTTCCCTAGACAAAAGTGATTATTTCTACAGAAAGATAAAAATGATGGTTTCTGGATAGTTCTATGAATGTATTTATACCTTAATACTGCTTAGATTATTATTCTCCTGAGAGAATTATTAATATCATTTCTACATGTGTGATCTGATCCATGGTATTTTCATTTTTTGCTACCTTCCTTATAGAATTAAGAGGTAAATTAAGAGGTAGCTGGTGGGTTTTCTCTTGGTCTGCATGTATTTAGACTAACTAAAAAAATCAAGTTTGGGGCCACGATTTCTTCAAGATTTATTTGTCAGTGTGTGGATCCAAGTCCTCTAGCAATCCAATGTCTGGTAATACTGTGGAAGCTCTTAAACTTCTATCAGCTAACTTACTGGATCAAATAATATTTCTAGTTTCTTAGTAAAATATACTGAATGGCTATCCTTGGCAAATGAACCTCCGAAGCCACTTTCTGGATTGCCTGCTTCTGCCTCCTCTTATAATTTACCAAAAATTTGTTTCGACTATTTCCTAATCTATTAAGGCCTGTTTTTAAATTACTTATTGTAATAGTTTAACTATTATAAAATATGATTTTAATTCAATGAGAGTGGTTTCTATAAAAACAGTTAAATACTTCAGAAAGAATATTTGGTGAGCTACCTCCCCTTGAAAAAATGTACTGTTGAATTATATGTGAATGCGATAACTAAAAGAATGAAATACAATTATAAAAATCAAGTTGCTTTCAAGTGTCTTGAGGTCCTTGGCTCACTTGAAAAATTGGAAGTACCCCAATCAGTAGGTATATTTGCAAATATAAAGCTTTCGCTTAACACCAAAGATCAATGAATGAGTTTACATCTGTATATTTTAAGTTAAAATATTTAAGGTTTACATGAGCTTATGATTTCTTTAAATGATGTTTTAAAGAACCTATTGGTTAGAAATATTAAGATTTTTGTAAATTTGCCTTCCTTTTTGATAATTTTCTTAAATTATTATTCTCAAACTATTCTATAAGATAATGTTAACATTTATTTACGTATTTAAGAAGTCTATTTTTCCTCCAAATGAATTTATTTAAACATGTAAATACAATCCTAAAAATGCTGATGCAGTTTTATATGTGAGTTTAAAAGTAGAATTTTGAACTTTGCATTGTCGCATAAGCATCACTTACGGTAGAATACCATCTCTTCTGGGTTTAGGTAGGAAAATAGTACATGAGTTAAATGTAGTTCTGTTGGGTTTTCATTACACCGGTTACCACTTTCTTTGTTCTATGTGTTGTTTATTCAATAATTTCTATTTTGTATCTTAAACAAATGTTTAATTAAATTTCTTATATATTTAATATATATACACACCTATTGGTTTGTAGTTGAAAGAACAATGGTTTAATGGAAAAGCACTCTTATGATTTTTAAGCTATTTTAATAATACTCGAATGTTTCTTGGATAACCAATTTGTTGTATCTGAGGCTATTTCTGTATACGTTATGCGACTTATAGTTCTTAAATATCCATCCATCAATCTTTCATGAGTATGTTGTAATTTTAAATGCCAATAATTTCAAAAAAGTTTGAGGAATTATGGCTTTAAACTATTTTCATGTGTCTGGAGGGAAGAGGGTGGAATTACACTGAGTAGTAGGAACACATATTAGTTTTGTTGTGAAGTCTTAATGTCATACCAAAAATGGGTGTTTGCGAAGACTTTCATATAAACGTTCATCGTAGCATTATTCACAATAGCCAAGAAATGGAAACAACGTGAGTGTCCTTCAGCTGGTGAATGGATAAATAAAAGGTGGTGTAGTCATGCAATGGAATGCTATTGGGTAATAAGTAGTAACAAAGTACAGACGTGCAACATGCATGTTTCATACATGCAACAATATGGATGAAACTCAGAAACATTTTTGTCAGTGAAAGAAGCCAGACACAAAAGGACACATATTGTATGATTCCAATTATGTGAAATATCCAAAAAGGCAAATATATAGACAGAAAATAGATTGCCTGTGGCTTGAGATGAGTTAGGGTTAGTGCAAAGATATTAGAGAGAAAAATGATGACCTTTGCTTATTTAAAGCACTTACTATTTTATTTCTGTTTGAATTGTATTTTAAGCAGTATAAATGTTTGATTCTTTCCTTAAATTTTCAGGATACTAAGTGGTGCCCTAGCAACCTTAAATGGTGACTGTTTATTATTATTACTAAGAACTCATGGATTTTTATGTTTTATGTGTTTCAGTGTAGTCATTCCTTTGATGTACAAATTGTTCTATATTAGGCCAGTGAGAGCCCTTTCCAATTCCCTCCTGAGTCCTGTGACATGACCTCACAAGTCTGTGATAGCTTCTCTGATCCTAGAACATCTTGTTTGCCAGAAAGATCTTTCATACTTCCTGGCTTACACTTAGAGTCAGCCATTTTTTCAAGGAACCTTGTTTACTTTAGTGAAAAATGTATTTACAGACAGTAAATACATATTCATTGCTAATGGATGAAGAAGACAGTCATGTTCATACTAATGTTCTCAATTCAATGTAAATATACTTATTTGCTTTCTCCTATAATGTATCCATAATAGTTTCAAAATAACTGTAATATCACTATTAATGGTAAGACCCCTTGGTACAGTTTTAGAATTCTTTGTATTTCTATTTGTCTTATCTCATTAGGGATGTACAAAAAAAGAGAAAAACGATTTAAAAAAAAAAACATTTACATGGTTTAAAGACAAAACTGTATTTTTATTACATGGTACACAGAAAGCTCACTTCTCATTCTTTTTCATGACTGTGTAATTCCATAATTTGACATAGCCTACGGTTCATTGATATTTGCTTTATTTTTTGTCTTTTGCTATTAAAAATAATGCTGCAAAGAATAACCTTACATATAGCTTATTTAATAATTTTAGCTGGTATGTCTTTGGGATAGCTTTCTAGTAGTCTTATTACTGGGACACAGGGTAAAGACATATTTGATTTTGCGAGATATTGGCCAGTTTTTCTACTTAGGAAAAATTCCTTCCTTTTAATCTTCCACCAGCAATGGATTAGAGTGTTTGTTTTCCCTTTCTCACAAATAGAGTGTATTGTCAAACTTTGTTGTTTTTTTCAAATCAAATAGTTGAGAAGTGCCTCTTTATATTGCTAAGGATTTTTAAATTGTGTAATTATTTCATCACCAGAGATGTAACCCTCAATGGCAGCAATCAGCTAGCCTTTCCGGTAAAGGGCCAGATAATAAATATTTTAGATTTTATGTGCCCTACAAATTTTATCATAGCTATTCAATCCTGCTGCTGCTGTATGAAAGCATCCATAGATATTATGTAAACAAGTGAGCATGTCAGTATTTTAATAAAACTTTATTTGAAAACTGAGTGATGGGCTGAATTTCGCCTGCAGGCCATAGATAGCTGACCCCTGCTTTATGCCATGTCTGTAAACACAGACAGTTTGAAATGACCAGATACTTTTACCAAGCTATCTGGTTTGTTCTCATATAATCAACTATACATTTAGCATGTTAATTAAATGAGACCTATGGGACTTGGTATATGTTGGATTGATACTAAAACGAAAATGTCTGTTATCTAATAACATTATACTCTTTCCCTAGTTCCCCACTTCCCCTCCTGGTTTTCTCAGGACACTGTTTATTGGATTATGTTTCATCCATGGCAGAGGAGATGACATTACTAGGCAAACTTATATGGAAAGTACATTTTAAGTTTTCATGCACTTGTCTTTGTTCAAACACTCATGCTCATTTGGCTTTTATTTTGCCCAGTGATGCTCATTTTTTGCCAGGTTGGTGGTTGGCGTTGTCACCTGTAGTCAGGAAATATGGTCAGATTAAATAGCCCTTTAGGGAAGGATTAAGGCCATGATCAAAGATTCTTTTGAAGCTGTATTAAACAGCCGAACTACTTGAGCATAATCAGAAAATGACTGCAATTTTTCATCCAAATGAATTTGTTTTTCCACAGAGCAGAGAGAAAGTGAGTTAGCATTTAAGAACTTGCAGCAATTGTTTAAGTTCACTATCAGCAGCCTTTCAGAAATGTTGTTCTAAGACTTGACTTATTTTCTGTTGTATTGCTACATCTCTTCTAATATGATGGGTGGGAGATAGTGGGAAATTGTGACTCATTCCTCTATGAGAAAAGGTAAAAGAGACCTACTAGCTGTTTGATAAGACACCCAATGTAAATATGTAAACCATGGTCTGGGGTTTAAAACAGGCCATTTTACCCATTCCTGTAAATAGTCTCAGGTGGGAGTGATCGAAGGAAGTCTTGGTAGACTTCTTGTGTTTTAACCCTTACTATGTTGTTTATGGAGTAATATCTAGGTTAATATTTTAATATATATTTTTTCTAACAAAAGAAACTTTAAATCAAATGCCGTGTGCGTGTGTGTGTGTGTGTGTGTGTGTGTGTGTGTGATTTGCCAAGTAATTCTTTTATGTAGAAGCGCAATGAGGACCTTTAATAGACATTTTAAAATGTGACCCTTTTTTCTCATTGAGGATATATTTTCCCTACAAGCCCTTGTCTTAATAACCTAGGTGTTTTTCTTATATCTGCATTTTCACTATGTACTGATGTATTAGGTTTGTGTTATGAATAACAGTATATAAATTTTTAAAATAAATTAGTAATTGATTTTATTTGCGTGTCTTTACTGTTATAAATGAGAGGCCTCTTGGCTCAGTTTTATAGTCTGCGAATGAGATTTTGTGTAAGTAGGACTTCTTCAGTGATTAGCCATTATATAGAACACTATGCATTAATAGAGATCATCATTTTTCTTTCTAATACCTTTGCCTTTATTTTATCCAGTGGTTGGAAAATCACTGTAATGTGCTAAATCACTAGTATATATCATCCGGACCTCATATGCAGATCTATTAAATAGGTACAATATAGAGCTCCTCCAGGCAAATCTGTACTAGACACAAGTCCCATAGGTGATACTAATACCCACTGAACTTTAAGAATCATTACCTTAGATATATTTTTATTGTAATTTTTTATTTCTAGATAGTTCGACTTGGAAGAGTTGCAAAAATAGTACAGAGAGGTTCTCTGTGCCCTTCCCCCAAGACTTCCCCAATAAAAATGTCTTATATAACCATAGTACATAGTTAAAACCAATGAACTGACATTGATATAATACTATGAAGTCAGGTACAGACCTTTTCAGATTTTTTCAGGCTTTACATGCATTCTTTATTATTGTTATTATTTGTTTATTTAGATTTATAATTCTATGAAAGTTTACTACATGTGCATATTTGGATAACAGCACCATAATCAGAATACAAAACTATTCATCACCACAAAGGGACTTCCTTGTATTAAACCTTTAGTAGTCAGACCCTGCCTCCAACTCTGGCATCCAGTGATCTATTTTCTATGACTGTAATTTTTTCACTTTGAGATTCATATTAATAGAACCGTACACTATGTAACCCTTTGAAATAGGCTTTTTTTCTTTACTCAGCATAATGCCCTTGAGCTCATCCAAGATGTTAAGTGTATCAGGATTTAATTGCTTTTTATTGCTGAGTAATACTCTGTTGTGTGGATGCTCCACAGTTTGTTTATTCATTCTCTCACTGGAAAACATTTGGGTTGTATCCATTTTGGGGTCATTATGATTAGTGTATTCATGTGCAGGTTTTATGTGAACATTAGTTTTGATTTCTCTCTTGTAAATACCCAGGAATAGATTGCTAGGTCATATGGTATGTGAATGTTTAGATTTGTAGTACTCTGCCAAACTATTTCCCAAAGCGGCTGTATAATCTTGCATTCTTATTATACAAGACACACATGAGAGATCCAGTTTCTCTGCATTCTCATCAGAACTTGATATTATCAGTATTTTGATTTAGGTGTGTAGTGGTATTTCATCAGAGCTTTAATTTACATTTCCCTAATGGATAATGATGTTGAACATCTTTTAACATGTGCCTGTTTGCCATTCTCATATCCTGTTTGGTAAAGGTTCAGACCCTTTGCCCATTTTTAATTGGATGCTTTGTTCGCTTACTGTTTAGCGGGCTCTCTGAATATTCTGGATATAAGTCTTTGTTGGATATGTGATTTGAAAATATTTTCTCCCAGTCTCCCAGTCTTTATCTTTTTATTCTCTTAACAGGGTTTTTCACAGAGCAAAAGTTTTCAATTTTTGATGAAGTCCAGTTTTTTTTATATTTTAAAAAATCTTTTATGGATTTTGTCTTTGGTGTCATGTCTAGAAATCTTTTGCTTAAGTTTTGGTCCAAAAGGTTTTCTCCTATTTTTTGATCTAAACATTTTATAAGTTTATGTTTTATATTTAGATCAACTTTAGATTTAAGTATTTCTAAACCCGGAGGCACGACTTCCTAGCTACAAAATCTGTAGCTAGGAAAATTCGTTTGGAAAATTAATTTCAAGGTCTTTTTTTTATCACTACTCAGTGAATGTTCCGTTTGAATATGATTTACTTCAACATACACCACTCTCTAACATAGATTTAAACTTTAACAGAGATTAATGACTAAATGCTGTTTCATATTTACCAAAATACATATTTGAGAGTAGATTGAGATCTTGACTTGAAAGCAACTTTTGCTTTCATCTTATGGTTGGTTAATATACCAGTGTGCTTCTTCGGCTAGCATATACATACTCACTAGTTAATATGAAAATGTACATATATTTTATTATAATATCCACATTTAATGATTTTTAGTTTCTAACCTAGTATGCTTTAGAAAATTAGAAAACCACACAACTGAGAACATTTTTGTAAAGACTTAATTTTTTAGAACAATTTTATGTTCATAGCAAACGGAAGGTACAGAGATTCTCCATATGTACCCTGCCCCCAGAAATATAGAGCCTCCACTATTATTAATATTCTCCCACCAGAATGGTACATTTGTCACAATTGATAAACTTACATTGACACATCATAGTTACCCAAAGTTCATAGTTTACAGTAGGGATCACTCTTCATGTGGTACATTCTATGGGTTTGGACAAATGTATAAGAACATATATTAAATCATAGTAGATAGAGTATTTTCACGGCTCTAAAAATCCTCTGTGTTCCACATATTCATCCCTCTCCCCGCCACCTCAGCTCTTGGTAATCACTGATCTTTTGATTGTTTCCTGCTTTCCCTTTTCCAGAATATAGTTGGAATAATGTAGTATAATATGTAGCCTGTTCGGATTGACTTCTTGAACTTAGTAATGTGCATTTAAATTTCCTCCATGTTCCTTCATGGCATGATAGCTCATCTCTTTTTAGCTCTGAAAAGTTTTATCTGGAAGTACCGTAGTTTATTGATTCATTCACCCACTGAAGAATATTTTGGTTGCAACCAAGAACTTTTAAAGTTACCATTAGGGGTGAAAATTTTTTTCTTCATATTCATTATTTGTTTCAGAGGACATAATAAAACAATCCCATGGATAATTTTTGTCTTAAATTTAATCAGTAACTTTGTCTTTGAATTTTTGTAAGTATTTACCTCTTGAAAAGGCAGAAATATAACTTTATAACTTAAGGCTTATACTACTTTTTATATGAAAAAGGAAAAAGAGCCCTGAGAAGAATAGTTCTTTCTCCCCATGTTTTTGTTAATCATTTTTGAATTTTTAAATTGTAGTGTCAATCAAATTTTTATTACCTTTTTTGGACTAATTTTCATCAAGCGCCTTGACTGTTCCATCTACATTGCCTGCAAGGTGACAAATACAAAGTGAAAAGGAAGCTTTCAGCAGATGATACTGAGCTAGCGGCCACTGACATTGATTAATTACTGGACAGAAGGCTGTGCACAGAGTAAATGGAGCAGCAACTGAGCACTGGGACACGGTTTCGGAGGTTCAATTTGTTTTTGAGAGAAAATATTTGGTACCTCTATAAATGTATGAATTTATAGAAAGTATTCCAAAAAAATAATAGTATTTGTTAGGTGATTACATGTGTAAAACACTTGCACACTTTGACAACTAGATAAAGATTCAGTTAATTTGTTTTTTTGGTAGGGTCTATTTAGGGTATCTGTGAAATTGTGTTTGGATTCATCTCATTTTCAAGTTACAGTTATCTGAGAACCTCATAAGGTAGGTATTTCTTTAATCTACCCAGTTTCTTTCTGTAGCACTGAGCACACAGTGGATGCCCTATAAATGTTGTTGACTGTCTTGTGACTCATTGTTTATATTGTTTTCAAGCCTGTTTTTTCAACTTTGCCATTTGTTTTGATAAATTTGTTATCTCCTCCTTTGATATGCCCATTTTTACTGGAAGCTTTATCTTGTTGATGCTTGACTTTCCTAACTATGCATAAAATAAATATCTCATGTAAGATATTTAGGAAAACCTAGAGACAAACTGAAATTGCAATGGTGTTTGTTGGACAGATAATAGAAATTTAATATTTAATTTTAAATTCATAGATACATTTTCTTACTCTATATCTTATTTTGGTGTTTTCTTGAGTGTGTGTGTGTGTGTGTGTGTGTGTAAAAATATACATTTTCTGTATATAAAATACACCACAGTGATAAATATCAAGGGAAATTTATATTTCCTTTCTTTCATAAGGAATTTCCTTCTTTGATGAAAGGAAGTCAAAATATATACTGGGTTTTGAAGTTGAAAAAGTTTTTATGAAACTTTTGGACTACTTTAAAGATTTGTTATATTCATTGATTCCGAGACCTTCTTGAATTTACATGAACTTGATTGACCTAGGTAGGAACTTCCAGGTAGTGTTTCAGAGTTTACAAATTTCTTATGAAGGTATATCATTAACACAATTTTAATACCTACTGTGTGTCAGACATTATGCTAGACCAGTGATTTTCAAACTTGTCTTGCCTTTACAATCACTCGGTGAGATTTATAAAATCTCCACCAGCCAGTTAAATCAGAATTTTTGGGAATGGGACCTAGGCTTCAGCCTTTCCTAAAACTCCTCAGGTGAGTTGACTGTGTAGCCAAGTTTGAGAACCACTGGGCTAGACAATAAATATATATTACCAGTCTTACCTTCTCAGTAACCCTGTGAGGCAGGATATATTATTCAGTTTTGCAATTGAAGAAAGCTTTCCAGACAGATTAAATGACCTAATGAATAAGAGCAGACCCAAGTTCAAACCAAGATCTATTGACTTATTCAAAATCTTAAATTATATCTGTAACTCTTGGTGATTAATATGTAGACTTTTTTCCTTTTTAATTGTAAATGTATACTATTTTTTCTTCTATCACAATATAACAAAAAATGAATAAACCTAATGAAAACTGTAGTTAATAGAGTCATTCTTTAAGAAAAAAATCGAGCATACTCTGTAAAAGGTGATGTATTAAAAAATACAAAAAATCATATTTAAAAAACTTTTCTGGTAGATAAGGTGATATATATTGAAAACTGTGCCATAAGACACAAGGGAGCCTATTTCTTGCATTGTATTTGTTATTTGGTACTTCTTTATTCTTTCTACCACACTGTAAGTGCCAGAGGGGGAGGCCTATGTCTTGTCTTTGGATTTACACTACTTCATCAACACTGTGTATTGAGTGTGATAGATCTTCATAATTATTTATTGAATAAAAGGATCTTTCTATACAAGTGTCCCACTATAAATATAAAGAAGACACTGAAAGATTTTAAAGTAGGACTTCTGTGCATAAAACAAGAAAGTTCTTGAAAGATGAAGCATCCAAAGAGAGGATTTTCACTGGTAGATTCCAAAGAGGATGTCCTCTGAGTGCAGGTAATGGCATGAATAAAGGGTTCTTTATAACATACTGAGAATGTGAAATCACCTGAAGCTGAAATTGAAGCTTCGAGTTTACATAGAATACTACTTCTCTAGCTTGATGGTCAAGGAGATGAGGCTGCAGTCAAGATGTCAGCGGGGGTCAAGTTTCAGCTTGGGCAGGATCTGCTTCCAAGCTTACCCCTACGGCTGTTGGCTGGAGATATAGGGCAGCTCATAGTATGGCAACTGGCTTCCCTTAAACCAAGTAAGAGAGATTGCCCTGAACCGATGCCACAGGCTTTTGGTAACCTAATCTCTTAAGCGACATCCTATTACCTTTGCTGCATTCTATTCACCGAAAGGTGAGTTAGTAAATTCAGCCCACACTCTAATGGAGGGGATAACACAAGAAGGCAAGCTCACTGGGGATCATCTTAGGGGTGCCTACCAAAGGAATATATCACTTAACCTAGTATATAAAAAATATTATGTAATAAATGCATAAAAATTACTAATAGTTATTTAATACTTTTGTACTAAGCCTACAAAATATGGTGTGTATTTTACACTTACAGCACATCTCAATTCCAGTGCTGTATTTTCAATAGAAATAATACTTGGTTGTATTTAGATGCCATAAAAATTCATGGTTGAAATTAGAGCCATTTACCCAGGTTGTTCCAAGCATGTGTATGCTACATGCCATTGAGTCATTTCTGAGTCCTGGTGACCCTATGAATGAGTCATGTCCACAGTGTCTTGTCTTCAACAACACCGCTCAGCTCCTATAGACTTATGCCTATGGCTTCTTTTATGGAAGCCAAGTTCCAAATATCCTAAAATGTTTTCCAGTAAGTAAATCAAGTATCAGTTTTAAAAATATAAAGTAACATTAAACAAACTAAAAATAGAGTGCTTCAGGCACACTACTATCCTTTCAAGTGTTCAATAGCTACATAGCTACCATGTTGGACAGTGGAGATCTCTGAGTTAGTCTGCAAAAGGAAGGAGTGAAATAAAACAGTTCTTGGAAGGGGCAGAGAAATGGAAATTAAGATAATAGAAATTCTGCATTTTGAGTGTGTGTACATGTCCTGGGGAGAAGGAAAGAAATCTAAGATGATAGAAACATAAAGTATAATTAATGTGGTTTGGGATTATTCATCAGATTTGAGTAGGGGTGTGATCAGAACAACAACAAAGAAAACTGAAGTGATGGATGACTTGTGATAGAAACCTTTAGTTCCAGGTGTTCAAATGAAACAAATTGAATGTGGAAGAAAGAAGCCAGAAACTTCTTAAATTTTTCTTTTGAGTTGTCACTGTGTTCATCATTTTTTCCCTAGTGCATATATATGCCAAGAGAGAGAAAGGCACTTGGAACTAGAACCACTTCCTGTGAGCCTCGGAGGAGACCCTTGCCTGACCAGAAGTGTTCTCAGCATAGGAACAGCTCCCTGGGAGGGAATGTCCTGTTCGTGTCATTCTTTCAGCCAAATGTTATTTGTAAATTAGCTCAGCCCCCATATCTTGCCCCCAGTCCTAAAATATCTGAGGCAATTTTTGCATGTTAGAAGTGGCAAGGACCTGGGATCATCTAGTCCAATACCTGTATTTTGTGAAGTAGGGAATGGAGAACCAGAGAAACGAAGTGATTGAGGTAACATGAGTGGCCATTGTAGGGCAGTGCCACAGTTTTTGGTTCCCAATACATTGTTTCCACAGCTCCGCCTGGGGAAGTAGCAGCCTGTGTTAGTGTGAATGGGGTATTTGCACATCTGGCACCTGCATTCCTATTTTAATACTATTATGGATTATTTAGATGGCTCTTGTTAGGGTCATTGGAAGGATTTCGCATATTCTGTGTGCTTTGGGGCAAATTTTTTAATAAATTTCTTTGTAATGCCCAGTTAAGTGGCAATGACAACTGCTTTGTGAAATTAAATGTAGGGAAAAAAGCACCTGCACAGTGCTTAGCAGTAGATGTTGAGTAACTGCTCATTTTTTTCTCTACCAATTGGCTTTTGCTCATTCTTTTTTTTTTTTTTTTTTTTTGTATGAATGTTTCAGCTCCCAAGGGGATGATAGAGTGTGGTAAAGAGGCTTTAGAACTGACAGCTTGGATTTAAATCTCCACTCCATCGCTTATAGCTAAATTCATTCCTTCACATCTCTGCGCATCAGTGTCCTCATCTGGAACATGTAAATGGTGGCACTTACCTCATTCAGTGATGCGAGGATGAGGTAGTACATGTCAAATACTTAGAATAATTTTCAGCGCTCAAGGGTTGGCTGTTGTTATTGGTAATATGATCGTAAAATAGGGTAAAAGCTATTTTTTGGTATGTGTCCTTATCACATACCACACTGCATTTAATAAATGCTTAGTTTGATGTGAAGGATACCTGCTGCCTCTTTGTTTGATAAATTATGCCAAATATACTTGAAAGATGGTTCCGTTCTTAAAACTGAAAAGGTAACACAGAATTAGGTTATTCTTTCCTCATACTAATCATGATCCTCATTGCTCAAGGGAAGCTACAGCCAGGGCATCTGAATTTTATACCACAGATTGGTTACATGGCCTCAGGGAAGTTACTGAACATCTGAGCAAAATGAAAGTTTCTTTCCACTCTAGAATTCAATCTGTCTGTTTAATCTTTAGTCCTGCCCTCTCCACCCGCCCCCCCTCCCCAAACTGCCCAAATAGGCTGAAGATTAGAATCTTTTCGAGGATTCAATACTTTTACCCATCTGGGTATCTTTGGACTTTGTATACCTCTGACTGGTCACAAAATAGTTTGCGTTACAAAATAGTTTAACATGCAGCAACCCACCAAGCTCTTACTGTCCTATGAATTCTTGAAACTGATATAGCCCTCCATCTCTTCCTCCCTCAATTAAATCAACAAACACTTATAGAGCACCCTACCTTGTACCAGTTAAAGTTTTAGGTGCTAACAGAGAATGAGATAGGACAGGTCCTAATACTCAAGAAATTTTCATTCTAGAGGCTAAGACAAATAATAAGTAAATAAGGAAACAGGATGGTATTAGATAGAGATAAATGTGAAGACAAAATAGGGTTATGTGAAGGCTGTGCTGAGATGGGCGGCACTTCTTTTGAGTGCTTAGGGAATATTTCTTTGAGAAAAAATATTTGATCTGAAGTCTGAATGAGCTCGAAGAGCAGCCAATCTAAAGATCCGTGGTTAAAAGCATTTTGGGCAGAGGAACAGCTGTCCGAGTCTCTCAGATGTGAAGGGACTGGGTCTATTTGAAGAAGGGAAAGATGCCAGTGTGAATTACACAGGAAAAGGCAAGGAGGGAAGGCTCAGAGTTTGGCAGAGACTAGCTCAGTGGTTTTTTAGACTTGAGCATGCATTGGAATCACTTTGGAGAGTTGTCACATGTGGATTGCAGGGCGCTACCCCAGTATTTTCAATTATGTAGGTTTGGGTTAGAATCTGAGAATTTGCATATCTAACAAGTTCCAAGGTGGTGATGCTGCTGCTGCTGCTGTTCTGAAATCACACTTTGAGAATGACCAAACTAGCTCATCTGGGGCCTCATAAGCCAAAAAAGGAATTTGGGTTTTATTCTCAATGCATTGGGAGGCCTGTGAAGGATCAGAGATGTGATGTAATCTGATTTTCGTATTTAAAAGGTCACTCTGACTATTACAGGGAAGAATGGATTTTAAGGGAGAAGATGAGACATAGGAGAGACCAGACAGGAGGCTGTTGGAGCAGTCCAAGCTACAGATATTGTCTCAACTGCCATGGTGGTATCAGAGGAGCTGGTGAAAAGTACACTGACTCAGTATATGTTTTAGAGTTAAGAGCCCACAGGACATGATGATGTATTGGAACTAAGACATAGGCATCAAAATATGCCTAAGATTTTTGCCCAGATTAACAGGTGGTTACTGTAGTGTCATTTGCAGAGATGGGGGAAGTTGGTAGGGGAGGTTTATATGGGAATGGGGATTGGAGGTGAAAAGGAAAATCAAGAGCTTTGGTTATGGGATGCTTATGGGACATCCAAATGGAGATGACCCTGAGATTGTTGGGCATATAAGTCAGAGCTCAACAAATAGGTCAGGGTCGAAGGTGTGAATTTGAGTCATTGACTTGTAGATGGTATTTAAAGCCATGGAGTATGATGTAAGCACTTGGGGGTGAAGGTTGTAGAAAGAGGAAAGGACACAGAAGGAGCGCTGGGGTGTTCCGGCATTTAGAAATTAAGCAAGGAGATGAGAGCATTAGAGAATGAGGAGCAGCAGTGAAGAAGGAAGAAACTATGTTGTCATGAAAAGAAGCCAAAGGGAGAGAATCCCAAGCAGAGGACTTGAGCACCTGTGAAATGTGTCCTAATTGGAACTTAAGAACTTACTCAAATGTGATCAAGATTAGACAGATAATTGTCTATTAGATTTGGACACACATAGGTGATTGGTGCCCTTGACAAGAGAAATGTCTGTTGAGAACCATAATGCCTTGGGTCTCTCCTTGTTGCCTTTCATTATCACCTGTTACAGCCATTTTGATATATTTACTATGATTTGATATTAGGATCATTAAGAAAAAGGACCTTTTGTTGTTCTTAATTGCATTCCCTCAAGCACAGAGCACAGTGTTTTTGCTCATCATTGGAACAAATTTTTGTTTAATAAAATCTCCTCTTATTTCATTAAACCCAGAGAGAGATACTAAGAAATTGTTCTGAGGAATAGGCCTACACTTTACAGTTGAAATGCCTAGGTTAGGGGCCATCAAAACATTGTCAGTTATTTTGAAGAACTGCCTCATCACACTTATCACAAGACATTTTCTGTTTGATCGTCCTCTATATTGGGAGAAGATGGCTGTTAAATTTCTTTTTGATCATTAAAATATAATACTTTAATATTGAGGCTGTATTTTTATATAGTACTTTTCTGAGTGAATCGTTAAGAATAATATATAAATACAGCAAACACATGAGATCACATTGGACTTTAGTAGTTTATTAAGGATGTAAGTATATCTCACATATAATTTAAAGCTGTTTTTACCCTCAAACCAAGAAGAGGTATTTGAATAGATTTAGATTTCTGTTATTTTTATTTCCTCTTTTTGTTTATTTTAAGATATTACTATTGACAGGGATGGAGTAATGATTACCATTACTTCAAATGATTTTGAAGTGCTTTGTAAAGCAAATAATAAAAAGACCAATCAGTAGTAACAGTGGGATGTCAATTGAATTCTGTGTTAAAATAAGTTAATATTTTCTAAATATATTATTACATAATATGAAATTGTACCTTAATTTTCATTATGAAAATTGAATGTTAATATTGAGATGATTTTAATGACTAAAGCAATGATTTTCTTAAGGAAAAATTTATTGTGGCTCGTTATTTTTAAGTCTTGATTAATCAACTTTTGCCTTGACCTAGAGAAGTTTTCTGTCTCAAATATCTTTTCATTATAACCTCCTCTCCACCTACCCTTGTGTGAAATTTGTTATTGTTCACTGTTAAGGGTGAGGGCCTCTGAGGAGGAGAAACTGGTAATCAAACTAGGCCACCGTGAAAAAACGTTTATGGGAAAATCCCAGAAAACTAGCTCAAACATTCCTGTTTAAAAGAGGTGTAGGGGCTTCAGTGGCAGTTACTGAGACTTTAAAATATTAATGAAAATTAGTGTTCTTAAGTAGTAAATTGTAGTTGTTATTGCTTCTTGATTACTTTTTCTTTTTTGGCATTACTAGAATTTCTTACAGTTAGATTAGTTTATAACCCTTAATTATTTTCACTATATCTTTGACTTTGGGTGACATTTAGTTAATTTTGTCATTGCTTCGCAGCATCTCAACCAAAAGATAAAGAACACTGGGAGAGATGCGAATAGGTCAAATGTATGTTAAAAATTTTGCTGGTGAATGAAAAGTCAAATAAATTAACAAAATCTTAAAGCTACGTAGGATTCAGGCCAAATCCAGGCCTCTATCTGGTATTCTTTTCATTAGACTATATTATGTAGTCAGAGATCTGAATAGGTAGACACATTCTTAAGTTGAATGTAAAGGGATCACATTTGGGAGGTAATATATACTTGATCCTACAGGCTCTGCCTGTCTAAATTTTTTTTCTTTTAAGAACTGAGTCACATTTCTTCTCTTTGATACCTGCCTCCACTCCCCCACAGAGCTAGTTTCAGCTTGCTCTCATTGCTCTGAGTTTTGAAGATTACCCATTTGTTTTATGACAGTACTTCTTTGCTTTGTATTTGTTATTTACCTGAACATTCCATCTTCCCTATAGGGTTTCCAGTTTACTGTGGAAGGATCTTGGTCTGATTTAGATATGCTTTCTTAGGACCAAGGTGACAAATGCTTTATTATCTGTAGTAATACTAGAGAAGATTAAGAGTTTTTAATAGAAGTTCTTTGTAAATAGTATTCAACTAGTGCTTTTGTTCTGCTTTCTTTTCTTCTTTCTTTTTTTAAGTATACTAATCTTTAGTACGTACAGATGGGTTTTCATCACAGACTCAAAGAACCTTAGGAAATAAGACAGTCGCACATACACAATATATAAAACTGCGAATCAGAGGAGTTCACTGCAATATGCAGTAGACAGGGAAAACATCCCAAGAAATTGTGATTCAGTCTGGACCTTGAAGGGTAGATTATGTGTCAAGGCAGAGAGGATGAGGAGGGCATTCAAATGGAGACCAGGCTGAGCAACACTCACAGATGGGAAGATGCCTGGGATGATGAAAGCAGGGGATGGGAAGATCATTGCGGCAGCAGGAGGTACCTGTCAGACTTTCATTCACTGCCACTCCTCTTGAAAATCAAGTCCACTGTGGACAAAGTTGTTCCTGCTGGTTTGCTCCCCTGCCTGTGGCAGTTGGGCTTCTCTTCTGGCCTTCTTTATAAAGCTCTTGTAAAGCCCTAAAGTTCCCAATTATGCCTTGGTAATAAATCCAGTATGTGTTTTTCAATACTCATTTTTTAAAAAATAAAATGTAATCAATTAATTTTTAAAAAAATTCAACATAGGTAATCCTGATATAAAAATTTATTTTTTTCCGTGAGAATTTTTTTCCCTTTTCAGTTATATGCATAGGTACCTCACCTTTGTGGGAAGTAGTCATTGAATTTATTTATTCAGTAAATATGAGTGGCTACTATGTGGCAGGTATTGTTCCAGAGATTCTATGCATTTGCAAATGCGTGACAGGCAGTAGAGACAAATCCTTATTCTCATGGAATTATTTACTCTTTAATGGAAGGAGATATGGTAAACAAGGATGTTAGTTGCTGATAAGCCCTAAGGCAAAAAGTAAAGCAGAGAAATAGAAACCTTTATCTTAAGGTCAGGCAGAGACCCTTTAAAGAAGGGTCCTGAGTCGGGAACATTCTAGGTATGTTCAAGGATAAGGCAGGAGTTATAGGATTGGAGTGCAGTGAGTCTTGGGAGAAAGTGGGAGAGACTAGACTGGAAAGGCTAGAGGTAAGGGAGGAGAGCTTAAAGGACTCTAAATGTTATTTTGGGTGAGGTCAGAAGCCATTCCAGGGTGTGAAAGGAAGTGCAGTGATCCGACTTATGTTTTAAAAAGATCACTCCAGCTGTTAGGCTGGGACATTGAGAATAGAATACAAAGTGACAATGTCAGGAAGGGGGATACCAGTTAGAAGCTTGAACAGAGGTGTTTGGTGAACAAGGCCGTCGGTGGATTCTGGGTCTAATTATAATACAGTATAGAGCTGGCAGAATTTGTCGAAAGATTGCATTGTGAGTATGTGTGTGAGAGGGGATTTTTGGTGCAAGCAACTGAACGAATTGTGATTTACTAAGGTGGGAAGTCTGACTGGGAGAGGAAAAGATGTGATTTGGAGTAGCTGGGGAGAGGAATTACAAATTCAATTAAGCTGGATAGTCATCTGAGTCCAGATGTTGAGTAGGTGTTGGTTTTACAAATCTGGAATTGAAGGGAAAGAGCCACGCTGAATATTTGGCATTTAAGATTTTCTTCACGTAGATTTTGTAAAATTCTTGTTATATTTATTGTAAGAATATTAAAATTTTATTTTTATTGTTATTAGAAGTTTTTTTCTTTTATTGTATTTTCTGACCAGTGTTTGCTTATGTTTACATAGGCTATTGACTTCAGCATGTTAACTTTGTACCAAGCTACCTTACTGAATTCTCTTATTTATACAAGTTTTCAGTTGATTAACTGATTTCTCCTCTCCTTTGGCCTCTCTGTTGTAGAATTTTACTAAATTGTTCAGTTCTAAACAGTGCTATTTTCTTTCATAGCTCCAATTTGCTTTCCTCTGTCTGAAATATCAATTATTTCTTGTCTTTCCCTGTGAGTTTCTATTCATTTCCTCAAGCCCAACTCATATTACCCATCTGTAAAACATTTGTGGATTCCTAGGAAAGTTTCTCTTCCTTTGAACTTCGGCTCTATCACCTGCATATCTATATTAGAGCAATCATCAAACTTTATTGTATTGTAGTTTTTGTATATATCTGTCAGTTTTGGGGTGGTATGGTCTGGGTCATATCTTTACATCCCCAGTGTTTAGCTAAATCTGCCACATACTGTCTGTTACAGGATGAATGTTTATTGAATACATAATGGTTAATTTCTGTAAACTAAGAATGTTTTGAAAATGGAATAAGTTTTTCTTCATATAAATTTTATAAATTTATTATATTTTAACACTTTTAAAAATTTATTTTTGTTGTATTATCAAAGAAATCTTTTCTAAAGTGCCATATATCTTTGCAATTATACTCTTAAATATTAAAGGCCCATTGTTTTAGAAAATTAATATACAATGTAGGAAACTTGCTTCTGATTTTTTGTTATGCTGAATGCATAAAGGTGCTCGGATTTATGAGACCTTAAATTTAAAAACTACTGAATGGCCAGATAATACGTACTGACAAAGAAGACCTTTTACTTGTTTGGTTTTTATTTTTGCCAGTAAATGGAGGGAGGGTGGAATTAAAGTTCATAGTTTTCTGAATGGAAAGCAGTAGTATTTATTCTTCCAAAAGCCTTTCATAAAGGTAACATTTTCAAAAGCTCTAATTTGTAGTACTTTAAAAAACCTATATAATTATTTGTAGTTAAATATAAACTATTTTCATGTTTAATTTTTTCAACCTATCAAATCATTGAATTGGTCTTTGTGAATTTTTTCAGTATGTCTACTACCTATTTCTGTTATAAATTAAGGGGTTGTCCCAGTAAGTGACACTGAAATATATTTACTAGAATGATTATTTATAACATTTTTTCATTGAAACAGAAAAATAATTTATCAAATAACCAATCACAGTTCATTGTTCATTGCTAAGCGCAGTGGGAAATACAACATGCTTCTCTCTTGTAAGGGGTTGTATATGTAGGGAGAGAGATGAACCCCCCCCCCCCCAAAAAAAAAAACCTATATTTATGGAACCTATTTTTTGTGCTCTATAGAGGGCGACACTGTGTAAGAGGTGGGTGGTGGGGGAGAGGTTGATTTCGGCTAGCTTTGAAGGATAGGTAAGTAGAGTTTATCTGGATAGAGAGGCAGAAAACACTGGAATGGAAACAAATAGAATGAAAGGCACAACAGTAAAGCTATTATGAGGTGTGGGAATGAGATGCTGATCATCTTGAAACATTAAGGATTTTTGTAATTTGCCTCATCAAAAAAAATGTTATACTTTTGCTTTGCTATAGTGAACACATTAATTAAACTTAATGGAGGCAAATATCAAATCTCTTTGTTATTATGTTTCTTTTTATTACCAAGTAATATAGGCATATTGTTGAAAATAAACAAAAAATGCTGATAAAAAAGGCAAAAAATAAACTTTGTAATTCCATCATTCTTAATAAACTAACATTTAATATTTTGGTGCATTTTTTCTAGATGTGAAGAACATATATATATTTTTTGTTTTTTTTTTTGTTTTTATTAAAGTAGATAATATTAGAAAGTTACTTTTAAGATACATGTATTTTATTTTGTCTTTTTTTCAATTTTAGGAGAAAACCAAAAGCCAAGGCACCACTTCCTCCAGCTGAGACCAAATACCTTGATGCCTCTTCAGTTAATGATTCTGTAGAATCCTCTACTTTCATCACAGAACAGAAAGAGAGCATGATAGATAAAGACATTGAACTCTCAGTGGTTCTACCTGGGGATATTATCAAATCTACTACTGTTCATGGCAGGTATGATGTAGCAACTAAAATACCAGAACTTCCCTTTCTTCTCTTGTCATTGAAACCCTGTGTTGTATACTTCTTTTTTCTTTGACAAAATACTTAATCACTCAGTTTAGTTATTTATTTAAAAAAATGCTAAAAGATATTAGAATTTTTCTAATAATGCTTTAATATCAATACTATGAACTCCACAGCCCCAGGTCCTGTGACTCTTGAAATTCAGAACTATTTTATATTTTGTTAATCATTTAAAATTTAAAAAAAAATAGCCTTTCCCAGAGGAACAGTCATCAGTTATATTAATTTTGTAAGTCAGATTTACAAAAGCAAGCCAATGACTCATAAGAAAACCCATTCCCTTCCTCTCGAAGTTACTTTTTTTTGAACTGTTTTTCTGAATTCGATTTTCCAGAAGTTACTATTACTCTTAAAATGTTATATTTTCTTTATCAGAACAGATAAATCTATTTATAAAATTAGCAGAATTTTTTACATCATTGAATGATTTAATTAATTTACTAAGAATGTAGATAAGTTAATAGAAATGTGAAATTAAACTTTAACCCAGCAAGAAGTGAAGACGTGATTTAGGAGACTGATATTTTTAATACTTACATAAAAATTGGAAAAACTGAATAAAGCCAAGTGTAATTTTCCAGTTTGAAGTGGAAAGTTACATGAGTTGTACACTTGGTCTTGTTCCACCTTTCACCTCCAACCACCTGTTTGTTATCAGGAATCCTGTTTTAGACATTTAAGCTGTTTTGACGTTAGTACAGTGTGTGTGTGTGTGTGTGTGTGTGTGTGTGTGTGTGTGTGTGTGTGTGTAGACCAAAAGAATAAGCAACATATGGGTATTGCATTCTTACAATGTCATTTTATCTACAAGAAAATCATTCAGTATAACCTTAATGTTAAAATTTATCAACGAGATTATGTGTAACTTTACAAATGATTGAAAATACATGAAAAGTTCATCATTAGCAAACAATGCACAGTGTTATGTATTGAATTCTGATTAAATTTAAGTAAGTGGCATTTTTCCATTTATTTTGTATTGAAAATATTTGTGGAGATCACACATTGAACTGTATTTAGGAGGTTGAGACACCTGTGACTGTACTGGGTGGGTTTCTGCCTCAGATGCAGGTAATCACTTGGGTTTTACCTCTTCTAGATGAGGAAGGCATCTTCTAAGTTAGAGACAGTGGTCATCATTTTCAATCCTTGAAATAATACCATTGCCCTGTTTTAAAAATAATAACAATGAATGTGGCTCTTGGGGTACTAAAGGCAATTCCTTTTATTTTTCCTAAATTCAAAGCAAGTTAAAAAAAAAAAAGTAAGCATTTTTCTTAGTTCTCCATCAATACTAACAGGTAAAAATTGTTTCATTATCATTTCTTCTTTAATGTACCAGTTGTCTGTTTATATTGCTGTCTTCTCTGCTATCAGCCTTCTGGGTTCTTCCACTTTTTTTGAACCTCAGTATTAGATTTCAGTATTAGAATCTTGATTTTCCTCTCAATCCTGTCTACCATCTTCATTGGTCAAGACTTTTCCACATGCTGTCCTAAGCTAAATTTCTTATGTTTCATTAACTCTGGGAACCTACATCCATAGTCTACTTCATCTGTCTACCAGGTTGGTGGTTTCTCACCAGTGAAAGCTGTCTCATTACTAAGATATTAGGGTTCCCTCTTTGAAAACAACCTTTTCGGCATCTAGCTTATCCCCTTTCTCTTTCTTAATTTGATTTGTTTTTCATCCTCTTTGTTAAGTCTAATTTATGACTGCTTTTCAGATTGCTGCATTTTTCTTTGTATTTAACTTAGATTCTGCATCAGTCATTTCTACTACATTTGTACCTACAAGAACTCTAGATTTTCCTCACCCTTTTGACCTTTTGACCTTTCAGCATGTTTGTCTTCCAGGACCCTAAACCTAAGTAATTTTCCATTAATCGGCTTTTTGTTTCTGGGCTGCCAACTCTTGTTGCATTGTCCCAGTTTTCTTATCTATAAAAATGTTTTATAACTGAACCATTCATAGGATTAAATGAAATAGTATCAGTGCCTGGCACTTATTGGCTTCTCTTTCCTACTGAAAACTTCTTTCCTTAACCCTGAGCAGCTCTCTCCATTTACCTTCTACCCTCAGATTAACCTAAAATACCCCCTCTGTTTCTGGTACCATCTTTGATTTTAAAAAAAAAAGAAAAGAAAAGAAAAAAAAAACTTCAGGGACAACGATTCAGTACTAAATTAAGGAAGTCCAAATTACCATGCCCAGAGAGTGGGACACCTTTGTTTTCTTCTCTTTCAACATTCAGTAGGCTTTTCCTTTGCTATCTCCTTTGTATATCTTAAACTTCAGCCTCATTACTTTTGTTCTACAGATACTCTACTTTTTTCTACTTCGAAACTTTTATGAAAGCTTTTCCATGTGGAGTACCCTACCACTCACATTTTCTCCAGTTAGTTTACATAGCTCATGACATTTTTTTATATAAAGGTTTCCTGATTGCCCCAAAATAAATCATTAACTATGACTTCCAAACTCTTCTGACACTTTATACTGTTGATGTTTATCTTAGATTGTCTTATACTAGAATTTATATGTATGTCTTATCTTCTTCAATAAAACATAAGCTTCATGTAGGTATTATTGCTTTTCTTCACAGTGCTTAATACAGTTTGTGCAATGTAATAGGCATTTAACAAATTTATTAAAATGATTATTGTCTCCCTAAACACTTATCTCTAGACAGAGGTAGCAGCTTAAATGATGTGCTTTGAAGAGACATCTGAATGGACCCTAGTTACTTTCCTAGGATCTTTTATACAAAGATATTTTCTCCAAGTAGAGAGCAAGGCAAGAATACCCAGAATGGGAATGCCCTAAATTCTGATTGCTTTTTAAATTTTGTTTATGGCTGGGAATTTTTTTCTGAAAGAATTTGTTTCATAGCAGTGTTTTTACTAGGGAATTTGATTTAGGGGCTTTGTCCTAATAATCATTTAGGAATGACTAACTTTGCAGATGCTGTGACTAATGTTTTTATATTGTTTTTGATTCAAAGTGGTTATGTGATTCCAAATATCGTAGGAGTTTGATTCTAGATATCTCAGGAGTGAGCCTAGATATTTTAGAGTACAATTCAAGATATCTAAAGAGTGCAATTTGAGGTAACTTGAATGTTGGAGCTGCTGCTGGCCCATTGTTAAAAAAAAGAAAACAATGTTTTAATGACAACAACAAAAATATTCAAATAGAAAAATATATTCTTTTTCTCAAAAATGTTAGCTATTTAATGTGAAGACCCATGACAAAGATTATAACTTAAATTTCTTCATGGCTTTGTTATATAAACAGAACAGGAAAAGTTTTAACAAAATTATACAGGAAATTGGTGGGGGACTAGAGAAGAGTAATTTTAAATAAGTTTAAGTGCATAAGGTTTTCTTTAGATAAATCAGTTTCATATGTCACTATGGAAGGTCTCTAATATAATTTTTGAGACCATCTTATCAAAATATTCTTTGTACGTTACATTTATTTTGAAGTATTATTTCTATGCATTTCCTTTGAAGAATAAGATCAATGTTAGACTGAAATAGATATTTAGAAAACTTGCATGGTTCATTTAACTATTTAGATTTTTTTTTTCCAAAATGTATTCTTGGGGAAAATATTTAGAAAGCTCCACTCTATAATCTTATATAACCCATGCAGAGGTATGCTCAGAATGTTCCATTTGCAAGAATGTGAATGCACAGCATTATCTTCAGAAGAATGCACTTATTTGTACATTGATTTTTACCAAAGAGCTTATTCAGATTAGGGAACACAATAAGTTTGGAGGTGGTAATAGACTTTATGCTCAGGGGAAAACTAAACACTTGTTATCCTGAATTAGGTTGGCAGCCTTCTTCTGGCTTAATGGTCTCTTGGTACCAGAGCTTAGTAATACTGCCTCTTTAGTGACCAAAAGTCACCTTGTATCTGCCATCTTGCCTTTGCAATCTTTTGCTTACATTAAGGGTAGCTTCAGTGTCAGCCTGAAAACTCTTGTGTATTTCTGTGTATCTCTTGACATCATGGATGGTTAGATTGAAGGAAGGAGGAAAGAAAATATTTTATTTATATATATAGTATACTGTAGTATAGGTATATATGTGTCTATGTATATGTATGTATGCATATATGCATATAAATACATCTGTATATGTGTGTTATGTGGTGCTGGTAGGGTAAAGGACCTTTTTTCACCAGACAAAGCAGCTCTGTGCTTTACTAAGTGTGAACATTAAAGGATACTGCTGTTAGAGACAAGCTGCCCAGGGGCTATCCCCCTTAGAAGATGCTATTCTGTACAACAGCATATGTAATGGTGTCTAACAGTACTTGGGAAAAGTTAATTTTTAATGAAAATGTGCTTATAGGCTAAACTGTTACGGACACTACAGAGAATAAGGAAAATATGTGGGTATGTTTGTATATCACCCTAGGTCCTTACCTTATATTATAGTCAAGTATTTGCCCAGTATGTGATTATTCCTCACTGAATAAGTATTTGTTCCTTTTTCCTCTTTTCTCTTTCTTTGGAGGCAATTTTAAATAAGTTTCAATCTGAGAAACTTGATAAAAGATTGATATTAGTCCTCTTTGTTAGCCTGTGGGAGAGTATCTGATGGCCATACTAGTACGTTCTCTCTCCTAGAAGAGGGAAGAGTGGAATCAATGCCATGTACGACAGGAGGAGATCACTCTCTTTTATGTCCCTACCATAGATAGGAATTTGTTTTGATTTGAACAAATCTGAGAATTTCGTGAATGAAAGTACAAATAAAAAAAGCATAGAACTCGAAGTTAGAAATCCCTGGCCCTATAGTTGACATCATAGCTTGCTCTGTTACCTCAAGCAGGTTAACCTTAACTCTCTGGCCTTTGACTATAAAATGGCCCAGAGACATGTCACACATGATTTGTGGCCTGATTTACCTGTCTAGTAGCACCAATTTACAGCAGACTTAAGACTAATGATCTTGAGGTTTTCACTGGCACTCGGTTTGTCAGATATTGAGATCAGTAGAATTTTACATGGAGTATAGTGCCACCTATTGGGAAAAAGGGCTATGAAAAATGCCAAGATAATATTAGATCAAAATGAGTCATGTTTGGCCTTTTGAGCCATGCTTCTCTTGCTCACGCCCACTTCTACATCTGGAAGTGTACTTTCCCTTCCAATAAAGTTTTTCTTTTCTGCCATTAAAAAAAGTAATAAAATAAGAATGAGTCATTTTTGTTAAGCATACTCCTGAACTCATTACTGGATTAGGTGAGTTAACATGATGGTTAAGTAACAACAGAGATGTTCTGAAAATCACCATAACATCATTGGTAAATCTAAATGCATTGTTAGTATGCATTCGTAATCAAAAGCTAGCACCAATTCACCTCACTGTTTTGAGAATTTATTGAAAATGTGCGAAATATTTTGTTAGATATTAGAGCGGATTTAAAATAATAAGAAATAATCTTATTCATACAGTTCAATCCCTTATCAGATGCTTGAAATCTATCTATTCATGATAAGTACTGATTATCATGCATCCTCATTTTCCTGTGACAGTCCCTGTTTGTATCTGTTCTCTCAGAGTAATTTACTAATAGCGCTCCCTTTAACTCGCAGATGTCCCAGATTGGATGTTAAATTACATAGCCACCCTATTGGTAAGTGACTTTGTTTAAACACCTCCAGAGTCTGGAAATTCACTGAGGCAGATGTTGTACATCTTGCTGATCTGAAAGCTCTTTGGTGAATCATGACCTGCATTTTTAAAACCCAGTGGGATCTTTACAACACAAAAATGGAAGTCTCGTCTTTCCTAGCAGGTAGCAAAACTAGGACAAGGTTATCCTAATATATGTCATAAATGCATAAAGGGTTACCAGCAGATTTGGGAATGATTTGATGATGTCATCAATCTAAGAAGAATTGTAGCAGATTGCAGATAGCCTGTTACAAACCATCCACCTCATCTTGCGTCTTGAGTTGTGGTACAATAATGCTAAAATGTAGCTGAAGGAGTATAGTTTTAGAAGTCAGGACATGCTAATTCTGATTGCTCCCTAATTCTGTATATGATCTTCATCTAGTCTTGTAACTTCTATAATCTCATCTTTTTTTTTTTTAATTCATAATGTGGGAGTAGCTTTTGTGATGGTTGTGAAGTTAAGAGTTAGTTGGTATGAAATTAATATGATGAATTATTATTTATTTCTGAAAGGAAGTAGGAAATCTCATAGGGATTTCTCCATTTCAAAGAAGAGTTTTTGGAGCATTAAGCAATTATCTCCCCTCCAGGAAATGATTATTTTATAAGAGAAAAGAATATATAAATAATATTAATGCAAAGCAGACTCAATTAAATAATATAATAAGCCAAAAATTAAAGTGATGTGTTATAGAGGAAGAAGAAACTTTCTTATCTGATTGAGAAACTGATGATCAAGTTCAGCCAGTCCTTTTCAACTTTTAATATTTTGGCCCGAGTTTCAGGTGGATTGCTAGCATGTGCTCACACCTTAGCAAACAGGAGAAAAGAATCCTTCCTGTGGTGATCCCAAGGTTGAACCTGTTAGCCAACTGCAGTTAGCTGCATCAGCTTTGGATAATTATCCTCAACCAAAATTGTTGTTTTTGTAGAAGTAATTTGGCATCTGGGTATATAATTCTAAATGACTATGCTCAAGAGATAATTTCATTTTCTGTGGGTATACTTTGTGAGTAGTTAATCCCTAAAGCAGCCCTGATGCAGAGTCAGTTTAAATGTTAAATGTCCTACTTTTATAGTATTATGGCTCCTTTATGGTAGAGCTACGCAGTCAGTAATTCTCACTCGCAAAATCTTCTAGGGCAGGGTCATCTCTACTGTGCTTTTAGTGCCAAAAGCTTAAGTTTCAATTAAATGCTTTAAGCATTTGAACTGGTCTGAGGCTGTTTTGGAAAAGGTCTTAGCTCAACTTAATGCTTATATCCCACCTCTGTGTAAAGGTGTCATGGCTTTAGACACAACAAGGCTACTAGTCAAATTTGTGAATTTTAAAAGAATGGCTTTTACAACCATATGTTTTTTAAAAAGCTTTTGACCCTTCTTTTAACAATTTTGCCTTTTCCCGTGTCAGATACTGTACAGAGATCTCATTGTACATTGTATGCTGTGCATTCGAGTTCACGAATACTTTAAGCAGAATTACCTAGAGATAAATAGTCATTGGTTCCCATGAACTCCTCATTCAATAGCATTGACTTCACTATGTATTAGATCCTGAGAATAAAGATTGCTAAAAGGTGGTCTTCCTAGAAAGGAGTTCACATCTAGGTATAAATGAAGCATCTTCAAGATGTTATCTTGAAGTCACTCTCCTCCTTAAGGTCTAGATAAAATTGGCCTGAAGCCCTATTCTGCTTCTTGTGGAAAGTTCAATTCCTTGTATAATATTCTTGTGAATTCCCAAGGGTTCATGCTCTTGGAGCCACAGGTGGATTGTCATTTTTAGATTCTTATTTTTTAGTCTGACTTGTAAAATTTTCTTTCTCTAATCTCTCCCAAATCTACCTGGACCTTGTTGATGGTTTGTGGGTCAACAGGAAGAGGTTGGTAAGCATATCACATAGCAAATAATTAAAATGAACATCTAAGACCTCCCGTTGGGTCCTTTCAGTAACACTACCACTTTGTAGTGTCCTTGTGGTGTGGCTGTCCATCATGACCTGCCCACTTAGTAATGTATGATCAGATCACCCTGTGAGGTTGCTTTCAGTCACTGAGCTTCTCAGATTTTTTTCATTGCTCCTTTTTCATTCACAATGGCCACATTTTGTGAAAGGCCACTGTATTGGACAGCACAGATATAGAAAATTTCTATCTTTGCAGAAAGTTCTATTGAACAGCAATGCTCTAGAACATAAACAACATGAAGATGGGTTTCCTTTCTGTTTTTCTCCCTTCATATTTATATATCTAGTCCACTTGGAGCTTGCTTTAGTGTGAAGGATAACTTTTAATTTTCATCAGATAGCTAGTCAATTTTCCAAATATTGGTTGTTGAAAATTTAATTATTTCCCCAGAAATTTGAAATATCATTATTATATGCAGTGGTAAATTCCCATCAGTACTGTGTCTGTTATAAAACTTTCTGATCTGTTGCATGTATCTATATGGGAATAGGAATATTTTCAAAATAAAATTGACTTCTGGAATTATTGAATAAAGAATCAAACCTAGAATTATTGAATGAGAGAATAAAGTCATAAGGAAGTGCTATGATTTTTAGCTGCCTTTTGAAGAGGTATTTTTATTACAAAAATTTAGGCAGTGTTGAGTTTAAGGTTATGATACAGCTCTAGTCAGCATGAAATTTTTTTGCCATGAAATCTGGTATAGTGTGCAAAGATTTATTGATGGAAGGAACATCCAAATCTGTGGAGAATTTTTGTAAGAGTTTATTAGAGCCCAAACTGATGACAGTTGCTGGGAAACAGGATCTCAAATGCTTCTGAGAACTGACAATTTTGTAGTTTCTCTTATGCATTTGAAATTAAGGAGGGAACATAGGAAGATTACATGAAGAGGGGAGAAAACAAGACTGGAATTGGGTGATAGGACAATTAATACTATGTGCTCTCTTGAGGGTGGTTATGATTATTTCAAAGATGTGTTAACCTAGATGCATAAAAACAGTAGACAGGGCTTGCTTACAGCAAAGATAAACTTTTTGCTAAAAAGTTATATGCCTGGGGTGTGACTACCCTCCATGACCTGCCTATTTAGGAATATATGACTGGATCACAGTGTGAAGTTACTTTCTGTAGAACCCCTTTCAACCACAGATTATAGATGATCAAATTGACTGAGGGAATAGGCCATTATTATAATATTCTTGGCTCTGTATTCACACCATTTGTTAAATTAGAAAATTGACATATAACAGATAGAAATGCAATGATTCTTTAAGGCATGTCTCAAGGGTTAAATAAGAAGTGCACTTAAAGAGTGTTAAATTTTTCTTACCTATTAAAAATGAAAAATATCTTTGTAAATGTTTATATGTTTTTACATAAAGGGATATAAAATGGTGGCACAAAGATAGAGATTAACAACAGAAACAAAATAAAACTTTACACTAATATCTACTTTTTTAAACTTTCCTATGCATTTCTAAGAAACTGAACATTTCAGTTTTTTAAATTCTAAAGGACTATACATTTTAAGAAGTAAAAAATGTTTGAGGTGTAAGCTTTAGTGTTTTTGCACATATTACTTGGCACATTTACACAGAGAGAAAAAGAAATATCTGAATATGTCACCATTTACTCAGACAATAATGGACAGTACTCCATTTGGTTGACAGTGAAAATTCTTCTTCCAGCTTAACCCTATTTATAATTATATTGTATTTACATAGACATTGTCTAATCCTTCTTAACCTATTTACTATGAGAAAAAGGAAAGTACCGTTTTCAAGGCTAGAACTAAAATGTAACATCAAATTGCTCTCATAGAGTACTATGTTACCAAAAGATAAACTTCCATAATACCATTATGTAGTTTACCTCTACATGAAATTTAGTATTTACTATCCAAAGCCAAAATTTGGACAATTATGGACAAATTTATTTGTGAGCATACTGGGTCAAGAGGACATAAAACTTCTAAATATTATTGTGCAAGCATCTGATAAAGACATAGGGAACATAATTTGAGGACTGGAAACATATTTCAGAGAACATTTTTTACTGAGGGGCTTAGGGTCTTTTATTTGTTTTTCTTGATATATGTAAAATGGGATGCTACTTGTATGCCGGGGAGGAAAAGGGAGGTGAGGATACTATTATGAAGCACACCTCTATCCTACAGAGATTAGAATGGCCTAATAATAAGCAATGATCACAACAGGTAAGGTTGAAGTAGGGAGCTGAACACTGGGGATAGTTTGAAAATTGATATGAACTGTTGTTTGACCTCAACACCACACAATGTCAGACAGCTAACACATCCTCAGTAGAGACTGCCTCTGGAAAAACTGAACCAAAGAAGCTACAGATCTGGGAACTCCACTCAAGCAGGTGAGGATGAGGCGCATATGAAAACAGATGTATTAAATTAAAAATGGCACGCTGAATGGTGAGATTCTTAGCCTCATTTCCCTGTCAAGTTCCTGAAAGCCAGTAGCCAGGTTCATGTCTCTAGTCCAGAGATTGGAGAATTGTTTACTGACATGTATATTTCCTAGTGGAAAAAAAATAGCTGGCCAGCTGATAACCCTCAGGTAAAGCTCATCAACCTGTACCGCAATCCATGAAAAAAGGACTTTTGCACATCGTTTCAGTGCCTAAGTCTTAAATAAGTACTAATATTTTAGGATTGCCAGACACTTCAGGAAAGCACATAATACACAAGATTTCTCAGTGACTTTCCTTAAGGGCTGTTACGAAAGACTAAGAAACCACATTATTCTGTTGATGGTGTGAATGAAAAAACACAAATCTGTGCCAAAAATTAGAATCTATGGAAAAAGAAACAAAAATTTGGGAAGTGTCTCTGGATCTCAAGTTGAGTGTGCAATTTCCTATAGAAATAGATTCTGTATTACCATTAGTATTTAAAATTTAATAACTGTTTGAAATTATCTCATGTATTTACTTGGTTGCTTTTTTATTTTTAGCACAAAAGCCCATAAACTTTTTCTGTCAAGGAAATATAGTTAGGCTTTGTGGGCCATATAGTCTCAGTCTCTTCTTACTCAAATTTGCCATTGTAACACAAAAGCAGCCCTAGATATTATGTGAATGAATGAGAATGACTGTGTTCCAGTAAAACTTTGTTTACAAAAACAGGCTTTGGGCCCACTTTGACTTGCAGATTACAGTTTGCTGATACTTGCTTGGTCTAATGCATCAAGTAGAGTATTAGACCTATGAGAGCAAGTATGCCATAACGCTTGTACTGTGTCTTCAATAGCTAGAAAATAATAAATACTGTTTGAATGATTTAAGAAATAAGTACTACACTCTCCTTTAGGATTTTATATGCTTCCTCGTGTAAATACTTACTGTGCTTTCTAAAGCTCAAAGAGTGGTAGGTAGTTCTTAATACTTTATTCTTATAAGAACTTTGGAATATAGCTAATTTGTAAGCTGAAGACTACTAGCTTTCTACATAATATCGTGAAGGAGCTTCTGCTCAACTAACTGACTGCTTTTGGATAAGGAAAGGACTTTTCCTTCTCCTGAAATTTGTAATATGAAGACAATTGGGGAGATAAAATATAGGTAATTTTTAAACCAACACCAGGACCCAAGCTTTTTTGAATACTACTTAGCACTTTTTAAGTGCTATAATTTTGTCTGTTTAAATATCTTATAGTTAGATTTTTAAGCTTCTTTCATAAATATTATTTCATAGCCTTGTTTTATCTACCGAAGTCAAGAGGTCCTAAGAAAATGCTTGAAACAGTAACTTTAAGAGTTACTTAAATTGTTTTATGATCAACATTACTCTTGTTTTACAGTAAACCTATGATGGACTTGTTGATATTCCTCTGTGCACAGTATCACTTAAATCCATCAAGTTATACAATTGATCTGCTGTCAGCTGAAAAGAACCCTATTAAATTTAAGCCAAACACACCGATAGGAATGTTGGAGGTGGAGGAAGTAATTTTAAAGCCAAAAATTTTGGAAAAGAAGAAACCTACACCTATAATACCAGAGGTAAGAATTTCACTCTAGATTGTGATATCATATGGCTAAAATGTTAAGTTGATTTTTTAGTTATTATGTGCAACTCATTATAAATGAAATAAAAGTTGTCTTTCTTGGTCAAATTTGATGTGAACATGGCTATCATGTTTTCCTAGACCACTTTGTTCAGGATTCAGTTGGTCATTGATCCTTGCATGGATTAAGTAGAATTTGGGGAATATTTTGGATTTTATAGGCTCTAAAGTGATCCATAGAACAGTGTCAGAATCTGACTATTATGAATGATTTGTATTTTAAGCTACTTTTTAAAAATATTTTATATTTCAAGGAAGGTTTTAGAATCTTTTAATGAAATTCATTTAAGAATTTATTAAAATAAAAATTTGGCTTTCTTGGTAAGCAGTGGTTATAACTTGTTAATTTGAGCTACACTGTGGTTCAGTTTTCTGTAATGTTTGAATTTTAAAAATGTTTAACCATAATGATTCTAATATCATCAATTCTTTATAAAATTGTTCTTTTTCCATAAGCAGTAGACATAGTTTTGGGGTTTCAAAAAATACTCTTTCATTAGGAACAATGTCAACTATTTTTAACTTAAGAAAATATATAAAGGTTTATATATTAAATAATTCATTTACAAATGACTTGAGTACATTTATTCTCATATTTTCTTCATGTTCTTATGAAGCTTTTTACAAAAACAGTTAATTCTTTTACAATACTAAAATATATTTGCTTTCTACAAATGTGATTGAATATTAAATATTAATTAGGATATTGGACTATCTCAATATGTGTGCTATTTACCCAGATGGAAGTAGTAGAATTTATGTTATAGCACGGGGTCATATGTGGTGTTTTAGTTTAACAAATACATGTTAAACTTTGAGGAACTGCAATCTGTACATTTCACTTAGCACAGTCACATGTTTCTGTACAGGATTTAATTCAATTATATTAAAATGATCAGATTTAATAATCTTGAATTAGTAATATTAAATATCTAAATAAGGAATATTTTGATATTTTTACTAATATATTAAAATTAGCCAAAATAGGAATAATAGTAACAACAATAGTCACAATAATGTTGGTTTATTGATAATTTACAATATGCCAGGCACTATGCTTATCTCTTTATATGGATTATCTTATTTAACTTATTTCAAATAGAAGCTAAAAATTTTTAGTGTTTTAACCAAGATACTCCTTTTTCATTGAGAAGACTGAAAAACTGTTAGAGAAATAAATATTCTTCAACTAAAGGATAGAACAAAACATGGATAATTCTGTATTAATATGTATGTTTGCCAATTTTAAAGTAAATATTTTAAGGAACAAAGCCAAAATATCCATTGTACTAGATAGGAGGCTTTTATGTTTCTTTTTGTATTTAAATCTACCTAATGCTTTACTATACACCGGTTATGAATTTAATCTAGATTATTTAATAAGCAAACTGTTTCTAAGAATCAACTTTGGATTTAGGAAGTAACAATTTAAAAAAGAATTTTACACTAAAATAGAAAAATTTTATTTATTATGTGAATATGTAATTGTAGATTTCTCATTATTCTAGACATCATTGAGAAAATTTGAGTAAATTGTGGTATAACTGTGGCTTCAATATGTTACAGAAAACTGTGAGAGTTGTGATCAATTTTAAGAAAACGCAGAAGACAATAGTGAGAGTTAACCCACATGCAACACTTCAAGAACTTACCCCTATTATATGCAGCAAATGTGAGTTCAATCCATTACATACGCTCTTGTTGAAGGATTATCAATCTCAGGAGCCCCTCGATTTGATGAAATCTCTTAACGAGCTGGGATTAAGAGAGTTATATGCCATGGATATCAGCAGAGGTAAGACTTTTTATTTTGTTCATTTGACAGGATGTGCATGTATGTATATGTGTATGTATTGTGTTTATGTATAGCTGTTCTCAAGTTTAATGAATCCTGTAGACAGAAGTCAATACATTCCATTGGAAATAAGAGAAAACTAAATGTAATAAAATTTAACTTGATTTCAGTTATTGAAATAGGAATAAAAACTTGTCTTATCTATCATCACATTTTACACTTTTCCATCTACCTATGAATATTTTTTGATAGAATTTAACTTAATTCTTTGTGGGGCTGAGAGTTAAACAGAAAATAAAAATTACATTTAAGTTTATTGTCCTAATCAAACATGAATTACTGTAGACTCACCATGATTTTGTCTGAGTCTTAATTATCAGCTAAGTTAGGAAGTTTCTTGCTAAATTTTTGTCTAAAGGTCAGCACCCAAAATCAACTGGCTTATGAATCAGTTTAATTCCCAAAATTTTCTAAATAGAAATAGCTTGCAGTATTAATCTCTAGAAATAATTTAATGTATTAAAATTTGGAGATCTTAGATAATGTTGGTTTGCATGATGTCCAATAGGTAAATGCAATCTTATTTATTCAACATGAGTCTGTTTTATTAGGAGAAATAAAAGTTTAGTGTAGGAGACAATCACTTATATCCCCTGTGCATAGAGAACTTCAAAATTTATCCTGAGATTTGTGGCTTTATGTAAATCCACAGAGACAACTATTTCAACCAGTGGTATTGTGTCCTTGGATAAACATCTTAAAGTCAATTTACCCTCTTTTACACCCTCCTCTGTAGCCACTTCTGTTACTGCCTTCAATAAGTCAACTTTACAAGGTAAGACATATAAATCGGTAGAAACAAATTATAACATGAAATCTCTATTTCTATTGGGTAAATTGAAAATAAGCTTCTAATTTTACCTGTTTTCTTAACATTACTAATATGTACATTGTGCAGGAGATTTTAACTTAGATAAAATCTTTGTTTAATTTCCTGAAAAATAATTTACAAGGCCCTCCTTGATTTCTGAATTTAATACAATAATTACATTTCAATAATTGTTTTAAAATTAATATTATCCTAAGAAAGTGAAGAATATATTCTTTACTCAGACAAGAAAGAATGATTTGCTAAGATCTTACTGGGTACAAATGCTGATAATTCAGTTGTACCATAAAAAGATCTTAGATTACTTTTGTTTAACAATTATTCATAATAATCAGGGCACATTCATCACAAAAAAATTTTTGTAGCCACTAAACTGTGAATATTTTGTAATAACTTGAAAAAATAGCTTATACTAAAATTAGCTTTTAAAGCATTTAAATATGTTTAATACAATTGTAAAAAAAGTTACCTGAAACTTTGAAAGGAAATACATAAAAAATTTTTATAGTGGTTACTTTTGGGTGGTGGGGCTATGGGTGACTCTTCATTCTTTATTACAGAATTTTATAATGGGAATGTATTACTTTTATAGTGAAAATTTTATTAAAAATAGCCAATAATAATAAAATCTGGATGTCTTTGGCCCATTAAAAAAGGATAGGCTTAGATAATTTATTACTGTAATAATTACCATCTAACTAAAAAAAAAAAAAACCCACAATAAACTGTATACATTTTGTGTTATTGAAATCTTTTTTCTTTTCCACTTCCAGTTTTCCCATAGCACAATGAACCTCTCAATTCCAAGAATTAAGCCCACATAAGTAATAATATTAGTACCTAGCATTACTACCAGCCTAATCAAAGAAGTTGAAATTTTCTATGATCCTAAAGTATGTATTGGTTAATAATCAGAAGGCAGGCATTTTAATTGATACTACATTAGCTGTCAATCTCATCTGACAAATGGATAGGACAAATAGCTTTATCTGTATAGATCTAACCTTTTACTTCTATGATAATAAAGATATGAGAAAAAGTTGTCTTAGTGATCCTTTTCAGCATCAACATTCTGTTACTTATCCTTGCCTTTTGCTCTTAATTTTTCCATTCTCTACATATACAACCCAAAGCGAATTCCATAAACTTGTTGGCCTCATTTTTAAGATGTTGAATGAATTGATTTCTAATACCCCTTTCAGCCCCCAAATATATGGTTTATTTAGTGTATTAAATGTTATGATCATAACCTTAAGACAATGGAATAGGAAAATTTAAGAAAGCTCCTTTTACAGTATCAGAATTTACAAGGTCAATCTAATCACTGTAAACACCATTCCCCTGCCTCTTAATTTTGTCTGATGTTATCAAAAGTCTTAAAACTTTGCAGGCCATTACTTATAGCCTCTGTTCTGGAAACAGGAAACTACAGCATTTGAGTTGCTAAGTAAGCTAAAGCCCTTATTTGTCTTAGAGTTTAACTCTGACTTACAACGATCCCTGACATAGAGCATAAAGACTTGGAGGTGTAGAAGATGACTGCGTGCCTGAAAATTACTTTACCAAAAATAACTATATCAAATACTCAGGTTATATTTATTGCATTGGACCAGCATGTGAATTTTTCATCTAGTGTTCCACCTAAATTTAATTATATATCTATATTCAATTAGTGGAAGATTCTATCTTAAAATGAAATAGTAGCATTTCTTTAAAAAAAATGTCAGAGAGATTATAAACCACCTTTAAATGGACACCAGTTTCAGTTCTACCATTTAATGATTATGTGCCTTGGTGTAAGTTATTCAAACTCTGGTCACCTAGGTCCTCAGATATGTAGTGGGGTGATATCACCCACTTCCATTTCTTTACAAACCCAAACTTAGAAAAAGGGCTCAGACTGATAACTTATGATATCTACCTCACAGAGTTTTTCCAAAAAATAAATTAGGCATGTAAAAAAATTTTTAACTATAATGTGCTGTCCACATGTTCATCATTAGTTATTACCATTGTCAATAAACTCATACCAAAAGCATACTGCTTATTTAAGATTCGAAGCATCAGATTTATGAAGTTTTATTTTGTGAAATAGTTTTTCTTTAAAATATTATTAAAGCATATTGCATTAATATAGTTATTGGCTTTAACGATCTTTGCTTTCCTAGACTAGCCCTGACTTTGTCATAATTTAATTTTTTAAACATTTATTTTGAGTAGAAGTACATTTATTCCTTTGTGCTACCTTAGCTATATCTCACGGGTTTCAATATACAGTACTTTGTTTCCTATATCACTGATTATGATTTACCATAAACCAGTATGTTTCTTAGTAGAGATGTTTCTAAAATTTACAGATCCTTACTTATCTTTTTAACTTAAAATTTTTTTTTCAATTCATTTTTTTTTTTAAACCAGGACATTTCTAATGGAATTTCCCACATTCAGAATGTTGCTAACTGCATTCTGTGATGCCACTTAACATGGTTTCTTTATTCTATTTCTTATAAATTGATCATTAAATCTAGAATCTGGATCAGATTTGGGTGACATATTTTTGGCAAGACTACTTCATAAGTGGTATTGTGTACTTTCATTAGCAGATATACAAAAACAAGTTATCTTTTATTGCCTATATCTTAGTTAAATAGGAGTTGAAAAATGGTCATCTGTTGCAAACATTCATTTAATTATTAGTTGAGATATTTCTAAAAAAGCTAATTTCCCTCCGTTAGCTATTTGTCTATCTGGGTAGGCTTCATTCAGAAAAGGCAGTATAAAAGTGTGATTTTTTTCCACCTTCAATAGTTTTTTAAAATAATGGTTCCTTAGAATTACACAAAGGTGAAAGATTAGAATCAGGTATTTTTTAGTATCACTATGAATGCATGGAATTAAACATATCCAATATGTTTCAGGTTTATTGAGTTTTTCACATGATATCAAAATTGTCTGGATATTTGCCAGTAGAAACCATATGAGATTGGTCTTTGAATTCTTTTAAATGACCCCAGGAAATTTCGATTGTTTTCTCTCTGATATGCCTAGATATTCTAGCCTTATCTTGTACATTCCTTGATCTCGATAAAGAATTAACCATTTTTAAGCGATTATAGTTCTTTTTAGTGGGAAATGGTAAAGACAATGTGGGCCAGGGTGACTCAGCACTAGTGGATTTGCCATTTTTGTAGGCCTGTTCAGTTGACATTAGAAAATACTTTTTGGAAAATGGAGTATTATATATGAAACCTTGAACTTTGACATTTGCCATTCTGATTAAAGTGCCATTTCTCAATTTTGGCACTACTGACATTTGAGGTCAGATAATTCTTTGTTGTTGGGCGGCTTCCTTGGACATTGTAGTACATTTAGCAGCATCACTAGCCTCTACCCAGTAGATACCAGTAACACATGCTCCCCACCCTCCCTCCATTTGTGACAATCAAAACTGTCACCAACATTGTCAGATGTGCTTGGATGGGGGTGGAGGCGGGCAAATTCAGCCCCAGTTGAAAACCACTGGATTAAAGAAATAAAATTTATGAAATATTTAACAAAGTACTAAATAACTATAATGAATCATGTTTTGGAAAATAAAATATTTCATGATAATTTAGCTCTGAGACAAAGTTATGATTCAAAATAAACAGGGACAAACTATATGTACCAATATCATATCTCATTTAATTCGAGTGTCCTCTTTACTTCAAAATGTTAGTAATAGTTTATGGAAGACAGACTGAGTCACAAAGAATTGAGTTTAAGTTATAGATGTGTCATTTCCTGATTATCAGTTCTGAGTATCTTAGTTTCTCTAAGCTTCAGTTTCCTCTGCTGTGAAATAGGAACAGTTATGCTAAATTGACCTGTTGCTTTGAGAATTAAATAAGCTATAAGGTGCCTAGCAGAGTTTATGGTTTGTAGTAGATCGTAATTAGTAGCTTTTATGATTAGATACATTTTCACAGGAAAGTAATTGAAAGACCCCTTGTAGGTGAACATACAAGCCTGTGTACGAAAAGTAAGGTGCTTTTCTTCTATTTTAGAGTCCTGCCAAATATCACAAAACTTAGACATTATGACAGAGAAAGAAAATAAAGGGTTTTTCAGCTTTTTTCAACGCAGTAAGAAAAGGCGGGATCAAGTAAGTATTTTCCTATGTTTCTAATCTGTTTTTAATTGTGTGTGCTTTTTATCTCGAATTCACATAGATTTTGCCTTTTTATTCTTTATTAGACTGCAAGTGCCCCTGCAACTCCTCTAGTAAGCAATAATCGCCCAGCTTTTGCAAGGTCCAATACCATTTCCAAAACATATGTTTCAAATACCCTGCCATCGGATGCACCCAAGAAGAGACGGGCTCCATTGCCTCCAATGCAAGCATCTCAGAGCGTCCCTCAGAACCTTGCTCACATCCAGGAGAGGCCAACTTCTTGTCTAATGAAATCCATGAGTGTGGATGAAACAGATAAGGTGTGTGTTTTTGTTTTGTTTTAGAAGTGAGGAGAGGACCATCTATTTTTCCTCTTATTTAACTTATCTTTTTCCACATATGCAACTAAGAAGGTTAGTAACATTTACTAATATGTAATAAGGTGAATAAATAGTTACTAACAAGATTGTCAGTATGAAGAGATTCTCTATATATGTACAGTTCTGTGATGCCGTTAAGAATAAATATGTCAATTTTTAAGTAGCTTTTATATTCAAGCAAATAAGTTGTCCATAAACATTAAAGTTCTGGTCTACTAAGGTCCACTTTTTTAAACAATACTTTTTTTTAACAGCAACACAATTTTTGTGTCACTTTCACGGTTTTCTCGCTAGAGATATCTTTTTGACCAGACTCAGAAGGGATATTCTGATGTCTTCCTGGTGCATGTATACGCTATAGTTTGTTTATTTTTTTTAAAGGAGACTTTTTTATAGGATACATTGCAATTACTCTTATATATTTTATGTTCAAAGCACTGTTCTAGATGTACCTTTTCCCCAAACATTTTTACTATTGCTTCTCTTTAATACCTATTTCCTGGAGTATGATGTTTTGTACAAATCCATTTGTAAACTATTTTCATGGCCATAAAAATCTATACTTACTTTTTTATTCATGCTGATTATAAATGACATTTTAAGTAAATGTAATTGAACATGAGGCCATATATTTTGTTGCTTGTAATCAAACTATTTAAGTAACTCTGAGAGCAAATTTTATTTTGAGATATTTGAGATAACTGAGATTTCTTCTATCTAGTTAAATGGTTTGATTTCCCCCTTGGAAGCTTAGTAAATTCAATGCTCAAGTAATTTCACTCTTCCCAACAAACTAATAAACATTTCTGCGTTTTCTTAACTTAAAAAATTATAACTACAGTTTTTAATTATAATCTATACACTATCCTAAGTACCTTTAGAAAGTAAACAGCAACTCAAATAAATAAAAATGAACAAAAAATGCCCGAAGTCAGTAGTTACTTGGAAAATCATCTATTAGGTTGTCTTTTTCTTTCAATTAAGATTCTCTTGTCTAATGGTTGTGTTATAAAATCTCGTCTTGCAAATCAGGAGGATGAATATTCTTTCAAATGATAGAATCAGTTGCTAATAAAGTTTTCTCAGGTAACTGCATAGTAGTTGGGGGAAGTGTCATAGAAGATGTGTATCTTGGATTCAGTTTTAAAATATGTGTGGTAGTGCATGAGTCAGGCAAGAGGAACCCTATTCAAAGATGCAGAATGTGAAGACTATGGCATGCCTGGGTGTGAGTAAGAAACAGAGATTGAAACTGAGTGAGGTAAGCAGAGGCCAAGTCAGACTCCCCAAAGACATCATTTTGTGGCTGTAACCCCTTTATATTTCTTCATAGTAAGTCATTTAAGAGAGCCTTTTCAGGATCGTTTTCTATTTTAAATTACCATGAAACTACATTATACAAGTATAAGTTATTATACTTTTTCTTTATATAGAAATAAATCTTAGCTGCTACTCATAAACCTTTATTTCAGCTGTCTTCATCCATTCTAGTCCAGGAATCTTCCTTTGTGCTTGGTTCCCAAAAAGATCTATGTTGTCTTACTTATAGTCTTCTTAGAATTCTAGACCATGCAGCCAGTGATGTCATCAAAACCTGTTTTTATTCTTACCCTCTGATCTATGACCAGGTAATGCCCCTATGTTAAGTAATCTTTTTTTTAGTATGTTGCTTTTGGCAAACTAGACATCTTTATATAAATTTCTAATTATTGTTTTTCTTTTGATCTGGACATCTGGATAGTCCTTTGATGTATTATTGTTCATCAGGACTTAGGATTATTTGTCTTTCCCTAGAGAAGCTGAAAAACCATTTTTAAAAATTTATTCATTACAAAAACTCTTAGCAGTTAAGCTGTGGTTCTGTTTTCAAGTGTGTGTATACACACAAGTGCACACGCATATGTTCATGTGAATGCATGCCTTCCTAGGCATTCATCTCAGCATGTATTTCTTTGCCTCCTTGACCATATTTGATATAATAGATCACCCCATGGTCTTTATTTTTCCCTCATCTTTGGTTCTGATTCTCTTTTGATATCTCAGCTCTCTTTTATTTATATTTTTCCTTGATACTACTTCCTTTACCTATTTTCTAAATTTGGAGATACTTGCATCCATGACCTTAGCCTTTATTTACTATACTCTTTCCAAGAAAATATCTATTCTTTGTTAAGTTATCAACGATGATAGAGTGAATGGTGTCTCCCCAAAAGCTATATCCTAACCCTAACTCCCAGTATCCTGTGAATGGGATCTTATTTAGAAATAGAGTTTTTGCAAATCTGATCAAGTTAAGGATCTAGGGATGAGATCATCCTGGAATTAGGTTGGGCTCAAATCCAATGACTAATGTCCTGATAAGAATTGGAGACACAGGCACAGAGACACTAGGAGAAGACCATGTGATAATGGAGGCAGAAATTGGAGGAGTTATGCTGCCACAAACCAGGGACTTCAAGAAGTCACCAGAACCTGGAAGAGGAAAAGAAAGATTCTCTTCTAGTGATCTGAATGATCTATTTTGGATATCCTTATGAGTACATAAAGAGCTTCTCCTTTTTAAAGGCATATAATATTTCATTGATAATATAACATGATATGAGATAAGTATCCCATCCTCTAAAGATAAGTGTTAGGGTTATATTATTGTTTAAAGCTTTTCACTTCGTTAATTTTTCCCCTTCTCCCCGACCAGAAGGCAGGGATTTTGTTCTCCAGCAAAATTCTGTAACAAAATTCTGTGTTCAAGAGAATTGATAAATACATTTTAACCATAGTATTCACAGCCAGGTATAGTATATATGAGAATATCTGTCACACTAAAATATCACTAAATTTTAGTATTTCATGTATATATGATAAATTTTCAGAAGTGCTTGGATAACTCAAAAAATTTACTTTTTACATTTGCTTTATAGTAATTGGCCCACGTGATTCTCAGTAATATATTTTTTAAGCTTTTACAGAAAAGCCAGAATTTTGGCAGGTTTTATTGAAAAGTTAAGGACCAACAACTAAAATGTAGTATAAATAATTATATAATGCATACAAATAAAATTGTCCCCTGAATTGAAATTGTTTATGTAGCCAGTGCAAATATTCAGGTAATTTAGCAAAACTATAAGTTTATGGGCGAATTTTACTTATTTTACTGCTTGCTTGCTTGAAATCTAAAATCAAAGATAGTCATTATCACAATAGACATTTTATATCTATTTTAACAATTTAGTTTTCAATTTTGAATTTTAAAAAGACATTATTTTTAATAATTGAAACTAATAGTAGTCTGGAAAAAAAATGACAAGATCATTTCCAAATCCATGAGATATATTGGATACATTCTTATCCTGTACGGTAAAATAAACCACAAGGGTGCGCTGTTTAACAGAACTACAGCATTCTGATTTTTCTATTTTTTTCCCCCAAAGCATCCTTTAAAAAAAATAGAAATATTGGAAATAGTCATATTACGTTAGAAATAGAAAATGCTTATCTCTTGTGAGTGAAGTGCCAAAAAGTGGAACTAGAGAGATAAATAACAGTAATGTGTAACAAAGTGATTTGTAATTAGCACGATTTTATTCATTTTGAGCTTTTATTTCATTTTAGTGCTTTTTAAGTAGTCATTGGTTTTATGTTTGCCTTAGACAGGCTTTTGGATAAATCAGTCTATCTGTAGCTTGGAAAAAATTCTGTCAACACATCTATTTTATATTTTTTGGCTGTCCATATATAATAATTTGCCTCATTCTTCTAAGGCACTTTTCAATACTAGCAAATTATGGTATTTGGATAGTGATTTTGGAGCTTAAGCTGAAAATAAATAAACTGAAAATATTAACGTAAAAGGCTGTTGATTTTCTGAGCTAAATTTGGCAACTGGTTGTGCAGTTTCCAAAGAGGATTCAGTGCAGATCCGTTAGTAAAATAATTTATCCTCACCCTTTTTGAAACATTTCTACATTCATTCATTCATTTTTAGATGAAGCAATCTTTGGTTGACCTCACAGATTGCAAGGACCTTGTCAGCTCACATTCCTTATTTTTTTATTTTTTACACCTACAGCACCTGGTCTTCCTAAGTGGTTTCCCATCCAAGTACAAAACAGGCCCGACCTTGCTTAGCTTCCAAGATCAGATGGGATAGGGCTTGTTCAGGATAGCATGGCTGTAGGCTTTTCTTGGTACTTTTCAAACATTTTTTTAATATGATTCCGCCTAACAATTTGAAATGCCATTTATGTCACAACATATGTCATAGCTGGATCATGCTGTTATTTACATGAGCCATATTGCATGCATTATTATGACATGTATATAGTTATTTACAGTAAGATTGTATGTATATAGTTATTTACATAAGATTGTCATTTATTTCACACATGACAAGTCAGAAATGTAATGACACTGAGTTAAATTGAAAATGCCAGAATTCCAGGGTTGAAACTAAGTTCAGAAATCCAGTTTCTAGAAGCACCGTATCTGCTAACTAAGTGTTTGTGAAGAGTACATTTAATAAAATTAGTGGCCAAAGGATGTCTTGGTATTATTAACAAACAAACCTTTTAAGCCCGTTTTACATTTGTAAAGAGAGTTAGACAGAAATTGTGGGTAATCTTGACCCACAGAATTCATAGACCCTTGGGGTGAATTCTTCATTTTTGCACAGTTGGTGTGTGGCTTTGCTGCTTAATGTTCTGTGTATACATAATAGCATCAGCTCCTCTCAGGCAGCTAGCATGAGACCTCCTTTTCTTTTAGGATATTTGCTTTTGGCTGGAAACACAGTAGGGAATTATCTTGATTGGGATTTTTTTTTTTTTTTTTGGTTTCATTTTTCATTCCTCTACAGATCAACACTCAAATATTGAGAAATTGAAATACTTTGCCATCCAGTATTATGCAAGTGAAATTTAATACTTAGAGTATTACTTTTTTGACCACTGATTGGTTTTAAAAAATGTTTGATGTTCATCTTTTACCCAATTTTATCTCTTAATATTTATCAGAGTTTATAAGCAGATGATAAATTGTCATGTTTATGAAATATACAGTATATATTTGGTCTTAGTTTCACTTAATGAATTTTAATTCTAGTTTTATGCAGTCATTAAGGTTGTTATAATAGAGGGTGTATTTGTAATCTTTAGGAAATAGCACTTTTTAGTTTTTACTCCAGGTTATCACATAACATTTGATTTCCACCTCCACTCTCCACTTATATTTATTATATGGAAAGTGGATCACACACATAATTTTACAATTGCCTAGGAACAGTGGTTGCCATGGCATCTTCAGTTTGATATAAGAGATACAGCTGTCTATACTTCCAAAAATATGACTTGTTTCATTCAGGAGAGAAATGTACCAGCACAGTCTAATATTTAATCTGCCTTCTCTTTTAAGGCCTTCCCAGATATTAGATAAACTTTGTCATTGTAGTTTTCATCAGATTTTCAAAGGATCATAATCACAATAGCAAAAGGAATGATTAACCCTTATACAGCACTTGCTAATGTTCCAGACAAGCTTTAAGCAAAATACTCACAAAAATCCTCTGAGCGTTCCTCTTTAGGTTTCTGTCAGCTTTACCTCTGACCTAAATGTAAGGAACTGTGTTCATTCTTACGTTGTTAAACTTTAAAGAACAGTACTATTCAGAGAACAGTAGTTATTTATGGAATTAATATGGGTTTCTCTTCCTTATACTATACAAAAGTTATACCTCTTTAAAGCGCATACTGAGTTAATTTTAATATAAGGTCATTGGAAATAATCAGTGTTAGGAGTCGTTTTTGAAACATTCTAAAAGTTCATTTAGTCTTTCTACCGCTAGTGTTTGGAATCTCATGGGGGAGACGTGTCTTTCTCTGGTAAGCAGCATGTATTAACAGAGGCCAGGACAGAGAGAAGCAGTTCCTGGAGCCACAGTGATAACAAGATAATGCCTGTCATACAGCCTTAACTCCCTGGGATGACCAGTTTGTTCCCTTGCTTGCTGCTTTACTCTGGTAGAGGCACTAAACTCAGTTAACCTGATGTTTTTTTTTTTTTACTCTGCCCCTAGACAGCTTTTTGTCTCTATCACGATGACCACAGAGAACCATGGTTACCACCATCTTCTGTCCTTCTAACTTAATCCTGAGCTCTACTCAAGTTCATCTTGCCTTTTTGTTTTATCCAAGATGTACTACTGAATTCGGCCCTCATATTTGGGCATTATAAAAAAAATGTTGTAAGTAAGGGATTACCACAGTAATAAGACTTGGTTATTTGCTATCTCAAAGTATTATAGGATTGATAAAATGAAAGCACAGATTGCCTCAGGAAGAGAAATGTAAAAACCTTGGAAGGGTGTAATACAGGTTCTAAAATTTGTGTACTATTTTTTTTTGTGACATGAATGGAGAATGCCTGAGAGAAAACAGGCGTGACAGAAACAGCCCTAGCCTGGCTTGAGAGATAGTCTTGGATTCTACTAATAGATCTATTAAATTCTTTGTCGTCATTTTTCTCATTGTGTTCTTCATTTTCTACCTGGAACCAGCCATTGAACTTTTTTATGGCTTGGGTTTCTCCTCTAGAATAAGGTTTTATAATTAAATGTCCTAAAGTCTCTTTCAACTCTGGTGTGATAAAATTATTTTATTCTTTTATTTTTTAAAAGCAACCTTTAACAGATGAAAGTGCTTTGTTGCATACACCTTTGATTTGGTCAGTGTTAAACAGATAGTCCTGGTAACTACTCTTCTAAGAATTTTTAAACCCTAACGTACAATAGCAAAATAAAACATTGACAGTCTTCTCTCTCAGCTCCTGACTGTAACACAAAAACCAACATGAGTGCTTTGGGCAACACTAAAAAAAGGTAAAAGATAAAAAGTTTGAGAAAGATATGTTAGGTGCATGAGTTCTTTAAGCAGAGGATACAGATGTTATCACTGACTAATAATGACTTTAAAATTAGATGATTTTGCAAAAAAATCTAGTGGCAAGCTTGGTCACTCAGAATACTCTGAAGGAATTTAATTTTAGTTAGTAGCCCCAAAAGGCATAAGTTACAAGTGGTGGTGGTATTTAGAAACCTATGAGTAAATTTCATTGCAGCCTCTCTCAGAATTTACTTTGGCAGATTGTTAGGAATACCCTTAAAATTAGCATAAGTGCTTGTTTGTATAATGAGGATTTAAGAGCTCCAGGCCCATTTCTCCTTTCCAGAATTGTAGACATCTGGTTCCTGCAATGTCACCCCTATTTCTTACACCCCTTCACTTTGATGTGATATGATTTTTCTTGATCTAAGTTGACCAGCACAGGCTAAGATTTTCAGTGTTATCAATGAAGGATCTTAAAACAAGCTAATATAGAGAAAAGGAAATAGAATACATAAATCCTAGTTTTTGGAGAGCTAGAAGGAAGTATTAACCAAAAGGGAAAAGGGTATAAAGCAAGGAGATTCAGGGCAGCAAAATTAATTGTCCCGGCCCCATCGAAAGATAGCATTTTATTTAAAAAACAATCACAAAGAAAAAAAGAAACTGGTACATATACTTTTATCCAGTATAAGCCAAAATGTGCATGCATGTATGCATGTGTATATATAAACAGGTATAAAATATATATAAAAGGTTAGACACCAAAATGTCTATAAAGTAATCTGTATTTGGGGGGATTTACAGTAATTTTTCTTTTTGTCCTCATCAACATATGCATTTTTTTGCATTTCATATGAGATTCTGCTAATTTTATGTTCAAGTTATAATAAAACTGATTTTCTTGTGACCAAAAAAAACCTTGCCTTCATAGCCATGCCTGTTTTGCAAATTTAACACAATACCTCATACTTCTATATTATATTTATTATAATCATGTTTTGAAATTTTAAAATATTGATTTGTTGTCTAACTTGTAAAAGTATTTCAGAAACAATTCTTCCATCCAGAATTAAAAGAGTGTAGAGCTTGACCTTCAGTTATATGAAAGTTCAGTCACTGGGATATAATTCGTAGTAAATTAGGGTAAAGCTAATGTCGGTTATAAGATATTTAATAATATTTCATAACATTTATTGCAAATGTCCAGATCGGAGAAGAATAATGTGAGTCTGTCCCTTAAGAAGAAAAAAATATAAGTTTTAAGACAATTTTAAGAGACTGCTTAGGTTCTTTTCTTTAACCCTCCCCCCTTCCCACATGTGGAGGAAGTCTTATCAAGTCAACTATGATTAATAAGTGCTCTAATAACTAGTACAAAGCTGGTACTCAGTAAATCTATTGAATGTCATTCAATTCTATTTTCTTTAGCTAAATTTAGTTCCATTTTGAACCAGTGAATTCTGATCCGAGTGATAATTCTCAGGGATTAACTATCTGGCATGGTTTTCAACTTGCCCTTGCCACTTTCACTAGTGTATTCTTTTGCTCTGTGAAGTGTTTTCCTTTTCACAGACCATAAAATTCAGTGATATGCATTCCTGTTAGAGGTGCAGTTTTTGCTAATGGCAAACAGACTTAGCGACTCTAACCAAAGTAAATAATTGGATATCTCTAATTATTAACCAAAGTGTTTTTCCCCTAGTAAGTAGAAAGCTCTCTATTTTCTTGTTTTGTAAACCCTTTGGACTTAAAAATAATCTCAACCCTTTTTAAAAAATTTGGGTCATAAATTGACCAAAGGAAATGTATCTTGGTATTAAAAGCTAAAGACAGTTCTAACCAGTTCTTTTATTTTAGTTGTTCACATTAAATTATGCAATATTTCAAATGTATATACTATAATACACATCCATGTACCTGTCACTGAGATTTAACAAGCTGCTGTTAAATATTTAGGTTTTATTAATTTTTTTTAAAGGTATGATAAAGCTGCCTGAGACAACTTAAAGGTGGAGTTTTTACACACGATGCTTACACAGTGGCCTAAGTCTAGGTTCCTTGAATGTTGGGTGCTCGTTGGGTTTTAAGGTTGATTATAACTGAGACTGACTCTAATAGGACTCCCACTACCACTATCACTGAAGAAATAGTACAGTTTTAGAATAAATACCTCTTTTTGTTCATACTCTTTACTCTAACTCTATGTTATATCTATCATTTGGTTACTTTATTTACAGATCACTTTCACATAATTTAAAATAGACAAATTACGTGCAATAATATTAGCTAATATTTACAGAGCATGGACTGTATGCTAGGCACTGTGCTAAGTACACCTCATTTCACTTAAATATTCCAGCCCCTTTTGGGGTAGGTACTTTTACTTTTCCTACTTTATAGATGAGAAGGCTGAAGACTGCAAAGACAATAAATGCTGTTCTCCCTGGTTTTAAGCCCTGGCATTGTCTCCAAAGCTTATATGTTTAGTAACTCTCACACTGGATTGTCTTCCAACGTGTAAACTCTGTGGAAGCTCTCTTCAGTTAGACAAGTTCACACTCAAAAATACAGGGGCAGCTCAACCCTGACTAATTAATGCAAGTGTGGAACTATTTCGAGGCCATTGGGAGGATACCCCTGTAGTACACAGAAAAAAAATTTAAAAAATGGTGCTGGTTAGGCATTGGTGGCCTTCCTTTCCTTTTCTCTTTCTTTTTTAAACATGTTATGTACGAACTCATGATGTATTTACCAAAATAACTGGTCATTTATTAAATCTGCTTTCTAGCAGTAGTTATTCTTGGGTTAGGAGCCTGTTCAATATTGTATGCTAGATAACTATATTCTACTCATATCCCTCAGTACACACAAGTTTTCTTGGCTACAATCTATTTAGAAACATCAAGATCTTCTGACTTAAATGCTTTCTCTTTTTTTCCTCCTTTTTCCTGCAGGCTTTTACCCAAAAGAGAGATGTTTTTAGCAGATATAGAACATCTCTTCCTCAAGCCCCAGGGATTCCTTCATTTTCGTCTTAATAGTGATGTTTTCAGTTAACATAAAATAACTCCAAATTTGATTTTTATTATCTTAACTTTCCTTGGCTGCTGCTTAGCTGATTGAAATTCTTTTTAACTGTTTCTTTAAACAAACAAAAAAGCGCTTGCATCTCCTTCTTAAGGGACAAGAAATATGTATTATTTCCTTGAAAACTAACACTAATATTACTCCTATCTGAGAACCAAACTGATATTTCCTGTCATTAATTAATCTGTTGCTTATTATCTGAAGTCACCATTCTTATTTCTTGAGAACTCTTGCCTTTGGCCTATCTTACATCAATTATTAAATTTACATTTTTGTCATGAGCTTAACAAGTTTTAAACATTAATTACAACATGGAATCTACTTGTGACAGGTTACATAGTTTACCTGGCATCATTCAGTGACAATTCTGTTCTCTTCCCCTAATGTCATTGTTCTTAGTCTCCTTGAACCATTTGCAGTTCTACAAATATACGTCCATTTACTTTCACAATGTGCCCATACAACTTGATAAGGCGGGGAGATCTTACAAAATAAAGTTAGAATGTGCTTTGCCAAAATGTTCATGCCTTTTCCCTTCTAACGTGCATTATTTTGTCAACTGACTTCATAAATGTTATTGAAATTTTTTTAGCATTTGTAAAACAGAAATATGTTTTTTGACAAAATAAAAAATTTTTTATCCATAGAAATATAAATATCCTATATATATATAGGATATATATATATATAGGATATATATATATAGGATATTTATATTTCTATATATTTATAGGATATGTGTGTGTGTGTGTGTGTGTGTGTGTGTGTATAAGGTATTTTAAGACCTCTAGGGTGATAAATGAAATATGTGATTCTATTTTTATTCTTTGAGTTATGGATAGGTTCATATAAATTTGTGAGTCTGTATACAAATGTCTCCCTTGTTTTGTTATCTATGCCGTCTGCTTTATAGTAACCAAAATTTAAGAGCTCTAATTCCTAAACTACTGTCTGAAAAATTCATGTTATGACTGCTTTTATCAGGTAATCGTACAGACCAATAAATTACAGTGATTGGTATTCAGATCTAATGGGGAAAACAGGTTTTAATCATAGACCTCATGAAAGCAATCAGTTAAAACATGAGGAGCAAGTTTTTAGCATAGAACTCGGAGGAAAATCAAATGCTGCCATTACTTCATGCACTCAGCAATTACTTATTGATCACTTCTGTGTTCTTAAAACTAGTTCTATGATAGGAATAAGGTATGCTTCAGTAGGGTTTTACAGAAGTAAACTCATCAAGAAAGAAAGTGATATCTACTACTTTTGATGTTTAGATTGATATTTTTAAAAGTGAAGTGCAACATTGTTTTAGGAGAATTTTTTGTCTCTCTAATGATGGCTAAATTTGTTACTTTTATAAATAGCAAGTGAAAGTTTTGGAACACAGAGCCATATCAGTAAAGTTTTATCTAAACTATATTCTACTCAAAATTATATTTAAATACTCTCTGCCCATCTCTACATTTCTTTCTCAGCTAATTTATCACCAAAGACTCCTTTTCTAATTAATTGAAAAGTACAAAAAGCAGTTGGGGATCTATTTGATGCCCCTGGGGAGGAAGGGTGACCCTCAGATTTAATCAGAATTGGCTTTAATGATTCTGAATCAAAATCTGGGTTTGGGTGGTAGGCTGTTACTCTTTTCTTGCTGGATTATGGAGACATCTGAAGAGTTCTAGGGGAGAAACCAGACTAATAAGGAGAGGAGATTAGTGGTTGCAGCTATTTTCCAACTGGTGTGGAAGAAGTTTAGTGCTTTGATTACCAGTAGGGTCAGCCTGCAGCCACCCTGTCCCACCTCATTATTAAGAGGAATTTACCTTATTGAGAGGTGTATCCTATCAAGTGCCTGCCGCTGTGGACCTGACTGTGCTGCTGCTCCTGTGGGATGACCTGCGTTCTTCTTTAGTACCTAACACAGCTGGCAATGATGACAACTAACTCAACATTTTTCTCTTTGGGAGCTGGCTTCTTTTTTCCTCTGGAAGAAATATCACAAAATTACAAAATAGTAAAATTTGCTACACTTTTCTCAGTGTATAGCAAGGTGTAAAAACCAAAGAACAACCTATGAACTAGTTCACTTCTCTTAGGTGTACTTGCATTGTCTTGTAAATATTGGAATGACCCATGCTTTATGGACTGTCTGAATTTATTGAGTCTTTTTTTTTTTTTTTTTTTTACAAATGAAGAAGGCAGTATTTCATTCATTCAACAAATATTTATTGAAAAAATTCTATGAGCCAAACATTGTTCTAGAGATAGAGTAGTGAGCAAAATAGAACAGGATGATTTTTGATGAGACAGGGGAAAATAGGGGTTATCAGGATCTCAGTTTTAAACCTGCCCAGTTTGAAATGGCCTTAGACATTAAGTGGAGATCAGATAGAGGCTAAGTGTGGAGTCATAAGTTTGGAATTCATCAACACGTAAATGACACATAAAACCAAAGGAACAGAGGAGGTTACCAAGAGAGTGAGAGTAGATACTAAAGAGAATATGCATGTCCAAGGACTGAGATAAAAAGCAACCAACAAAACAAGAGTTCAGATAAGTGCAGAGCGAAAAATGTAGTATTCTACGAGTAAGAAAAAGAAGGTTCTAAGAGAGTGGTCAACTCAGTTGAATGCTGCTAATATGTCAAATAAAGGATTTCTATGAGGTAACCACTGATTTATTTGTGGTGGAGGTTACTGATGACTTTGATATATACAGTTCTAATGCATCAAAGATTGGGATACATCTGATTAGAAGGGCTCAAGTGGGAGATGGGAAATTGGAGATAAAAATTGTGAATAACTCTTTTAAATAAGTTTGTCGTAAAGGGAAAGAGCAAGGTGATATGGCTATGGGCCAAGAGAAAATGGCCAACCTGATGAGGCAGGAAAGGTCTTCTGGCAGTCACATGATATGAGCATGAGCATTATCTGTGTATAGAGTTGTTGACCTCAAATGACCTTTAAGGATGACATAGATTTTTTTACTTGTTTGTCATTGATAGATTAGTGCTAAAAAGTGAGAGATTAATCAAGCCAGGCCTCTTAATATAGAAATAATTTTCCCTTTATAATCTCTTACTTTACATCCACTATTTTCTCCAGATTTTTCTTTGAAAGTTTTTTAACTGTACTGTTTAAGATTTCTATAAATTATAATCGTTTGTTTGCATGTCAATCTCCCATCCGAGCCTAAGTTTCTTAAGAAGGACTATATTTTATTTTTCTTCATATATCCATCTCATATATCAGCTTCTGGCACATGGCAGATGCTCTATAAATGTTTTGTGAATGAATGACTCTTATGTTCCATATTGCCATATGATGCATTTGGCATAAAGGTCAGTGTCTTTCTAAAGGTTGCTATTAATTTCTAAAAAGAGATTGCGTTCGGGCGTTTTGTTTTCCACAGAGTTCCTGTGGAGCCGACGTAGTGAGGACAGGCTCCCTGAAGCTCAGTAGCACATCCGTTGGGAATTCGTCTTTGAAAAGGACAAAGCGAAAGGCACCTTCTCCACCCTCTAAAACACCCCAGCATCAAAGTGATGAAAATAATCACGTGACCGGTAATGTTACTTTTGCCATTAACATTACATTTGTATTTTAATATAGATGGTAGAAATTATATACATTATAAATCATGTCTTTTTGTTAATGATACTTAAGCTTTTACTTAATTTTAATACTTAGTCCCTGATTATTCTCTTAACACTTTTGAAATCCTCAACATGACAAAATAAAATGAAAAATCATACAGTTCTGTTATCCTAATATGAGCATCTACTTAGTCCCTGATTATTCGCACTTAACCACTTTTAAAATTTGCAACATGACAAAATGAAAAATCGTACAGTTCCGTTTTTTTAATGTGAGCATGTGACAATTCGTGAATATTTTCAGAAAGATCCTGCCATTCCAGGATTGTAGTACATTTAGGAATGCAGCTGTAAGTAGTTTTTAGTTGTATCAGCTGGACAGTAAAGTGGCTTCTAACAAGGTTAGGGTTATCTCTTGCTGAAATATATAAAAAATAATCAGCCAAGCTACTAAGGGATTGTTTCATTTGTGAATGTGACTTGTTTATAAGTTACGTTGCTTCTTTCTTCTAGCTCTGCAGTCTGTACATGCAGTTAATACAGACAGTGTTTCAGAAGCAAACCTGCCGGAGGCGCTATCCAGCCCAGGTACGACACCTTTATCCACAGCACGTAATTATCAAAAAAGACTGTGTATGACGGCTGAGGAATGAATCTAGTTATAATGCTCTGTATATGAAAGAGATGCCGGATGCCTTGATTATATTTTCCAAATTTTATATTATGAAATGAAAAAATTACCCAGTTGGTTTGGAGTCTGAAACTGGCAGAACTCAAACCTTTAATTCTGGTACCTTGAGTACTTTCTCTACTAGGTCTCTTGTTTTTTTTTTTCACACAATGTCAGGTTACCAGTTATTAATCTCCTTCCCAAGAGTAATGGCACATTTTGTATATTCAGAAGAAAACTTACATGAAGTCATAAAGCACCATTCTTTGTACAACTGTCATAAGTATGAATGTAACAAACCTAGTGTTCTAATCTAATGGTAAAAAATTGTTATCATGAAATATTTTCTATTATATGGTTTCATTTTGCATTCTCTCTCAATAAATGAAATTCCAGTAATAATAATATAAATCAATTTAATACTGTTTCCTAATATTTTTAATAATAGCTATTTAGTAGATATTATAAGAAAAAATATAAAATTTTTTAATCTTTAGATTTAATTTAAAGTTAGATATAAAGTTAGATATAAATGGATATGTCTGGTCAAAAATAGAACATTACTATACTAGTACCAGCATGGGAATAATTTGATAAGTGTGAAATTGCTTAATATAATCTTACCTAATTTTTATAATTTATATCCAGAAATACACAAAAAAAACCTCAGAAGCACCAAAATGCTTCTGAGTCTTTAACCTTGAAGTGATACTTAGAAATTTGGGATTTTAACACATCTTATCGATAAGAATTCTCCTTTCCTCTGTAATTAAAAGCATTACCATTAGATAACTAACAATGACTTTTCTTAACTCTTACCCAAAATTACACCAATGATACTGTTTGTTCCAAAAAGGAAAAAGTTTAAAAATTATACCAAATATATAAGTGAAATGAGAAGATTCTGAAGTATTAGAAAAAAAGTGTGACTACTATTCAAACTTTGCTTAATACCTGCTTCTCATTTTCTCTTTTACGTCTTCCTGTTTAATGCATGAATAATTGTGAATTAACAAATTTGATTTCTTCTGAAATGCTTTTTGGTCTCTGCTTGCCTTAACTCTGTTGTCCGAGTGCCATTTCTACAGATTTTACTTCTTTGGCAGAAGCCTCCCTTGGCCCCGAGCTCCCCAGTCATGAACAGTGCACTGTGCCCAAACTGGCAGACGAAGCCTGTCTCTTGGAGTGCCCTGGAATGCCCAAGGCAGCCGTAGCATCTCTGACATGTAGGTGACCAGGCGTTTCTTGAGATGTAAGATGAATAAAATTAGTGTCTTTGAAGGATTTCAGCTTCTCTTCTCTTTGGCTTTTTGATTTGTTGGCAAACAGTTTGAACTTTATTATTTCTAATGTGTAACTATATAAATATAAAAGAATACACATATTTTTATCTTTCTTGAGCTACGTTTTTGTTTTCTAGGTTTGGCTTATTTTCTATAGTATTGCTTTTGATTTTTATTTTAAAATGATTGGAATTATTTTGTTACCAGATGACAAAACTTTATAGTTAGGTAATACTTGAATTTTATCATAAATATTTGATTCAAGTTTTCAGTGACTCGGAAAGAGTCCTTATCACTTCAAACCAGTTATTTAAAATGGGTCTACTATCACACACTGCTTATAGGAATACAAAATTGTGCAGCCAGCTTGGAAAATAGTTTGGCAAGGTTTTTCCTCCTCCTCCTCCTCCTCCTCCTCTTCCTCCTCCTCCTCCTCCTCCTCCTCCTCCTCCTCCTCCTCCTCCTATTTAAACATTTGTTTTCTATATGACCCAGCAATCTCACTCCTAGGTATTTTCTCCTGAAAAAAGAAAACCTATGTGCACGCACAAACTTCCATGTGAGTTATTATTGAATTTTTATTTGTAATTGCCAAAAATAGGAAACAACCCGATATCCCTAAACTGAGGAATGGATAAACAAACTGTTTGGTCCAGACATTAAAATACTACCACCTACCCATAAAATGGAATGAATAACTAAGACATGCAACAATATGGCTAAATCTCAAGTGTATTATGTTAAATGAAGGCAGTCTGACTTAAATGGCTAGATGCTGTGTGATTTCATTGACACACATTCTTGCAAAGGCAAAACTGTAGGGATAATGGTTACCAGGGGCAGGGACTATGGGGAAGGGTTGATCACCAAGGAGCATGGGGGTTTCCAGGATTGAGGGAATTGTTCTATATCTTGATTGTGGTGGCAGTCACCCAACTATTTACCTCTGTCAAAACTGGACATTCCAAAATGTATTGTGAAAGTGATGAATTTTACCGAATGTAAATTATAGTTAAATTTTTAAAAATGAAAAAGAAACATCTCTGTCTAGCAGCAACTACAATAATGTCTGATAAAGTGAACATTTTTTGAATGAATGAATAAAAAAATGTAGCTCACCCGACTAGATTTAATTTGATACAATTCTGCTTTATCAAAGAGACTTTTGCCATTTTGATCATCTCCATGAAAAATAAACAGGGTATCCTAAAAGTCTCAGAAATTTTAAATTTTAAGAGCTTACAAGTAAAATGCTATAAAACTTACAAAAGTGTCTTCTGAAAGTTTAATATTTAAGTTTTATTGACATGTATTACATTTTGTGAATTTTAAAGAATTTTTTAATTTTATTTTTTGTTTTAACTTTGCCATCTTTAGAGAAACTTAAGATATAAATATTAAATTATATAAAGCCATGTAAGTATAAAATAAATTTGAATAATTACACTTTTAAATGATTTTGGTAATTTTTTAACATTTATACTTTAGAAGCTGTTAAATCTTAAGTCTTCACTAAGAATTTAAACACTGCTCTTTCAAAGTAAATATTCTTCCTTTATAGATTTCGAACCTAAAATATGATAGTCGTGATATAACAGTTGCAAAAATTATTCATTGTTCACAGCTCTCACCCTAATTTTTTTTATTGTAGTCCTAAAACTTGGTCATCATATAAATCTGTTAACCCCTTAAAAAAAATTATTTAATATTTTTCAAAACTTGGAGAAATTTGTACTAGCCACACAATCAACTGTGAAAGGTTCTCTTGGATGATTAGAATTTTAAAAAAGAATCACAGCCTTTTTAAGACATTTAATATTAGAAATATTTGTTAGGCTAGAAAAAAAAAATAATCTTGTAACTACCAAGTTATAAAATCCCAGAAGAATAGTCTGAGATTTTTAAAATATGTTACTCATTCTTCATACTTTAATTAATTGAGACCAGTTTCTAAGTGAAGACACCAGACTTAAAGAAAAGTTTTATATTTCTAAAACACTTGTGATGGGAAAGAAAGAAAGAATTTGCTAAATGTTACCTAGCTAATTTAATATCCAAAAGAGCTTAACATATACCAATGAGCCATTTATAAACATATTTGGATCTAAACCAAAATGGCCATTCATTTTCTCAATGCACAGTTTTCAAATTATGTAATTCTACTCTTACTACATAGAAGTGATATGCTATTGTAAACACAATATTGTACATTGGCATCATAATTATTATTTTACATGTTATACTAAAAAGATTTTCCTATACATATATTTTAAAATTCACTTAAACTTGAGTTTTTAAAATATATTTTCTGTTGAATTGTTTTGTTTTTTTATTTGCAAAAAAATTATCATTTAATTTCTCCATACTTTTTATCAAAGAGTACAAATACCACACTTTTCTGTCTATATGCCTAAAGATGAAATTAAACAAATACATTTTAAGCACTCTAAATATTCTTCCAATATGTTAAAGTTTTTATTAAATTTTATGAATGTGCTGATCACTGTAATCCAATACTACACCACCCTTTTCCCCCTCAATTGTGGTAAAAATTAAACATTGTTCAGCTGCTATTGTATAACTGGAAGTGTCGAATTCTAATAAGTAAAGATCCAGAACTGCATTCTTTGGTTTAAATTAACTTTACAGTGAGTATGGACACTGCTTAGTATGTCTCCTCTTTTACTCTGTTGGCCATTTATTGTTCATCCTAAAGAATAATGATAAACACAGTTTAATGCAATGATAAACATACTTTAATCACCACACTATTGAAAAGAAACATGCGCACAACATATTGATATGGGACAATCTTTATGATATAGTAAGTAGAGCAAGAGAAGTTAGGTGAAAGACATCAGGATAGTATGCTTCCATTTATATTAAATAAACCAACAAAAAAGAGAATGAAACATGGGTATGCATATCTGCTTATATATTCTCATACTTTCTGTTAATATATATAGAAAAAAATGTTAAAGAAAGTAGCCTCTGAGACTCAAACTGGGTGCAAATAAAAATTAATTTACATCGCATAATACTTATTCTATGTGTGCTTTAAAAAATTATATTAAACATCTACATCAGTGGCTTTTAACCCTGGTTGCTTTTTAGAAGCATCTGAGGAGCTTTAAAAATTCTCGGCCCCTCCTTTGAAAGATTCTGCTCTAACAGGCGTGGAGTAAGATAATGACCATGAGTATTTTTAAAGGGATTCACATGGTTCTCAACTGTAGTTAGTGCTGAAACTAATGAGGCATTTTACAAATATAGACCATATAAATACATAATTTTTGTCATTTACATTTAGAGATATTACAGAAATATAAAAGTTATTTAAATTGAAGGTATATTATTAAATGAAATATATAACTTGAAGTTTGAGTTTATATAATATCTTCTTTTCTACCAGGAATAAAACCTAGAGTGATATTATATTATTTTTAGAATTGTATATCTGAGATAATCTGATTATATGGTAACATGATTATTTGCCATTATAAAAGTATTTCCCTTTTTGTCTTGAACCAGAATTTAAGTGTCCAGCTAATTATTTTAAAAATTCCTTCTTTGTCAGGTTGTGTATAATGAATGAAGCAAACTAATATTTAGGATTATGTCTTCATTTCTTTGTAGTTGGAATAAGCTCTGATTATAGTCTTGAAGAGATAGATGAAAAGGAAGAACTGAGCCAGGTGCCTAAAGATGAGGCTGAAAATATTTCTGGGAAGTCAAAAGATATTCCTTTTGGATCTACTGATATAATAAATGCACTGAAGAATGATCCTGACTCAGCCCTTGGTAATGATACTGGAGAGTCCTCACAAAACTCCAAAGAAGAAGAACAGGAAACTAGACACAATGATGGACAGTAAGTAGTCTGTGTGCCAGAAATGTTGATGGCAGTTGGTTTAATTAATACTAGTCTTCCAAAATATGGACCTGATATTTTAAACACAAATATATAGTTACTCCTTTAGTTTGGACTCTATCCCTTTTACCATCATTATGAAAAATGTTTATTAATAAAGTATCTATTTGCAAGCAATTATTTTTAAATAAAGCCAAATTCAACAGTTCTGGTATCCCTGTGTCAGATAAACCATAACATGTAGTTAATTCCTATGACTCAAATATAAAAGCTTTTCTTTTTTTTATATTGTATATATTTTGCCTATTACCTATTTGACCAAAATGAGACATTTAATTTTCAATTTCACCAAATGCTCCTCAAGGATTTTCACTTATATATAAAACAATTACTCAGAGTATGATGTGCAATTACTAATGTTATTTTCATGGTCAACTTTATGATACAGATAATGCACTTTTCACTTGATCCTAGGAACTGGAAACTATAGTACAGTATATGTATATTATTATAAATGCTACACCATGAATGATAATGAAATTGACTAGGTAAAATAAACCATCTTTGTCCAAGTTTTACTATAATTTTGATGAGTTTTTCTCCAAATTAAAATCTTTTATCACCAATAAAACCCAGTGAGGTCAGTCTACATCCTGCCTTGCCAGAAGTTTACACTGCCAGATGCAAGACTAAAAGGTTTCATTTATTTCCTTTTTCTTAAAACGACAAATAATAATAACAAAAGGACACTGTTTTGGGGATTGTGTCCATTTCGCCAGGCTTTTTACATTTTCCTTTGTAATAGGACCTCCACATGAAAGCTAATGTTTAATAGCAGCAATTCCTCTCAGTTGTATTTTTTCTTTTCTATTAAATTTTCAGTATTTGGCAGAAGACGATTATTTCAGTCCATCCATCTTGGAAATTATTGCCTGTTTTCTCATTGTGTGTATGTTTGTTTGAACACTGTCCATATATAACCTATAATATCATATTTTGCAGAGGACCACACATGATGGTATGTAATACAAGCAATCAAGAGAAGGTAGTTGACAGTGTAAGAAACTTGAAGTCATTGGGCCCAAACCAAGAGAATGGTGAGTTCTATAAACACTAACAGACAACACTTTCATAGTACTAATGTGCCAGGGACCATTCTTAACCCTTTATGTATGGTAACACATTTAATCTTGTATATTAACTCATTTATGGGTATTATTATCTTTAGTCCTATTTTACAGATGTTTGAGCCACAAAGATATTATACAATCACCTGAGGTATCACAATTAATAAGTGGTGGAATTCAGATTTGAACTGAGGCAATATCATTCCAAAGTGTGCTTTTAACTACCATGTGTACTACTTTTGTTGTTAAATATTAGAAGTTGTCTAACAGATCTTAGATCTTAAAGATGGGTACTGTATGCATCTACCAATGAGCTGTTTCTCTTCTTTCCTTCTACTGACTCTGTAGTCGAGGGTGGTTTTACTTCATACTCAAGTTGCTATCTATACCTTGGGTGAAACTTGTCCGATTTTCAAGGCCTAAACTATTTAATTATGTAACACTATTTACCAGTATTTCCACGAAGTCTTTTTCTTCTCTTTCTCATGATATATTTCACTCAATTCTGTCATTAATCCCATGCTCACTTTTGTCTTTGCATGGGAAATAATTTCTACCTGTCTTCTCCCATTCAGCTACTATCCAAATCCTGCTACTTCACTTATTTTGTTACTTAATTACTAGAAGCCATGTAGTTCTCTGGTCTTCTTTCCTCGACAAGATTGGACAATCTTGGATCAGAGAAAATATATTCGGTACTTCATTCAAATTCCTCATAGCACCTAGCAGAATACTGAGATACTGTTACAATATATAGTTCAGGTTAAATTTTTTTAAAAAATGACACTATACAAAAAGATCAAGGGAAGTATAATTTTAAGGAGATATGAAGAAAGTGGCTTATGAATTCTCATAGTCCATTGTATTATGTTAACATATAGAACTAGGTTAAGAGTCTTAGAAAACATAGGGATATAAATATTATTATTTTTTTTTAGATAAAATATGGGTTATCCCAATGTCACAAATTGATAGATACAAAAGTATGTAATTTTATATATGTGCTATGTTTTGGTCAGTTTGAATATGTATGTCTCTAATTCATTTTCTCCATGGTCTATACTATTCTGAGATATAATACTAAGAAGCCTGAAAGTATTAATTTCCCTCATTCTTTTCCTCTTGACTCAGTTTTTTTTTTTATAATGTATACTATGATGGCAATAGCATTGTGAAATCATGATTTTAAAACTTCCTTTTAAAAATCACAGTCAAATTATTTTTGCTAAAATAATTAGTAAAATATTTAGAAAATCATTTTTGCTAAAATTTTGGCCATCAAGTTAGTGCTAGGGTCATAAATACATTACTGTAATAATATTTATTTGCATTTGCACTTGATTTGTAATGGCCTTTGTCAACTTTAGGTACTTTTTAAAATAATTTCTGTTATCCTTAGAGTAGTTTTATTCTCTTTTCCTTCTTTTTATCTATTCTACGTACCTATCTAAATAATCCTTTTGTTAGGTTGTAGACATTGGTGTCAGTTTTGAGCAGGGGAAGGACTGGATAGTACAAAATATACCTTCTCCCTCTCCTGGCTATTCTTGAAAAATGACCTACCCATTCATTGACATTTGGTTAGCCTCATTATCAGATATGTTCAAGGATGGATTAGCTAACAAATTCAGTAGTGATTCTGGTGTCCAGGGCTGAGAATCATTGGTAATTATGAAAATTTAATGAGAAATTCAGAGTTAGATAATAGTAAAGTAGGTATAACCCACCAAAAAAAAAAAAAAAATGTGAAAACCAGAAATTTGGAGATCTAAACCAATAAATTAAAGTTTGTTATAGGGGATTTCATTTAAAATATAATTTTACATTAATGTGATTTCTTTTGGAAAAGGTTTCTATTCATGTAACTGCGATATACTTAGTAGAAAATGAGAAATAAGAAAGAAATACATTTAGGCTCATTTCCTAGTGCCAGAGACTTTTTTCTTTTTTTAATTCTTTGTGCTCATAGCAGTGCTGAAAGTAGTACTTTTTATATAGATATTCAAAATACTTATGAACCAAGTAAATAGGAACATAGGCAGGAATATGCCTCTTCCATGTTTCCTAATCATATGTCCTTAATTTTATACATCACAAACGTTAATAATGATTTGTCAATAAGAAAAGTGACTCATATAGACAATAAATTTTCTGATAATCAGTTGCATTTAATTTGGGAAGAATAAAAGTGAATTCTATTTTAAAATTACATATTTTAATATAGGAACCTTGCAACATATGGTGACCAAATAATTGTACAATTAGGCAGGCTTTAAATATATGAAGATATGTTTAAAAACTTTTTATATACAAATTTACCAGACAACATAACTTTTTTGGTATATTTTAGTAAAAATATTGTGCGTATTTTTCTTTCTTTTAAACAGAGGAACTATTTAAAATATCTTATGACATTTTAGGCAGTAAAATTGCTCTCTGTCTTATAGGCAATGGCATCCTTTCACAATTTAACTCCCAAGGCCCACATTTCACTTGTATTGTACAAAATACCTTATTTGAAAGAGGAAACCACTAAAGATTTTGAAGATTAGGCCTTGTTGGGCACCCAGGAACATAGAAATAAATCACTTTACACAGTACTAGATACATGATGCACACTCATAAACCTGTGTTTCCTTCCTGATGCTTCATTCCAGTTCTTTGCCATTATATTATTGGCTGACAACTGTTGCTTTGTTAACCTAGATACTTGTAAATGATTTTCATTATTAGGAGGTCTGAATTAGAATTAAGAGGAAAAGTAGCACAGGGAAGAGGGAGGGTTTTTTCTTCTACGTGAACTCTGACATGAGACTAGAGTATCTTTTTCCAAAGAGAGAAATTAAAAACCACATGATTGTTTCTACAATTGTTTCTTCATAGTTGAAATCACCCATATTATAACTAAAAACAAAGTCCTCTAAAAGTCTTTAGTGAGGATAATTAACAAGATTATTTAGATTCTGTTTTTACTTCAGTTCTTAAAGGTGATGTTTCTGTTGTTTGCTTTAATTAAAACTGATAACTTTGCTGAGATTATTTCTCTTTTAATGTTATGTATAAAATATAAATACACTAGAAGCTACAGAAGAGACAGGAGAATCAAAATGGAAAAAAATTGAAGAATAAAAAATATATTTTTTGAATTTGTCAATTTCTTTTATCATTCTTAAGAATGAAGTATGAAATCTTTACTCATAAGAATAAATACTTTATTCTATAAAGTATTTATTCTGGGCTATATTCTAGCCTAATAAGCATGTAATATAAATGATATTTAAAATATATAGTCGACCCTTCAACAACATGGATTTAAACTCCACAGTTCCACTTATATACAGATTTTTTTTCAATAAATATTATAAAAGCGTTTTTCTTCTTTATAATTTTCTTAATAACATTTTCTTTTCTCTAGCATACTTTTTTGTAAGAATGCAGTATATACTACATAAAACATACAAAATATGTGTGAATCGACTGTTTACGGTATTTGGTAAGGCTTCCAGTCAACAGTAGGCTATTAGGAATTAAGTTTTTAGGAAGTCAAAAGTTATATACGGATTTTCAGTTGTGCAGAAGGGTCGGCATCCCTACTTCTCTCATCTTTCAAGGGTCAATTGTAATACATATTTTCACCTTTTTACATCTGAGCAAACAAGCCTAAAGTGTTAAGTAGCAAGTTGTGGCCACAGAGATTGTAATAAGTCAAGTTGGGTTTCACACTCAGGTTTCCATGATATTGAAGCACACATTGTTTTCTCTAAATGCCATTACTTTCTTTTGTGTAATTAGGTGAAAAAGTTCCTATAAAATTCAAACCAACCTATTTCACTTTGGGGGAGAAAAGCACTGAAAACTAAGGTTTTTTAAACTTTTTTTCATATACTTAACGCTGATTTTTTTTTCTCTCAATAGATCAAAATGAAATAATTGCCATTTCAATGAACACAGAAGATAACATGAAAAATGGAGTAAGGAGAACAGAAATCAATGTAGGAGGTGTTGCCAAAAATAACAATGTAGACATGGAAGTTGACAGACTATCAAGCTATCAGGCACATAAAACTGAAACTACTACAAGTTACAAGGAAAATCATCTAGCTGCTTCATCAGTACCAGACCAAAAACTGAATCAACCCAGTGCAGAAAAGACAAAAATGCAAGATGCAGCAATTCAGACAACTTCTTCCTGTAACAGTTTTGATGGGAATCACCCACATCATCATTTGTCTGACTTCAAAGCTGATGAAAATGTGCAAACTGCAAATAACGACAAATTGACTCAACATTCATCTTTACGTCCACAAGATTCTCTAGATACCTCAAGAGAATTTAGGAGACAGGGCTCCCTAACTGTACATTCAGAAGATCAGCTCACCATAAAAAATCCAATTTGTGCACATGGTAGTGATGACCTTTTGCCTCCTATAGATGGAATTAATAACAGTTCAACTGCTTCTTATATAAAGAATTGTCCACTTTACAGACAAGACTACAATCCCAAACCAAAACCTTCAAATGAAATTACAAGAGAATATATACCCAAAATTGGGATGACTACTTATAAAATAGTGCCTCCCAAGTTCCTGGAAATAGTGAAAGATTGGGAATCAGAAACTAAATGTTATCAAGATGATCAGGAGATGCATACCTTAGGAAAAAAGGACATTCATGAGACTGTAAAAGAAACTGCAATCCAAACAGAAGATCATGTTATTTCTAAAAGCCCAAAGGAGCCACAGATAGACCTTAGACCCAAGCCTACCCTGGGAACCGGGCATCAGGTGCAGAATGTGGAGAGCGTACCACATAGCACAACAGCAGATTCTCTAAAACCTACTGCTAGGATGGTGAGAGACACTGGCACAGCTCCTTTTGTGCCAAATTTGGAAGATATAAACAATATTTTGGAGTCAAAACTTAAATCTCGGATGTCGAATCCCCAGACCAAACCAAGTTCCTTTTTTTTGCAGATGCAAAAAAGAGCTTCAGGTCACTATGTGACATCTGCAGCTGCCAAAAGTGTCCACACTGCCCCTAACCCTATACCAAAAGAACTAATAAAGAAAGAGGTGGAAATTGATCCAATACCTCCTCCAGAGCAAACTCTTTCTCCCTTAAGTAAAACAACTCACTCCCCTCCACAGCCCCACATTAAAAACACAGATGATGGCATTGGTGGTCAGAAGCCCACTGAAACCTCTCCTCCACCTGTGGCTCCGAAACCTGTTCCTCTTCCCGCAAGTCAGTTAGCAGCACTAAATTTGAAGACTCTAAAGACTTTCGGTGCCCCACGACCTTACTCGAGCTCTGCTCCTTCGCCGTTTGCCCTTGCTGTAGTGAAACGGTCACAGTCTTTCAGCAAAGTGCGTACAGAGTCACCCAGAGCCAGTGCATGCGCCCAGCCTCCGACTGACACAGAGGAAGAGAAGATTCCTTCTGTAAATAAATTTATGGACATCCCACAGCTAGGTGCGAGTGATAAGGTAAATGTTGTCTTTTTAAAAATAAGGGGTTCTTATGATTTAGATAGGGGTTAACAAGCATGTTGGTATGTTTATGCATTAACTCTGAATTCATAGTAATCTAATATCAAGCTACCGATTGTAGAAAAAAGTATACTACATAAAATCTGATATTTACTCAGAATTATTGTAATTCATATAACGTGATTGAGTATTACTATAAGGGCATCATTATATAATTGTATAATTAGCAAATATTTTAATTTAAAGTTTCTTTGCTCATACGTTAGTATAGTATACTAGTTTATAATTCTGACTATATTTTCCTGTATTTTGCTTATCTCAATTTGTTTATAACTTTTCTGGATGTTCTTGTTTGCTTTTTTTTCTCCAATAGTACATGATTGCAAAATAAATGGTTTTAATTATATACAAACATAAGCAGTATCAAAGACTAAATAAAATAACCAAATGTTTCTCAGCAATGCATTTTCTGTGATACACTCAACCTCAGCTTATCAAACATTTTTTACATACAAATAATTTAAATCGAAACCAGAGTTTAAGTATGTAATTCTCTTAATTTACCCTTTTGTTAATTTAGTGTCAACTTTTCTGGTTATATGTGTGTTGACCAAAATATCAATTAACTACTATCTAACCTGAATAATTTGCGAAAAAACAGAGGATTTGTTGACTTAGTGTTTGCTCAACTGTTATAACTTGCTAGATTCAAATAGTCAAAGGAGAGGATGAAGTTCACAGTATTATGATAATCCCACTGCAATTAAAAAAAATACTTTATGTACTTATACTCTGATAACTGTTTAAAGAATACTTGCATATTTGTGTGACAGTTCCAGAAGTATTTTATACTGCCTTTTCAAATATTCCTAGAGTAGCAGAACAATAACCATATTGCCAAGTAAAGATTTTCCACAATTTTAAAGCAATATGTATCTTGAAGACTATTTCTGCATATATTTCAGATTTATGTTTATTACTTTGAAACAATGTCAGGAAGAAATATGTGACATAGAGATTAATTTTGGGAACAAAGCCTATGTTTTTTCTTAGAATGGAATATCATTCCTAAACAACAGAAGCTTGCTTTAGATAATACAAGTTTTTGAGTCACTGCCTGAGCTCTGTTAAGCTCATCATTTGTAAAGATATTTTTTTGGCAGTTTGAAAAAAGACATTTTTAAGATTATTTGATAACAGTTGCCAGTTAAATTAGTTACCAAATTTTCCTTCCTAAAAAGTTTAATTAAATTTCTGATTCTTAAATTTAGAAAGTCTTAATATTTATTTTTAATTTTATGGAAAAAATGAAAACATGGCCATCACTTAGTCCCTGTGACTTCCAAAAACACAAAATAAGCTGTCACCTGTAACATAGTCATTAATATACCATTATTAGAAGATATCTTAGGTTCAACTATTATGAAATTGCCAATACTTGTCCATTTTGTACCATTAGAAATAATGATTTCTGAACCTAATATGTTGGAGCTGTGAAAACAGGTTATTTTTAGTCTGTGGAATATTTTTATTATTCATTTGGCTCTTTTATCTAACTCCATTGGAAAAATAAGCATTCTTTGACTCAAAGATAGTAAAATTACCCCTGCGTTCATGAAACAAAGAGAGGCGTACTTTTCTTAGCCCCTTTTCAGGAGAAAGGAAATTAATGCTCTCATTTTTCAGCTGAGCTCTGGCAGCAGAAATAATTCAATGAGTGAGGAAATACAGCTATGTCTAGAATACCAGTGAGGCAAATGGTGACTCTTAAAGAACTACTGGTAAAGAAAATTTGTTGGAAAATGGCCCATTCTTCACTTGGCATTTATGTAAATGAATGTTTGCATTTATCTATCTATCTATCTATCTATCTATCTATCATCTATCTATCTATTAATTAATTAATTTATTTATTTAAGGAAAATAACTCTGCACATAATGAACAGAATTCCCAAATATCAACTGACTGCTCACCGTTTGCCCTTAAGAGACAGAGTTCTTTAACATTCCAAAGCTCTGACCCGGAAGAGATCCGACAGAGTTTGCTGACTGCAATCCGTTCTGGAGAGGCTGCTGCCAAATTGAAAAGGGTAAGATTTCTTTATCAGATGGATTGATTTTCAGAATGTCAAACTAATACTTAGAGGAAATTGTTTTCTAGCATTTAAATCTGAATAGGGAAGATGTCAGAAGTTACTTTTTTATGTCAGGAGTCATTTTTGAAGTACGAGCTAAGAGAGTCTAGAGTCTTACACATACTTAAAAATATGTCAGGTCTGCTTTTTAGAACATGGGCCAGGTTCAGAACATGGCTTTTGCTCATTATTGTATAATGATATATAGAAAGTACCTGGACTCTATAATTTTATGAAATCATGTTAGCCCAGCAAGAAAAATTCCTTTGGAAAGAAAATCATGCCCTATTATAGAACTGGAATAGGAACCTGCAAGTTTTCAGTCATGGCTCCTAAGGTGATCAAATTACTACCATACATGGTATTGGGTGGGAGGAGAGAGAGTTTTATCGGTTAACCAAAAAATGTAGGGAAAATCTGAAGAATAAAGATAAGACCTAATGCAGAAGTTCAAGTCTTAATAATGCACTGCCAGAGTGGTTTAGCTCTTCCTCACTAAGGTGTAGGAGAATTTCAGTAGAAGAGGCATGATTCTCATGGCAGACACCAACCAAATAGGTGTCATAGAAAATGTGTAGGTCAGTGTCCTCTTCTGTAGCCTTCATCCACTGAAGGAGCACGTGGTGAAGCCTGAAGCCTGGCATCATCAGTTGAACTTACTAGAGGCTGTAGTCTCCTTAAATATCTTTCTTATTCTCCTCTTAGCCATCTTGGTTACAAGTTCCTCAATACCCAAAACAAGAAAAGTATTTATTATTCCACTGACTCCCTAGATATTTTATTGTGTGAATTCCTTCTCTGATCATTTTAGAAGCTCTTTAGAGAAGAGTAAGAGATTTGTTGAGCAAAACACTGAGCCCCACAGAAATGAAATCTGTGAAGGGACAGGAATGCCGCAAGAATAGAGAGAAAGGAGAAGGTAACCTAGGTACATCAGTCTTGCCTGTGCTGGTCAGTGTCCTCCATGTGTTTCAGTGGAGCTGTGAGTGACAGCCATTCTCATGGAAGGCTTGGCGCTCCCAACTGAGCACAAATGGAGACAAAGCAAAATGTTGCATGCTGTCAGGAGTGAAGAAACACCAATAATTCAGATGATTAAGGTTAGATTTTGTAGATTATTTGTAGTATGAATTTAGGTGCTAGGCAGCAAAAAGTTCAGCATAGATTTGAATATTAAAATTGATACTTTACGAATGATAACATTTCTATTTTTCTGGAGAAATATGTCCATATTTACTCATACATTCTTATTTATGCATTTCTAATCTTGTAAATTAAAGACAGGTTTCAAATAAGTCATTTCCAATCTAAAACTTTCTTTATGTAATAAATCTGACAAGCATTTTTAAGCATATAAGTACCAAACATTGTACTAGATACTAGAGAGACAAAAATGAGTAAAATGAAGCCTGTGCCTCTGGGTATTCACTGCCTGGGACTGAGAAATAGTGATATATCAGGCCCACTGAAGAACCAAGTAACTCATTGGAAAATAATTGCAGTGTCTTTGTATTAAGCCAGGGGATATATTAATCAATTTCAATGAACTAAGTGTAGAAAACAGTGCCTTAAGTTGGAAATGCCTTTTAAGCCAACAGAATTGTACAGGCAAGCAGCTGTATGCTTGGTGTGTTATGGGCCCTGATTTGGCAGTCTCTTCACATATAAAACTCTCATTGCTTCCAGAATGAGTTGGATGTGAATCAACACAGAAAGCGAGCCCTAAATGATGATCCTATAATTGTATCCTGTTTATAACTCATTACATTAGGTTCCATTGAGTCTAAATGTTATCTCTTTCTGTAGGAGGTTTTTGATAGTTCTGAGTCTATATAGTGCCAACTCCCAAGTTTTGTTTAATAAAAATTCCTTACATAATCCATTTTTATTCTACAAAAAATGGACAGAGTCTAGAAAAGTTCACAATATCTACAGTTCATGATCAGCTTTCACTCTGTGATCACTTCTAGTTAAGACACTAAAAATGTGTGTGTTTGTGTACTAGGACTCACATATGAGAATATTCATGGAATATTGTTTGTAAAAACTCCAAAGAAATATGACCTTAATATCAAAACATAGTAAAATAGTAGCATATTTAAAGAATGGACTATTACATAGCAATAAATTGGACAAAACGCTGCTAAATGCAACAGTGTAGATAGAGACATATAAAAATATACATGTGTAAAGTTTGACAGCATGCAAAACCAAATTCTATTTTTTAGTGATACATGTGTAGGTGGCAATTATTTTTAAAAGCAAGGATATGATTATAAAAACCCTAATAGTGGTTACTTCCAGCGAAGAAGAAAAGGGGTTTTAGGGAGCTTATTAGAACAAGACAGGCACTCAGAACACTAAGTAATCAATATATATATCTTAATACTTTATTTTTTAAATGTCCAGATTAATGCAAAATCCATGATGAATAAAATGTCAAAGTGTTAGATAGGGATAAGGTCAGTAGGGAGGTGGAGGTGATCTCTCTCTTCACCTGGGTGGTTATACACATGTTTGTGTCTGTTTTCATTGGGCTATTTATTTAAGTTCAGTACACTTTTCTGCAAAAATATTATATTTCAAAAAATTGCAAAAGCTGGTAAAAATGGACACAAGAAGGCTCTATTTTCTTGTGATTTTTGCTTAAGTCCCACATTACTGTCTTGTACTGAACATTTCTCCTGATTTGTTTTAAATTCTAACATTTTTTTAATAGAACAACAGTTATAGTGCCAAATAAAATCTCCAGTGATTTTGACAGTAGGTTTAGATTGTTCATCAGAAAGTTGGCTCAGTATTTGGCCATATTTTGGCACCCAAATGTTGAATTTAAGTCCAGGTACCAACCTGCCTTATGGCTCTGTTTCATACCCAAGCAATTAACCTTCATTATAATAGTTGGTTCACATTAGAACAATTATCTAATTGATTGCTCTAGTGTAAGTGTAGTCATGAATATGCTATATATTATCATGTCTCTTAAGGTTTTTTCTGTACCTTACTTCCACTTGACCCCCATGCAGTCACAGAAATTTGTCTTCATATGAAGCATTAATAAATTTAGTTCAGCATTTTATAAAATGTGTTTGATGTTAAGATTTTTATATGAATCAGTAAATTGTTTTCAGAAAATAAGGCAGATTAAGTAATTCAGTATTGTTGACTTGTGTTGATGCAAGAACTTTGTCTGCTTTCAGTTCCTGATGGTGCTTGAATTACTAAAGGTTATTGCACTATTACAAGTAGAATATAGTTTTGTAAATATCAAGCCTGAAAATAAATTGACAAATGATATTTAGTACTTGATATTAAGTGTTTCCTCAGAATGTAAAACATATCTTTGGCCAGATAGAAATCTGAAGTGAAGGAAAAAAACTGGATAAGTCCTCCAGTACTGTTCTGGCTTGTTTTGTTTGTTTAATTGGTCTGTTTTTTATTCATATTTCCTTAGTTCGAATTTGAATAATTCAGGGGTTTCAGATTGGCAGCTCTTTCCATATATTTTTAACTAAAAACAAATCATAGTTCCATAGTTAACGCTTCTTACAAGAATAAGAAAGCAATGTGGATATTCCTGAAAATTTTTTAAACTTCAATGATAGAATAATCAACATGCTCACATCAGTAAATTCTTAAATGTTACTTTTTAAAGATGTCTTTATTAAAGTGTCTATGTTCATTGCTCAAAAAATTAAGCAGTACTTTTTTATTTTATAAATGTTTGTAAAAAATTACCATATTCCATTCAAGGAATATTCATCGTTCTATGCTGGGCCAGGCATTAAAACAAACATGAGTATAAAGTGAGTATAAAGTGACATTAAAATCAACATGATCTCTGACCTCACAGAATTTACAGAATAGTAATCTACTGGTGTCTTCTCATGTTTGACAGTTTAGTAAACAAATTTTTAAATATCAAACAAAATGCTGCTTTTCTCTCTAAAGTAACTGCTCTCAATAGATTGTAGTGTAATCTTCGAGGCCATTTCTGTAGTATGTAAATATATTTAATTTTTTAAATAAAAATAGAATCCTTCATAAAACATTCTTAACATATATCTCTCTGAAGCTCGCTATCTTATTACATACATTCTTTTAAGACTACATAGTATTTATGATATGAACGCACATTAGCTTATTTGCTCCTTATTCGTGGACATTTAACTGGATTCTAGTTTTTCACTATAAATGGGTCAACAATGGACGTCTTTTACTTGTAGACATTTGGAGTCATCAGTATGTTTTTTAAATGCCTAAAACAAATTTCCTTTCTTGACAAAGAATATGAGAACTGCAATTTTGGCAAAAATTACAAAAATGACTTCTATATACAGAGGCTTTTTGGACCAAGGTTACATAATGAAAAATCATTACCTGTCTGTTATTTGCTGGCTATGCTTGCAAAGAAATCCCACATGAATACTAAGCAGCGTACAGATGAGGTTTTCTTCCCCTAGTGGCAACTTTTTTTCATAGCTGTTTTATTTCAGGTTGATATTGTAAACCACTTCACTCCATTACTGGATTTATAAGACAGTCAAGAAAATTAACAACGTTAGATGACCAATCTTAACTTAATAAAAGGCAAGAAATGAAGCATAAGGAAAACAAATCCAAACTAAATTTGCCAACTTTCTTTTCCTTTTCACTCACTTACTCTGTTGCTAGGCAGAATCTGTACTTCGGTTCCAGCGAGATGATAATGTTTGGTTATGAATCTAAACTAGACAAATTATAATCTAGAGAGAAACTTTTTAAAAAATATTGTCATATTTTATGTATTTCAACATATTATATCTATTCACTAAACCCAGATGATTATTCTTTTTACATTTTTCTAAGTAATGTTGGGATTTCAAGTTATTTAGGAAATTCTTGTTATAGTGATTCTTATTCACTTACACTTTATATATAGGAGACTTTGCCATAAAATTTGGAACTTAGGGTTTAATTACTAGAAAATAATAATAAAAAACAAAATTTAACAGTCATAGATTTGACATATTCAGCCCTTCATATGGAAGCATTTTAAAAACCAAAGCTGTTTCCACTACCACCCCCTCCCCCTTATAAGTAAGGGGTACCTGTGAGGGGAACTTCAAGCTAATATATACCATCACTATAAAAATCATTAAATTCACTGCTTTGTGAAATTCACTTTATTTTTCTACATTCTCCAAGGCACTTTCAAGAAGCCAGAATTAATCTAGTTAAAAATGCTCTTTAACAGCTTGGCCTGCAGTCTGTTTGTGCTCTTGTCCTTTGAGTTGATTTGGCAATTTTGTAAAGACTAAGATGTGTTAATAGATTATTTAACTTATTTGTTGTGGAAATAACAACTTTATGATTTTAATTTCATGGTACAGTGAACATTTATTCTTGATTATTTATAATTTATTGCATAATAAATACTAAATGTCAGCATTTACAATTAAGCAGAAGTTAAAATGTGGTAATTGTTGAAAATTGAAAATTAGACAGCTGTCCCATTTTAAATTGATGGGTGCAAAGTGTGTTTCTTTCTCTTAGGTTACTGTTCCATCAAATACAATAGCTGTGAATGGAAGGTCAAGACTCAGCCATTCCATGTCCCTTGATGCCCAGGACAGCCATTAAATATTGCCCTGCCATACTGCACTTCACCTCATCCACTTCACAGAACAACTTCATGTTCCTGGAGAATGTTGGCAAATGTATATTCAGATGTACCCTAATATATTATCTATTAAAGTCTAAGAATTTGTGCTGTGGCTTGTAATGCCAAAAAGAATTACCAGAATTTATAATTTATAACATTTTTGACCTTTCTTGCCTTAAGAGCTAAATATGCTGCTTTAGAACTTCAAGCCAAGGTGTTAATAATTTTCATTTTTTTCAAATGAGAAATAGTCACATTTTGTTGATTCCACTTATTAACACATTCTTTGCAATGGTGACTTAGACAAAAGGATAAATTAGGAGTCATAGACTTATATTTGTACAGTACATGAATAACTAGGGCAAGCCTAGATCTGACATTGGCTGCCTCAATGTCACAGTTTAATTGCAAATATTTATGTTATGTTAAAGCCAGCTTTGTGCTGAAGTATGATTTAGAAAACTAAGGATATCAAATAAGTATATTCAGTTCAACTGTTAATTTCAATGATGAATCATTTAGTGTACAAGTCTCACCTTGTGTGTTCTTTGTGTAATTACAAAATCAGTGTCAAATTTATGGCAAGCACATGGTATTTTAATATTTTATTACCGTGGAACACTTGTTTTTTTAATCTTTAGAATTTAAATTGCACAGAATTCTAAATATTTTCTGTACATAATTGTGACATTACTGCTGCATAGATATTATACATTTTATGTGCCAGAGCCTTAAAAATCTCCCTGTGAAAATGTTGATATATTGTGACAATTATTTCACATTTGATATGTAGAGAGGAACAGAGGTTAGTTTATGTCCATATTGGAAAGCTTTAAAGACTACTTGGAAATTCCAGAAATCCTGGTTTTAATTAAAGTAAAATGATAAGGTCACTATGTAGTTCAGATGCCAATACTCTAAATAATAATATATATTTACATTAAAGCTAAAAATGTTAAGCAAAACAATGCCTAATTTGTTGGCTTATAACTGTTCTGGGGTCTGGAGCTTGTTGATGTTCTATTCCTACTTTAAGAATTTAATTACTCACTTATTCTAAAAGCTTTGTCAAACATGCTAATGTTAAGTTGATTTTCACTAAACCTACTGAGAAATCTGCCTTTGGAAAATGTGTTGATTTTTCCTCCCATTTAATAAAAGCAAGTTATGTATTTGGGATTTTTTTTTTTTAATGCAGTTTGTGTACACAAAGCAGCCAGCTTATTTGTGTACTTCACCTGATGAACACCTCTCTATTAGCCAGTAAATAAACTAGTAATACCTACCATTTATCAAGGTTCTCTAGTGAACATGTAAACCCAGATATTATAACTCTAAAATGCATGATCTCACCATGTAAAATGCTTAGCAAAGTTCCTGACACATGGCAAGTGCATGTTAAGTGTTAAATGTTGCTGTTATTTCTTTGAATCAGACTTAGAGAGACCCTCAAATATGGAAACCTAAGTCGTGTCATTATAAACTAGTAGGGAAAGGAGTGACTTCTTGAAAAATTGGGTTTATGTAATTGATTTTCCACTTAGAAAATAATAAATTTGGATCACTACCTCAAACCATAAACAAATATATTTGAGTTGGATTAAAGGCAACTTTTTAAAATAATATTTAAAAACTTAGATGAATATATTCAACATTTTTAGACCTCAGCATGAAAAAAATTACTTAGATAAAACACAAGGGCACTGTCATAAAAGATGTGATGAATTTAAATACATGAAAATTTAAAATGTATATATACATTAATTACTATAAAAGTGACAAAAATAAGCCCCAAGATGTTTTAATGTAAATAAGGGATAATATATAAAAATGTAGAAATTCCTAAAACTTGTGAAAAGATTACCCAATAGAAATACGCATACACTGAAAAAATAAAAGTATTTCATACAAGAGATAATCTGAAAGACCAACAAACTTATAGAAAAAATACTCTTCACTAATAATCAAGGAAACGCAAGTTAAAAACACAAGGGTACCACATCATACCCATCAGAGTAGCAAAAATGTGAGTTTCAAAGCAACAAGTGCTGTCAACAACGAAGCAGTGGGAACTTGTTAGTGGGAAGCACACTGGCACAGCTATCAAATTTGTAGTATCTAATAAAATATAGATCTCTTACCATATTACCGTAAGGAAGTACTTATGTCTATACATAAGGAGACATATGCAAAAATGTTCTTGGCAATCTTGCATGTAATAGCAGAAAGGAGACCTAATTCAACATTGGTAGTACATTCATGTGATAAAATTCTGTACAATGGTTAAATGAATGAATGGGTTATGAGTGCCAATATCATAGATACATCTAAAGAATAAAAAAGCAAGTTGCTGAACAATATGTTTTATGATAACAGTTATATAAAGTAAAAATAATGTGAAATGATACCATCTATTATGGCTGTACATATAGAAAAAATAAAATATACAGGTTTGCTGGTGGGAACCAAGAGTGAAGATTGGATTCAGGAGATTTATAGGACACAGCAACTGTGTTTGTAGTATTTTATTTTATAAACTGTTTGAAAACAAATATTTGTTTTACTCCAGATTTTAGCATATTTAAAATAGTTCATAATTAAATTATTTTTGAAAGGTTACAAGGGACTTAGGGAGATATGTACATGAACTATTAATACTCATACATTCTGAAAAAGTTGCATTATTCACACTATTTCAAGAGAAACACACATGCTACCCTTTCTACTCAAACAGGAAGAAAATTTGAGAAAAGTGGTTTTCACCCGCCATATCCTCAAGTAAAAGCAAAAGTAAGATACAAGAATGATCTAAAACCAAGTTTTAATTTTCATATTTAATTTTTGATGTCTAGGCAGTTTGCTTTTCCTTCTCCCGCCCCCCCTCAGTTTATTTTAATATTTTTAAATTATCCAGATTCTTCATAAATTATAGGGCACAAAATGAAATATCCTCCTTTCTGTCTCCAACATCTCACTCTCCTCTCCAGAGGTAACTTACCAATGTTAATATTTGTATTTATATGTAATATTATTTATAGATTTGTTTGGGCTTTTGTGTTTTTTTATAGAGCTTTGTTGTTACTCTTGTTTTTAGTATTAAAGTCACACTAATACTATTTAGCAAGTTGCCTTTTATACCAGCATGTTCTAGAAAAGACTTTTTTTTTTTTTTGCGCACACAGATCCACCCTATCATATTTCAGTTTCCCATTCTCCTATTGTTTCTTATTGTGGTATACAGTTCAGGCTAGAGTCAAGACACCTGGATTCAAATCATAGATCTGCTACTTACAGATCATTGGATCTTAAGCAAATTACTTATTTTCTCTGTGCCTCATTTCACCTCTGAAAAATTGAATTAATAATACATCTACCTTATGGGGGTGGTTATAAGGAGTAAATGAATTTTAAGAGTTTGGCAAACAATTCTTTTTTAAAAGCTATCTATTTTTAATACTGTAAGTGAAGAAGTATTATTTATCTAATATACTCTCCATCATTCTGAAGAGTGACCCTCCCCCTCACTTTAAAGCCAGATTTGCCCTCAGCCACGAGGGATGACAACAGAATCCACACTCTGCCACTGGATCTGAGCCCTTGATGAGACTGGTCTTTTTCCTGAGACCTAAAGTTGCTTGTACAATTGACCTTTGAACAGCACAGGGTCAGGGGTACTGGTCCCCAGCACAGTCAAAAAACTGCCTGTCTCTTTTGACTCTCGTCAAACTAAACTGCTGTTGACCAGAAGCCTTATTGATTACATAAACAGTCGATTAACACATGGTTTGCATGTTATATGTATTATATACTATAGTCTTTAAAAAGAGAAAAGAATGTTGTGAAAAACCATGAGGAGGAGAAAATACATTTGTAGCGCTGTTTGTATGTATTGAAAAAATATTGGTATAGGCGGATTCATGCAGTTCAAATTCATAGGTCAACTGTAATTAAAACTGTATGTGAAACTGAAAGTCCCAGTTGATACAATTTTTTGTCTAATGCCAGTTCATTTTCTGTCCACTACTAGTAGAGACATATACAAAAAAGGCTAAGAATCAAACTCATCATTTTTATACTTTATTGCCTTTGATAAATGACTTAAAAGAAAAGACAACTTGCAATGAGAGGTCACAATGAAGATTCCATGGACAGTGAGTTTTTTTTCCCTCTGGAATTATTTTTGATGTACAGATAACTCATATTTATTGGGTGCTTTAGAGTTTACACAGAATTTTTGTTATTTGATCCACATATAGAACAATAAAATACACAAAGAGATTGCTACTTTACAAAGGTCACACAACCAGATAACTGGCAGAAGCCCAAATGTGATTTCCAGTCTGCTCTTTCCAATGGCCAAATTTTGCAAATGATGAAGAAAATGGTGCTAGATTACAAGGGACACCAAAATAGTAACCTACTTATCCTGGATTTTCAGTTGGTCTTCCTTTTCTTTTAAATGTTACAACTTTCCTTCAAGTTTTCACCCTTAACACCTCAGACACTTCATATGGATCGATATATTTTGTTTATGGCAAGAAAAAATGCCACCATGTGCTTCCTCAAAAGAACTTTTCTGACAGGTATTTCGAGAGGAATTGTGAAACATTCTGGTAATTTGTGTAGAACTGTTGGCATTTCTGCTTCACAAACTGGAGAAATTCATTTGGAAGTCTTGCAAATTACTCATCTCGGAAAAGAAAAAGTGCTACAATTCCAAACAAATTTAGTTTTCAAAACAAGCAATTTCTTTAGTTCCCAATTAATTCTTTTATTCACGTGCACTCCTTGTGCTAGATTATTGCGACAGCCCCAATTCTTTACTTCACCTGCATTCATACCTCTGGCCATGTGACTTTGCTCATGTTTCACTAAAGAGACAGAGCCCATTTCTCCACTCGCAGAAGCAGGTTTTGTGACTAATAGAATGAGGTAAAAATGATTCTGTACCTGAAATGTTGCTGTGAGAAAAATATCTCTGAGCTGGTTGAATGAATGGTCCTTAGAAGAAGATTAGAGATGCACAGAGCAGAGCTCCCAACTGAGGCCAGGCTAGAGCACTCGACAGACCCTCAGACTTGAGCAAGTCCAGCCATGATAAACAGGCCCACATACCCACCTCTAGCTGACACCAATGTGTAACCAATAAATGCTGCCCTCTAGTTATGCCATCAAGTTTTCGTGGTTGGTTGTTATACAGCATTAGTGTGGCAATAGACTTGATACAACTCTTATTCACATATGACTCCACCCTAATAACAAATTCATTCAATCTGGATTTACATACCCTATTTCCCCCAGAGCCCCACAGACTATTTGTTAAATCCAACACAAGTATACCACAGACACTCTGTCTAGCTTCCAACCAGCTCAAAACAATTCTAACTTAATTCCTTAATATTTGTGGTGTAGGAATAGTTTCTCTCACTTTCTCTATCTTCTCTCATATTGTCTCCAGACCTGGGAGCATGAGAGCTCAGATATCAGAGTTTTATGGCCCCCTCGGAAGCTCTTTGGACTTGTCCATTTTATAGCATTGCCAGATAAAGTGCAGGATGCCCACTTAAATTTGAATTTTAGATAAACAATAAATTACTTTTAGTATAAGTATGTCCCATGCAATATTTGAGCATATTTATACTAAATAATTAATCATTTATCTGAAATTCAAATTCAACTAAACATTTTTTGTGTGTTTTGTTTTGTTTTTTCCCTAAATCTGGCAACTCTACTATTTCACTGAAAATCTAAAAGGAGTAAATGGAAGCAAGAAGAAGCATTCACCATGTGCGGAAGAAAAGAGAGCAAGCCCAGGCCCAGCTAAGAAACCGAGACGTTTCATTACAGAAAAGACAGCTTGAGCTTTGGTCTCTGATAATCCCTCATCAGAAAAACCTTCATGTAATGAATGGGGAAAGGTTCATTGAAGAATTCACAGTGAAGAACCATTTGGATGACTTCTGTTGGTGGGTTTTAGCTATCTACAAGTCATTGGGAAATAATATACTTATGAAATCATGCTAATGGCCTTATTAACCTCAGCAATTGTTAAATTTAATAAGAAGTATGTGGGTTATAATTACACATAGTTTTTAACTTTTCTGTATGTTCAAAATTATTCATAATAAAGTTAGGAATAAATTATTGAAAGACTCCTGTTATAGCAACCACCTGCACTATACTCATGTAGACAGGGAGAGACTTAATTTGTGGCTATTTGTTTCCCTTCCACCAATTAAGAATTTTAGGCAAGTCAGGAGAAATGATGTAATACAAGTATCAACCTGCAAAAGAAACTTGCTATTAGCAAAGTTTATTGAATGGATTTATGATTCAATCTTAACTAAAAATAATATACTCCAAGACCTGATTGAACACAGCAATATTTGTAAGATGGAGAAATAAGGAAAATTAAATCTCCTCTGCTAGATAACCTTTGGGTAGGTTTTATCATCCCATTTTACACATGAGGCTCAGAGCAGTTAAGGAACTCACCAATGATGGTGCTGAGGTTGAAGAAGGATATTTAATTTCATGACCTTCATTTTTTCTACTATGCTGCCATTTTCCAGTCTTAAATTTGTACTTCAATAATCAATCTTCAAAAGTTTTTGTTTTTGTTTTTTTGTTTGTCTGATTTTGGTTCTTTGGGTTTGTTTCTTTGTTTCTTTGTTTGTTTTGCATTGAGTATCTCTTCTTATAGGGCGAATCCCTAGCCTTTGTAACCTGATCTCAATTGCTAGATCTTGGGAAAAATCAAAATGCAGTGACCAAGATTTCTGACACCAGTTATCCTGCCATTTTGAAACATGAAGGATAGATGTTAATCTCTACAAGGCATTGTGATACATTACTAGTAAATATTAATTGAGCATCTCACAGAACTGTGCTAGATGCTTTAGAAGAGTATGGCCCCTGCTCTTGAGGAGTTTACAATATAAGCCATGCCTTTCCCCAGTGACTTTACATATCATCTCTACCATTTTTGAAGTTTCTTAAATTAATAAGTCAGTTCGAGGTCTCTTTTTTTTGTTGTTCCATCAGTTAAGATGTGTATTTTTTACCAATATCATACTGTTTTCATCACTATAACTTTATAATAAGCCTTTACATATAGAAGCAAAGTCATTTTTTTTGTTGTTCTTTTTCAGACATGTCTTTGCTATTCTGGGCTCTATTGTCTTCTATATAAATTTTAGAATAAACTTGTTACGTTCCCAACACATGAATGGGAATTTTACATGCAAGTTCATATTTCTAGCTAATAAGCATGAAGAATAGCTCAGCTTCATTGGTAATCAAGGGAATGCAAATCAAGACCACAAGGAGATATACCATTTGAATCTACCAAAAAAAATTCAGAAATTTAATAATACTAGGTTTTGGAAAAAATATGGATCAACAGAATCTCATACACTACTGTATAGTAGAAATTGGTACAAATACGTTGGAAAATAGAATGGAATCATATAATATTTAACATTTGCATATAATCTTTTTCCTCTCTAGATCCAGTCTCCAACCTTCTCTACCCTCCTCTAAGTTCTTAGAAGCTTACCTTTATAGACTTTATCAATGGTCTCCCTGGGCTGTTGGTTCTGCTTGGGCTCAGCCAATGAGAGACCCTGGAAAAAACATTGGAGAGAACAGTTAATGGAGGTCAGGGTTTTTAGTGAGATTAGCTTACTCTCTTGTCATGCTGTTGACTGAGTTCTACTGAATCAACTTTGTGAGGTAATGCTCTCCTATAGCTGCACTGCCCCCATTAGGTTCCAGTAATTGCACCCTTCTCTTCAGGGATAGGGATGGTTATGGCTTCCTGCCCTTGCTAGTCTTAGCATGCTTCACTGTCCTGTAATTGCTCTTTTATTAAACTTTCCTCAGTTACACAATTTGATCTTGTTCCTGCCAGGACCCTTACTGGTACAACCTAAAACTCAACAATTTCACTCTTAGGCACATACCCAAGAAAAACCAAAGCAGGAATGCTTTCCATGAGGCATGTTCAAGAATGTTTGCAATACACTTTGCACACTTTAGTAATAGGGAGAAAAAAAAAAAAAAGGAAAGAAACAACCCCAAACCCAATTCTGATATAATTGTCCAACATAATATTATACAAAACTGAAAATTAATTATAACCACATGCAACAATATAGATGAATTTTAGTAACCAAATCTTAAGGGGAAAAAAAAAATTGATACAAGCCAAGGAAGACGAAATATAGCATAATAACCTTTTTATAAAATTAGCTATTATTTATATACATTTATATCCAAAACTTTTAAAAAGTGAAGCATGATAAACACCGAATTTAGGAAAGTGGTGACCTCTGAGAATGAGGAAGAAACATTGGATTAGGGTAGGTAAGGAACACATGAGAAAATTATTAGTAATATTTTATTATTCTATATTATGAATTAGATGGTGGATTCAGGGGTTAAAAGTAATTAATAAATTGGTCAAATAAAAATAAATATATAATTGATTGCTGCTAAAAATAAAAAGTGAGTTTAGAGGTCTGAAATTCCAGGTTAAGAATTTCAATTCTAAATAATCTGAACCTTTTGAGCAGAAAGGTGACATAATTGTAAATAAATTAATCTTTTCCACCAGAAGTGGAAAAGGCAGAAAATCCCTTGCCAAATCCAAATGTAAGCTGATGGAGTTCTGGTCTTAGAGTCTAAGTGGCCCTGGAAGAGACTTAGAAGGAAAGGGAAACAGGGCTAAGAACTGATAATGTTCTTGGTGGAAATACAAAATGCAAAAATAAGAGAGAACTGAAACATGAAGCCAAGAGTTAATAATCTGAGACAGACTTTCCATAACAACTTTTGAAACTATCATTTTAAATTATTTTTTAAGGTGATATGAAGAATTGTAAAACCATTTGACGCTATCTCTATAGTGGCTAAATTTATGCTAAATAATATTAAATGTCTCCATTTTGGGGCTCTTCCCAGTCCTTTTTGTTTACTGGGAATTGAATATAAGAGTAAAACTGACAATCCAAATCACAGTTGGTTTTTTAGCTACTTCTAGATCAGTTATATCTATGTAGCTGAGAAGAATTATCCATTTGGGTTGGTTCTTTTTATATTTTTGTTTGTTTGTTTTTTATAGCAGGAGCAGTACCATTAAAAGATATAAAGGGACCTCTCAGCTAAAAAGGTTAAGGAAGCCCAATTCCAAATTATAGTATAAATAAATAGTCACTGCCTGATGTCAATTAATCTTAAATTTAGAATATACTTCTATAACCAACATTTCTCTGAAATATTTAAATGGTACTCTATTTTCTGCATTTGATAAAAACAAAAAATTTTATTAGTGAATTTAATTCTGTGGGTTGAGTTGTTAGTCCCAATACTCTATTTATATAATTATTTTTCAAGTTTATTTTCTATTTTTATCTTGTCCTTCAACTGCAGTGTAGTTCAGGGCTGCCTATTTTTAGTGCACTCAAGTACCACACAGTGGAAATGCTTTCACACTTCACTATATAACTATGACAGTCCTGGACTGCATCTTCCCTTGTAGCAGGCAGCTTGTACTTATGTTATGTGTCTTCCAATTTAAAGGGTGAGTCCAATGTTTCCTATTCACCTGTTATAAAGAATATCTATGTTACTGCAAGAAGAAAGAAAAGCAATAAAATATTTTGATTCCCCCTGGATTTTAGAAGAGACCTCAAACATTTCATCTAAAAATAAGACATTTAATACAAGTCCAGAGATAAAGTAAATAATTTTTTGTAACCCTGGGACTTTTGGTTTACTCTTTGTCCAGCCTCAGTTTTGAGAATCCTAATGTGAAAATCATTTTTTTTTAAGGAAAAAAATTCAGAGAATAAACTTGACTAGTTGAAGATTCTTTGACAGCTTTCTTTTCTTTTTTAAATTCTCGTTTAGAGGAACTGTTTGTAGAACAAGCTGACATTCATTTAAATATGAATTTAAAATCTGCCTCAAACATCTTTGATATCAGAATGGGGGCCAAAATGACAAGTGTGTTTACGGATACCCAGTTGATATTTTTGCAGATGATCCAATTCCACTAACTTCTAGACGGCTGAGAAGTGAGATCAGAAGAAAAGAAATGAATATGTAATTATGACGTGATGCTGTGAAGTAAGATAACAGTGGCTGTGTAAATGGAAATGTATGTTTCCTCCTCCTTAGCCATCAGGCTGTCAATGCCATCTGTCGCATAATGTGAGGAACAACTGAGTTCCTCTTCAACAAACATTGGCAGTTGGTCTTTTCATTTCTTCCCATAATACTTGTCTTTATCAGTACAAAGGTCTCTGGAGCATTTCTGCTTTAAGGAATGCAGCAAAACAAAATTAAGATTGCTTTCTTGAAAACTTAAGTGGTCATAAAGAAATAAGAAAAATGAAAAATAAAGTATTCCAAGGACGTCTTCCCAGCACAATGTTTCTGATGTGAAATTCCACTTGCTACTCGCTTGGAAGGGTATGATTTACCCTAGAAATACCAATGATTTTGATACTCAGTCACCAGGGTGTGGAATAGCAAAGTGAAGCATGATTTCACTTGGTTGCAACAGAAAAAATGACACATGAACATTAGAGACATATTACATCCAGGCTATAGTATTCACACTATACCTCCCTTAGCACTTAATGTAGTGTAGTTTAAAAGTTATTCATCCAATTATGTATTTAATGACTGACTATTCCCTCTCTCATAACCTTTATATTCTCTATGAAGACAGAACCATATCTATCTTGTTTATTCTCCATCGGTAGTCCATAATACATAATAATAGCAGCTAATATTAATTTTCCCTTACCATATGATCTTTTAAATGCCTCATTGGTAAGTCACTGAATCTATAACAATAGGTATTATTACCTCCATCTTGCAAATGAGGAAACTGAGGCACCAATTACCCAAGATCACATATCTAGTAAATATAAATATTTAGTAACTAGTAAGTAGAAAGCCAGAATATAAACCCAAATACTCTGACTTCAGAGTCTTCATTCTTCTATATTGCCTGTCGTATTTGGCATGCAATACAAGTATCTGATAAAAGAACGAATGAGCGATTTAGTAAATTACTTTTTTTTTTTTTTAGCTTGGCTAAGTGAGAAATAGATCATTTGACTTTTTCTTCTACTCTCTCATGAGGGATATTGATCCACTTCCCTACAAATGTTGTAAGATAGTAGAGGCAGTCAACAGTATTGATAGCATAATAATGTGACAATGGCCAAGCTTCAGTTTTAATAAAATTATTGCAGAATTCCTTCACTTTCTAAAGAGACATCAAGGAAACTTTTGTTATTCACATTAAATTTGCTCAAAGTTATCTTCACTTCCATTTAAACATAATCTGCCATAGATACATATAAATATATTAGAAAGCATAAAATTCTTTCATAGTACTTCTAAAAGTGGCTTACACATTTAGAAATTCCTATAAATGAATTCATTTATTGGTTTTAAAAACATTAAGCACCCACTTTGTAAAATGCTATGGCTTCTAATCAATTTCCTACCTCTCTCCAAGGTCTTTCATTATCCCTTCTATAAAGGAGAATATTTCTGAATGGTCACTTTCTCAGTATTTGTATTTATTGTATATTTTAAGCTTTACTTCATTATTACTTGTCTACCTTTTAATAGATTGCCACAAAGAAACACAAATTTCACTGTTTTATAAATAATAAAATTCTCTAATCATTAGAAATATTAGATATGTATACCAACAAATACATTTGCTTGTTCTAAAATTCTATCTCATGATAAAATTACAGTAATGTTTAAGTGAGGAGAGATTTCATTGCTTTTGCTACCAGTTTCATTTGAGTGCATAGGGTCTGAGTTGAAGCAGTGTGGTTTGCAGAGAGCTGGGTTCTAGTGCTGGTGAGGCCACCAATTTACCAGGAGATCTTCTCTAAATCAACTAATTTCTCAGAGCCTTAATTTCTTCATTAGCAATATAAAGCTTGTCTCTCCAAAAAAAACATATTTTAATGAATCATCACACCGGTACTGTGAATTTAATATTAACATGGTTTAAAGTAGCCATTTTTAAGGGGGAGGGTGAACCATCCTTTCTGGAAATCTAGATTCCATCTAAGTGATACTGTTTGTCTATGAAGAAATAGAATGAGCTATGGCAAAGTGACTTGTGTAAATGAACTCATTCGGGAAGCACCGAGGGGACAGAGACTTGTCATTGCCAAGTAAGTCACATTTAAATTCCCTCAAGCCTTGAGAAATAATGTGAGGGAAAGTGCAAAAATAGCACAGTCATTCCTTTGGACCAAGTTGACTCCTGGGCCTCCTGAGAGTGCCACAGCTGTGTATTCATCTGTATGCAAAGAGAAATAATAAGAATCATCTATTTTTGGCACATGGCACTTTTCTATATACCAGTGTGCTCATCTATCAATACATTTTATGCTGAGCCTTTCGATAAACAAAGATCGACCACACACACTGCCTTGTACACCTACTGAAGATCCTTTTCCCCTCTGCAATAGGAAAATTGCAAGAGCGCACAGCCTCACTAAACCAACCAGAATGAAACTAGAGGCAGCTGTATCTGATTGAAACCATGGAGAGAATTGAGATTGACAGAGTTGCAGGGCTAGGAGGTTAATGAGTCCATAGTCCTGCCTCCAGGCAGAACTGTCCTGAACCATTCCAGGCAAATGACAGCTCAGCCTCTTAGGGAAAAAAAAAAAAAAAAAAAAACAATTATAACATGCTTTGGTAACATATTCCATTGTCTAAATGTCCTTATCCTCGTAAAGTTCTGAAAGCCATGTAAGTCCACACTCTTCTCTGTTTAATCTCCATGTCGACAGATATATAGAAAAATAAATCGACAAACATCAAAGACAATGAGAGTCTTACAGATGGGTCACTGAACTGCTTATCATCACCTTCCCAAGGACCTCAGAGGAGAGAATAATTAGCAAGTCTGTGGACCGTTACAAAAATATTATGTATGGGTCCAATGATTTGTTTTTATACATAAGATCTACTTATCATGAGTCACTAAATGAAGTTTTGCTTTGCCCTTCGTAGCAAAAAGGAACGGGTTTAGCAAATACTGCCTTGAGCTGAAACATATAATCAGAGACTAGATTCTTACATAAAAAAGCAAAGAAAGTACAGAACTTGTGTGCACATAGGCCCATACTGCTTTATTTCCTAAATCTTTTTTTGTTACAGTATTCAAATTTATGGATACTTTCTTACATATAATACTTCTAAAAATAAATTACTGCCTCTCTTTTACTTCTGAGATTTGAACCTTGGTCTCCAAATCTCCTACTCTTTTCTCTGTATAATGCTGCCAATACATTCAAATCCCTTGTCTATAATAATTATCAACTACATGGGTCTTGAGTAAGCTGCTTGAGCACTGAGCTTTATTGTCCTCACCTGTAATGTGGGACTAATACCTATCTCACAGTGGTCTTGGAAGAGAAAATGGGATGATACTGGTAAAAGCATGTAGGGTCTATTAGCCATTAGAATAAATATTAGTTGACCATGAATCTAATGTCATACACTGCCTTTCTTCCCTCTTTTCCATGCCTTATCAGTTCTGAGAAGTAGTTGAGTGTAAGACAAACCTGCCTCCTCTGAGTGTCACAAAGCTGTGCTTCTGCACCCATTTGGCCTCTTTTCTCTGTTGCTGATCCCCATGCAGGTATTTTTGTAAATATTACAGTTTAAGTCAAATGTTCTACAAAGCACATGATTTGTAATTAATTAGTAAGGAATGAGATAGATAAATACCAAGAAAAAAGTTAGATGGATGTCCTATTCTTTTACATAGAATGTTTTGCAATGTTCCCAGTTGGCCGATTATGCCTGTCCAGCAAAGTTACAAGGCCTCACATTCGATCCATTTCTTCTGAACTTTGTAGGTGGCTAGAAATGGTTAGATAGCAAGCAGTGTTCTTGGAAAAATAGATTTGTATTACCCTTGGAAACAGACTGTGTTGCAAGAAATTCTTTGGCATAAAATAAGGCTGAGCATACACAGTTGTCTCTCAGATGGTGTGGGTTTGGAAACATAAGTGGACAAGCCAAACCCTTTAAGTCTTCCTTTTCCTTTGAATTGAATTCCAGAATGTGTTTTTTATCTCACTATGTAGCATTTGTGTTTATCCTTATTTATTCTTGTGTAATATTTTATTGGGGGCATGTAACAATAGTTATTGAATGAAAACAACAAGATTCCTCAGTTAAAAGTCCTATGCTCTCCAAATTTATCTACTTATCCCTTTTTGATAGTGAGGAAAAAGAAAAAGAAAAATCATCCCAAAGTATGGTGTAGATAATAGAGCAAAATTGCTCTCAACTTTTGGGTAAAACTGATATGTTCAGATATTGCTGATGAAAGTGTAAATTGGTACATTCCTTTTACAAAACAATTTGACAACACTTACAAAGTGTATTATCAATGTTCATACAATTTGGCACAGTTCCTCTTATTCCTAGGAATTTATCCTAAGGCAATAATTAAAAAGAAAAAAAACCCATAAATGTAGAGAGAATTTAGATATAGTGGTAATTATAAATAAAACCTAAGAGGCAAACTGATTGTTCAACAATAGAGAAATAGATAAGTAAACATCCATGGAATATTTTGTTCCCTCTAATAATTATAAACATGAACTATATAATAACATAGAAAAACAAAAAGTTACAAAGCAGAGCACTAAATAATCTGTATGCTTAATTATACCATATGATGTGAATAAACTAGAAGGTAACATTGAATAATGGAAGCACTGGTATTAAAACAGGAATGAGGTCTATGTAATTTTTCTTCTTTAATTTCCTTAAAAGCTGCTTGAGATATGCAAAAGAATTAGTAAATGAAATAATGGCTGAAGAATTTTCTTTATCATTAGAAGAGCGGGTAAGTATTTCTCTTCTCACCCCTAAGTGACTGAAACCAACCAACCAAACACATTAGGAACTAAACTCCTTGCCATTTGCATTCAAGGAGAGCTGCTGTGTCCAGGGCTTACATGTGAAATAGCCACAGGAGTGAGAAAAGAGTTCTAATGAACTTTTGGAGTAGGGTCTTCAATTTGTGGTAAGATTTCATTTAGAAAATTAGATTATAGCTGTTCTTTCTTTTCTTCCTCCCTTCTTCCCTCCCTTCCATCCCCCCTTCCTTCCTCTCTTCCTTTCTTCACTTTTTTTTTTCTGAAAACTACAGCAGACATAGTTATTGCTCCTTTCCTCCTTCCTCTTAGATTGTTTTCCCTTATCATCAACATCATCACAGTTTAAAGAGTCCCTTCTTAGTGGCTATTTACTATTTTTTCTTTACCTTCCATCTGGAGATGACTATTTTTAACTTTTATTTGTTGTATTTGATTTTCTAGTGTACTTTTACCCTGTTTTGTGTCACTTAAAGATAACCTGGCTGACTGGCTCTATTTTCATTTTCTGTAGTGGACATAAAGAAAGGTTAACTCAACCCTAGTTCTTAATAGCACTTTATTTGGTTAAATAATTTCTTAGAACTAAATGATAACAGCTTTGTGTCACTAAAAAACACCTTCTAATTATTCCTGTCATTGATTCAAATTCTCTGTTGCAAATAGGGAATACTTTAAATCTTTACATTTATTCAGTATAAAACGATGTCTTATGGGGAAATTAACTGTTCTTTTAAATCTATTATTAAAATAGTTTTTGTCACTTTGTTTTTATAGTATGTCTTATAGCTGACTAGTATTTCTATTTCTTTTCATCTGTTGGAGTAAACTACGTAAGTATCTTCTGTCTGCGGTGATTATACCCTCATTTTATGTTGCTAGTGATTTATTTTCTGAATTATTTAGATTGAAACATTCTTTCCCAAATGAATCATTGCCCTAGAGCACTTCTCGATTTCATAAATATAAGTATAAACTGGGCTTTTCATTTTGCCATGAAGTCTTGCTTACAGACAAGGACTCTAATTTGACTTCATTCTTCAACTTACGTCTTTTAGCATTTGAAAATAGCAGACATTAGTACAGAAAATTATGCTTCTCCAAATGGGAATGTAACACCATGGGCTGATTTCTCTGTTTTTATAGGTGACATGTAAGTGCACTTCTGAGGCCTAACGTAACTAATAGGTGAACGCTTGAGTAATGCCATCATAAAATAATATGCAAATACTTAGCCTTCATTTAACTATCCTTACTGAGAACCTATTATGTGTTAGGCTCAACGCGGGGCCCTAGGATACAACAGAAAGCAAGCCTTTATCTTGTACTCCTCACCTGCAAAATGAGAAACTGATACCCTATCTATATACCTTTTTAAGTGTAACGTCTCTGATAAATTTCATTGTTTTTATTTCAAGAATCATAAAAGATTACACATTTTATTAAAAGCAAACAGTGTTTTTTGAAGACTAAGTGATGTGTGGCTCAATATTTAGAATTTACCCTGGTAGATGTTAATTGGTGAATGTTCGGGTTATCTTTGAATATGGCTATAGATATGTATATTTATGTTTCTCAAAATATGTGTATTACATAAAGAAATTTAAATGTGTTGGTTGCCCTATGCCCTCAGAAAATTGAACATAGGCAATGAAATATAATACACACAACACAATAAAACAGGAGTTAAGGTATTTATATATAGACCAAAACCATTCCCTGAAAACGTCAGTGTATATATTGAATATTTCTCCTAACATGATACTGAGATGAAAGAATGGTCCCATAATGTTATATACCGACTCTTCAGAAAACCCAGTATTAAAAATTCTAAATGTATGATAGAGTATTAGTTTTACATTACACGTCATTTCTAGGTTTTCTTTAAAACAAAGCATTTATGATCTCTCTTTTAGTACATTTACAATATGATTTCATGTGCAAAATTTCAATTTCCGTGCAATTTCTCAGTAACAAATCTATTGTGTAAAGTCCTGTCTACTTGGAATCTTCTTATACTGTACTAAGTAAGGCTGAGTAGCCTCAAGGTCATTCAGACTGGTTTTTGGCTTCTGTGTGAAGACAGCCCCAAGCTATTTAAGGAATATCTGGCTGCTAGAGAGCTTGGAGCCAAATTTTCAGCTCATCACTAGCAAGTATATGTTTTTTAGTTGTTAATCTCACTACTGGCTCCATTGAACTTTTTTTTCCCATTCTTATTTTTCCTTTAAGAAAAACTGCCCTAAATTGTTGTTGGCACATATCTGGATATAAATAAATAAGGGCTAAATAATCTGTGTGATTTTTCAGAAACCAAAAAGACTAGAATTCTGAAATAACTATTGCCTTAATTAAGTTTATGCTAAAATAGAAAAATGAATAACCATAAAAAAGCCTCACTTTTTAACAGACAATAAGTCATATGTTGATAAACACAAAGAGCTACTAATGAGAAACTGGCCTATTTAAATATATGGTTTTTCTTGAAGTAATTCTAATAGTACCTGTTCATAAATTATATTCTGAAAAGTATATGAGTCTGCATAAATTGACATTGAAGTTGATTTACAACATAATCCATAAGAAAATACTTATGTTATCTACATTAATACACAATGAAAGGGAAACTTCTGTGATTTCCACATGAATCAACAGTGGTACATTGCTTAATGTAGCACTCAATTACATCATGTTTAATTTATGTGGAAATGTTTGGATATGTTTTAAATGTCTGTGGTAAATCATTTGGGGATCTTGAACATTTTTCTGTGATAAATTACTTTGTAAACACTGAAATAATATTCTTACATAACTACCAATTTATTATGAAAGACTCTAATAACCCAAATAATTACATTATTTTCTTTGTATGATCTAAAACTTGTATTCTTCTGGAATTTATTTTTCTATCCTATAGCAAATAATTCTAACATTTAAATATTATAACATTTATTATATGCTTATTTTTATCCCATAGCTGGTCAGCATTTTTTAAAACTCAGAATATTTATGTCGTGTTAGCATATTACATGTCATGGTGAGCTACAGTCTCTCCAATAATGAAAAATACTTAGAATTAAAACTTGACACTCTTTTCCACAAAAATAAGCTGCTTAATTTAATATACTAAAGTTGTAGTGCTCTATTTCTAGATACAATTAAAGTATTATCAAGCATTTGTAAGAAAAGAGTTTAATTTCAAGGTGGAGACTAGTTGAAATTTCATGCTTATGGTTAGTACAGGAAAGAGTTTATGCAAAGCTGAGAAATAAATATTTTTAATTTTAAAAATACTCCTAAAAATCAGTGACCTTCCACAATGTCTTTACAGCTATAAAATCCAGGAATGAGAACCTCTCTAAGGCTTAAATCAATGCTTGATGAAATGTTTAAATCAAATAAACTCAGCTTTGAAAATTTTTATATGCCCATTTACTTGAAATACAATACTTTCTAGAACTATAATTGCTTTAAGTAATGTAATTTAATTAAAATAAATGTAAATGTATATTATTCCAATAGTTATAAACTCTAATTGGACTACTGCTTTTTGTATCATTTTCCAGAAGAATGAGTCAACAACAAATTAGGAAACTGTCAGAGTTCTTGATTGCAAACAAACATATAAATAGCAACAACAACAAAGCAACATGATACAGCGAAAAGGGAATATGGGTGTACTGGCTTTGCTTTTCAGCTGAGGCCTTACCTGGATTTTGTGACTCCCTTCCTCCATTACACTTTCTTCTGTCTTCAGCTTGTACCTCAGTGGGTCATGATTCTTTACCCAATACGGAAAGGAGTTTGAGCTTCTGGTGGATGTGCTTACATCAGGTTGCAGTATACTGATATTTTCTTCCTACCTACAAGTAACCCTACTTTCCCTTACTAGGAACGAACAAACAGTAACACAGGAACAATAGTAACAATCTTTTCTCTTTGCCTTTTTGTGTTTGTCTACATACATAGGGCACAAAGAACCTAAACTGATTAGGTGCAACCTTAGGTGGAATGCCAATCAATTCTCATGGTACTATTCTATCAGAATTCAAAGTTTAAAAAAAAAAAGTAGAAAGCAAACAATTGGCAAATGAGTCAGTAAGTATAATTTTGAGAACCTCTGCCCCAGTTTTCAACCCTAGGATTCCAAAACTTGCATGTTCTGGCCAAGGGGAAAAATAACTCCATGTGGTGGTCATTTGTTCTGAGTATAAACCATATCCTGAAAGATAGAACCTCAAATTCCAGGTTGTTGACCTTTGGTTAAGTTCATCTGAATCTTTAAGGACTAGTTCATTCTAAGTAATGGGGTATGCAATAATACCAGCGAATTCCTTGAACATTAGCCTATTGCTTTGCTTGCTTCGTTAGAAAATGAGTTCCTTGGAACTGGTTATTTTGCATGGGATACCATGGCCTTGCGTAAGGCAACCAATTAATCTACAGATAGTGTAATGACAAAGAAAAATGACTGGGGGAAACAAAACAAATCCAGAATAAATGTCTATGGCAATAAGGAAAAATCATTGCTGCCCATTCCCCATCCCCAAAAAGATGATAGATGTCATGCATAGACAAATTAACACCAAATAGTTCTTCAGTTCCTCTCGATATAATGCCTTTCAGGAGTTCATGATCAGTTACTGATAATAAAAAATGGAATACTCATCAAAGCTGTAGCCACATGGCCACTGAGGACTCCATGATGTTGAAACCATAGGTAATTTTCATTCCCTCCATGATGAACATTTGGTTCATGAATCCACTGCCATTGTTGAAAAAGGAGATTGACTGTATCTACTAACTGAGTCACCTTATCCCTACTAGAGGCTTTGTGGTAAACATATCACTTTCTGAGAAATATGCTTATATTTTGGGCTCATTTTGAGAGCCCATATCCCTTCAATATAACCTTTCCCCAAACATCCTCCTATGCCCCCCAAACTTGCTCTTTCCAATAGCCTAGCCACAAACTAGTCCAATAGCCACTAAATTGGTGCAGGTTCCCGTTTAGCTATCTTTGCTGCATTTAAAAACAAAACAAAACCAAAAAACAAAGAACCCATAATTTAGGAGCTTAAAACAATTATTTTATTATGATCGTGGACTCTGTAGGTAAAAAGATTGAGGTGGGACACAGTGAGGGTGGCTTTTCTCCGTTCTATGATGTCTGATGCCTCAGCTAAGAAATCTTGAAACTTGGGGATGACTCCATGACCATGAACTGAAGGCTCTTTCACTCACATATTTGGTACCTTGACTGGGCTGACTCAGTAACTAGGACTGTCGACTGGAGCATGACCACATGGCATGATGGCCACGGGAGAGTGAGATTTCATTCCAGGTGGCCACAGGAAATAATATAATTAGCTGTTTCACTTTTGCATACTAGAGTCAGGTAGATCTAAATTCTAACCCTGAAATGAATAACTAGGATTTTCAATTCTTTCATCCTCAACTAGACCAGATAAAAGCCTCAAATTCTCCCAATTTCAATGAGATTCTGTGCTACAACTCACCACTGGTAACAGTTTCTGTTTATATCAGGGCCTTAGTTGCAAAACAGAAACTGACTCTAGTTCTACTAAGCAGAAAAGTACTACACTGGAAGAATACGGGTTAGCTCGGATAGTCCATAGGAGGACTAAACAACCAATCTCAGAAAATAGACTGAATTAGAGACTGGGAAACATAGAATGTAGCTAAATTCAGATCTCAGGATTAGCCCGATAGGACATTGTTACTGGCAGTGCCACCACTGGATCCTTGCTGTTGCTAGCATGAAGACCTACCACCACTGTGACTTGACTTAATTGCTCTGTTGCTTCCAGCAGAACTCTTAATTATCCCTATTCTGTCACTTCCTACAGATCCATCATTCCTGCATAGAGCTTCCTGTAGGCCAAACTGAAGTAACATGTCTGTATCTTAGTTCTCTGGGTAGGATAAATGCTCCTTCCGGTTCCCCAGAAGGAAGTAGGACTCCACCTCACCACATTTACACAAATGAATTCCTACCGAATAGAAAGGTGCTTAGGTTATGGGCAGACATAAATAAATACCTGTTGAACATGCTTAATCTTATTATTTAATAATTAAAATAAATGAATAGGTGAATTAACAGTAAGATTTGTTTCAAGCAACTACCTTAATAAAAAGAGTCCCTCACCCCCCACCCTCCAAATTCTAGCATTGGGGTGGTAGTGTGACAGGGTAAATCATTTGACCTCTCTTGTTCTCTTTCCTCTTATATAAAATGAGGGTTTGACCTTTGATCTCTTTCATTATATCTTCTTTTAAAAACTTATCATCAGTATTATTTGCAGAGGCTCATCCACATGGTGGAGCTGTATACCTAGGACTTGGCAGTGCTCACTGTACCAGTTTTAAAATATTAAAGAAATTTTTTACTGAACCAAGTTGACTAGTTTTTTTTTTTTAAGTTCCAACAGATTGCTTTCTGTTTGTATATAAACATATAGTGAAAGATTATTGAACAAAGTTGGTTAAATTTAATGGTTATGCATCTAATTTCCATTGTGTGTGCAGAAATTCGGGAATTTTTTTGGCAGTCTCATTTTATTTCCTGAACTCCAACACAGCTTGATTGTCTAGCGATATCCTATAGTCTGGAGAATAGGAACTCAGGAACTATCCTTGCACAAAAGCATGGGTTCTTATGGAAATTTCCATGAGAGACTTTATTCCAAGGTTCTCTTTGAGGAAATGTGGGACTTACCATTTAATTTACCTCATCTGAGTCATTACTTCAGTGGCCTAGATGTCACCTCTGAGGACGACCTAACCTTTTTCAAGACAACACAGAATGAATCTCTTCTCTCCCCTTTGCTGACCCCTACAATTTACTATGAAATAGATGTAGATTAAAAAAAAAAAAAAATTCCTATGCCGGCAGCCAAAGTAGCGTAGATGATAGAGGTTCTGTTCATCTCTTTGGCAATCAAATCAAAGCTGTAACGGAAACAAGGAGTAGCAGTAAGGAAAAATCACCTGGGATCTTGATGGAAAAGCCATACAACTAGGGAGAAATCCAAGAAAGCACGCTGCACCGGCAGAAGGTCGGATGGGGCGAGAATGTGGGGTAACCTGTTATGGAGCAGACGAGTGAGACAGAGGCTGCAGCAGCGGCAGAAGCCTGTTAAAGGGGCTGCGTCTGTGAGCAGATTTTCAGAGTGATGGACCTGCTCACTCTGAGCACCAGTGCCGATTCTACTGCGCACAGGGGACACAAGGGACTTACAGGGAGATGTTGTCAGTGTGAGGGCCAACATGAGACTTGCCCTGTACAGAAGTGCTGGCGATGTCCATTGTTCCCTGTTGAGCCTGCCTCCCTCCTAGTGCACGGACACAGCGCTGCCATTGCCATGAGGTCATCAGACTGGATCACAGAGGTCGCTCTGCCCAGAGGATTCCCTGAAATCGGCCTCCCCCAACTCACGGTCCCACCCAAGCCAAATCCAGGTTTATCCTCAGCGAGTTAGGTGCTCCTTGCTGAGCAGCGCCTAGACTCACACTGGAGGCAGCTGGCCTCAGTTTCTGGTGTGACCTTTTGAAACAACTATAAGCATAGCATCTGTGGATTGCTTGCTGAATCTTAACAGGTAGCCCTGGAGGGGCAGAGGCTTGAGCTAAATTTGGCATGTAGCTGAATCCCTCTCAGGACTGTGCCACTGGACACCTACTTCACAAATTCACACTAATAAGACCAGGAGACTTAGGACCTTTGCTTAGTACATAGAAACAGACACAGAAAGGCAGCCAAAATGGGAAGACAAAGAAACAGAAACCATGTGAGAAAACAGAACAGAGATCCAGAGATAATGGAATCAAGTAATCTAACAGGTACAGAGTTCAAAACACTGGTTATAAAGATGCTCAATGAACTTTTGGTTAAATTCAGTGAGAACTTCAACAAAGAGATAAAAAACACAAAAATGGAAATGGAAATTATAAAAGAGAACCAGTCTGAAATGAAGAACACATTATCTGAGATAAGAAGTATATTAAATGGAATAAACAAAGGAAGAAACAGAGTGAATAAAGCAAAGGATCAAATGCCCTATCCCGAGGATGGGAAAGCCAGGGACACTCAATCAGAATGCCAAGAGATAAGATGTTAAGACTATAAAAATAATTTAAGGAGCATATGGGACACTATTAAGGGCCCAAATATCTGTCTGATCGGTGTAACTGAAGAAAATCAAGATGTTGAACAGCTGTTTGAAGAAATAATGATGGAAAACTTCCCTAACCTGGTGAAGGAAATGGACATAAACCCCCAGGAAGCTCAGAGAATTCCAAAAATCAGGGATCCAAAGAGGCCCACACCAAGACACATCATAATTAAAATGCCAAAGATTAAATATAAAGAAAGGATATTAAAAGCAGCAAGAGAAAAAGAAATAATTACATAAAAGGGAAAACCCATAAGACTGGCAGCTGGTTTCTCAAAAGAAACTGCAGGACAGAAGGGCTTGGCAAAAAATATTCGAAAGGATGAAGACCCATGATCTACAACCAAGGCTACTTTACCCAACAAAACTATCATTTAGAGTTGAAGGACAGATGAAGAGCTTTCCAGACAAAAATAAGCTGAAAGAATTTATCACCACCAAGCCCATACAACAGGAAATGTTGCAGGGAATTCTTTAAGAAGAAAAAACATGTATCAAAAACAGGAATAAAGAATGGTAACAACTACATTCCTATCCATAAGTACCTTAAATGTAACAGAATTGAGTGCTCCAACTATAAGAGTGAATGAATGGAAGGGAACATAAGACCCCTACATGTTGCCTATAAGACACTTACTTCAAATTAAAAGACAGACTAAAAGGAAGGGGATGGAAAAACATATTGCTTTGATGGACCTAGAAGGTATTTAAGTCAGACAGAGAAAGATATAGTATATGATTTCACTTATATGCAGAATCTAAGGAATGAAAAGAACAAACTAATCAAAAACACTCACAATTTGGTGATGGACAGAGAGTAAGGGAGTTGGAGGGGCTGGGAGAATGAGGTGAAGGGTTAAAGAAGTACAAATTAGCAGCTGATGGATGGACATGGGGATGGGGAGCATGGCATAGGGAATTCAATTAGAATGAATACATTGGCTAGGTGGAGAGCCAGGGGAAGGAGGGAGCAATCGCGGGGGGTGGGGGGACTGTTTTATGAACTATACAGCTGTCTAACCAATGTACCTGAAACTAATTTAAAAAATAAATAAATAAATCCATAAGTATGAAATGATTTTAAAAATGTTGATGATAAAAACATGAAGATAGTGGTATTTTGAACATTTGAATTTACTTTTACTTTTTATCTCCGCTGGTTATTTTCATCTTAAACTCATAATTCACTTTTCTTCTTTTGTTACGCTTTCTGAACTTAAATGTTTTCAAAATCTGTTGTCTTTTTTAGATCAATCATTGAACTGTTGATCTCATATTCTTCAAACCTGCTTTGGTTTGCTATTTGGTTTATTATTTGTATCAGGGAGATAAATGATAACAAAGACTATGTTGCTTCTTCTTTATCCTTGCCCTGATGAAAGGCATCATTGTATGTTTTAGGTTTTTATAAATGCAATATATGTTCCTCTGTCCTTTTATTCATATAACATTTGCTTCCCTTTCCTTTCCCTCTACTGATAGATGTCTTTAAAATGTGAATGTACTATCATAATTTTGGCTGTTCTAAGAATAATTTAATCTAAAATGAGGATTAATGGCTGTTTATAATATTGGCCCTGGTGTAACTGGTCAGAATATGGAACAGAACCAAAAGTACAGGCAGGACTATAAATTGGGTCAAGACCTGAAATATAAACTCACAAGGATAATTGTTTAAAGTTGAGGAGGTAAAGGTATGATGTTGAAAGAAAATTCAAAACTTGGCCATATGTCCATGAAAAAAAGACAGATACATCACAAGAATAAGAGACAAAAGTTCTTAAAGTAAGTAGTTGTCTTTTCAGGGATGGACTAGGCCATTGGACACAATTAGAGAGTACTTAGTTGACATTTTAATACAGATTATGGGTAATATTCATAAATATCATTCTGTTTGAAAGTATCATTTTATGTCGTCACTTAGAGATTAGTTGATATTTATTTAAGTAATTTTAATTAAAAATATCATATTGGCACAGGCATATTTGATTGTATGTGCCCTAAAATCTGGTGCTCACACATTTGGAGAAGCCCATCTGGTCATACACTCAGTCTTGTACTCTATCAACCCATCACTAAATCCCATCTTAGCCCCTGAACATCTCTCTACTCATTTACTTTTTCTCTTCCCAATGCTTCAACTTAGATCAGGTCTTTCCCTTATTTCAGTTGGATTACTGAAATGCCCTCTCAAATACTTTCTTAACACTCGAGCCCGAATGATCTTTATAAAATAATTACACCATGCTCTTCTCGTTGCCTTCTATTACCACTGAGCTGTGCAGCTTTGGCAAAGTAGATGTAGTTTCTGTGCCTTGGTTTTATTTTTTTATAAAATCAGAAGTGTATACTAGTTGTAAAGACTAAGCAAGATAATTTCAGAACAACAACAGAGAGCCCATAGTAAGCACTAGAAATGTATTAATATATTACATATTATTCCCATTATTTAGAATGACCCAAATTCCTTTGCAGGGCATCCAGCATCCCACATCATCTGTCTTTGCTTTCCCATCCAGCATTAACCTTCATTGCTCTATATACTATTCCCTTCTTGGCACCAGAAACTCTTTGCTCTAGCCATACTGAACTACTTGCAGCTATTTTGGACTTTCCATTCTCTTTCTTGGATTAGGCCTTTGTACACACAGCCAGTCTTCTATCTGAAAAGTCCCACCCTGCATAATTTGCCTGATTAAATTCTAACCTCCTTTGGGACTTAGCTTAATGGTCATCTTTGTGAAGTTTTTTCTGGTCTCCCAAGCCTGATGCAGGTATTCTTTCTTCCCAGATGCCCTGTAGTACCTCTTTTTACACCTGTCTTCATAAAACTCCATTGTAACTGCTTGCTTCTTTGGCTATCTTTCACAATAGTCCAAAAAGATTCTCAGAGGCAGAATTTTCAGAACCTGTAACAGTGACTGGCACATAGCGTACATGCAATAAATATTTGTTGCTTTCATGAATAAATAGATAATTTATAATATAATACCATTGTTATTTCAAAAGTAAAACAAAGGAAATCATAAACATCCTACTCGTTTCCTTTCCAAAATATTCAAGTACACTGGAAATATACCAGTAAATGTGACCATTTGGTGTATTTAAAATGAAAGTATGTAACCATTATATATCAAGCATTTTTTAAAATGTACTATAAAAATACACTTAAATTACAAGCTACAAATTATTGCACTAGATAGAAAACATCAAATTGGCAAATTGACTAATTATATTTTTATTTATAATTATTTCTTTCTTTTTTTTTTTGTTTTTCAGTTAGGACCTCTTCCTTAACTTTGAAATAAACATGTTCATTGAGTGCAGCTTATTGAACTGTGCCCCGGGACCAATAGAATCAAAGCACACTGGGGAAATACAAATATATTTTTTTACATTATGGCTGATGCTCTTTGAAACTTGAATTGTGAGAATAGAAGTTCAATTAATGTTAGTTTTCCATTTGTTCTTCTGACAGATAGAGGTCAAATGACACAGTGGAAAGAAACTCAACTAAGTGTCAAGAGAAAAACTCATGTTCTAGAGTCCTCTTGGCCACTTAAAATAGCCTTGTGACTGTACATGCATCATGCAACATCTCTGAGGTTTAGAAATGGAAAAGAAAAACATTTCACAAGTGGCACAGCATGAGTGGTAGACAGGCTCTGGTATGTAGGTGCCAGGGAGTCCTGGTTTTGCCATTATTACTTGGGTAACCTCTGAACTATCTGTTTCCATTTTCTCTTTCACTCATTAACATATTTTAAGTGCTCAGTGTACAGTGACGCTGCATTAGGCAGTTCAAAAATAAAATATGTGGCTCTCATCTATGGGAGCTCAGAGTTCAGTGTAAAAGAGACATCCAAATCATCTCCAGCCACGTATCTCAAATTTTTACATGCATAAGAATCATCTGGGGATCCCCTTAAAATACAGGTTGCAATTAAGTAGGTCTGGGTAGAGCTTAAGATTCTGCATTTCTCACATGTTCCCAGACTGTGGAGACTGTAGACCAATGAACCAATTTGAGGCGCAAGTACATTGAGATGTAAACAGACAGATGCTAGAGTAGCACAGAAGAAAAGAACTAAACTTAGTGAAGAAGGCTCCACAGAGTGAGATGGAGTTGAGGGATGAATAATAAATAGAAGATGGAAGGAAGGTAGTAAATGCATTTGAGTAGAGTGAATATTTTACGTAGGACACAGACGTGTAAATGCCCATGGTGTGGGTGTGGAAAAAAGATAGCAAACTGGGGGAGGCATGTGGCAGGGAGACCAATTTCCAGGAAGTGTAATAAATAGCCCACGTAAGGGATGACGAAGACCTGAAATACCTTAATGAATTCATCGATTATTCATAGCTCGGTTTTATAAAAGGTGTGTAGTAAAGAGGGCCTTAAGAAAGTAGAGACAGTGAAGATGGAAAAAAGGAAATAGATTTATCTCACTATATTATTGAGGTAAAAACTGACAGGGCCAGATCCCTTATTGAATGTGGTTGAGGGTAAAGGAGGAGGCATGCAGGGGTATGTGTAGCTAAGGTGATCAGAAAACAGGGTTGTTTTTTTAACTCAGGGATTTCAATGGGAGAAACAGACTTGAATTTAGTGAGAGAAAATAAAAAGTGATGAAATGAGTTTTAAACATGTAAAGTTTAATGACTGAGGGGCAGAGATTCATGTCTAGGCAGGCCTAAAGATCTATTGTTGCTCCGTTTTGTTAAATCTATTGTTCCTGAATGCTATATAGAGTTAGCATTTTCTATTAGTAATAAACAAGACAACAATTTTGAGAACAAATTCACATTTTACCCTTATTTCATGAGTTTCTTTGGAGATTTTCTTTTCTCACTCATAAATCCTCTGTATTTCTTAAAAGCTGGCTTTTATGTCTCTTAATAGTATTATTTTTTTTCTGAATATAGCACATCTTTTTAGCTTGCCCATGGGTGGGTCATATAATACAGTTCATTTCTGTGTCTCTTCCTCTTAATTAATTATTGCCAGCTTCATTGAAGCTGCTTTTGTTAAAAGGTGATTATTGACCTTATTTTCTCCTTTGACACTACCTTTTCATTTCTTATGGGTTATACTTGATTGTATTCCAGACTCTAAACAAGTCATTCTGTAACAGTTTGTCATGAATAAATTCTTTTTTGGTAGTAAATAATATTGTTTTTCTTAAAGAAAAACTATACAAGAAAATTAATTTAGTAAATTTTTGTCTCTATCTGTAGAGCTATTTTTTTTTTTTTTATAACAGGAGTTACAAAATCATAAACTATTAGGGCCAGAGAGGTAATGTGGTGAATGAAGTGATGCTGTCATAATTAAAGTTTAGTACTGAAGGTGAAACTAGCCTTTCATTTTAACCGAAGTTGAACCTTGTCCAGGGAGATATTAGTGATCAGTGGGGAATGTGGCAAACTAGAGAGCACAGACCTCATATAAAGGGGAAGATATCTGTTAGTTCCAGGGAGTTGATGACCACGTGGGAAGGCAGATCCTCTTTCAAAATCTGACTTTTCAGAAAAATAGGAATGGAATCTAAATTTCTATTTGAAATCTACAGAACTTACTAATGTTGGCTCAAATATTTTAAAAGTACTATTCATAGTTGTTATGGGTTGACCTGTGTCCCCTAAAGATATGTTGAAATCTTAACTACCAGTACCTGTGGATATGACCTTATTGCAAAATAGGGTCTTTTGCAGATATAATCAAGTTAAGATGAGGACATTAGGGTGGATCCTAATATGATATGACTCGTGTCTTTATAAGAAGAGAAGAAATAAACACACAGGGAAAATGTCACGTGAAGAAGGAGGCAGAAATTGTAATAATGCATCTACAAACCAAGGAACGACAAGGATTGCCAGCTATCACCAGCAGTCAGGAAGAGAGGCATGGGTTAGGTTCTCCCTCACAGCCCTCAGAAGGAACAAATCTTGTTGAATTGTAGCCTCCAGAAGCGTGAGACTATATGTTTCTGTTGTTTTAAGCCACACGGTTTGTGGTACTTTGTTACAGCAGCCCTAGGAAGTTAATGGTACATAAATATGCATCTGAGTCTTACATATAGCTTGCTACTATGCAATATTAAGTAATTTCATTAAAGATAAAATAAAAACCCAGAATTTGTAAAAATACATATTTTGGCTATGCTTTTCTAGAATATGGCAAGTTACTTTGTGTCATTATCAATATATCCATGTTTAAATGATGTCATAATCCAATAAATGACTAGAAAGTTAAGTATTTGAATTTATTCCTTCAATAAATATTAAGCACTGAGCAGGTACCAGGTACTAGACTAGGCTCATGCGGTAAAACTATGAATAAGAACAGCCATTTTTCTCAAGAAATTTACTATTATAACAGTAGTTATAATACAATAAATATGATAATGGGAGAATAGCAGAGATTGCTATGGGAAGACAGAGGAGGGGCATCTAAAACCAAAGATGTCATGAAAACCATCTGATTGTGATGTGTACAACTTAACTGTGCGGGAGTGATGTGTCAGCTAATTTGTCTTACAACTAGTATATAGATTAACTGAGACTGCCAACGCGGGACAGCTGACCCAAATCTCATTCACCTCACCAAACTACTTTTTTTTTTTTTAATGGGAATAAATGTGGATACTATTACTTTTTTAAGGCTTTTGTAAAGGCTAAATAAACCATGAAGCACATTGGCCCGATGTCTGGTCATGGTAGACCTTGCTAGTACCTATTAGAATCTGATTCTCCTGCCCGTTCCGGATCCTTGGAAGACTCTTATTTCCCAGACTTCTTGCAGTTAGGTGGAGCCATGTGACTAGTTCTGGCCAATGTGTCAAACACATCAGAGCCAGTATGTGATTTTCCATGCTCTCTTTCCCTGATGTGAGGACCAAGGATACTATGTGTTCTAGATGGTGGAGCTGCAGGAGATGAAGCTTCTTTCAGCTTCAGTCTCTGAGCAACTATTAGAATAGACCCCTGCCAACCTATAATAGAAATAAATCTTTGTTTTGTTAAACTACTGGGATATGAGAGTAAATTTTTTTTTTTGTCTATTCTAATGCACTGGTCTATAATATACGCTCTACAAATTTTCTTCTTTCCTTTGACAATAATTTAGGTCATAGGGTTATAGAAATAAGCTTTAAATTAAATAATAATAATAATAAAATGTAGGGCATTACCCAACTACATAGAATATATTCTTACTGCAGATCCTGAGATAAATCCAAACCAATTTATGTTAGTTAAGAAAGTAGCTGTGTCCTGAGACCAGCTGAAATGAAAAATCCATTCACTGTCAGAAAAAAAAATCACTTTTCATTAAAGATCATTTCTCTCATTCCTCCAAACCAAATGATTTAAGTTTAAAAATAGCAAAATGACCTTATGTAAAAACACATAAATGCTAAAAATGCCAGCTTGAGGTTTTAGTCACTATTCTTAACATACCTTTAGTTTTAACTGCCATTACTACAAATGGAAGACTTCTAGGAAGGAATTATTCAAAAAACAGAAGTCTTTTATTTTCTCTACAAATTTGAGACATGGAGAGAAAGATGAGAGTAAATATAATTCCAAGTTTTCCATTCAAACAAATGCTTCTGCCTACCATTCAACATCTTGATATTTTCTCATTTGCTAACAGCATTTCCCACTTTTTTTTTTCTGACATAAACTCCATTTAATCAAGTCTCTTAGAGTCCACAAACAAGACATATTCATCCTTTCTTTATGCCTTTATCCATTTGCCTGAAATACTCTCTTATTTGGAGAATGAGTTCTAGGTCCACTCTCTGTAGCTGTATTTTGTCCTTTAAGATTCATTTTTTTTTAAAAAAAATTTGTTTATTTTATCATTGATTTTTAAAAATTGAGATACAATTGATATATAACATTATATTAGTTTAAGGTATACGCCATTAAAATTCAACGTGCATATGCACTGAGAAATGATCACCACAATGTCTTGTTAACATCTATCAATGCTTTTTCTTTTTTATGTCTAGTAATTTTGTCTCTTATCTAGATTATAAATTCTCTAAGAACAGGAATGATTTTTTATACTTCACCTCTGTATTCCCAAAGCTCTGACACAGTAGTGAGCACACCATGAGCACTAAGTAAATCTTGATTGATTGGTTTGTGAGTGCTTGTGCGGGTGGGTGGGTAATGTAGTTTGACCAGGGAAAAGGGAAAATTGAAGAGGTTCCACGAGAAGGACTCATGACTGAAGTAAAAATCAGTGTTTGGGGGTGGGGACTTGAAATAATTTTCCACAGTTCTTTTAAAGCTTCCACAGTTCTTTTGACAGTAGGCTTGCCACATCTGCTCCCCCATAGAGAATGAAAATAGGCAATGAGGCACTTCAAACAATTTCCTGCTTGGGAATAGCTCCAGGTAGCTACAGAAAAATACCCTAAAAATGATATTGTTTATGTTTTAAGAATTAGCCATTGTATTCTCAGCTAGTGCATCCACTTTTGAGAAGCAGACACATTATCACTAGGTAAATTGTATGGATTATGTGTTTCATTCAAACTGTCACCTAAGTTATAGATGCAGCATAAAGACGTTTTATGTAACAATGGAATTTCAGTTTGTTAATGTTGTGATATATATGCATGTGAAGTATATTGGCACAAATAAACATAAATATTTAAAATGTTTGGGTATGTTTTCCTCAGCTGCCTATCTGTACTGCACTATCCTGTATCCTGTTGTGATTGTACTTTTTGGTTATATTTTACTAAACTAGTTGTTGAGTTAGATTTGATATTCCTATAAAGCAAAAGTTACATGGTAGAGCGATGAAGTGAGCTGCTTGAGTGCAAAGAGGGAGGCATTGAAGTAGCTGTTAAATTAAGCTCAATTTATTCATCCAGTAAATATCTGGTGAATGCCAGGTGCTAATTTAGGAGTTACATATGAACAAGACAGACAGACATTTCCTCTCTACTATGGAACTTATATTCCATTTGGGGTGATAGCCAATAAACGAATAAATGACCGAGAGATTGAGATAGTGGTAAATGCTAAGAAAATAAAATAGGATGCTATGACAGAGTAGTAATGGAAAGGGTAGCGAGGAAAGACTTTCTGGGGAGGTGACACACAAGCAGGGGCCTAAATGACACAAGGGAGCAGCTTTACCCTAATGTGGGAAAGAGTGTATTGGCAAAGGCCTTTAGGCTTGAGTAAGCTTAGTCTGTTTGTGTTTGAGGAACAAGAGGAGGGCCAGTGTGATAGGAGCATGGCAAAGGGGCAATGTGTAGGGGACGAGAGAGAAGAGCGTGCGATTACTCAGATGCGTAGGACGTGGGAAGGAGTTTGTGTTTTAATTTAATTAAAGGTTGGACACAGCCGCCCTCCCACCCCCCGCCACCACCAGTACCTGATTGTATTGTTTGTTAACGCTAGTGGTATCTGCATATACTCTCCCTCTGTTGTCCACCTGTTCCTAGGTTGTAGCTTCTTCAGGTCCATGTTCTCTCCTTTCTTTTGTCCTGGCTGCTGTTGTGAAGAATCTACCATCCTATTAACAGGAAGATGTTATCTTTGAGGAAATATTTGGAGAAAACACATGTGCTGTGGTGCGTTAGCTCTACCTCATAAAGTATATCTGGTCCTCGTGAGTGGCTTATTTTGAAACAAAAAGGGTACAGTTATGAAACTGAAGTCTAAATATAAGAAGTTTTGTTTTATCTCTTACGGCTTTGATGCCAGAGCCAGCTTATCCATGTGGCATCATACCTAGGGCCCACGATATTTTTAGGAGCTCATTAAAAATGTCTTAATTTATCTTAAAATTAAAAAAAAATGTTTAACTTTTAGATTAGAGAAAACAAGTAATATTAATATATTCATTAGGACCCATAAAAGTCAATGCAGCCCTCCTTGGTGCTTATATGCTAATAGATACTAGGAAACTGTTTATTTTATTCTTCAATACAATTATTATTGTCACAGAAAAACATTTTATTTTGTTCATTCTAGTTTGTTAATTTAGTGAACTAAAAACATTTGAATAGTAAACCCTTAATAGTGAAAAAATTTTGTGTATCATATAGGTGTTTATTTATTTATAAAATATATATACTACTGTAGTATTACATTGTATGAAGTATAACATATACTTAGTTGTAAATATATAAGTAAAAAATTTAAAGGCTAAAGATGAAATAATTCTTAAATAATTTTAAGTTATTAATGATATATAGTCTTTCCTCTTAATAAAATTATTGATAATTTTTTTAGTAAAAACAACATAATTTAATATGCTGAGTTTATATGAAATTCATATTTTAACATTTAGTGATCTGAGAATCGCATTAAAGGTCCAGCTTTTTAAATTTGGTTTTAAGGGCTAAAATAGCTGAAAAAGATATGTCACAAAAAAATCTGTATATTCCAATGGAATGAGTATGTCGAGGGAAGTACTTAGGAAATCATGATACTCATTTTTTCATTCCCATCTACCAATTATGCAAACATTTTGCTGAAATTCAGCAAATTGATATTATCTTGGGTAGAAATCACTTGTTTTTGACACCTAATCAGAAGTTGTTGCATTGTTATATTTTTAGCAATGAGTTCAACATCAACTGAAATCTTCATTTCAAAAGTTTTTAAAAGGATTATAAAATGCTATTTTTAATGAAGAAGCAGTTATGAAAGGATTTATAGATGATATATTTATATCTACTGTTAAAAATTCAGCAAAACCACATAATAATGGAAACATCTCTGAAGATTCATTTTCAAAATGTTTTCTCTATGTTAATGAATTGCTCTCAGAGACAGTTAGTCAATCACTCATTGTTCAAACATCAACTTCATCTAGATGGGATGAATTAAAATATGTCTTTTTCAAAAAAAAATATCTACAAGGTAGCATTCTATTGAGACCCACCTAGCACTGCAGCAAAGTTCAGCAAATTTGGAGCACTTATTTAATATGTAAAGAAATATGTACAACTCACATTTTATTTCAACAACCACTTTTCAAGTACCTCAATAAGATAACTAGTGAGCTTCTCTGTAGAGGACAAAACAATTTGGTGATCATTGTCTCCCTCATTAGAAAGTATTTAAAGGTTTTAAGACTTTAAAGAATAAATTTTAAAATTCATTTAATGGGATAAGGAAATAGCAATTTAGGAAAAATGCTGAAAGAGAACCCTAAAGTAATGGAATAATTCTCAAGGAACTTTAGCTGTCATAATATACCCTCAGTATACCTCGGACACAGTAAATGATCCATACCTTCCTAATACACACAAGGAATCAGGGTGCTAGTGTAAATACCTATATTAAAGATTAGTATAGTCTAATTCATTTTCTATTTTTTAGACAATAAATAATTACAAAGAAAAGGCCCAATGTTTTGATCTTCACTTTAATGTATTTATTATATTATATGACTTTGGAGACCATGCTATTAAACTGCCGTTGGGTGTTTCTCATCTTTTTTTTTTTATTTTTAATTTTAGTTGCCTCCTCCTAGACATATTTATTATGACATTAATTCCTTTTTTAAATTTTTTGCCAATCAAAACATTCATTAAAAATAATAAGGGAGGATCCAGGATCAGGTACTGAGGGCATTGAACCTCTGTCACTAATTTGCCTGTGATTCACACCTTCCCACTGTGAATTCCCAGATCCATAAACCTAGTGCGGCATCCTGATAGCAGCCTCCCAGGTCTGCATTTCTTCTTGCTATTCTTAACCCTGGTTTTAACTTGTGGCCCCTCTATTAGTGTGTGGAATGCCCCCACTCCCAGCCTTGATGGCTACCTAAAAGTCCAGAAAAATAAATAACAGTAACAAAGAAACAGAGAGATTACAGACACTTTCTAAATAGTCTGTGCACTTGTATAGATTCTTTTCAGGGTATCTCATATTAGTTAAAATTAATGAGAGAGTATTATTGAGGTTTATTCCAAAGCCTCTGTTTATTATTCAAAAAGAACAAGCCTACATTAGCAAAAAAAGTTCAATAAGCTGCGAAATATGCATATTCTTATTAAGACTGAGCAAATAAATTTTAATCTTGAGCAATAAAGTTATTTTTTCACTTTTTGTTTGCTTTCTATAAAAGTATCACATACTGAAACAATAGAATTATGCTGTGTGCTTATCAACCAAAAATATCCAAGCACAGAATAACATTTCTGTGACTTTAGCATTATGAAAAGATGGAGAAGCAAATGTTACTCATGTCAAATTGGAATTTTTAAAAGTAAAATGACATTATATAACTTACTAACAATTGGAAACCAGAAGGCAAAGAGGGATTAGTATTTCAGAAACAAATATTAGAAAAATATAAGTGTACACTAATAGCTGAGATACAGTCATTCAATTAATTGATTATTTTCAATTCAAAGTTTACCATAACATCAATTGCTAGTAATCTAATTCACATTTAAATCAAATCTAAAGCTTGGCTTAGAAGATTATTCCAGAATGTTTTAAAAATTTACTAGGATTCCATCATCCCTTAGTATTGCCTATTACTGTTATTTAAAAAGGGGGGCGGGGGAAAAGGAGAGCCTGCGAAAATAAACCAGTTTTGAAGTAGCATGTAAAAAATTTTTTAAAAGTAAATGACCACAAAAAAATCTGTTCAGCTCATTAAATTTGCCTTGGCCTAATCCATATTTACCAACTTACTTCCTCCTAGCTATTTCCATCATCTTCTATCATTAAACTAAAACAGCGGTTCTCAGTTTTGAAACTAGCAGAAATAACCCCCTGAGGGAAGTAATAACTACCTACCTCTTTGACTGTGCCTTTTCTGTCTGCTTTGAGGCTTCTCCTTTCTCCTTCTGCCCCCTAAATGTTCCTGCCTGAGGTTTGTTCAAGTCTTCATTCTTTACTTTTCATATTCCTGCCTCTGATAATCTCATTTACCCTATGATTTCAATTATTGCCTGTTCAAGTTATAGACTCACATTCCAACTTTCTGCTGGTCATCTTCATTTGGATATACTACAAATAATAAAAACTTAATGTCTATAAAACCAAAAGCATGATTTTCCTCCATCGATGTAACTCCTTTATTTCTGTTAATGCTCCATTCTCCTACCTATGTTGCCTTGAGACTCTGAATCTTCTGCCTCCTCTCTCATGGTCCCATCCTTACTATCATCACATGAGCTATTATTAATAACATCCTAACTAGTATTCTTATTTCCAATTGAGGAACATTTGAAGCAATCTAAAGCATAGCTTTAAAAATGTTTCATATCTTCTTTAAAAATCTTTGTTTGCATTTGGTTACTTATGGAAAAATGTTCAAATCCCCCAGTCTGCCATTCAAGAATTTAAGGATGTTACACTTTAGGTTCATTGCTCATTGTCCTATTTACAGTTTATAAACAAAGTTAAACTTTATTTCTTAATATTTCCCCAATATAGTATGCGGTATCTTGTCTCTTCACCTTTGCTGATATCGTGTGTCCTGTCTCTAGCTTGGAGTACTGCATGATCTTTGAAATCTAGTTCAAATTAATCTTTGCTAAGAAGCTTTAATCTGATAGCTCCGGTTTAGCTGTGATCTCTGTTGATTTATTCCTATGGGCACCATGATGTAATGGAAAGTGTGTGGGCTTTGGAATTATCTACATCTAGGTTCCAAAATCATCCTGATTTGGGGACAATATGTAAGTTATTCAATTACTTGGTTTTTGGAACTATAAAGTGGGACTAATACAGCTTACCAAGAAGTTCAAAAGAAATCCTATGTGGTGTGATTGATGTCATCGGAAAAGAGGCCAGTTGAATGTTACCAAGAAGCCTGAGAAGGTAGAATTTTCTTTCATTCAGATATATTAAATGCTAACTAAGGATCAGTCACTTTAGAGTGTGATAAACAAGAAAAACACAGTCTCAGCCTTCACAGAGCTAGCAGTACTAGAATTTAAATTCACCTCAGCCCAGAGGCTAGTCTACTACTTTGAGGATTCAAAAATAACCTGGAATTGATTGGATTAATGGCTGTGACTCTTGCTAACAACACCTTTAACATGGATGAAAGAAACCAGAAAAACAATTTCTCATTTAATGTAACTGTCAAACCGACCCTTGAACATGGTCTAACCAGGCACTTATATGGAATCAGAAAAAGAAGTAAAAAGATTCAAATATTTGGTGGACTGGGGCTCTGATAGGCAGACAGGTCAATCTCCAAAACAGGAAGATAGACTTTAAAAAAATAATAATAATTTATGTGTAGAAAGAGATGGCACCTGGAATATCAAGTTCAAGAGAATGATATCCAGAATGATACCCTTCTCCTATTTTCCTCAATTTCAGAAAGACTAGCAGATGATGTTCTCAAATATTCCTATAGATCCTTAAGGTAAGGATGAAAGTTCTTGCCACAGATCTCTGCACAAGCTGTTATCTCATGGTGAGAAGGGATAATAATGAAAGAAACAAACAGAACTCTGAACTAAATTTTGAGGAGGACTTATAAAGCATCATGTGACAAAGAGAAGTCAAGGGAAAAGAAAGAATGCACTCAACTTAGTATCTGCCATCAGGCAAAACAGCAGCTCAAGGTCAAGGGCTACATTTCAGATTCGAGCCAAAAGAAATGTCATTATTTCCACACCCATTTTTAAGTTGTGGATTGTACTCCTATTTAATGATGTGTTTGCTAATATATATCTACATTTTTTGAAGGCTGAGACAAGGCCTGGTTTGCCTTTCTATTGGAACCATACCCAATAGACAATACACTCTGCATTAATGCTTAAGAAAGGAATGAATGACCCATCTTATCCTTAAACAAAGTGCATACATATTGTTCAGGCATCATGTGAACATTGGGTCCCCATATAAAACAAACATTTTGGGACTGAAAGAGGACGTGTGAAGCAGGTCTTAGATGGCATAAGACTTAAGTACTACTGGCCCCAGAAGAGGTTGAAATCTTATCTCTAGCTTCTTCCTATCCCTTTGATATTCAAGTGTCCAGTAAAATAGATCCCCAAGACACATTGACTGGACATGTGTAGAATAAAATATAGAGTCAGAATAGCCTCAACAAAATAATGTTTCTTTGGCTTCATCCGTACCCTTCTGCTGGCCATTTAGCCCCTCACAAAACTGTAAAGTACATAGAAATCATTATAAGCTGTTAATTATTACAATTATATGCCTCATGTTTTGGTCAAAGGTGGACTGCTTATAAGATGGTGGTCTCATAAAATCATAATGGAGCTGAAGAATTCCTATCACCTTGTGATGTAACCATACTCAAATGGGCTAGCACATGCATTACTATTTTGTTCAGCTCATTCTATCCATGATAACGTCTGGGATCACTCACTTGGAACTGGTGAGCTTCCACAGATGTCCCCCCTTTCCAAACCAAGGTAACAGCAGGATCGACCCTCGTTGTTCTTATATTATGATTACAAGACAAACTTCTGTGATAACTGTTAGGTAACTTTGAAGAAAAAAAGAATTTCTTACAGCGCCATGAGTGTACAAGGCAGGCCAAGGGCACACAGTAAAGTTGAGGATATGGAGTGTGAGAGTGCACATGCATGCATGTGCGTTCTCTCTCTCTCTCTCTCTCTCTCTCCCCCTCCCTTCTCTCCCCCTCACACACACACACACACACACACACACACACACACACACACACACACACGCACACACACACACACACACAAACACAAGCCTGGGGTTCTGTTTTTATTGGGCTCAAAGTTGGGGGCCTAGAGTCTCACAGGTAAACTCTTAATTGGTGATTTTAAAGCACAGGAAGAGAAAAAAACAAGTAGCCCAAATGGTCAGTTATCAAATCAAACAAGATCTAAAATAAAAGAGCCTCAGTGGGGGAGGGAGCCTGGCTCTTTATTGAGTCTTGTGGCTGGAAAGGTGTTTATTCAAGATAACCTTTATTGAGTGGATGCTCCTCTGAAGTAAAGGCCTGAAAGATTAAGTCAAGCACTTGCTTTGCAAAAGGAAAAGGTCAGGGCTCACACTGCAATTGAGTGTTTGTGGTTATGTTGGTGTAAACATATCTACCTTTGCCCTGCCAGGCGTATAGCAGAATAGCACATACAACTACAGTAGTAGGCTACACCTTCTAGGTTTGTGTAAGTGCACCCTTTGTTGTCATGTTTGCACAACAAAGAAATAATCTTATTACTTGTTTCTCAAATGTATCCCCATCATTCAGCAGCACATGACTATATTGTTATATATCCATCTACCCATTACTAGTTTCATTCCAAAATTATTTGAGATGACTTGCAAACATACTGCAAGATAACAATAAAAATAATAACAACAACCAAAATATACAGGAGGAAGTCAAATACAATGCTGAGAATAAGGAAAGCGAAATAAACTTAAGCCAGGAATAATGATCATACACAGAATGCAAGCTTTTAGAATGGACTAAAATAGTGACACTGAGCCTTCTTACACAAGCATTTGAACTTTGCAAGTATGTTATGGTTTCCTTGGAAAATCCAAGTTCTTTAGAATGTAAGCAAAACTGAATCTTTAGAAAAAGAAGGGTATATTAGCATTTCTTTAGGGATACCATCAGATTTCCTTAGGCCTAAATCAATGGTGCATTGCTGGTTTAAAAACTGTTATTTGAGATTTCAACTCTTTCAGAATGTTCTTTAAGTAAATTTTCATTTCTATAATTGCCACTATTCCAATCTTTTTTCTTTTGCTTTTAAAAAAAAATCCTGATGATCATTTAAGGCATTCATTCAAAGGCTAGTCTTTGGCTTTACTGACATTGTTGTTTAAATAAGAGATACCTAATTTGTTAAATATTAAAAAAAAATTAATAAGGGAACTACATCCAGCCACTGAAAGGAATACAAGTTAAAATATAAAATAGCTGCATTTTGCACTTTTATATAAAAAGTTGGTGGCAGAAACCTCTATGACCCATTTGGAGCTGAGGAGTCTAAGAGAGTGCACACTTTTGATCTAATAAAGGCAGGCATGCACAGGTGTGCTGATAGGCACTCACTAAAAGTTATGCTTCAGGGCTGGAGAATAAAGCATGCTCCCAGGAGTACAGTTGTGGTTTTCTTTCCCACTTTAAAAAAAAAAAAAAAAAGGTATCGTACTGAATGTAGTTCATAGAAGTGATCGTTTTGGAGTCGCGAATTTCTCCCCACAAAGCAAGAGCAACACAGGCAGGAAAATTATAAATTTGTTAAAACATTTTTAGTAACGGGACTTAACTGGGGCACTACAGAAACTTATAAGCATGTCGAAAATTTTATATGAGTGAGTGTGAGCATCTGAAGTCTGTGGTAGGGGACAAATGAATAACTGTATAAGAAGTGCAGGTAGGTTTGCATATGAACCAATTACTGCACCTAGAAGTTTCATTTTTAATTAAGCACAAAGATTATTTAAAATGGCCATTTATGGCAGAAGGCCACTTAACAAGAAGATGACGGTATCCCTGACAGATTGTGCTGCCGTCAAATAGATCCTGCCCTAGCAGGCCACAGCACTACCCTCCTATGTAAGAAGAACTTAAATTGTTAGTATTATTCTCCTGTGCTTTGTATTATTCAAGTGTGGACTTTATCTACTAAACGCCACTGAAAAAAAAATGTATGGCTCCTAGATTAGATGAAAGATGCTTAAGCCTATCCCACAATTACAAACTGGTTTGCTGGCACAGCTAGCTATAAGCAAAGGGGTTACAGAAGTCCTATTTAAAGGAATAAAATATAAAATAGATTAAGATTTGATAAAGATACATTATCAAATAAAGCATTTGTCAACTCTAGCAGATAGTCAAAAGGCTGAACAACTTTTTATACTCTTATGAGGGCTGTGACAATAGGGCACTATCAAGGTGAAGAGGACCTGATTAACAAGGTCTGCTTGGAATGTGGTGCAGCAGCAATGACAAATCAGAAGTAGGCAACATTTTAGAAGACCTAGAGCTCAGCTTTGCATCATCTCCAGGTGAGGTAACTTCAGAGTGCTAGTACTTCCAAGAATTAGGTGGAAGCAAATATAATCCTTTCTAAAGAATGCTAGCATCATCATAGGCTTCCAATTGTCTCTAAACGTTATTTTGCAAATCAATCTAAGCAATGAAAATATATAACCAGGGGCTCGAAGGGAATATAAGATATGAATAAAATACAACAGAAACAGCAGACAACAGAGACACACAGGAGCTTCAAATATTGGCTTTATCAGACATACATTCTAAATAATACCTATTATTTTCAAGGAGATGAAAGAAGATTGAGATTTCATCAGGTATCAGAAATTAAAAATAAGAACCAAAATAATGTATGAATGGATGAGTTTATTAATAACTTGGACTCAGCTGAATAAAGATATGTCAGGAAAAAAATACCTAGAATAAAGCATAAAGAAATAAAAAAAAAGTTGATAATACATAAAAAAAGGTTAAAATACAGGAGTGCACAGTGATAAAAGGTCCAAACCATATATAATTAGAATCCCAGAAAGGGACAAAAGAGAGAAAGGGGAAGAAGCACAATTTAAAGAGATAATGGCTGAAAACATTTCTAAATTGACAAAAAAAATATGTTGCGACTCAAGAGCATTTACAAACTGCAAGAGGAATAAATAAAAAGAAACATCTTCATACCTCATAGTAAAATTGCTGAAAATCAAGAAAAAGGGAAATATTAAGGGGGTATATGAGTCAAATTACATTCAAAATAAATAAATGACAATTATACTGAGTCAATTTCTTACCATAAACAATTAAGCCAGAGCAATTGAAGGCTATATGTAAAGTGTTAAAAAGAAAGCACTGCCAACTAAGCATTCTATAGCCAAAAAAAAATAAAAAAATAAAAAAAATAAAAAAAATTTAAATATGAAGGTGAGCAGAAAAGGCCATTAACAAAATCTTACCCTTTTTCATAATAAAAACACTCAAAAACTAGGTCTAAAATTAACTTTTCAATTCGATAAAAATCATCTTGAAAACTCACAGCTAACGTCACATTCAGTGCTGAAGACTGTAAGAAACAAGACAAGGATATTTGTTCTCACTCCTATTGAGCATTGTGTTGAAGGTTCTAGCTAGTGCAATCAGGCAAAAAAGAAAAACAGAAAAAAGAAAGACCAAAAAATAAAAAGTATCCAGATTGGAAATGAAGAACCAAAATAGTCTCTATTTGCAAATCACATGAAATCGTATATAGAATTCCTAAGGAATCCACGAAAAATCCCAAACCAAACCAAAACAAAAACTATGAGAACTAATAAATGAGTCTGGCAAAGTTGCAGGATACAAGCTCAACATACAAAAATAAAATTTATTTATATAAACTAGGAGAGAACAATCCAAAAATGAAATTAAGAAAACAACCCTATTTACATCAGCTTCTAAAAGATGAAGTACTTAGTAATACATTTAGAAAAGGAGTATAAGATTTATAATCTGAAAGCTATAAAACATTATTGAAAAAAACTAAAGAATACCTAAATCAATTTTAAAAATATCTTATATTCATGGACTGGAAGACAATATTTTTAAGAGGACAATACCTCCAAAATTGAACCACAGATTCAATGCAATCCCTATCAAAATCTCAGCTGGCTCCTTTGCAGAAATTGACGAGCTGATATTAAAATTCAAGAGGAAATTCAAGGGACCTAGAATAGCTTAAACAATCTTAAAAAAGACGAACGAAGTTAGAGGACTCATGATTCTTAATTCCAAAACTTACTGCAAATCTACAATAATAAAAATAGTATAATACTGGCATAAGAAAAAGATAATGATCAATGGAATAGAATTGAAAGTTGAAAAATAAATTCATATTTATGGTCAATTGATTTTTGACAAGGACGCCATGACAATTCAATTGGGAAAAAGGGGTCTTTTCAATAAATGATGGTGGGACAACTGGATATACACATGCAAAATAATAAAATTGGATGCCATTCTTATGACATATAAAAAAATGTATCATAGACATATATAATGGCTAAAACTCTAAAATTCTTAGAAGAGAATATAGGAATATATCTTTGTGACCTTGGCCTTCTTAGCTGTGACACCAAAAGCACAAGTGTCAAAAGAAAAAAAAATTGGACTTTATCAAAACTTAAAACTTTATGATTCAAAGATATTAAAAAATGAAAATATAACCCACACAATGAGAAAAAAATATTTGCAAGTCACAAATCTTATAATGGGCTTGTATCCAGAATATGTAAAAAGCTTTTAACAGTCTATAATAAAAAGACAAATGATCCAATTAAAAAATGGGGAAAGGATATGAACAGACCTTTCTGCAAAGAAAATATGTAAATGGCCCACTGGCACACAAAAAGATGTGCAACATCATTAGCCATCTGGGAAATGCAATTCTAAACCATAATGAGATTCCGTTAGGCACCTACTGGAATGTCTCTTATCAAAAGACAGGTCATTAAGTGGTGAATTGTATGCTATATGAATTATATCTCATTGTTGTTATAAAAGAAAAAAAATAAAGGTGAAATAAAGACATTTTCAGACAAACAAAACAATCAGCAGCAGACTCATCAGTAGAAGAGATAGAATTATAGATTAAAATTGGATGACTTCAGACAGAATGAAGACCAATGAAAAGGGAAATATGTGAATAAAAACAATGAGTACTAACTGTGTGAAACAATACTAATGATACCTTATAGAGATATAATACACATGAACACAGGCAGAGATTTATATACACAACAGTGGCATAAAAATTAAGTGGAGGGTAATAAAGTGTTCTAAGATACTTGCATTGTCTGGAAGATAATAAAGTAAATAAATATGTTTTGTTAAGTCAAGAATACAGGATGTAACCTCTGATATAATCACAAAAAGAATTAAAAAAAATATGCATTACTTCTAAGTTAATAAAGCAAAGAACAGATGGCACACTCACACTAGGTAATTTGTAGAGAGTTTAATTAAGGAAAGCTTTATAAAGATGTGAGCAAGTTTAAACAAAATAAAATAAAATATAACAAAAGGAAATAGTGCAGAATTCCAGTGTATCAAGAACTATGAAGGGTCTGAGATTTTACTCAATCTGCAAGCTAACAAATTATTCTGCTGTAGTTTCAAGGATGCTGGCAGAAGACATAAGGCTCCTTGGTCAGAGACAAAGGACAGTTTGTCACTTACATCAATAGCAGTAGCTGGAGTATCAGCATTTGTCCAGTTTTCTAAGCTTTAAATTCCCAAAGGGTGACACAAAAGAGGCTTAGGTAATACCCACGCATGTGGTGGATTGCATTGCAGGAGAGAAACCATGCAATCTGGAAGATAGCAGAGAAAGAGAATAAACATCCTAACTTCATATTCTTCCCACTGTCCAATCTCCTGGTGGTGCTTTCTACTGAACAAAACCAACCAGAAGTCAGAGAGCAAGGAAGTACTTTGATACCGTCCAATAAAGTTGACCTTCCTGGGGTCCAGGGCAGTTGGAGAAGGATGGAAAGTGGCTCTGATGGAACAAATGGATAAGCAAAGAGGAAAAAATGGAGTAATTTAAAAATAATTCAAAAGAAGGTAATAAAGGTGGGGAAAAGGAACATAGAAATGGTTAGACAAGGAGAGGACACTTAATAGGATAGAGATTTAACCCAAAATGTTTAAGTGCTTCAATTAAAAGCAATGGTGGTATGCTTGGTTAAAAACCAAATGATTGAAAAGCCCTAATCACATGTCATTTAAAAAAGACACTTCTAAAACAAGGAAATAATTAAAAAAAAAAATGTCGACTCTGAAAGTATGGAAAAGGGATGTACCATAAAATGTCATCCAAACTGTGTTAATATCAGACAAAGACCTGAAAGCAGAAAAGTTGCCGGGGATAAAGGAGGGCAGTTTAAAATGTTAAATGCTTCAATCTACCAAGAAGACCTAATAATTCTAAATTTGTAAGCTATCATGCTAAAATTAACTTCTAAAAATACAGCCTTAAAATGTATTAAGCAAAAATAAAACATAGAGTAAAAATAATTTTAAAAGTCCACAACCATAGTGGGATATTTTAATATAACACCTCTTACCCAATAATAGAACAAACAAATAAAAAATCAGTACAAATACAGAGAATTTGAGCATGGTTGACACATTTGGCCTAATTAACATATTACATATAACAATGAATGTAACAAATGCAGGAAACATCTTCTTTTCAAGCACACACATAATATAAATATTGACCAAATGCTGGGCCATAAAGCTAGTTTCAACAAATTTCAAAGGATTAAAATCATATAGAGAATATTCTGTGACAACAAGTAATTGAACTATATATTAAACAAAATAAAACAAGAAGACAGCTAGAAAAATCTCTATCCCAATGGAAAATTTAAAATATTTTGAAGTGAATAATAATAAAAATACAACTTATTCAAGCTTGAGGGATGTAGCTAAGATCATAGTTGGAAGGAAATATATGTCTTTAAATCTAAATATCAGAAAATATGAGGAGCTAAATATTAATGAGCTATAAGTACCCATGTCAAAAATTTGGGGGTAAGAAGAAGAAAAGCAAATAAATCAAAGTAGAAGGAGGGAAATAGAAAAGGCAAGAATAGAAATAAACAATATAAAAGACAGACAGTAAGGTCATTCCTGAAAAGCTTTAAAATTGATAAATTCTGGTGCATATAATCAAGAAAAAATGAGAGAAGGCACAAATATACAATGTTCAGAATAAGGGCAACACAATGAATCCTTTAGATATTAAAAGTTAAGAGTAAAATGTGAATAATTTTCTGCTAAAACATTTAAAAATTTCAATGAGATACATTTCTAGAAAATACTACTTGTCAAAATTGACACTAGAATAAATAATAATTTAGAATAGTCCTCTTAAACTATTAAAGACTGAATCATTTATTAAAAACTTTCCCACAAAGAAAACCACAGAGCGAGATGGCTTTAAAAGTAAAGTGTATCAGCTATTAAGGAACAAGTAACACCAATATTACGTACACTCTTTAAGGAAAGAATAAAAGAGGAACACTCCCCACTTTTAATGAGGCTATCATAACCCTATACCAACACCTTGTAAGTATATGATGAGGAAGGAAAATTACAGGCCACTCTCATTTATGAACATAGGTGCAAACATCAAAAATATATTAAAAATGACAGGTTAATTCTATGAATATAAGTTTAGTTTGGCACTTTATTATTATCATCATCATCATCATCATTATTATTTTTTTTAATGCCTACAACACCTGGTACTCTTAGGTGGTCTCTCATCCATATACTAACCAGGCCCGACCCTGCTTAGCTTCAGAGATCAGACAAGACAGGACTTAAAAAATCAACATAATTCATTGTTTTAATAGAATGAAGTAGGAAAACCATGTAATCAACTCAGCAGGTGCAGAAAAGCTGTTTAATAATATTCAATACCCATTGGTGATAAAAATTCTTAGCAAACAAGAAATAAGAAAGAAGCTTCCTCTATTATTGGATAAAGGATATCTATAATAAAGATATGACAATATTATATTTAATATCTATCCTTTTGAGATCAGGAATAAGACTAGAATCTGTGCTACCAATACTCATATTCGACATTATACTGAAATTCCTAAGCAGTATAACAAAGGCATAAAAGATATAAAAATTAGAAAGAAATAAAAGAAAATTGTCATTAATTATAGATAATATGAGCATGTATGTAGAAAACCTAAAACTGTTTTCAGTAAAATTTTTAGAGTTAAAGTGTGAAAATAATTCTGTAGACAAAAAGATCAATACACAGAAATCAATTGTTTTCTCATTACAACAAATGATGGAAAATCGAAATTTAAAAAGGTATCCAAAATAAAACAAAAGTACCAAACATATAAGAACTTGTCTAACTACATATGTGCAAGGTATCTATGTAAAAAAACCCCACAAAACATGATTGCAACAAATTAGTCAACTCTGTGAAATTCCCCAAAATTTAACTGCTAATAGGCTGTTGTTGACTGGAAGCCTTACCGATACCATAAACAGTGGATTAACACATATTTTGGATATGTATTATATGTTGTACTCTTAAAGTAACTAGAGAAAAGAAAGTGATATTAAGAACATCATAAAGAAAATATATTTATTGTATATTTATTGTATTTATCTGTGCTGTTGGTTTACATGGTTTATTTTAGGCTATGCAGTTCTGGCAGTTCTTTCAAATTGTTGATTGAAAAAAAAAACACATAAGTGAACTCGTGCAGTTCAAACCTGTGGTGTTCAAGGGTCAACTATTTACCAAACAGCAAGATATAGCAATTTCATAGATTAGTAATGTTAGTCTTTAAAAAAATATTATCTCTCTAAACTGGTTTAATGAATTTAATGCAATCCAATTGAAATCCCAGCAGGTCTTTGTAGAACTGTGAAGCTAATTCTATAATTTTACAATTAATAAATTGAAGAACAAAATGAAAAGTCTTGCTCTCTTGAAAACTGAGACTTTTTATAAAGTATAGTAATTAAGGCAATGTGATATTGGCATAAATAATGATAAATAAATCAATGAAATATAAGAGCCCAGAAAGACCCATGGGCAAATGCACAACTGAATTATGACAAAAGAGGTACTACAGAGTTGTGATGAAAGGATAATCCTTTAAATGAATGGGGCTCTAACAATATCTATTTATGTGGGAAAAAATAAACCAACCATTACGCCTTCACCCCTTCAAACCATGAGAAAAAAAAAATCAGTCTTGAGTGATCACAGATTTAAATGTAAAGGGCAAAACAATAAATTTTTGGAATGTTTAGGGAAATTTTCTAAGCAGTACATAAAAGTATAATTATAAAAAGACAAATTTGCTTATATTATGCTTGAGAACTTCTGTTTATCAAAAGATGTTAAGGGACAGAATGAGGAATATACTTAAAAAACATAATTAACAAAGAACCGGCAACTAGACTATAAAAAGAACTCCTAAAAAAGAATAAAAGACAATCCACCATAAAAATGGGCAGAAGACTTGAATTAGTATCTATCAAAAGAGGATGTCCAAATGGCAGATAATCATGTGAGAAAGTACTCAATTTTATTAGTCATAAAGTCAAATTTCACCATAAGATACTGCTATTGTGATAATTCTAATAATATTCCAAATGTCTAGCATGTGAAGAACTTGGGAAATTCATGCATTGCTGGTGGTGGTGAAAGTTGGTACGATTAATTTGAGAAACTGGCAGTGTCTACTAAAGCTGAACAATTACATATCGTGATTTCACAATGCCTCTCCTGCATATATATCATACAGAAATACATGCACTTGTGCATCAAAAGTATACCAAATGTTCACTGTAGCAATATTAATAATACTCAAAAGCTGGAGATAGCTCAGATGTTTATGTCTTAGAACGGAAAAACAATAAAATAATTAAAAAACTGCACCTACTTGTAATAACATGAAAGACTATTGCAAACCATATGTTAAGAGAACCGAGTCAAGCACAGAAGGGTCATATTGTATGATTCCACTTATATAAAGGTCAACACCAAACGAACTACTCTATTGTGCTTAGGAGTGGATACTTACGGTCAAACTGAGTTGGTTAACTATGAAAATCTGGATTGGCGTGAGGGGCTTCTGGAGGACTGGCAATAATACATTTCATGGCCTAACATCGGTGTTTGCTTTGTGATGTCATTATGCATTTTTGTTTGTGAACTTCTTTTCTGTATGTGTATTATCTTTTCCAGAATAAAGGGTTAAAATTTTTCATTTGATAAGAAAGGGAGAGTAAAGCTAGGACACATTTTTCCTGAAGGTTAGGAAGGTTAGGATTCGTGGGCAGAGACAAGAAAGGGAGGGGCAAAGGGGCAGAAAATGCTCATAGTTAGGGAGGAACTAGGAGACAAATTGTTTCCTTTGCAATTTTATAGGCTCAAGGTAAAAGAAACAACAGCCACCCTAGGGATAACCTGCTGTTTGGTACCAAGATATCAGCCTTATTGTTTTAGCAATCTGTCAGTTATGGGAAGGAAAATCTCCTTTATTAACTTCCCTTTTGATAGAAAAATGTCTCTGCATTCTCTTAGGCTATACTAAGTCTGACAGTATTCTTTATCTTTTATATCGCATAGTGCTTTACTTAGAATTATTTTTTGTAAATCTCTTGGATTCAAAACCTAATTCTTCTGTTGGCTTGCTTCAAAAATGTGAATGAGCTAATTCTAATAATTCTTGGTACAGATGTTCAAGGTATTTGGGAGAAAATTAAATATTTAATGATAATCTACAAAACTATTTAGGTTCTTATTCCTCAGAGACTTCTTTTCTTTTTGGCCGCTGATGACTGCAGGTATTATTATTTTTTCCCATAGGAGTTAGAGGAAGAGTATAAAGCCCGTAAATGGATACTCCCTGGATTTTTACTGAGAAAATGCCAGGAGAGGGGAGACACAATTAAGATCTCATTCCAATCAATGAATATTCTTTCTTGAGGTTAAAAACTTAAGCTGGGAAGAGGAGCACAATACACTTTTGAGATAAAGTATTTCCAGTGATTCTAAAGATATGCAGTTTTCACTTATCCTTTTCTCTTAAAAGAAAAGAGGAGTCTGCCCTCTGTGTGTGGGGGTGTGGGGGTGTGGGGTCGTGGGAGTGTTTGGGAGTATGGAGAAGAGAAACTTCAGCCATTGATTGCCTCTCCTGTTAGAATGCTCAAACTATATCATTTTTAGAGAGCAGACATGGCTGCCTGCACAAGTTTTGGATGAATACAGGGATGATGACAATGATGATGATGTTGAAAGTTTATTTCTTCCATTATGTCTCTAGTTCAAGTACCTGCAAATACATAACTTTTATTTTGCTGGAATAACCCCCATATATCTGTATGCTTTTACATCAAACTCTTTAAAAACCCGTACATAGAATCTAGACCATAATTCAAGGAGTTGGATGTGAGTGAGGTCTCTGCCTGGCACATAGCATCAATACATGTTACCCATCATCATGATTAGCAGTGTTAATTTTATCCCTCAGGAGAACTACTGTTTCATCTTGGCTTGGCCATTGCATTGTTAGAAAGCGTCTTGGAGACCACAACCACGGCGTGACCTAGGTCAGTACTACTCTTTATTCATTCTCAATTTTGACATCAGGAAAATGAAGAATTTGGACTCCATAAGCTCTTTAATTCACAGATTTTCTGCATCCATGGAAACTCTAGGTTTCCTCAAAAGCTGGGAGTTAGCGACCCCTGGGTGTCAGCGGTGGTTGGTGCCATGGTGTGTGTTTGTGTGTGGTGGTGGGCTGGGGCGAGGGGAGCGCAGGGATACGGAGGAGGGGGTTTTGTGGGTTTCTGCAGGAGGCAGCAGCTTTGCCTTTCCCTGGGTAGATGTTGTACAGGTTAAGAAAACCTGTTGAAACAGATGCCAGGGACAGATGTTACCTAATTTGGTCAAAGAAAAAAGTGTGTGTAACATTCGGAAATCCTCAGTAGTGTACTGAAGAGCAGAAACATAATGTCACCCAAAATGTCAGAGTTGATGCATCTCAGAGGGTCAGCATAATGTAATTACTATTTCAAATAGCCTGGGTTTTGAGGAGGACTCTTCTGGGTTGGAAGCTCGACTGCACCAATTCCTAATGCTATATTGTTCAAGGTACTCTATGGCTTTGAACCCCAATTTCCTTATCTGTAAAATGGGATGAATATCTAATTTATGAGGCTGTTGTGAGGGGGACTATGACAAAGTAGAGAAGGGACTCATTAAATGAGAGCTGCTCTTATTAAAAGAAAATCATTTTTCTAATTCCCAAGACACCTTTGGGTTTACTCATGCCTGAGAATTTTCAAACATCTTTAGTTTTCTATTCTGATTGTACTCCCTGCTCCTCTATCCCCGCTACCCACGCCCTGTCTTGGGCTACGAAGTGGAAGGAGGAAGAGGCACGTGGAAGAAGGGCTGGGGCGGACCTAGCCCTATGGCCCCCTGGCCTCCTGGCACAGTGGGGCCTGTAATGGCGGCCCAGCCACAGTTTAGGTGATCTCGGATGGCAGAGCAGGGAGAATGGAAGGGTCTGGGGGTCGGCGCTGCCCTGACCCCCTACCCAGCCTGCAGTCCGCCAGGCAAGGCCGGCCGGAGAGCCTGCTTAGCTGGGTCCCCCGTCCGGACCCTGGGCTCAGCCTCGTGCTCCAGCGCCCACCTGGAGAGGCGGCGGCCCGATTTGGGGCGCCAGCAGCCGAGGCCCCAGAGCGTGCGGCTGAGAACACACGCCAGAGCCCCGGGCCCTGCACCTGGCCAGCCCGGCTCCGGGAGCCCTCCCCGCCCCCTCTGCGCGTCGCCCCGCCGCCCGCGGCCCCCACCCACCGGCCGCTCCTCCCCTCTCCCCACCCTCCTCCTCCGCCCCCTCCCCTCCCCCGCCGCCTCGCCGACTGCTCGGCCGAGCTTCTAAGCTGCCCGGGCCCGGAGCGCAGGCGGAGAGGCCACCGCACCTGCAGCGCGCACGGGCAGCCGAACAGGCACCTCGCCTTCCGCCGCCCGACCTCCTTCTCCCCGCGCCAGGTCTCCCATGACGCCCGAGACCCCCAGCCGGCCACAATGACCACTTCCCTTCAAGATGGGCAGGGCGCCGCGGGGAGGGCGGCTGCCCGGGACTCTCCGCTGGCCGTCCAGGTGTGCGGCGCTGCCCAGGGGAGGGGCGACGCCCGTGACCTGGCGCCAGCCCCCTGGCTGCACGCGCGAGCGCTCCTGCCCCCTCCGGACGGGACCCGCGGCTGTGCTGCAGACAGGTAGGCAGCCCTCCGAGGGTGCGGGGGAGTGTCCTGGGTTGGCAGCCGGCGAGGGGGTGAGGAGGCGGTCCTGGGGGGTGAGCCATGTGCCCAGAGCTGGGCCAAGTTTGTGAAAGTCTCTGAAGACAATTCCGTTTGAGCTGGCTTCCACCAGATCAGCAGGACATTGCGATCTCGCAGAGCCTTATAAATAGCATCACCGTTTCATTGAGAGCTCGCGGTCTCATCGGTGTGAACTAGGAGGCCGAGCTTCAGGCTGACCACCCATCTTCCTTCTTTCTTCGTGTCCCTGCATTTTAAAAACAAACAAGCACCCCTTTTTATTTTATGCATCTTAAAAAATCGTAGCATAAATGAGCTTACCTCCCACATGAAGTCTTACTGCGACCCTGGAAAAGCAAAGCACGGATTGACATTTGAGCAGTCTTGCTGTTCAGCAGGAAAGAATAGGGGCTTTAAAAGGTTTCCCAATCTCCATAGCATTCAGCACTAAGTGCCTTTAGAGTTCTCTGTTTTGCACCTACTTTAGGAAAGAAAAAGGCTGCAGTAATACAAAAATCTGTAGTCTTTTATAGTCATATATTTAAATGGTACTTTCTTTCCCCCAGATTTGCAAAGTGCTTCAACTTCACAGAAGTTAAAATTACTCTGCAGTGGACTAGAGTACATTTATACGAGCAAGTTCTATTCACTTTCCTCCTCAAAAACACTGCCTTGTGATTTAGTATCTATAAGCACTTGAAAAATCAACAGACTGTGTGTGGGCAACATTGTGAATGAAATTTGAAGTGAGATGAACCACAGCTATAATTAATAAACCATAACTTCCCAAAGTAATTAGTAAAACAGCATAGGGATGAATGCACTAAATTTTTATAGGCTTTGTCAATTTAATGGATGCACAACAATATCTAATTCTTTGGGATGATTTTTTGCACCAGTAATTATAAGTCTGTAGTTCAGCTTCAGGAAAATTATCAAAGTGCTGGAAATGGGGTTTCTATGCCTGGAACTTGTTTGAAAGGCCAAAAACAAGAACAGTAAAAGGATAAGATACTATAGATGATTGACTTATATCAATTAACATATTTTATTTTGACCCACAGAAAGTAAATTGCAGGCCTTTGCTGTATACTTTATATAATATTAGTGTTGTCACAGAGTCGTACATGTTGGCCTGAACTTTTTCGTCCTCACAGCAATTATATTTTATGCCCCGTTTTATGTAAATAACATCCTATGTTCTCTTGGTGTAGGAGAAAAAAGAAGGATCTTGATGTCCTGGAAGTGCCATCTATTCCGAATCCTTTTCCTGAGCTGTGCTGTTCTCCATTTACATCTGTGCTGTCGGCAGGCCTGTTTCCCAAAGCAAATTCGAGGAAAAAACAGGTATGCCTTTAAAAATTTTCTAATTCAAAAATCTTAGGTGTTCTAAATCCATACAGGCTTCAAGATATTCATTAATTTAACAATATTAACAAAGGATTAGCATGGTCTATTTTAAATAACTATTGACGGACATAGTTCTTTGGCATTATTTTCCTTTAAGGGCCTTGGTTTTCACAGCTTTATAATGGGAATGTTAAAACTTACCTGTTAGGCTTTTGGGATGAGTTAAATGAGAAGAATACAGTAAAGCACAGTCAGAGCTATTCACAGAGCTGGTGGGTAAATTCTATGTGATAATAGATTATCAATTTTAAGTCAGAAATTGGAAGGGGGAGCAGTGGTATTGGGATGAGAAGGGGATTGGCTATTTCCTTTAATACCTTCTTTAATCTTTCACACGTTTCAGCTCAAGCCAACTTCATTTACTGAAGGCAAGTGATAGAGTGTGGCAAAGGTAATTGGAGTTTAGGACTCAACATGTCTTCTTTATTTCAGTGAATTCCTCAGTTTGGAGGCTTCTGGAGTCAGAAGGCAGATGACTTGTAGGGGATGATTAGAAGATAGACTTTATTTTTATGATTCCCTTTGTTTACCAGTTTCTAGTTTGGGACTGACTTAAGCAAATTAGATTAGAATGAAGCAGCTATGGAGAGATCCATCATGATCATACATTTTGCCAAACAAAACAAAACACAACAGTGTATCCTAGAATAATCCTATCTTTTAATTTCTCCCTCACAGATTTGAATCTACAAAACAAATAGAAGATTCGCTAGGCAAAATGTACCTTGTTCCTGCAGAATAGAAGTAATACATTTAAACAGATGCTTGCAGTGAGGGGAGGGATAATGAACATAGAGAAGACAGTTGATCATTTTCCCCCATCTATTGTTCCCTTTTCTTTTCCTGTACTTTTGGTACCTGTGATGGATTTAATAATGTGTCTTTATAGTTTTAGGAATGTAGAAAATACCTTAAGAAATAGATGAATTCTGGATAACATGTAGCAGTAATGGAGACAGTAGGGAATCATTCCATGGACTATTGTATGTTTGATGGAAGTCTGATATAACAAGGCATGTGTACTATTTTTTTTTTGGGGGGGGGTGAAATTTAATGGGTGTGTGTGCTTTTTTGACAGGGATTGGAGAAAGTAGGAGAAAATATTCCCAGAGCAGAGGTATGTCCCGAATTAGTCTTTGTTGGGGGTGGGGGGGGAGCAAGTCCTTATTTAATTTGGGGAGACTGTGACTTTGGATGGTAGGATGAACAAGAGAGAGACTTTCTTGAGAGCTTTATTATCAGGGTGAGGTTTAAAGTCCTATCCCAAAGAAAAAAAATGCCCTGCTGGAATGTCTGGGCCCTTTGAAAGCTTGGCTTTTTGGGATATGGATGGGGGAGTATGGGTGATAGATTTGACTGTGTTATTGTAGTAGAAAAAATTGATTCTGGATTGTCGATGTGACCCAGAATGGGGAAAGGAAATGTCTGAGGATGATATAGTAGTCACCTAGGGAGTTTAATAGATTACCCTATTTGTGGAGGGCCTGTTATGTTTTTTGTACCATCCTAGGCTTTGAGGCACTGAGCTAAGCAAAAATGCCTTCTGAAGGGTATTTAAGTAGGTGAGGCTTCAGTTTGGGTTTGGGTTACGGGTTTGGAGTTGAACAGAGGAAGGAGAGTGGAGGGAGAGGCCTGGGCTTACTCTAACTTTAATTTTGTACATAAATGCTGGGAAAATGCCTGTGTCTAAGAGATGCGTTCATGGGGCAGGTTTCTTTTGAAACTGGAGAGAGAATAAGTGTTGTACACTTATGTTAATGGTGAAAAAGAGAAAGAGAGCGGGTTGTCAATATCAGGGTCAAGTCAGGGTGTGCCCTAAGTGTGGATAGTCATCATCTTAGAGTAAGACATCTTACCTTGGGGAATGACATTTCTTCAGGTCAGGTTTAGCAAATTGGCAAAATGGGAAAAGGGCGTTTTGTTACTTTTGACTTCGACTGGTTCCTGCTTAGGCCTTGTGTCCTGTTTCCACAGTGACCTTTGCAGAGAGCACTGCACCCACATAAACAGCTGTGCTGTTTCATGAGCAGAGAGTTCTGTCCTTAGTCCTGGAGACCAGTCCCAGAGGGGGGTGCTCCCATTGGAAAGGGACCTTTTCTAATATCTCTCCCTTTGGCCCAAGGGTTGGGGTCTCTAAGACCCAAAGTTGAGAAGAGGAAGGTTTCTTTTTATGTTTCTTTTCCCCACGTGGACTTTGCATTTGAACTTATCCTTTGTTTTTATTCCTTTGTATATACTCAATTCTTTGGAATGAGGAAGGTTTTAGGAACAGATGACTCTATGTCAGTAATTTATTCAAGGTCAGTATCTTGGTGACATAGATTACCCTTTTACAAGATGGTATTCCTGGTCCAGTTGTCTCTGACCTTTGGTCGCAAAGATGTAAATGACAGTATGTGATAGGTACTATTGAATGTTATTTATGGTTGAAACAGTATAGGAGATGATGTCTCTTTTCTTTGTATTTTCTCTTTCATTTGGTTTGTTTAACCATTCCTGTCATTTTAGCAATTCTTTTCTCCCCAAAGAAAGATTGAAAAATTGCACTGTTATGAACAAATAAATGACCAGAATGTTTGAAAGAATCCATACTTGAAATGTTAAATTTCATGCATCTTTTCAAAACCACAGTCAAAAATCATTTTCCAGGCCATAATTTTTTTTTTTTTTTTTTTTTTACAATTTGAGATGCCTACATAATGCATGAGTGGTAAAGTACATTCAAGCCACAAATAGGATACGCTTTATCTCTTTTTGCAAATAGCATGTCCCAAAGTATACAATACTGTTGGCTTCTAGCATTTTCATTTAAAAACAAGAGTTGGAATGAGGTAGAATCTGGATTCTTTACTCCTTCTCCCTCTTAGTATTTTTATAATACTGGCCAGACACATTTTTCAGGCACATTTCTTTGTGTTCACCAATAAACAGATTTATAGTGTACCTTGATTTATATACATGGTCCAGAAAAGTTACTTGCAATTTAACTTTTATATTAAAAGTGATTTACCTTATGCATTTAGATATCTCTTTTTATTTTTCTATTTCTGATTGAAATGTACCAGGAACTCATCCCTGAGCACTTGTTATTTGAAGAAAGGGAAAGAATAAGCGATCTTTAGCCCTTCCAGCAGAATCAGTTCTGGTCTTGAGTTTGTCAGTCCCTAGGTAATTTTTGTGCTTGGACCCAGCTTGTGTAGTAGCTCTGTATAATTTCTTCCCAGGACTATATAGTATACCATTCAAAATAGAGCTTCTGAAGATTTTAAAAATAAATAGACACCTATGCAAAAAACTGTGTCATGGACTGTTGGAGCTGAAAGAGATCTTCGAGATCATTTAGTTGAATGCTCTTCTTTTACAGATGAGTAACCGAAGCTAAGAAATGCTGTGTGTCTGAAAGTGGCACAGCCAGGACCTGAAATCTAGATTTCTTGAGGCTTTGACAATCTTTTTTTGGGAAGGTACAAATTTCCAAAGAAATCTAGAACCGTGAGATTAGTATAAGTAACAAACTCATATCGGTGTTATTAGTTATAACTCTGCCCATAATATAAGAGCAGGAGTGACATATACCATTTGTGAATATTCATCTAAGGACTGCGAATCCTCTTTTCTTCCCCCTTTTTCAAATACAGCTGTCTCTTTGTGTTTTTTTTCCCCTCTAGCTTTCTTCTCCATCTTCTCCTTAACATTAATAGGAAAAATCTATCAAATAATTGGTTATATCACCAACTAAGATTCATTAGTACTACTAATAAACCTGCTTTCCTGAGTAGTTTCAGTTCATAGGATATTATCTCACAAGCATATACAAGGGAGTCTATCACCCATTTTTAAGATTTAAAAAAGAAAGTGCAAAAGCCAAAAGTGGTTTGCCCATATTTCCACAGTTTAAATGAAGGGAGATCAAAAAGATGATCATGTCTTAGTGTGATTTGCCCGTTACTGCACTGTTTCTAGTCTATTCTGTATTGAATTAAGCCTTCTTATTATTTCAGAAAAATAGAAAAATCTTCTAAATAATTAAGGAATTGCTTTTTTATATGCTCTGCCTTTGGAATTTTCCCCTCTCACATATCAGGGACTATAAAAAGATAAGTTCATCTCTGTCTTCAAATTAAAGGGCCTGGTGTCAGTCTTTTGTGATATCAGTAATTGTTCCAATCTGTACAGTGCTAAACCTGTATGTGTAGTCCTATAGGAATCTCATGTGGCTACTCCATTATCCAAACTCTCATATATTCATTTCTCTAGTATATATAGTAGAAAGCAATTAACTGTACCCCCCATTCCCATTTTCTGGATTTAACAATTATCAAGATTTTGCCGCATTTACTTCATCTATTCCTTTAAAAAAATTTTTTTATTGTTTCTGTTGAAGCATTTTCAAGTAAACCTGGTTCCTTTTGTTACCTTACCTAGTTTTGTACGAATTTCTGAAAAATACATTTTCTTAAATAACCAAAATGCCATTATTCCCTAACAAAAGTATTAATTTTTTGGCATAATTTAAAACCATTCATAATCAAGTTTTTTCAGTTGGAAAGATAGATAAAATCCTCAAATTACAAGCTGATTATATTTCAAAAGCCTTTAAATTAGCTTTTTGGAAATTTCAGTTCATTTTCATATGAAGCAACATTGTAAATTTTATTTAGGCCCCCCAAGCCATTTTGCAAAATCCCATTTAATGTAAAATGAATTGTAAATATCATGCAGAAAGAATAATAACAACAATACTTGCTCCTATTAGAGTTTCAAACATATATCTTTCTAACAACAATTGCTACTTTGAATATTGGCACTTAATGAATATCATTTATTGTAGAGGCATTTAAAAGTACACAGATCTTTGTAGCAATATTGAAACAGGCTTTGGAGCAGTACTTCTCAAAGTGTAGTCACTGGACCAGATTTCCTCAGAATGAGCAAAGATGCTTGTTAAAAATCTCCCTAGAGCACACATAAATGGCCAACAAATATTTGAAAAGATACTCAACATCACTAGCTATTAGGGAAATGCAAATCAAACCACAATGACATACTATCTTACACCCGTTAGAATAGGTATAATCAACAGGACAAGTAATAATAAATGTTGGAGAGGATGCGGAGAAAAAGGAACCCTCATGCACTGCTGATGGGACTACAAATTGGTACAGCCACTATGGAAAACAGTATGGAGGTCCCTCAAAAAACTAAGAATTGATGTACCATATGATTTAGCAATCCCTCTAACTGAGTATTTACCCCATAGACTTGAAAACCCATATCTGAAAAGATATTTGCACACCGATGTTCATAGCAGCATTATTCACAGTGGCCAGGACATGGAAGCAACCAAAATGTCCTATAATAGATGATTGGCTAAAGAAACTGTGGTACATATATACAATAGAATATTGCTCAGCCATAAGAAGAGATGAAATATTGCCATTTGCAATAACATGGATGGACCTTGAGATAATCATGCTAAGCAAAATAAGCCATACTGAAAAAGTTGAAAATCACATGATATCACTTACATGTGGGATATGAACCTAAAAGCAACAAAGGAACAGGACAAACAGAGACTCACGGACATAGACAATAGACTAGTGGTTACCAGAGGGTAAGGGTGGGGAAGGGGGGAGATGGGGTAAAGGGGGTCAAATATGTGATGACAGAAAGAAATCTAACTATGGGAAGTGAACACACAGTGTAAATATATATATGCCTTACTGTTAAAGTGTACAGATGAAACTGGATTTTGTTAACCAATGTCACCATAAAAAAAAATAATAATTAATTTAAAAATATAACTAAAGGTACTTGGGCCTCTTGCAAAACCCACTGAATAGTAACTTCCTGGTGAAGAATATAGGAATTTGAGTTTTAAAAAATTCTCTTTGTGTTATGTACAAAATCAGGTTCTCTTATCCTTGCTGCTTCAAAATTATGGACAATTACATTTAGTTGAGAAAAGGTAGGGATATTACAAATGGACTTTAGTTGGTATTTTATCAGCGTATTGACTGTTTGGAGTAAACAGAACCTCACATGAACTAGCCTGAAAGGTTGTGTTATAGTACCTAGAGGCCAAAAGTTCACAGATCTCATGAGAGATTGGAATAGGGAATTAGAAAATCAGCAAAAATCAGGGCAGCCACTTTCTCCATTTTTTCTCTTTTGTTTTCCAATCAGCACAGCACATAGCCTTTGCCTCTTGTCAATCTGTTTCATTCCCTGACATTTCTCTGCAGTCTTGCCTGTGTGTCAGGGCATATGACCCCAAATGGCCACTCCTATTGGAATAAATATTTTCTCCTATTAGTGGATCAGCACTTGGTAACTGACTAGAGTCTGTATCTGGGCAGAGGTATTATCCCAATGTGTCCAGCTTTTATTCAGTCAGCTGTGGCCAAGGGGCCCAGAGACTGGGACCATTCCTCATTCAGCATGGGTTGTGGAAACAGATTTCATGAGCAGGAAGTGCAGATTCAGTAGGTATGGCTTATAGAGATGAAGAGGAAACAGTGGACAGCTAGTGAGTGCCCCAGGGAAAAAAAAGATCTCAAACAAAAATAAGAGGGCACAAAAACAAATTCTGATTAGTTGAATTAGCCTAAAGAGTTCATGGTGTCCATTTCTTTCACCTCAATTTACTTAATTCACTTGAAGCGTACTTACTTGTGTTTTCAGTTGATGCCACCCTTCATTGATGGTGACCTTTTTTGAACATTATCTTGAGCTCACATCCTAGTGAGGTCCCTTAGCCTCCAGTGACAGGAGCTTCCAACTCCAGATTCTCTACTTCATGCTAGTTACCTTCGTTTGTAGCAGAAGACAGCTGTCTCTTCGTGTTTTAAAACTTCAAATCCCTAGCAGGTCTTCTGTTTGTCAAGGTTTTGTTTCCTATTTGAAAGTTGCTTCTAATTTTTGGTTAATTTGGAGGGTACATTGGCAGTTCAACCTTTGTCTGCAATGTGGGTTTTATTTTTCACTTCCTCGGAAGCTCAGCTTCTGGCTTACTTTTCCCTAGGGGCATATATATATATATATATATATATATATATATATTATCTATCAAGAGAAGGAAAATTGGAGTCATTCATGGTTCAATATAAATGCATATCTTAATTAATATAAAAAAGCTTTCTGAAGTCTTATGGATGTTCCTTTCAAAAATGTCAGCTTATATGGAATATTAATAAATTCTGTTTTATAAGTATACACCAATGTGTATTTGAGCAGGGATAAGCAGACTTAGGAATTGTTCTTTTGGCTCTCTAGATAAAGGAAGCTCAAGGGAGAACCTAGAAAATACCCACAGGCCTTTGCCAAGGTAAGGGAGCTGAAGGGAAGCTTTTGGAATCAGTTTGGAAGAGAAATAGGAGAGCTGATATGGGAAGACCATCCTTCACTTTTTGTTCTTTTCTTTGGTCCCTCTTATTTAGTATTTTTCAAAGCCGCAGAAAAAATAGCATAAATAGGAATATTAATATTCTTAACTAGTTTACAAATGCTTTTATCTGTTCAAAAAAATATTTTATAATTTGACTGTTTATTCACACATATTCTTCCATAGAGGTAATGTTACTTGTAGTAGTTAGGTTGTTACGGCAATTGGTTAAAGTTTTTTTTTTTTTTTTAAATCCGTAATAGCTCCAAAGAGTAATACATTTACAGCATCCTGTGCGCCATTTTAAACATTGTTTCCATGAAGAGATGTGAGTCAATATGATTTGATTAAAACATATTAGATTGGAAATCAGCAAGTCTAGTTTTTAATATGGTCTTGCTAATGAGTGATGTGATATGAGCCCATTGCTTACACTTTCTGAGCCTTTGAGCACAACAATTTCATCCTGTTTCAAGAGCAAGCGATCCTGATGGTTCTTGAAGTACTAATGACACTGTCTAATAGATACAGGAGTCTTGGGAGGTTTTTCTGGTTCTGTTGGTCTCAGAAGTTATTTCTCAGTCTTTGTTCAGAACTTCCCACATGATCACCACACCTTCTTTGATAAAGAGCCCGTGTGGGGTGCAATGGTGCAAGGATCATGGGAGCCACCTTCATGGAGATGATGTAGGTAGGAGGGACTAGTTAAACTAGAAGTTGTGCATCAGAGTCAAGGTCCAAATATTAGTGAGTCAGAAAAGATATCATATCTGGAAAGGGCCAGGTTGGGTGGTACGTTTGTATTTAAACATAGAAATAAGGATATGAGAATAGAAATGAATATTTGAGGCTGGCGTAGGTCCACTACATACTAGGATCTGCTTGGCTTAATGAGTTTGGGGTTGTTATAGCCTCTAAGTCCTCTCAATTCCTCTTCCTCCACCTTCAAGCCATTTATTTGATTGCTCAAGCCAGAAACCTGGGACACTTCCTTCTGGTCTTTGTGGAGTACTACTGCATGTTTTATCACAGTATACTTGAATCCATAAACTTCTCTCTGTCTCCACTGCTACCGTCCCACTTTAAGCCACTGTCTTCTCATGTACAGGAGCCTCGGAAATGACCTCTTTGCTTCTTTTTTAGCCTGTTTTGGTCCATATACTTGCTATAGTAAACTTTTAGAAATGTAGGCTACATCATGTCACGCTGGCAAAAAATTTTTGAAAGCTTAGAATAAAATCCAAATGTTTGCCTTGGCTTATAGGACTCTACGTGGTTTGGCTTCTGTCTATTTCTTAAATCTCATCTGCATTCTACTCTTTGTTCATTATACCCAGCCATGGAAAGGGGCAGTTCCACCTGTTTGCGAAGTTGGTAAGCCTTTTACTGCCAGAGACTTTTGCTTGACTGTTTTCTCTGCCTGAAACTTCTTTTCCTGGCTCTTTACCTAGCTGACTCCTCTTTAGTCTTTAGGTCTCATCACAAGATCATCTTATCAAGGAGGCCTTTTTGGCTAGTCTACCTAAAGTATCGCTCTACACCTGTTCCCCAACCCCCGTCCCCCCGCCCCCACCCCATCACATTTTCTATTGTACTTCCTTGGCTGTACTTACCATAATCTTAATTGTCTTATTTATCTATTGTATCTAATTATTTATTGCTTTTCCCTCTAAAAGGAATATCTTAAGTTTGTTGTTGCTGAGTTTTTTTTTCATTAAAAGAATGAATAACTGGATTATTTAAGATAGTTAAAATAAATTTTAATAAATTATATTTCGACATATTCTAATCACAATCAGTCATTTTTTTCTCTTCATCAAATTAAAAAAAAATTCTGATTCTTTTAACACATTTATTAACAAAGATGAAATTATATACTAGCATCCTGGATCTGTTGGATTTTAGTAGTATGTATCTTTTGCTTTTATTACACACATAGGAAATTTTGATCACGTGTAATGAAATTAATGGGTATAGTTCTGATTTATATATTACTCTTTTTTAATGGAATTTTAGTGAAAAGTGCTTGGTGAACTGATATGCTTTCTTCCAACTTACTGTGTGTTAAAAATCCACACATTTAGAAAAAAAATAAGTGGAAATATCAATTGGGTTTATAATATGAGTGTTAGTCAAAGCAAGGGGTAGATGTTAGCAAATATTTTAATTATTAACTATTAATGTCATAGGTGAATGATTTAGGCCAGTGCTCAAATCATATGGAAATGGGGAAACATATACCCTTCGAATATATACAAAGACTTTACAAGGAATTTATAAACTCATAGGTTTAAGAGAATCAGTTTCTAAATCCTCATCTTTCATATGCACTTCTTCCTAAAACTTATCCTCATGAGAACCCACTTGTGTTCACAATAACCTTCTCACCTGGTACATTACCCTGGGGCATGTAAACCTCCAGGGCATCACGTACAGGGCAAGCTGCCTTTAATGATTAATCAAAGCACCACAAATCAGAAGGGTTTCCTCTCTTTTTATACATGAAACATATTTCTGTTAAGGGTAGATATGCTTGGAAATGAGAATTTTGGCTAGTGTTGAAATGTTCTGAATTTAGGTATATAATGGTGTGCTGGGAGTAATGACAAGTTTTTATTTTTCAATCTTCAGTTATTAACTTCAGTTCTTCGCTCTCCTGACTGTTGTCAGACAATGTGTAACTCTTGAGGAGGAGGTTCCTAAGAAAAAAGCAAATAGTACATTAGTGAGAGATATTGAATGCCAAAAATGGCCTGTTGTCATGTATTGAAATGTATTCTCCACTATTCTCAATGCTCGGGCACATCAGTAGCTGAAAGAAAATACACCCAAAGACACCTGAAGTGATGTAGGTTACTGCTGTGATGAAGTTTCTTGGGAAGCCAACTTAGAGCATAAGTTTGTCTGTAGGAAGTTTACTGGGGAGAGCTCTTGGAAACAGTGCCTGTGAAAATAGACTCAGGGAGGAGACATAATGCAGCCACCCCAGAGGTTTTAGCCAGTCCCATAGGAACTCTGCAGCTGTGATGGCCCTACGGAATTGTTCAGAATTAGGACAGAGGGCCTCGGCTGCCCAGAAAGGGGCTGGCCGTGGGCATGGCAGCTCTCTTCAGCTGAGTGCAGTGGCTGGCAGGGAGGACATAGCCAGGAGGTCTTAGTGGCTGCCATACTAACAGCTGGGAGAACGAGTGCTTCAGTCTTGAAGGGGCAGGTTTGGATGGCGTGCCACAGCACCTACAACAGTCAGTAACTGCTTCTTTCGAGACTACCAATTTTCTTAAGGACAAATTGTATAAACTCAATGAAATAACTTGCACATGATTTATTTTAGATTTTTTTGTGTGTTATTTAATACTGTGGTTAAAACCTATTTTATCAAATCATATCGTGAAATATTCCAATGCCAGTCAGTTCCCATCCTATTATATGAAATACTTTAGTATTTCTTTCATATTTTTAATACTACTTTCTCTTAGTAAAAGTATGCTAGCCACTAGACTAGTTAGTTGTTTTAAGTTATGCACCATTTGCTTTCATTAAAAACATAAGAAATTTTTATCATGATGAAATTACAACTAATGGAGCTATTTCTAATTTTATACTTGCTTTTTCTTTAATTTACATCCAAAAACTGAAAGTCAAGGTGGAAATTACATTCACACAATTACCAAAGGGAATTCCATGCCTTCCTAGCACTTTGTTATATTACTCAGAACTCTTAGTTCTGTATTATTTTCATTTTGACAGCTTTCAGTTATTTTTCATAAGATATAATCAATAATTAATTTTCAGTGTTTAATTTTTTTTTTCTCAGAATGCAGGTTGACACTGCTATTTGAAGGGAACAGTTAAGTTGGACTTTATCTGGTAGCATATAAATAGTCTGATTTGGCCGATTGATTTGAGAATGAGGACTCATTTTTCCAATTATATGGTTGACATTTTCCTTAAATTGAATGAACTATATTTAAGCCTTTCTCTTTTGTTGAAAAAAATATATATGAAGTGTATAATAAGACAAAGCATTTTATTTAAAAAAAATTGGTAAGAAGTCATACAGAAGCCTCACCATATGTTGATTTGGCTAAGGTGTGTTAATTCATACTCTTTCCCTAAAATTTTTTGAGTGTATTAATTTGAACAAAGTACATTTAAGTGAAAGAGGAATATGTCATTAATGGTAAAGCCTTGGTGATAAACTCTGCAGAAATTGAGAAAGTGGATGAATCTGATTGGGGAACAAATCTTTTTCAAGTTAGGTGGTTTTTCCAGTTTGTTGTTTTCTGTGGCATTGTAAAAGGCCCTAATTGGTTTACCAGATGATGGATCATTAAAAACTGTTTTAGCCCAGATGGAATCGAAAGATTGATGTCATCTGCCACCTCTGCACTCTTTTTTTTTTCCCTTACCCAGCTTAATTTTTCTCTCTAGCACTTACCATCATCTGATGTAGTATATGTTCACACATATCTGTGTGTATTTTCTGTCTTTTCCCACTAGAACATAAGCCTTGTGAGGGCAGAGACTTTGGTTTATATTCTGCTCAATCTCCAGTGGATGATGCAATGCCTGGTACTTACTAGGCCCTTAGTGCATTTTGCCGAATGAAAGAACAAATGAATAAATACGTGAATGGGGAATGACCAGAGAAGTGGTTGTTGTTAAGGGAAGGAATGAAGAAAGATTTGGGAGTGTACTAATAGTTTAATATAAATGATAAAGAGATTGCAAGGAAACTTAAAAAGCAAAATTTAGTTACTAAGAGATGTCTGATATTGTAATATGTCAAAAGAGATCGTAGTCAGGATAAACATTTGAGTTTTGATTTACTACTATTAATACATTCTAAATTTGGATTACCCTTGCTCAGACTGAGTTCTGTTCTTTGTCTCTTTGGTTCCCTTGTAAACATGTTCAGTCTTACCAGCCTATGTGTGCTAGTTAAAAAGCATGTATACTTTATGGGACTGAGTCCAGTAAAAGTTTTTCAATCAACTCACATTCACAGTGGAAGATTACTTTCATTCCCGGGAAGGGTGATATGTGCGTGTAAAGCTGAGTATTCAGATGAAAGGGGTACTTTGGTATTATTCAACTGTTTATTGGCAAGACTTGGGCAAGTATCTAATTTCTCTTTAGAGACGTTTTGCATTATATTACAGTACTTTACTGTGCTGTGCCAGGGAAATTAAGATCAGCTGGAACACACTGTAGGTCATTGGCTTGGAATCTTAGGGCACTGGGAACTTGATGTTTTGTTTTAATGACCTCATTTAGGCTGAACTTGCCTTTGTTCCAAAGGCATAAGGGCCCCTTTAGAAAACCAGGTCTGCACCTTGGGAAATATATGGGAGAAGGTTAGAGAAAAGTGACTAAAATATTTGAAGGCATTGAGTCAACTTCCATGTACAGAGTGCCTGATAATTTATGACTCTTTAGTGAAGAAAGGACGAAGAGTAGGCATAATTAAAGTCTCCTCAACATGGATGTGGCCATATCTGAAACATACTTTGAAGGTTGAAGGAGGTAGTTTTAAGAAAAATGAAAAGAAGAAATGATTATAGGTCATGGAGCAGTTCATGGGACTTATGCCCTGGCTGATGCTTTCTGCAGAGATTTCCAGAGGACGTCACTCTTGTGGAATGAAGCACCTCATGCGTGTTTCTCCAAGTGGGAATATATGATGTATTTATCCATATGGGGTGTGTGAGGATTGTGGGAGGGCCATCTGGGAAGCTGTACGATTAACATGGAATACCTTCCTGGAACGATAATTTTAATTGAAACTAGAGGAAAAACATTTTTGTGTTAAAATAAAATGTTTTTACAAATAGGATGCACAATTTAAATGGATTTTTTAGAAAAAAACTAAATACTTTAGAGTCATTGCCTACCCTGAGGTGACAAGGGCTGTTCACTTACTTTCTTTCGCATTTTTGGTATTTCTGGTGGAAAAATTTGAGAAATACTAATGTTGTTTTCAGTTCTGTGGGAAGTAGCTTTTTGTAATCCTCAGGAGATTTGGTTATTATTTCTGTCTTCCTTTTTCTTCTCACTTCTGTAACCAAAGTTCTTTCTCTCTAAAGCCTATGTTATTTAATTGGTACCTATGTCATTAATATTGAGGACATCGAGTTGTCAAACATTTGAAGTGTTTTTTTTCTGCTCACCTGCAGCTGGGCAGGACATGGTGCTCATTAAAGTCTTTGAAGACCACCTATTCTTGAAGACCCTCTTCAGATCTTGTTTGGAATAGCTCAGCAGTTTTGGATGTTCTTGACTGCTCTTTCCTTCTTGAAATGTTTTCTTTACTTCTACATATAGGTTTGTGTTGTAGGATCTTGTTGATCTTCCGTAGGGTTTTGTTCAAAAACTTTTTGTTTTCATTTTACTGCCTGTGGTCTCATTTTTTCCCCCATGGCCTCAAATGCAGTATGCATATAAGTCTAAACTAGATTTTTCTCCTGTGCTGTCTGCTAGATAACCGCACTTATATAGTCCATAGTATCTCAAATTCAGCATTTTTCAAGCCAAATTAATACTGCGCCTCTTAAACTTGCTCCTTCTCCTATTTTCTCTTCACTGGGAATAGCATTCTCTTCTCATACTAGAAAATCAGAAATCTCAGTTCATCTTTGGTTGCCCTCTATTCATCTCTTTCCTCATCCAGTTGGTTACAAAATCTTCTTGGAAAAATAACTCTTGAATTTATCCATAGTCTACAAACTCTCAGCCATTGCAGTAATTCAGGCCAAATCATCTCTCTCATAACTATTTTGAGGGTGGAATGTATCCTTCTATGTTTTTATACTTTTATAATATATAGCACTGTACTGTGTTTTAATGATTTATGTACATGTTATGTAAAAATATATGTGCTTCTCTGCAACTCACTGTTTCATTGAACATTTTGATTAATCCATGTAAATAAATGTAGATTAATTTATTTTAATTTTATTTCATTGCATGCATACATCACAATTAATTTATCCTTCTCAATTTCCTTCATTAAAAACCACACCGTAGTGTACATTCTTGTACCTGTGTGCAACAGGTTCTCTACTCAACATATGTAGAAGTGGAATTGCTTGGCTATAGAGCAAGTGCATGTTCAGTTTTACTAGACATTGCCCAGTTGCTCTCCAAAGTGGTTGTACCCCCCAGCAATATATGTGTCTCTGTTTCCACATTTTTTCATCAGTAGCTGATATTTTCAGATTCTAAAGTTTTTGCCAATGTGATGAGTATAATGAATTTTAATTATGGTGTTAAATTGCATGAGCTTGATTACTTTTCAGGTGAAGTGTCTTCTGCTTCTGGCCATTCATATTTCTCCTTTGCGAATTACCTATATTTTATATTGTGTTTTAATTTTATTGATTTGTAAGAATTTTTTTTTGCATAGATACTAATCTTTGTATAATTATAAACATCGCAATGATCTTTTCTCAGTAATTCTGAATTGTCTTTGTTTACAGCGTCTCATGGTACAGAACATTTTTGTTTTAATTTAGTTAAATATAGTTTTGTGCTTTTGTGTATCTTATTAAAGAAATTTTTTCTTTCTTCTTTGTCTTTAATATATTTTCAGCTAATCATTTTAACATTTTAGTTCTCATACTTGGGTCTTTAACTCAGCATGATTTATTTTTATGTATGATAGGAATCTAATTTTTTCCAAATGAATATATACCCATAAAAATACCATATATTGAAGTTATCAGCTCTTCTTTTCCCAAAGATTTTTAACATTTCTTTGATCATGTATCAAGTTCTCTTTTTTTTTATAGCGAAGTGATAATTTTAAAGGGCAAATCAGATTATGTCATTCTTCTCTTAAACCATTTTGTGAATTCCCCCATCGTTCTTCGAATAGTGATTTTAATAGGGCTCTCAGGGCTTTGAATAGCTGGACCACCTCTCTTATCCTGTCTCTTATACTCTGCTTTAGCCACACTGAACTTGCTTTAGTTTTCTAGTATCTCATTCTTTTTCTTATTCGGCCTTGTGAGGATAGCCCGTATATACGATGTTCCATACTCCTGCATCTCTTTTCTCCTTAATCTTTAAATAGCTAGCTTCCTGTGCCTTTCTTTGAAGACTCAGCCAAGTCTTCTCTTCCCCTAACAAGTCTTCTCTTCCCCTGCGTTAGGTGCATTATTGGGTTGTTTATTCATCAGTGTTCCACCATTCAGGAAGCTCTCTAGGGCAGCAGGAACCAATGAACATCAGTGCATTTCCAGACCCTTGCATTATGCCTGGCACGTTGTAGGTCCTCTGTAAATACTTGCCGAATGAACAGATGGTTCAGATAACACTTTTACCTAAAGTAGGATTCATCTCTGAAGTGTGTGATAGATGATCGTCCATATAGTCTCCTTGAGCATTTTCAATGATAATGAGCTTATTTTGCTTGTGATCAGTAAAATCCCCGAATAAATGCTTTCTTATGAACTACATATAAAGTAAGATTGTGTATAATTGCCAGATAAAAATTAATTGTAAAAATTTTGGCAGGATTTTACCTTTCCTTATTTAAATAATAATTTTGATTCACTTTCCAGCATGTCAAGACATTGCTAATTGTATTCTTTAATTATAGTAATTGTTCCTCTCAACTTTGCTTTATTTGCACGTAGGGTATAAATGATATAACTGTCTTCATTCAAGAAAGACAGAGCTCACCACTTTAACCTGCCTTCAAGGGAGATGCTAGTGGATTAGCCAATACTTTGATTAAGTTTTCTCAACACATTGCTAATCCGTTCAACCAATATTTATTGAGTGTCTGCTTCGTGCTAGTCATTGTGTTTGGTATTATATGATTGTGTTATTATTCTGGTCCTACTTCATCTTGTTCATCAAAAATATCATGAGGTGTTTCTCTATTTTTTAGAAATCAAGTTATCTTCAGGCCTAGATAGTTCTTTGACCTACCAGTATAGTGACTTACTTAAAAAATAATAACTTAGCAATTATTACTGTTATCAGTAATATATACTCAGTAATAGTTATCAGTAATATTTACTCAATGCACTGGTGCTCTCTAAGAAGATAAGTTTTATAATATCCTCTTTTCCTAATAGCTCAGTGAGGTAGACACTGTCATCATATCCACCTTTTAAAGGAGGACATTTAGGTTTGGGACAGATTATGCTATTTGATTAAAATTACACAATGGGAAGTGACAGAGCCCGGATCCAAACCCAGATTGCCTGATATTAGTGAGATTTCTTTCCTTTCTTCTTTCTTGTTTTCTTCCTCCTTCCCTTCCTTTCTCCCTCCCTCTCTCTCTTCCTTTTTCTCTCCTTCCCTCCCTCCTTTCTTTCCTTCCTTCCTTATTACTTTTTTTTTTAAATTTTAAAAAACATTTTGAAAACAAAAATAGAATGTTTTTAATAGACCAGGTCTATACAGTGAATAGTATTAAAAGTTAGAATTCTAGAGATAGGCATTGCTGAGACATTATTTGTACATGGTATAAAAGAACCAGTTGTAGATTTGTTCACAGGTGTCTTTCACTCAGCATTAGCTTGGACTTAATTAGTTTAGTTCTAGATATATTTAAAATTATAGTAATCACAAACTTTAAATATAAAAATGTTTTTTACTTCATTGAAAAGATTATTCTTCAAAACTATTAAGACTCTATCCTGGATTGTGAGGGTCTGTGCAGTGGTAAAACACTGTGACATTTTTCTCTGATGTTGGTTTCTAAGGGCACATATATCTTGCCTTTATATTAGTGATAATACAATTTTCAAGGTACTTTCAAATATGTTATCATTTTTATCCTTTTAATACCTGACTGTAGTAAGTATAAGAGTTAGTTTTAGCTCAGTTTTAAAGACAGAGAGAGAGAAGGTCAAAGATCAAGGGTTAAATCATAAAGTATTGCACAACAGAGCCAGGACTCGAACCCAGATTTTCAGATTTCAGTTACAGCCCAGAGTACCTAACACAAAATTGATAGGTGGCGTTCTATTTAAATACTACACATAGAATAGCTCCTTTGTGCTAAGATTTGTAGATTTTTGTATAGTGAAACATGGGTTGTGACAGTAATAAAAAGAGTTGTTCTAGAAACTGCACGTGAAACCCAGCCTTAATGTATTTTGATCTCCCTCTACATCCAGTGTTTTTCCTATGGTATTAGTATATTGCCTTTAGGAAACTAAAACTTTTTTTTATTATTGTTTCAAGAAGTGTCAGAAATCATTATTATTATTATTTTCCATTTTAACTTTTTTTTTCTTTTTAAGATTTTGAATGACTTTTAGAAACTACCAGGCAAATTGGATCATTCTCAAATCAGGTTGTTTTCAGACTTAGTTGTACTGTGGGGTATTAAATTAATTTTCATTGACAGACCCTTGCCTGGGATTTAATTGTGATTTAAGTTGATAAAAGTCCTGCCCTTGAAGTGGAGAGGAATTTATTTTCTCAACCTTTTTTCCCCTTAAAACTCAAGTCACCTCAGAAATAGTAGAGGTTTGGTAGTTGACCTGTCCTGCCACTACAAGGTCACTATTAGCAACTCCAACACCAATCAGAATGATTGTGGTGCTATAATATTAGTGCAGAGAATTCTGGTTTGTAAAGCATGCGATCAAAAATGATTCAAACATTTAGAGATTGAATGAAATTCCATTTTTTTAAAAGATGAGTTAGCAATGCACTCATCAGTGTGCTTACCCTTCCATCTTTGAAAAATTGTTTTATTTATAATGCTTTAGAGTGGCAATTCTTAAAACCCAGTGGGCATGTCACATACCTAGAGTATTTGATATAAGCACAGGCTCCTGGGCCTCAACCCTGGGGAGTTTTTTTTGTAAGTCTGCAGTGGGGCTGAGTTATTAGAACTTTTAACGAGCACCTGCCAGGAGGTTATGATTCTGATACAGGTTGTCTCTAGACCACTTTTGAGGAAACCATGGTGTAATCTGATTGAAACAGGAGTTGGAAGAACAACATTTTCCTTATAAAGGAAGAATTGGGCAATCCACCTTCGATTCTGGAGACGGTATTACTAGTACACCCATATGCTTTATATACGTTTGCGGTTCTATAATATTTTTCTAAAAGATAAAACTTGTCCAAATCTTTTTGCTTCCTCTCATACCTGATTAGCTTTTGCTTGTACTTTAAATTGCATTGCCTTTAAAAATAAAGTATTTGTTGTTTAATAATGAACCTCTATGACAATGGGAAACGTTAGGGCTCCAGGACTGCAAAAGTGGTTGTTGGAGAAGATCACACAGGGGGGCGCTGTTGAGATGTATTTGTCTGTGGTTAGTTCCAATAACAGACAGCAGAGGGGGCATGCTTTAAATGACCCAAAGAATCTGTGATTTGATTGTTTTAGTATGAATTATTCTAGATTGCATTGTTAATTCATTCCATTTAGACTATTAGAGAAATATAATTTTTTGAGACAAATGATCTATTTAAGAAAGAACCATGTGATCAGAAGCTTTTATAAGTTACTTTTGAAGAAAAGTATTTTGATCATGTATTTAAGTAATTCTGATTTCTATTCATATTTTCATATTACATTATGAACAATGATTTCTAGCTGCCAACCTTTAAAGGCTGGGTTATTATTTTTATTTGTAAAAATCTGACATGCTAAAGGGTAAGTTGACTATAAAACTAGAATTGATTGACAGATACATCCTGCAGATTATTTGTTGAATAAGGTTTTTTAGTGTTTTGCCTAAGAATTGAAGACATGTAATTCAGACCATATTATATCAGTAAAAAAATTGAAAATGAATCCCATAATCCTAAAACTTTTTTTTCTCTTTTCTTCCTTACTTAGGGCACATGTAGATGCTTTGTTTATGACTTGATATGTGACATTTTTATGTGGCATATTTCCACATATGTTTTTATCAATAAATACTCTATGAGTCACAATAGAATAAATCAAATGGAGTGCCGTTAAGCAGGAAAATAATGCTTCCATTGCCATTCTTTCTGTCAAATCGTGACCTTTTTCGAAGGCAGGGACTGTTCCTTTTTCTTCTTTTTTTTTAATCTCTTCAGTTTCTACTGTGAAACACTGTACGGAGAAAGTTATGAGTGTCACAATTGGTGGTAATTTCTAGATACAGGCTATGGTGGATTAAGGATGGCTACAGGTTGGAATCTATGTCTTGTCCTCTATAATCTTGGAGGGATCTGATTATTTGACCAAAATAATACAGTAGAAGTGACACAGTGAAAGTTTCTGGTCCAAGGCTATGTGAGACTGGCTGGCTTTGAGAGACTGACAGCTTCCCATACTTCCTCGGAGCACTCTCTTTGGAAGCATGAGCTTCCTTATCTGAGCCCTGTCTGACAGTATGGCGAGCACTATGCTGGAGGGACCATGTATAGCTCTCTGATCGACAGTTTCAGCTAAGCTCAGTTTTACAGCCATACCTGCCAAGATACTAGAGACAAAGTGACATACTCAAAGTGACGGTTATGGTCACAGTCAGAACTCTACTCTGTCTTTGTTGCCCTTGCCTCTGGAAGACTCTGTAAGATCATTAATTTTACACTTTGCAACTGGTAAATAAAGACATAGCTATAGCCTAGAGACATTTAAAGACCTACTAGAACTTTCGCAACCTCGAAAAGGACCCCAAAAGAGTGTTCCAGAAATACCCAGCCCAACCATTTTGTACTATTTAACAACAGTTATAAAAAGTTATATTCTAGTATAAATGTTTGTTTCACATAATGTTCAAATATTGTAAATAATACTAGAAAAATAAGCATGCATACCAGTAATGAATGATTATTTTTCATATAGGCAATCTCAACATTTATGCAATTTATATTCCAAAAATTCCTTGATAAATTTGAAAACTTTGAATGCATTTTCCCATAGAAGCAATGATATGCAAAATTCAATTAAACTTATAACAGGTGTATAGTACTTTAAATAATTTATGAGTTTTTTTATGGGAAAATGCTTTCCTCATTTTAGCTTGGTATCTGTGAACCCATAAGTCTATCTTATTCCTTTAACTTTGGCAGAGGAGCCAGGTTCTACTCTTTCTGTGAGCAGTGGGATGAACAGTTTACCTTGATCTCAGCACCAGTGGCAGATGTTGTCTTATGCCTGAGGATGAAGGAGAAAAGGTTCTCGGGGTTCCTTGCAGTTGGAGAGTGTGCTCTACTTGGTGATGAGAAAGAGAACGGGAGCAACAGCATGGTTCAGGACTTCTCGTTGGTTACACTTCTTAGTTTAGGTCAGCTCCTGTTGTTTCCCCTCCCCTCTCTTTTCTGAATATCCTAGAGAACAGTGTACTTGTTTTCCTTTTCATCTTTCCCAATACCTTCCTTCTTGTAAGGTATCAGTTCTGAAACTCACTAGACAACAAGATGAAATGAAGTTTTTCTATTTTTCTACACTTTCCTATTTCTAAAGATAACAGTCATCGTTTTTCTTTTCTTTTTTATCTTTTCCTTTATTTTCTCTTCTTTTTCCCTTTCCTTTGCTCTCCTTTCCTCTTCTCTCTTTCCTTTTTTCCTTCTTTCCTTCCTGCCTGCTTTCCTCTTCACCATTGTCTATTCTCTTAAAATCAACCTAATTTCTTTTATGCCTTGGGAATTGTTAGGTGGTATAGTTAATTAAATCCTTCAGTTTATTTTTAGATTTAGGGAAGGCGAGTTGCACCTTTGCTGCTTATATAACCAGGCAAATTATAGGCATTTCTACTAAATTGTAAGCACTTGATAGAAAGGACTACATTATTTTTTTTCTATAATATATTATCACGTAATTTTGAAATACTTAACAATATTGTGTAAATGAATAAAGAGATCACAATTATGACCTCTTTCTATGATTATATATACATGCTAGAAAGAAGGTGAAATATGCTAAAGATTACTTTAAATCCTATGAATGCTTGCATATTTCCTGCATTTCTAACCTGTATGTTTAATACAAGGGTATGTGAACTTTCAGTCAGTTTTTGCTCTTGGTTTTCTCTTTTGCCTTTATTTTTCACTTTCACTGATGTCCTGGTGATACCACTTGACTCTCTTGTTATGATAGCATCAAACGGCAGAGCTGTGTAAAGGCAAAGATGTAGTGTGATTAATTCACTAATAATAAGGGAAATAAATATCTGACATTATTTCTATTTCTATTTCTTAGAGTAAGATTAAATAAATGGAAGTTTTGTTGGTTATTTCAAGGATTAAAGATTAGATACAAGAAATTTTTTTTTCAGCTGGTTTTTGATGCCAAGTGAACTCTAGTTCTTTACTTATACATAATAATTTGCACTGTGACAGTTCCAGCTTTCCTCAAGGATAAGACAAAATTATGCTGAAAAGTTCAAGGTAATTTTTGTTTTATGTTTCCTTGAGCTTCATTTGAAGTATTAAAAAAAGATGTCAGGAAGTCCCAAGTTGAGGAACATATTATTCTATAAAATGTTATCTTTGTGCATTTATCTGTTTTTTGCCCTAGCTATTCTAAACTATTTGCTATTTTTATCTTCTTAGACCAAATGTACTTTAAATAATTCCTCAAATAATCAAGAAAGAAAACACAGCTATGAGAGAATCTCAAAGAGTAATTTTAAGAGAAGCTTAGAATATGTAAGCAAACTTGTTATTAAGAATCCCTGTAATTCTAAGTCTTTTTTTTTTTTTTAAGAAAATTGGCATTTTAACGACTTGAGGGATATAAATTACCTTCTTATGTTAGGGTTCAGGACTCCTTGGATATCCATTTGGGTACAAATGCTTTAGAAACTATTTAAAAAGACGGAACTTAACTATTTGCTTTACTAAAATGACTTATTAATATTATAGATTTTATAAAAAGCCACTTTACGTCCTTTCTATCACTGCTTAATCACTTATATTTGAGAAAAATGTATTTGCATTCGTGCATGGGTGCAATACTTACAGTAAATTCCACAGTGGAAGTTGATATGTAGGTACTAGATATAGAATGCAGCTTTTGTTTGCATTTTCCACTGAGCATATTCCGATTAGATTCATGGTCCTATTCTGCACTATTGCAAGAGTCTTTAAATGTCATCAACCAGTCTCCCTGATCATACTTTTTCTGTTAGTTCTAGAATACTCTCTCCAAAGACATAAATCTGAAAATGACATTTCTTCTATGTTCATTCTTGAACAACTCTCTACTGCCTATCGAATAGGATCTAAGCTCTTTACTGTTGCTTACAAGAACTTTTGTAATCTGACTTCTGACAGCCTTCCCCTTGCCTGCTCTCTCATCTCTCTCCACATTTTACTTTCCCCTCCGAGCATAGCTTGCCATCTCAGAATTAATGAACACTTTTTCTAATTAATTCAGTCATAAGATCAAAGAATAGGAAGCAAATTTTAAAAAATGATGTCCTATTATCAAGAAAAATGGGTTACTCTCTCCTTGGGCTCCACTGTTGCTATGCATTTGTGTTCATAGTATCTATACCATCTGCGCCTCTGTGGTTTTCGTATGTGCCTCTTTCAACCACCAGACCATCAGGCTCTTGAGATTAGAGATTATGTTTTACTCATACATGAATGCTTAGTACATAGCCCTTGGCACATTAGGGCTTAAAAAAATGTTTATTGAATGAAAGACTGAATAGGCTTATCAAACTAAAATTGACCACTTGACTTACATATACATTGATTTATTATAAAATCTTTTGTATGCTCTCAAGTTATTTGATCATCTGGGCTTATTCTAGTCTTTCATTAATTCATTTAATAAGTACATGTTTTATTACCTATATATATATAGATCCTCAGCTGGGCTCTGGTGAATGAAACAGATATGGACATATTAATCATCTGATATTGTAATTTGCATTTGAGGATTAAAACAATTTTCTTAAAAAACCTTTGGCTGAGCCTGGCAGAAACTGATTTTTAGGTTTAGTTTGAGTCTACCTTGAAAACAGTAGGGGTACTCTCCTCTTTTTCCTTCTCTAAACCCTGATTTTACTTTTGTAAATTTCCTTTTATAAAAGTTAATAGGAAAATGTCTAATAGATAAGTTAAAACACGTACAAAATATTTATAGTAAAAATATATAGCTGTAGAATCACATAATGAAGAAATTTAAGAATAAATTGATTGTTTCTTCCTGCCCTTAGATATAGCTACTTCAGTAAATTATGACTGAGTCCAAAGTTCCCTTGTACCTGTGGTAGGTAATAAGATTACTCAAAAGTCCATGGTAAGTAACATACACATCTATACTTGATGATAACGAATATGGTAGACAACATTCTAGAGTAAGAGGCAAGAAAGTTGGTTCTGCCTATGGCTTTGATTAGCTAGATAATTTTTCAGAAGTCACCAGACACACTGCATGTTTCTTCATCAGTAATATAGAAATGATAATACCATTCCATTTTTATCTCATGGTGTCATGAAGATTAAATGTGAAAGTAGTCATGTGGACAAATGAAGTTATTTTATATCAAAATAACACATACATATAACTTAAAAAGTAAAAAAGTTAGTCTTATAAAAATAAAACCAAGCCTCTTTTGTCTTCCTACCATGGGAACAAATTCTGCCAACGGATTTAGTCCTTTTTCCCTGTTAATTAATATAGTATTTTAAATCAATATATATGTAAACAAAGGTCTTGTGAGTCAGCACAAGACAGAGTTTGTTTGTTTGTTTTTTGATAGACTATAAACACAAGGTATTTTAGATGTTATCTCTTGACTCCCTGTTATGGCAGCTGAAGATTTTTAGTTCTTTGGAAGCCTGTCCTCCCCTCCTCCCTATGGACAACATAGTCACATCATAATTTTTGGTAATTCCCTTAATATGACTATATAAGTGTCATTTACTGCTACATAGTGTGTTATGATCACATTTCGTTTGTTGTGAGAACCTGTTGTTTTTTTCTAAAATTAGTAATTGCCTCATTTTTAAAATTTGCTTCCTATTCTTTGATCTTATGACCAGATTTATTCACCCATTCTGACAGCCTGTAAAAAGCTCTCAGCACAGCCTACCAAGTGCTCAGCTGTGCAAGTAGGTAGTCCATTAGTTGCTTCCCCACCCGAGGCATCCTTTCTGAAACTTTGTATTCTGTTATTATTCTGTTTATGTCTGGAAAAGTACTCTCTAGGATTGCCACAGAACTGTTGTTACTGTGGGACCTTGCTTTGCTTTTATTGTGAGAATTCCTTTTTTCTCTTTCCTGTATTGGATCCCTGTTTCCTGAATCTCGTGATTTATTTTTTCCTCTTTTTGTGATGGTGTACATAGCTGGGGAAGGGAGGAGTAATTTTTTTGAGGCTGCAGTTCTGGAATGCCTTTATAATTAGGCTTACACTTCAGCATTAGTTTTGTCAAAAATAGACTTCTAGTCATTTTTTACTCCTTTGAAGACATTTCCCTATTCTTTGGTACTTGTAGATTATTGTTGAGTATTCCAGTTGGTTCATTTATTATTTCAGTTCTTTTTGACCTACTTATTCCTCTCTGGAAGTTTTAGATTGTCTCCTTATCACTGATGTTCTATAATTTCAAGATGCAATGTCTTGATGTGGGACTTCTTAACAAGAAATTTATTGTGTAGGGCACTTTGTAAACCTTTTAAGCTAGAGATTATAATTAGTCCTTCTCTTCTGCATTTTTTTCTGTATTATTTCTATGAGGCAGAACTAAGATGCAATAAGAAAAGCAGCACAATGGAAGGAAATATGAAAAAATGGAGGTATTTAGGCCAACTTTCAGAAACTGAAGTGTATTTCTAAATGTGGAAAAATCATATTGTACACTTTCACTACATAAAAAGCACATGCAATGTAAACAAACATAAGAAAGTTAGTCTTACTATATGCTTCCCAAAATATCTGTAGTGAATAGCAAAGTTTGCATCAGAAAGTTTTGTCACTTCCTAAAGAGAATACAAATTTGTTTACATCTTGAAAAATTTCGATACAATTGAGCCTATTTGAGGATTTCTGTGACTTTTGGCTTATATATGTATATTCAGCAATAAATATGCATTCAGTGATTTGAAATTAGGATGACAACTTCAAGGAAATTATTTTTCAGGCATCTATATTAACATTCTACAAAAACAATTACACAAAGACGTTGCTGGTTGGAATGCAGTTATTGATTCTGGGGAAATAGTTCTGTCAGGCTTGAATGTGGATGTGTAAATGAGAAAGCTCTACTAAAACAGCATAAAACAATATTTAAAAAGTCGGATAATTCAGAAAAATCTTGCCTGATTTTTAACATCAGTCTTTATTTGGGAAATAATATAGTTTTATTTTGTATTTTTAATTTAAAATTAACATTTATATTTAAATAATTTATTTTAACTACTAAATTTTATGGAAAACTAGAACTTATATGCAAACCGAAGATAAAACTAAACATATTGAACACAAACTAAAAACACAATCCTTTTGTTTAGCAAGAAATACTCTTGCTAATGTCACAGGCACCTCGTTTTTTCTACCTTTTTTTAATGCATCTAAACCAAATTTAAAATTTTTTGGTCAAATACTGCATATTGATCTGGAGGCATAAGCTTTTAGTAGGAAGGGAGCCCTATAAATGATTTGTTTCCTTCTTTTACAAATGTAGAGTTGGATCCAAAGGTGTTAAATTACTTGCCAGTATTTTACCATAATCATTTAATAAACAGAGAGGAGGCGTGAGGGGAACTTCAGTTTTCTGATGATCTTTGTACAGTGTCACTAAATGCAGGTCCCATTCTGCCTTTAATTGCTCAGATTGTTAGCAGGTTGCCATGAACACGAATGCCAGACCGAAGTCTAAGGCTGCATGAACACAGTGTGCCCCGTGGCTGATGCCAGCCACCTGCTTGGGTTTCGGCCCAGCGGTGCCCAAGAGGCAGGGCCTCGAAGTCGGAGCTGGCTTGGTCAGGATCGGGTGTTTTGTGAGATCAGTGTTTTGTGAAGCAGAGAATCTGGGCCAGATTTAGCGAGTGTGTCCACCCACCTGCCTAGAACAGTAGATACTGCTTTGGACATGGCAATGGAATCAGAAAAATAGTTTCTGAGCATTAGTGGGATGATAAGGAAGTAAACTGCCCTGAGTCCCTTGGAAACCTCTGGTCTACAGATCAACAACCCAAAGAACTGAAGGATACCAAGCCTTCCAATATCAATCCTCTAGTTCTCTGAGAATTAGCAAAATAACAAGTTGGTGCTGCAGGACCCATTTGGACCATAGAGGTATGGCATTTCCTTTCCCTGTTTTGCTGAATATTGTAAGTACTATTAAGATACCTTGAGCCCAAAGCTCTGCTTGAGGTGATATTGATGCCTTGGCAGAAGAGGAAGGAAGGAGAAGGAGGAAACAATGATACTTTTTTTTTTTTTTTTTTTAGGCTTGAAACACCCCAAGACTTCTGTTACTCAATAGACACTTTCAAGTGAATGTTTTAGTCAAAGCTTCTTACTTAATGGACTGGGCTGGAAGGCCAGCCCAGTGAGATGATGACAGTAGACTCAAGTGCTGGTGTAATCTTGGGTACTCTTTTCTCCATCCCTAGAAAATACACATTCTATACAGAGGACTGATGTGGAAGAGCATTTTTAAGTATCAATTTTTATTTCATTCACTGTTGGATTTGAGAACCCAGGAATTTCCATGTATTGTTCCAATCAGCTTAATATTAGAACAAAGTAATTTCTTTGGGTTGATAGAAATTCATTAGGCCAAATAATTTTACTGGGTTAACAAACTGCATAATTGGCTAAAATTATAGCCAAGTATTGCCATGTTATTACACATGTGATGTAGCTGTTTGCAAAATAAATCAAGTGGCAGTTTTACAGATGTGGATTAGATCAGCCATCATTGAGCTGATCACCATTAGAATAGATTAGATCACCATGACCAATCTTAATAGAATATTATCATAGAAACATAATGGAGTTAATATTTTTATATAATGAAGTTTGTGATTGTGTTTTATTTGTAAAATTTAAAAAAATGAAACTACTTCTGCAAAGCACTGTCGGAGTAGTTTCAGTCCTAGCTTCAGCTGAAACAATGTTGTGGGAGAGACATGTTTCGTCTTATAGGATTCATCCAGTGTCGGGGTGCCATGTGCTATATATAGAGCATAAATTAAATGTCAATTTTCACTAGATTATAATCTAAGTAATAGTTTTGTTGCTCCTCCTCCCTCCAAACTATTGAATTTAGCTTCTTTTTGATGTGACTTAAGGTCACCCAGTTTATTTATTTACTCCGTTCTAAAACTGGTACATCAGAGGGAATGCAGTCTCATTCAAGCTAGTCATTGGGAGAGGACATTGATTCTAGTGCTGATGTCACTACCGTGGTAATTTTGAAACAACTGACTTGTTTTTAGAGATTTATAACAGTTTTTTAACAAACATTTCCATTAGTGACTGATCTTGAGAAAGAGAAAAAAGTTTATAGCCACTTCTGGAGAACGACATGAGCACTCAAACTAGGAAATATATGAAGACGTTAATGAGGCTCAGTGTTTGTTGCTTGATTTGAACACTTTGGTACTTATTAGGAAGGATGAAAAAAATTGCTCGTGGGGAGAAACATTGTTAGAATAAGAGTGGAGGAAGTCTGAAACTTTCTCTGTGACATTTTCTGTGAACTTCCAAGTAGAATATTTTAGGTAGGATAGTATTTTTTCCAAGGCCAAAGTATTATTATAGTTGTAATTTGAACTGTATGCATCCCATAAATCCCTATAAACATCTTAAGAATCCATTCTCATCTTTCAGCTTCTATAGCATGTCTGTAAATGAACACACTGACTTCGGAAGAGACCTCTGTGTACTGTGATGTGTATATTCAGCATGTAAACCTCATCGATTTTTTGTGCAACTATGTACCGCTCTATGAATGTTATATAAAATAAATTTTTTGAATGATTTATCTGAATCGGGAATTTTAATACAGGGTCTGGGAAGTTTAAACAGAAACTTTTTTTTTTTTCCTCAAAATAGCTTTCCCTGCAGCAAGCTGAACCTTCGATATTACTGCATTGACTTTAGAACTATGTTACCTAAAATAGCATGCAATTCCTCCCCATTTATGCCAGAAAATAATGGTCTCTCCTTTGTTAATAAACTGTCAGATGGATAAAAATGGCTGAAAGTGAAAATATAGATTTATTTTAAACAATGTGGAATGAAGCAGCACAGGATGAGATCTACCTGAATAACTTCTGAGACAGTCACTTTTGAAGGTTTTACTCATTTGCTGCATCTGTGTGTTCTGGTGTATTTGTTAAATCGATATTATTATCACATAGTCACACCTCATAAATATTTGAACTTGTGGTCCAAGATGCACATTTGTCCACAATTATAGTTAAGAGTATTTTTCTCTCTCCACCTACATACAGCTACATAACGATGTCCACATTTGCTTTCTCTAAGTTTCTCCTGTGACCACTGGCAGAAACAGCATAGCAAACCAGATGGTCTGTTGATTTGAGCAGAGAAATTCCTTGGCTCTCATTTAATTCAGTAGTTCTACTCAGTCTGCTCAGGAGAGTCTAATGAGGGAACATAAGGATGCTGCTGTTAGGATGAGGTACGTTGGCAACATTTCTGCATTTCTTGCCTTCCCTTGGCTGTGTGTTGTCAGTAGTTTTCGTATCTTTATAAAACCATTAAATGAATCATTTAAATAGTAAAAGTATTTTCCCATGTGGTACAATGTTTTTTTAAAGGTTGTTCTAGGTTTAAATCCTGACCAGGGGTCCTCAACCCCCAGGCTGCAGACCCCTACTGGTCAGTGGCCTGTTAGGAACCAGGCCGCACAGCAGGAGGTGAGTGGCGGGCAAGGGAACGAAGCTTCATCTGTATTTGCAGATTCGTAGCCACTCCCCAGCACTAGCATCACCGCCTCAGCTCCACCTCAGATCATCAGGCGTTAGAGTTTCATAGGAGCACCAGTCCCTGGTGCCAAAAAGGTTGGAGACCGCTGCTGTTATGCAGAGAGCAGCGACTGTGAAGATTGCAAACAGTTAACATGTGGCTTCTGAAATGTTTTGGTAACTGCCATGATTCTAATGTGGAAGGATTAGAATGAGTTGGAGTGAAGTCCTGCACAAATGTAGGGACTCTCTTTGGAACTGGATGTTTTACGTCAGAAGTTGTCATGACAAACACCATCTTTGAAGAGACCCTTCACATGCTCATCTCCTTCTAGTGTTGTCTGCAGCGATTTCACTGCACCCTTCTCCGATGTGGTGTTTTTACTTCAGTGAGAAAAAATTTATGTCAGATGCTGTTTTCTTTATAATTGGTCCTAATATCTGGAATGAAATTTTGCTTTGGAAGATAATCCTAAATGTCAGTTTCTGATTGGTAAGGTTAGCAGACTCTGAATTGGAGAAAATAAAAATGACTAAATATCTTTGATTTGAATTATTTATTGGCGTTTCAACGTATTGACTGCCTGGCTTGCTCCTTCCTTTCTTTCCTTTATTGTCAGTAAAGTTATTTGTTAGCCTGTGATATGACAGTTTATAGATATAAACAATATTACATTACTATGTCAAATCCAGTATTAAAAATATCCATCTGTAGAAATATTGGAGATGCAGATGTTTGGGGAATACAGCATTCCAAATAACTGAAATGAAAAGAAAATAACTAAAAGACAGCTTTTTTTTAATGCAGAAAATCTGTCTTGGTCAGAGTAGTTCACCTGCAATAATGCATGCTTAGTACCATGCCTAAAACAGGGTGTTCATTTATAATTAATAGAAGAAAGTGTTCTTGAGGGTATTGTCACTTGACCCCTTAACTCTTGTTTAATAATTTATCTCGATATAGAATTTCAGGTTCAAAATAATTTTACTCTCAGAACTTTGAAGATATTAATCCATTGTCCCTTAGCATCCAGTTTTGAAGATAAAAAGTTTGTTCCCAATCTGATTCTTGTTTATTTGTAAGATTTCTTGTTTTGATTTGTTTATTGGTTCTTAAGCTTTATTTTGGAAGCTTTGTAGCTTTATTTTGGAAGCTTTGTAGTTTTTCTCTTATTTGGGGTTATGATATTTCACTAAAATATGTTTAAAAGTTGTCTTAAAACATCCACTATGCCTGCTCTAAAGTTGATACGTTCATTTAATCTCAAGCCTATAGTCTTTTATTCAGCTCTTCATTATTTTCTCTCTTCTGTTTTTTCTTTCTGGGTCCAAATTTTGCCAAGCATTATGTCAGCATTGTGATTTTGAGTAAGTTAACCTCTAACATATTTGATCATCAGTTGCATTATTATAAAGTGGAAATTATAATCCCCTGGAGGCTAGTACCCAATATGGCAATTATTCTTTCTCCTTCAGATGCCTTGAGCCTCTAAGCTTATCGTTTTGATCAAGGCATTTGAATCTAAATATAGACTTCTGGCTCTTAAAGTGATGTCTGGGCTGTTTTTAGCATGAAGGTTATTGGACATGACTCTGGTCTTCCTCAAGGTAGTACTGGCTCATTTCTGAAGGCTTCTTTGGATACTGTAGCCTGTGTTATGTGGCAGATTCAGAGGTCAGCACAAGGTGAAGCCAAAGCATATATGGAAATGGGAGATAGAATATTAAATAACTGGATGACACTTAACAATTTGTAATAAGTTACAAGTCTGTAAAAGAAAACAGTGGGAGCTACAGTATTTCCATATGGATTCATTTGATGAATAGCTGCAAGATTAATGTCCCAGAAGGACAACCCTGGTCACGTCACTCTGCCTAAAAATCTCCATTGGATCCGCATTGCCTACAAAATTAACTTAATTAAAATTAAACTTAATTTTCAAATTGTCCAAAAGATTGGCTCCAGTGAAACTTGCTAATCTTGTATCCTACTGTTCTCTATATGTTCATTCAGTCTAATCAAAATGTATTAATTACTCTGTTTCCCAAATCTAGCCTATGCTATTTCCTTTCCATGCTGGGAATGTATTCCATACTTAGAATTCTCTCTGCTTCCTGTTCACGCTAGTGAAATCCTTCCCTTTTAAGGTCTACAGCCTCTTTCTTTACAAAGTCTTTGTTAATCTCTTTAATTCTTTCTCTATATGGCCTAAAGCACATGATTTGTGCATCTCTTATAGCACCTAACATTTAATGCCTTGTGCTTTTAGGTAGGAACTATGACATACTCATCTTTGATCTAAGTCTAAGTGCTTCATGTGTAATTAGTGCTCAGTAAATATGGCTGAATAAATAAATGAATGAATGCATTTCAGTTACACTGCGTTGTAATGTTTTACATGGAGAAAAGTAGATTTGGAGGTTTTTTTTTATGGAGCTGACTGTTAACTAAATTGTGCTTTGTTGACTATTTTGATTTTAGGTTTTTATATTATCTGTATGATCACTTCTTGATTTTTATGAGTAACTCTAAGCACTAGCTAATGACACAGGTATACTGTCAGATATTGGGGAAATCAGTTACTTAACTTCCAGTCCTTCCTTTCAAGAGTATATGTGAAGAAAAATGAAAATCAAATGTAATACTGCTTGTGATAGAAAATATTGTATGCATTTTAATGAAATTTCTTGTGATATCTCACTTGTTTGCCTGTGGAAATAGTTTGAAAATAAACCGACTTGTTACTTGGGATTGATGGTAACAAGTCTGCTGAGAGTGGAGGTCTATTTTAAAATACATTCTGTCTTCTTTTTTACTGATGAGTTTGAAGCTACTGAAAGATCTTATTCTTTAAATTAACAGAATTCCATTCAAAGAAGTGTATAATTTATCAACACTAGCAGTTTCTTGGTGGATGTGAAGAAAAGGAGTAGGGCAAGACATTCCATGGGGTTCGTTATGCGTGATTTATAATATTTGCAAGAAAAGCGGCCAAAACTTTGTGTCTTTAGTCAGTGGATGACATTAATTTATGACAAGTCAATGTATTTTTATATATTTTTGCAACTTTGTTGATATTTAAGAGAATTCTTAAATTTCCTGAAAAGGACTTTTGAATTCTAAGAATTTACTCCTAGTCATCCTCCTGATAAATATACACGTGTTAGCTTCTTTCAGGACGTGAATGTGTTTTTAAATTTATATTAATATTTTTTTCCTTTATAAATGGAAAAAATACTTAAAATCATTTTGTGCAAGTAATTCATTTTGCAGATAAGGGTAGATGCTCTGAAAGTTGGTAGAGGACTTATAATACTGACAATATAAATAATAATGATACTAGCAGCTAATATGTATAATGCATATTATTTACATATACTATCACTATAAGGAAACAAAGGCATTGAGAAGTTAAGTAGCTTGCTCAAGATCACTCACCATCACCAAGTGATACAGTCAGAGTTCAAGTATGGGTCATTTTTAGAGTCTCTCATCATAATCCAGAGATGTGACAGTTTGAAATTCACTTTCTTTAATGAACCTTTTGAGTAGGTATACATTCCCTAAGAAAATAAGGACTAACGTTAAATCCAACATCACATTAGCATTAAAATGGCTTCCTAAATGTTATTTCATCTCAGAGAATACCTATGTCACAATTCATAAAGACAATAAAACTTTTATTTGGGGGCGAAAATTGTTCTTAAAATAAAGATATGATGGAAATTGAAATAGAGTCAAACATTTAATAGTTTATAAATCAAATTAAATGTAATTTATTCTAAACTTCGAGTATTAATATGGAATTTGATTTAAAATGCCTTAAGTGCATGTGAGATCACCTAATTGTATTAGATTCTTAGGAAGACTAAACAAGTATGATTTTCAACACCAGTAAAGAAGGAGACTCCTTCAAGTAAGATAAGTTCCACAAAGTGGAATATTTATAATCAAATCTATGAAGTAACTATTTCAATTTTGATGTAAAAATGTGTAAATTTTTTTACATTTTCAGGTGGTTTATTATATACCCTTTTACAATTTCTCTCATCTGTTTTATGTTTAATTTTCCTTTTTTACTTTCTTTTGGACTAATGAACTTTTTAAAAAATACTTGACTATTTTACTCTATTATCTTGTGGTTTTACACTATGTTACTATTCCTTTTGCGGTTATCCTAGACTTTGTAACATGCATCCTTGACTCATTGAAGTAATACTATCACCGTTACGCAGACCAGTTAAATCTATTATTGGCCTCCATCCTTTGTGGCAATTTCATGTACTTTAATTTTACATATATTTTAAACTTAATAGACATTAATATGTTCACTCAAAAATCGTTTTGTATTACTGATATATTTACCTTTTCACTGCTCTTCTTGCATTCTCTAAGAAAAAGTCTGGAATAAATTTTCTATCACTTGAAGAAGTTCCTTTAATATTTTAATATTTTAATGCTGTTCTACTTATGACAAATTATCTCCGGTTTTCTTTGTCTGGAAATATATTTAAGGGGTATTTTCACTGGGCATAAAATTTGAAGTTTCTGTTAACACATTGTACATGCCTTTTAATTGTTCTCTGACTTCTGTCATTTCTGTTAAGAAATCAGCTGTAAATCTGATTGGTTTTTCAAAAATATTTCTAGCCCCCCCCCCCCGCCCCCAGTCTACTTCTCAGATTTTCCCTTGTCTTTAGTTGAGCCTAGTTATTTTTATTTATTATTATTATTTTATTTATTGGTTTGATATGTATAGTGCTTCTTAATTCTTTGACTTGATGGCTTTCCTCAGTTTTGGAGCGTCTTTACCATAAGAAGAAAGTTCTTTAAATATTTTTTTCCTAATTCTTTCTCTGTTGCCCTTATAGTCTTTGTTCCTTGCCTTATATGTACCTTATGCTCTTTTTCCTTCCTCCCTTTTTGCTCTTCTTATACTGGTCCGAATTATTTTACAGCAATATGTCAATTTACTAATATCATCGGCTGTATCAAATCTGCCATTAAGGCCAGATTTTGAGTTTTTAAATTCACTTTTGTACTTTCCAGTTCTAGGATATCCGTTTCATTCATTTTTACAGATTTGACATCTGTTTGGATTCTTCATTGTGTTGTCTATTTTCTTGAACCTACTAATTACAATTATTTTGAAATTTATATCTGATGACTCCAATATCTAGACCTTTCTGTGGTCTAGTCTATCATTACTTCCCAACCCTGTTTATTTGTATGCCAGTTGACTTGTTTAAAGCAAATTTTGGATGTTCTGTATGAAAACTTGAAGAAGTTTTAGATGAAGTCATCTTCCTGAGGATATTCATTTTATTCTCTGATTAGATGAATCAGCTCAGTCCATTCTTGAGAGTAGCTTAGGTGACCAAAGATAACTGCTACAAGGAAGTAGTGGGTAATATAGTTTAATGATAAAAAGTTTAAAGCTAAGCAAATTTAGTTATGAGGAAGGGAGATCTGTCTAAAAATAACAGTGAGGAACAAGAAGAACCTCTGGGTCCAGGACCAAGAGAAATGTGGAAGAGATTAGAGCCATAAGATGAAGGCCACATGGAAAACAGTGATCCTCTGTGATAATTAAAATTCAGAGATAATCAGTTAGAATGAAGGGGAATTTGAGAGAAGAGATTGAATTTTATTTTATGGGATTCTGTTCATGACTGAGACCCGGAGGCATAGTAAAAGGATTTTAGTAGCTAGGGAAATGTGGGTGATGAGGTCAGAGGAGGTAATGTTTTGATCCTAAGCAGAGATTCTGGGCCAGAGGGTGCATGACCTGGGACTCCTGGGCTTGCAGTGGCTGACATAAACAGGAAAAGGGGCATAAAAAGACTCATCTAGAGGAACTCAGACAAATAATTATGGTACAACTGTAAGGAGGGAGAATCAGCACACGATGTTCTGTATTTTTCTCTTAGCTATTCCAGTGTGGAAGAGGAAGCTTCCACTTCATTCCTAGAGTATCTATAAGAGATGAAAATAGGTCGATCTGAGAGAGATTCAGGGAGTAAGATTAGCAGGACTTGGCGATATAGTAGCTATGGGATGTGAACAATTGGGGTATATAAAAAATTACTCCCAAATCTGTGGTTTATGCAACTGGATGGATGGATGGTGGTGCCATTTATTGAGCTGAAAACACTGGAAGAGCACCAGATTTGGGTGGCAGATATTGACATCATGAGTTTAATTTGGACTTTTTGAGTTTGAGGTGCACTGGAGTCATCTAAATGAATTAGCCAATTAAATATATAAGTCCGTTGCTTCACAGAGATATATGAGAAGGAGATTTAAGTGTGTGAGCATCTGCCTATAAGGTGGTAATTGAAGTCTTTGATCTGAATAACTGAGTAAAAGAGAGTCTCTGAAGAAAGGCTAGCCAAGAATGTCAACATAATGCTGAAGAGTAAATAGAATGAATGATGAAGAAAAGTCCGTTTTACTTAGCTTCAAGGAGATCATTAGTGAAAAAAGTTGGACGAGACCTTTAGAGTAGAGACCTTAAATTATATTTTGAGAAGTTTGTTGGTAAAGAGAAAAAATAGATGTTTTAGCAGGGTAGGGGGAGCACATTTTAGTATCTTTTGTTTTTAAATCCAGAGGTTTGGGTATATTTAAAAGCCAGTGAGAGGAATCTGGTTGAGAAAAGGTTAAATATCCAGGAGAAGAGATTATAAAGTAAAACTAAGAAGCTGGGAAGGAAAGAGGGATGCATGAGTTTCCTATTGTTTCTGTAATAACAAATTTAGTCACTTAAAACAATACACATTTTTGATCTTACAGTTTTAGTAATCGGAAATCAGTTTACTGGGCTAAAAACAAGGTTTCAGCAGGGTTATATTATTTCCTGAGTTTCCATTTCCTTGCATTTTCTTGCGTCTAGAGGCTGCTAGCATTCCTTGGCTCTTAGAACCTCTTCACTCTGACCCAGCTTTTCTTTTTACCTCTCTCTCTCTCTGCTGCAGTTGATGAGTTGACTTCTCGACTCTAACCATCCTGCCTTCCTCTTATAAGGACTCTTGTGAATAGATTGGGGCCACCTCAACAATTCAGGATAATCTTCCCTTACCAAAATCCTTACCTTAATCATATCTGCAAGTCCCTTTTACCATGTATGATAACATATTCGTAGTTTCTGGGGATTAAGACATGGACATTTTTGTGGGAACCATTATTCAGCCTGCCACAGGGGGCAAAGTGTAGTTGGAGGGATAGACTAGAAGAAAGAAAAGAACAGTTTCTGTTTTACTTGGAAAGAGGAATGGTAGAACACATGTTAACTACAGGTGGTTTGTTCATCAAACAGTGGAAATACACATTTCCTGGCTGATATTTCCTATTTCCTCTTTAAAATGGAGTATGTTTCACTTGCTTGAGGGGAAATTCAACTAGAGCATGCCTGCATTTAGCTAATAGTTAACAAAAGCCCGCTGGGAGCCTAGTGGGCTCAGGGATTCAAAGATATCAACACATGGTGTTGATTACTTTTCAGTAGATGGAGGTTTTAAGGGTGTGCTAAATGACCATTTGACCAGAGGCTTTTAGAAAAGATTCCTGGGTACTAAGTTACATGAGACGACTTCATAGACAATTCAAATATTTGCTTATTGTTTAAGTAATATGGACTTCCCAAATACAATATATTTTAAAGAATTAGATAAGGTATCATAGAGTGCATTACATGCCAATACGAGATAACTGCTCAGAAGTAAGAGCAAGTAAATATTCTTAAGGAGCCCTTGTCAATATTTGAGCAGTCAGAGCTCATGCACTCTATTTTTATTAACTATTTGACCTTTAAATTGAGTAGTCTTGTAGTTTTTTACATTGTAATTTTTATACAAATAGTGAATTATAAAAATTATATAAGTAAATATATTAAAATAACCACTTTATGATCATCTCTCTTCTCAATCTCGCTTTCTTCCCTAGAAATCGAGATTATTCAAAATTTGTTATAGATTCTTCTAGGTCTTTTCTATGGGTTTAGCTATACTAATCTATATATAAAAAGTATAAGTACTTTTTTTATATACAAATGGACTCACATAAAATTACTGTTCTATAGTTTTAAAAAATTCAACATTAGGTTTAGCAATCTTTTATTAATTCATATCTTAGTTCTAGCAATTGTTACCTAACCTGCTGTAGTCTGAATGCAATACATTTTCTTAATCTGTAACTACTTTCAATATATCGATTGTTTTCAATTTTTTTCTCTTGTAAACAGTGATGCAGTGAACATTCTTCCAGATGCCTTTATAAATATTTGTTAGTTAGTCTGTATTATATAGAACCAGGAAAAGAACAGTTATGTTGAAGGCTGTAGCTTCTCAAGAATTTTATAGATGTTGTCAAATGTCTTTCTGAAGTCTGTTCCCATTCATTTTACTTCCTTCGGTATCTGAGAGTACCGCTGTCTTCCTAAGGCTTGTGCCAACATTCGACATTATCGGTCTTTTAAATTTTTGTCCAGTACTGAAAATGCCTAACTTTAATGTACATTTCTCTTATTAATAATGGGATTGAATATCTTTTCTCGTTTGTATATCTAGTGGTATAATATGTTGATGTGTGTGTGTGAATTGTGTGTTGAATCTGCCTTTGTTTATTTTTCTTTTGTAATGTATTTACTCTTCTCTGTTGTGTTTTAGGAACTCTATGTATTCTGGATATTAGTTCTTTCTTAAACACGTTGCACATATTTTCTCTCAATCTGCCTTGTATTTGAATTGTATGTATGGAGTCTTTTACTATAAACATTAAAAATATTTATAACTTAAATTTGTTGAATTTTTTTTTTAATGCCTTGTAGGTCTTACTAAAGAAGGATTTTACCACCAGAAGATTATTTGACCATTCTTTGGTTATTTCTTTAAACATGGGTATAAATTAGTTAATTTTTAGCAACTTCTCTTTCATTTTCTAATTTCGGAGTCCATTTTCGTGTGTCATGTTAGGTAATGCCAAAAACAAAATTCCATCAAGTAAATTTGAAGCTCTAATTGGCTTTATTAAGCAATCATGAATTGGACCGCATCCCATCTAGCATCTAGAAGGGTGCTTCAGTGAGTTGTATAAAATGGAAGATTTTTATTTAAAAAAAGAGTTTGCCAGAGATTTATTAGCCAAAAAAAACAAACAAAAAAAGGATTATTTTTAGAGTAGGTCATTATCTTTTGGGGGGGGAAAGGAAGGGCAAGGGTGTATCATGTAGATTACCTCTTCTTTCTATTGGCGGGGACAAGGGGCAGGATGGAGATGGATTACCTCATTGGTGTTAACCAGAAAATTCCAGATTGGTAAATTAATATTGCTTTGCTGGTGAAGGTCGGAACTGCAGTTAAGCCAGGTATTAAGTCTGGGTTTGGTATTATGGGCTTTAGTACAAATGACATCATTTTGGGTCTGTAGTTTTCTTTTTATTTACTCCTATGGGTATAGTTAGCCATTTTTGCGTGTCTCATCGTCTCTCTATTGATTTCAACTGTTTTATATACACATAGATTTGTCAGTACCTTTTTAAAAATTGATTGACCACAGTTTTCTAGTATATTGGATATATCAGCTATGGAAAACCCTCCTCATTGATCTCGTTTTTCTCACTTTCTTGCTATAATTACACATTTTCTTTACTCTGAAACAGTTTGGATAACTTAGACATTATTCGTTCCTTAAAAGTTTTGTAAAATTTCTCTGTAAACAAATTACTTGGGACTGGGCCACTTTAGGGGGGAGTAGCTCTTTGATAACTTTATTCTGTGATAATTAATTCTTTGAATTTTCTGTTTTCTGGATTCAATTTGTATAAATTATATCGTCCTAGAGAATTATTCATTTCATCCAGGTTTTGTTTTTATAAAATTGGGGAAAATAGTTTTTTAATATTCTTTTAATTGCTTCTTTATTTCTCTGTTATTATTTCTTATTTTGTATATTGGTATTTTTTTCTTCCCCCTCCCCCCCAATTTATTTCACTACTCTTTATCTATTTAATGATGTTTTCAAGTTTTTGGATGTTAATGAATTAATATTCATTCTTGTTTGTTAGTAAATATGTGCTTAATCTATGAATTACAGTATAATGGGATTTTTATCTGTGACCTAAAATTTGATGTTTTTTTAAAAATCACTCTCTTGAAGAGAAATTATATTCCCGGACATAACCTTGGAGTTCAATAAGTAACAGTAAAATTAGTTTTATTAATAATATCAGCCTATTTGCATTTTTAATATTTAATATTTATATTTTTAATCCACTATGCTTTGTGATTTGAAACTTGTTAATAATAAGTTTTTATCTGATTCTCCCCTTAGCTCCTATAAGGTATGTTTTACAAATGTGTACTATATGTTACGTAGATATTCATAATCAATATATTTTTTATTGTGAATCATACCATTCAGCATTGCAAAGCTTTTTAATTGCTTGTTTAAAACTCTTCTGTCCTGAGTTCAGTCTTGCAAGATATTTTCTTCTGTTTTCCTTCCCTTCCTCTTTTCATTCTCTGTGCATTGCTTTTTCTTCTTTCTTTCCTTTCTCACCCCACCCTATTCCTTTGTTCTTCTAAGTTTTGAATCATTTGATTATACGGGTCTCTTATTCACAGAATACAGTGGAATTTGCTTTATGATTGAAATGAAAAGATTTTTTTCTCTTTTCAATAGCTGAGTTTAGCTCTCTGACATTTATTTAGATAACATAAAAGTTTAGTGTTAATACTTCATATTATTTTACAGTGTGTTTTTTAAATTTATGGCTTTTGAAAAAAATTACAATGTGTTCTACTTTCTTAGCTTTGTGTTCTTTTACTTAGAAAGGTTCGTATTTCTGTTGTCATTGTTACTATAAGTGCATGAAAATCCTTAATCCTATTGATATTTTAAACATTATTAATCCCCTCAGGAGGAATAATAATTTTTTTTTCAATCTGCTGCCAGCTAATTTTAGCATATAGAATAATTTACGTACATTTTCCTATGATTTATAGTTTTAAATATCTTTTGATCTCAGTAGCATTCCATGTTCTTCCTCTTTCATCTCTCATCTTTTTGTTTGTTTTATAATTTCTGCATTGTTAAGGCTTATATTACTTATAATTTATTATAACAACATATTCACATAGGGATTTAGTTTCATAATTAATTTTGGTGTTTATTCTAGTTTTTTTACTCTGATTTTTCTAACCATCTCTTGGATGATTACAGTTTAATCTTTTAATAAATTCCTGAAGAAGATCCCATGGGAACAAGATTTTGTGTGTTTGCATATGGTCAAAACTTTTGAACATTGTTTGTTGCCTTTATAATTAATGAGTTTGGCTACATTGAGAATCTCATGTATTTTTTTTTTCCCCAAGGATTTCATGGGCACGACACCATCCGTAGAGTAGCTAGAAGGCAGTGGGGTCTACTGAAACCTGTAGTAGAATGCTGTTGTAGAGAAATACTACAACAGACCTGATCCCTCTCCCTCCACTTAGAAGCTATGAGAGCTTTTTTGCCTTAAAGTCCAAAGTATTTTTTATATTTGAAGTTCAGTAACTTTACTAGGGTGTCTTACTCTTGACTTAAAAATGAGCTTCTATGGGGAACCGGTGCTCTTTCAAATAAAATAGTATTTAAAAAGGTTTTTATTTTATTTATATATTTATTCTTTTCTGTAATTTGGTTTTCTTCTGTGGTGATTCCAGTTACGTGAATATAAACCTCCTTGTCTTTAGACCTCTGTTTCTTATAAAGTTTTGAAATTTTACTTCTTGTATCTGTAATCTGTTTACTCTAACTCTGGTTTCACTATACATTTCAATACATAACAATTAAATCTCTTGAGCTCCGCCAGCTGATATTTCATCTCTTCTTATTGAGATGTTTCTTCTTTATGCTTTGAATTTTCTCCTTTGTGTGTAAACAGATAAGATTTTGCTTCATTAATTTTTATTCTTGGTTTAATGTATGATCTTAAATTTTATCAGATCTTTGGTAGTACATATCTGGCAGGGAGTCTTGATCTGCCAGATCAAGTATGTGTGTACAGATTCATTCATAGTATGTGTGTACAGATTCAATAATGGTTTTATTATTCTTTATTATTTACCTTTAAAAGAAGTGGGTTTTTCTTGGAACATATTTATGGGAGGTTCTTGAAGAAAACAGCCATCATCTACATACTATGTTAAAAAGAATTTTCCTTTTTTTATGTGTTTGAAGCTAGCTAAATATAGATAGGTATACTTATACATTATCTCTCTCTCTATATATATCTATATATCTCTAGTTCTTCTAAGTGAATGGAAATAGGAAGGTGTGAAATTTTTCTTAATATAATGACTTCCCACATCTATAGAGGTATGACATTCCCTGTAAAATGGATTTCTGACCTTCTCTGGTTTCTATTATTTTTTGTGAAAATTTTTATGAGGGATATTGATGAGAAATTAGATAATATCCCGATAACAGACTGATTCTAATACCTTGCATGTAAACATGAATTCTCTAAAAAAGTGTTGAGAATTTTATTTTTTCTCTTCAAAAAAATTTCACATTTTTTCTTTGAAAAATGTTCAAATTTCTTACTATTTTTTCATTCAATGTACCTAACCATCTGTGAGCCCATTTACTTTAAAGGCTTGTAGCTTTCATCATCTCAGGGAACTTTTACCTCTTCTTTCTTCTTTTACTTTTGTTTTTTATTCTTTCTGTAATTCTATATATGTTGATCTTTCTGGATTGTTCATCTGTGTTTTTTTTTTTCTCTTTTCATTTCTTTGACTTTTTTTTTTACATTATATGAGACACTCAGCATTATCTCTCATACTATTTCTTAGTTTTTGACTTTGTTCATTATAATAATAAGATCTTATATTGTCATATTCCCATACTCTTTATAACATACAAGAATGGTGTGATTCTTTGCTACTTTTGCTCAGCAGAGCATTTTGTTTTATCAGTGCTGTAGCTCCTTGATTCTTGACCTCATCTGAGACATCCTGTTAGACTTTTAAAAAACTAATTGTTTTCCCCTGAATTTCTCTTCCATTTTTGGAAGAAGTTCATATTTACATCGTTTGTCATGTTCGTTTTCTTCAAATGTTTAGCAGTCCTTGGTTGTCTATTCTTAATGTGGAATTACTTATTTAGAAACATTTTTTGCTTTGTTTTGGTTGACTTTTTTTTTTTTTTGGTCTTTTGGAAGGTCTGTGTTGCATTCTTAACAATTTAATCCCAATGACTTTCTAGATTCTAGAAATTCTTTAAATTAATGGCCTACTGAAGGTATCTTTCTTATATTCCCAAATGGTAATAAAAAAAAAAAGTACTTGTTTCTTAGCAAGGAAATATTTTTTTTCCTTCTCTTTCTTCTTCTTCTTGTCATTTTAAGTTTTTTTGTGATATGAAGAAAGGTTAGGCATTTGTTTTTTGCCTGTTCTCTTGATCTAATCTCTCTAAAATTTAATGACTATTTTTCTTAAGAAAACCTTAAGGTATATGAGATCTGAAGAGTTTAGACGAGCTGTTTATCTTTTTATAGCTTGTACTTTTGTTAATTACAACTTGTGTTATACACTCAAATACAGGAAAAAAATTAATGACTTTTGTATGAATTTTGATCCTGTTGTTTCTACCTCTTGGTCATCTCTAAAACCTTGACTTCCTTCTTATCTGGAAATCTGAATTTCTCTCTCGGGCTCATATAGATTGTTCTGTTTTCCTTGCTTCTAGTTACTATTCTGAGAACTCACACAGTTTGTTTTCAAAACAGGTCAAATTCACATTTTATCAAGTATTGCTACTCTCAAGGACAAAAGTCAGACGCCTCAGCATGACATAGAATGAATATTTTTGACTGGTCCTTCCCTCCTGTTTTTCCACACTCATCTTTGTATACGTTTTCTTAACCTGGAATTACCTTTATTCCCGAATCCTTTGTTGGTTACAAAACTTAACACATTGCTGTAATTATTTTTTAACTGTCCATCTGCTATAGAAAACTGTGTCAGGTGTAGAATAACAGACACTTTTTAATATTTAAATGAACTGTGGATTGCTAATGTTTGAAATGATTCATTACTGTGGATTGCTAATGTTTCATTACTATGAGGCAATTCCAGAATTTCTTTGAAAGAAGAAATTTCCAGTTATAGTTTAAATCAATGAGAAATTCTAAAAATTCCTGTTAGAAGGAAATAGCTGTCAGAGTGGAGGGGTGAAATAGGATAGAGGTAGATCAGATGAGGCTCATCAAGTAAGAAGACCGATGCGGTATCATATACCTAGGGTAGTGAAAGGTCTTAGTAGAGTAAGATGAGCAGATAGAACTAGAGGCACAGAGTTTATGTCTAAAGATTTAGACAGTTAATTGCTATACCAAAATATTTTAAGATTTTTCTGAAACCGGCATTCTTTAGGCAGCAGTTAAATTTAGTGTTGACACTACTGACCGTTAACAGAACTATGTCAGATAGCAAAAGAATATCCAAATATTCCCGTGAAGAAGACCATGTACTTTTGTTCAGAATAAATCATAAGGCTAGCATTTGTTAAGATGAGAAAAGAGGCTTGTCCACCATGTGACAAGAGTGATTACTTTTTCCACATTGATTTTGAGTGAACACGATTGTATATAGAGAACACTCTGCTAGGTATTATATATTATATTTTTGTTAGGCAAAAAACTAGGGCCTAAGAAAGGGTTTATAAGTTATCATTGCAATGCATTAGTAAGTACAGAGCAAAGCATGAGAAATGGAAAAGTTTAAGTCCTAAAAAAGCACAAAACAAGGAACGATGTAATTTAGTTGGACGAATGACTTCTTGGAGGGGTGAATTCTGATCTGAGTCTTTGAGGCAATGAGCTACCCCAGATGAATAGCACAATAGCACAGTACACAGGAGGAAGTAAAGGGGCAGAGCGAGCGTGTGGCTTGTCTTGGGGTTTAGTGAGAGAACATTATAAATAAGAAGGTGAGGAATGCAGAATGTGCTTTGGGGAGCTTCAAGAAGCTTTTGCTGATCTTGAGTGGGAAAATAGGTTTACAAGGCAGGTTTGGAACCTAGAGGTTGACTGTGCTGAGGTTGGTTAGCCTTCTTCTTCTGCCTGGATCCCACCTTGTACACTACTTTGACTAATTGCTTGCATGTTGCCATGTGTCAACGCCTTGGTAAACAGGAATCAGGAGTTGATCAACTCTGAATATCCCATAGCCAATAATATAGTATTTTACACATAGTAATGCCCTCAATACATATTTATTAAGTGAATTTGTAAAACAAGTAGGTAAGTCTATCAGAAACAAGGGCTGTTGAAAATGGCATATTATGCTAAATTTTGTATAAAATTATATAGTACAGTATGGGAGAGAATATTATAGCATGGAATAGTGGAATGTCTTGGAGATGGCCAGATGAGGTTTTCACCTTGGCTTATTGGCTTACATACTTTGTAAACTTGGGACAGTTCTTTTGCAATATGTAATTCTATCTAAGACCATTTCTTTGTTCTGTTTGTTTTTGAATTTTTATAAAAATTTATTTGAACCAAACAAGGATAAGAGTTAATTTCCTTAGCTGCTGCAATATGGGGATAAAAGTTATGGCCGACAATTTTGGACCAAAGACATGATGCTTTGAACTAGCAGTAAGTTGTCTGTCATGTTTTTTAAGACTTTATAGGGCAGACATGTTGTTTAATAAATACAGACATAAATATGAGCATTATTTTTATTTGAAGGATTTATTTTAGTGTTTGAAAAGCTCAGTAGTGTGATGTAAAACAGCATCTTTGATTTCTACTCGCCTAGACTCAGACTTTGAGTCAGCTTTGAGAACGTCACTCTGTATCCATATCAGTTACTGAGTTCTGCATATTCTTTTCCCCTTATCACATTTCAAAGCAAATGCCATTTCCTCCTTGACGCCTGTCTTGATCTATGATCTCACCTCTGATGTGTTGTCTCTTCTACCTTGGTACACCCCTGGTACTTGGCATCACAATTAGACTTACTTAGCCCACACCTGAGTGTGACTTTTTTAACTTAAGAAAAAAAATCTCTATTTCACTATGAGACAGTGACTATATCTTATTTGTCAGCATCTTCTTACCACCTAACACAGTGCCTGGTACATTGTAGATACTTAGTGTCATTATTTAGTGAGAGGAATTGCTTTGATTATGGTGGAACCCCATTTTTGAGACCAGAGATAACACTATTCAAAAACTAAATTGAGAAAAGAAGAAAGAAAAAGCCAAATATTATAGGTAATAATTGAAATTATGTAGTTACTGTGGGCTTTGTTATTCTTGGCCTGCTAAAAAGTGACTCAAAGTTAAATCAGAATCTTTTACTTTACAAATGCTAACTTACCTCCCAGTATTAGTAGATTTTTATTGGTAGTTGTAGTTTTAAAATACTAGGATAAATCTAACTGGCTAAGGATCAAACAAATGCCCCCAAACTAGATCTGTCAACCGACTCTTTATATTAAGTGAATTTTTTCCCCCCGCAGGCTACCATTGTGAAGGATTGCAGGTTTTGAAATTCCAAGTAAGGAACCCTAAAGTTTGTGTACAGTGTGAGATTGTTCCTATTTTCCTTTTGAGGAATATGAGATCACCATGCATATAAAACACACCCAAAAGTAAAGCAATAAAGTAAACTCTGCCTAATAGCAGTCCAGATGATGAAGTGGAAAGTTTCTGTCTGAGTTGCTGAGGATCTTCCATTTTGCCTTGTGACTACGACAGCCGTGTTGTAATCTAGAAATTACACGCCGTTCCCCTCATGCTGAAGGCAGTGGATTCCTCTGTGTGTTATAGCTGAAGAGCACTGAGTAGGTGCTAATTAAAGTGTCAGTTCTGGAGAGCTATTCTAATTATCAAAACTCAGATTAACTTTACTGTTGCAATACCTTTTTATCATTTTTTTAGTCTCTTTTACTCTTTATTTAGACTTTTTTGAAAGTATTCTTGTTAGCAAGCAATGTTTAGTTGTGACCCTCCTCCAACTTCCTAAATCATAGAATACAATTTTTAGTTACTGTGAGAAAAAAAGCTCAATGGTCATTAAAATTTTGAGACTGCTTTGAGTGAAATTAAATGCTTTCACTCAATTAAATACTTTTAATTGAGTGAAATATGCTAAATCACAGATCTGTGCTTTTTAAAAACATAAGCATTTGAGACTCATATATTATAGTTTAATGCCCCTTTTATATTTAATACTATTACTTAGGTTGATTGTTCAGGTAATATTTAACAAGAATATTTAAGTGTGTAACTTCAAGGATAGCTGAAAGGTCTAAAATACAAAACTTTTAGCTATTTAGGAGATGAAATACATATATGTATATTAGAAATCTTTTATTATAAGCTGTAAACTAACACTTTTGGACCAACTCTAATTCTAGGATTTTTTTGTGCCTCATATAATATATTCCAGTCAACTCAGTTATTAATTTTGTAAGTAGCATAAGTAAATTTAGTTCATCTGCCTATTTATATACTTTAAATAGACCAATGTAAAGAGTTTCTTATCTGCCATATGTCGAAATGTTTTAGTAAAATAAAGACAAAACTGCTTAGTCAACAAAGATGGCATCGAATTGCACTGTTTTGGAAAAAAAAAATTAAGTGAACTAGATGCCTGTTAATCTGGTTCTTTAAATATCATAAACAAAAGTATCAGAATGTGTTTCCAAGGACAAAGGCAGAGTTTTCCGGGCTTTGATTGGTTGCTGCCTTGTACTGTCCCACAGCCATCCTTAATTGGCTTTGGGTAGATTGGAATCACATAAGCAGGGTGACATTTATTGCTTTCCTAGTTGTTTCTTTGCGCTGAGCCCTGAGATTCCTAAGGAGTAACTGTAAGAGATTTCTTTCATTTCGTCCATGATCTGTGAGAGGGGATCGTTCTAAGAGCAGGCATGAGTTTAAGTGCGAGAAGAGTCACTCTGCCTGCAATAACGCCCATAGTTCTACAAAAGAGGGTATGTGGCTGCTTTTGACTGTTTTATTTTCTTTTCCTTGCCTCCCTCCAACCCCCATTATTGTGTGTTTATTACTATGTTGGAAATTTTAGTTACATATCCTGGGAGAGACTGTAATTCATTGAGGCTCCAGGTAATTAGAGGGTATATTGAAATTAGACTGGGGGAAAAAACATGCTGCACTAGAACATCTCTGTACAGAGTTAAAAAGCTCCATGCCAAAGCAGTTTGGTCTTGATCTCAGGGCAGTGTGACTTAGAGACTGTATTGAAGCTTTTATTTTTTCTTCTTTTTCTACTGAAACTTCAGGCCTCTTTGCTTTTAGTTCAGTAGGAAATCTGCTAGCTATTACATTTTCTACTTGTTTACTGAGGAACAATTTCTTTGTTTCACTATAATATATAATATATCCATCTTCATTGTTGGAGTATGTAATTGTTTTACTGTTTAAACATATGGCAGCAGTTTATTATCATCTGGTTTTTACCCATTTCTATTGAATTTCTTCCTATTTACTTCAGAAAAACTTTCCATTAAATTTCTCTGTGAAAAGGGTTTTCTGTTATTAATGCAACCAATCCTATGTATGAAAATATTTTATCTATTTTTTTTGTAAAGATTTTTTTCACGTCTTCCTTGTAGCAGTGTATTTTATAAGGTAATAAACACACCATGTAATGTAGCATTTCGGTAAAACTGAATATACTAAACTTCCTGTAAATACACTAAATAAGAACGTAACATTGAACTCTTTCAAGAATCAAATCTACTGCACGGAAAAAAGAAAGGGCCCAAACATATTTTTGGCAGTATTCTTTCTGAACAGTTTTGGTGACACCAGAAACTTGTAATGTTTTTTTTTTTTTTTTTTTCATACCCAACTTTTAATAGTTAACTGTTAGTTAACTATTAGTGTATTCCATTAAGTCAAAAGTCATGGTTTAATTTATTCGAAAATGACAACTCCAACAATTAAGGTGGTTTTTAAAAAAAAGAAGTGGCTGTTCTTTATTGTTTTTAACTTTTAGGTTTTCAACTTCTTTTTTATTAGATCCACCATTTATTCACCAGCGACATTTTACTTGGTATGAAATAGTATATGGTAATTTTGCCAACATTTGTTCTTTATCTTTCTTGATACTTTTCTCTCATTTTAAGGAAATTTAATGAAAAATTTTTTACTCCGAGCTTGAATCTTTATTTTGATTTAAACTTGGCAGTGCATTAAGAATGACCACATAGGTTTCCTGACTCTTTAGGAATATGAAACTTATATTAACATATATCAAATGTGTCTTCTTATGTTTGAGTTCTTCATCAAGTTAATCTTACAGTTTAGATGGACCAAGAAACATTCATTATGTCGTTATTTTAAACAACATGTTGCTGTAGTGGAAAGCATACCACTTGGACTCTCCATTTACTAGCTGTGTGACCTTGGTTTGGGCACGTCACTTAAACTATGAGTCATTACTTTCTCACCTGTAAGATAACAGCTGAGAGATTTTCATTAAATGCTCTCTTCAGTCTTATTTGCATCTGTAATTCTATGAATAAAATAACATAGTTTGTATTTTCATGGTTATAGTGACGTATTTAACCATCTCTTATTTTCTTAGTATAAAACATTAGAAAAAGATGTGATCATTTTCAAGGACTGAGCAGTTAGTCTGGGGGAAGTCAGTATGAGTAAAACTTGGCTAGAAAATATCTTTCAGCACTGACTGGTAAGTGGCAAACTGAGATTACCCTGGAAAGCTGTGGTTACGATTGATGTTAATTCTGAGCTTCCACTAGACACATCATTGTGATTGCTCTTGGTCTTTTTATAATAAACTTCTTGCCAGGTTCCTATTATAATAATTACATAAGTCCAAATTCCCTAAGCCCAAATCTGTGTCATTCCTTAACATTGAGTACATGTATTAAATGTTCATATAATTTAGCACATTATGACTTGCAGAAAGTACTTTAGCTATTTCTTTGACCTGACATCTTAACCCCAAAGGACCCATTGTCTATAATATTGTTATGAAATTTTAGTATCTCTTATTTTAGGAATTGGGTATTTTTATGACTAAAAAGTATGCACCTACTTTGGTTAGACAATGACTCCCCCCCCCTCCAAAATAGCAAATTATTCCATATTTGTGATTAACTTGTTATTTTCTATATGCACCATAATATAATGGTCTTTCAAATTAGTTACAAACATTTCTCAGAGTATTTTGGAGCAGCTTCTCATTTTTCCAAGAAAGCAGGTACTTTCCCATAGGTTTGGCATAATGTTCGCGCCTCCTGAAAGAGTAGCTCTTGCAAAATAATTTGCCACCTGGAATCCTAATCATTTGAAATGCTAAGGGCAGTTCTGACAATCCTTAGTAGCATTAGGGAGTAAATTTCTAATTAGCTAGTGTGTCTGATCTAAATGTCTAGAAGAGTCTCCTGACAGTGGTTAGGAACTTGAATTTGAACTAGGGCCTTTAACATGGTATGGATCTTTTTTGTAGCAGATCAAATAACACTTTGATGTATGAGAAACAGAATATTTTGGTAGACTCCCTGTTGAGCAAATCAGAAAGAAATTTTTGGCTTCCTCTAATTTTATTTAGAACTGATTTCCTTGATTTTAGTGAATTAAGGTTCTAGTAAAGAAGGTTTTATCATAGCCCTCAGAAATTATCACAGCTTCACAAAAGGTTCTGAGTGAATCTTTACCTTACAGCATTTTTCTCAGATAACTATTAGGTTATGCCTTGTTTGTTTTTTCGTGCGCGCGCGCGCTCGTGTGTGTGTGTGTGTGTGTGTGTGTGTGTGTGTGTGTTTCTGGATGAGAAAACTGAGTCTCTTGGGGGTCGAGTGACTTATGCAAGGTCACCCAGAAGGTCAATGGCAAAGCTAGAAATAGAATCTGGGTCTTGTGACTTCTAGTGTGTTTCTCCTGGTTACCTGTTACCTCCTGAAATTAATATGTTAATGAAATTTCCTTATGGTGTGTATAGTTGCCATTCAACTTCTAGTCTGGAATTACCTAAGGCAAATCCTTTTGTCTTTCTTTGTACCTCTACCAAGTCCCACAGGCTCCAGTATTGAAAACAATTGTTAAGCAACAAAATGAGTGATATCGTATGTGTGTGTGTGTGTGTGTGTGTGTGTGTGTGAGAGAGAGAGAGAGAGAGAGAGAGAGAGAGAGAGAGAGAGAGAGACAGAGAGAGAGACAGAGAGAGAGACAGAGACAGAGAGAGAGAAAGAGAGAGACAGAGACAGAGAGAGAGACAGAGACAATTTATTCTCAGAAGCCTAGATGGTACATTACATCAAGGAAATATTTTAAGGCCCCAGAGAGTTAACAGAAGACTCAGGCATTGTAAAGTATAAACTAAGTACAATACAAAATTGACATTTTTTTTTTTAATTGAAAGGCTCCAAGGTCAGATGTTTATATTCTGATTTTGTGGGTAGGAATGTTTCATATCTCTATCAGATTAACATTGTTTCACACATTATGCTTACAAGCATTTCTACATTCTTTATTCATACTACAGTTGCAGAGATGTTGATAAACACAGAAGACCCTGAAGTGTCTTCTGAAATTTCGGAGAAGGAAGGAATAATTTTTAGAATATATTTTTCTTAAGATTCGTGTCCCTTTGAAAATCTGAAATTCACAAGTATAAATGGAGCAATGCTATTTATCAGAAGATCCAATCCCACATCTATATCCCACTGCTATGTTTTTTTAAAAATGATTTTGTAAGGAATGAATCAGCTCATCATATCACTATTTTGCCCTGAAACTTAAATATGTACAAAATCAGTCCAAATGTATGTAACATTCGTTAAGCTTCAGGGCCTGGATGTACCGCGGTTTCCCCTGCTTTGTAGGCAGCCTCCGCTCCGGCTCGTTGTTTTTCTCCTTGCACTCCCGTGCTTGCTGTTTGTCTCTCTGTGCTTTCGCTCCCAGTCTTTCGCTCTGTGGCCCATAGACAACTCCAGGCTCCTATTTGCTTTTCCATGGGCTGTTTGTTGTCTGTGTCCCAGCTCAGGCTGTGGTACCATCTTGAAGTCTTCTCAGACTCTTTCTCATCTCTTAATAGTATCTTGATTCAGTATCAGTGGATATGCCTTTGTTAGTCATTAATTAATTTAGTAACTACTGTTACGTGACATCAATTTTATTATTACCTTTTATGATATTTAAGTTTTATTAGCTCTCCATAGGTGTGTATGTTAGGGTTTCTGGCTTTTCGAATTTGACTTTTAGTCTTCTCTTTGTTTCTTGGGGTTCTTTTTGTATATTTTATATTATTTGGTTTTTAAAATTTGTCTCTGTCTTACAACTAGATTTTAAATATTTAAGGGAAAGGCTCTTTAAACAAAGCACTCTGTTAGTTACAGACCGAATTTAATTTTATGTAATCATAAAACTCAAAAGACAGTATGTTCAACAGGAAAGAGATTTATTTTTCTTTTACTTCACAAGAAGAATCAGTCCAAAGCTAATGTAGCAGCCCCAAAATGTCCTGAGGCAACTAAGTTCCCGCTTGCCTGCCTTCCGTTATATATTCCTAAATGTCGGTAGTTCCCTTTTCCTTTTATGGAAAGATAAATGCAAATCTGCACTCATCCTGTTCACATTCCTACAAAATGGGAAGGACCAGAGCATGCTGGCCAGTTCTGTCTGATGTTAATGTGCCACCTTGAAATAACCACGAACTTCTGCTTATATCTTAAGGGTCGAGATTGTGTCACATGGTCAACCTTGGACACAAGGGAAGCCAGGAAATGTAGGCCTTGAACTCTATGTAGTGCCCTTCTCATCAGCATCAGGATCCATTAGGAATGGAGAAGGGTGGTGCCCGGTGGGCAACTAGCCACCCCTACTACGAGTGCCTTGGACATATTAGGCAATGGGTATATATTTGTACGTTGCATTTTTATTGCTATCATGTCAGATATGAAATATGGTTATGTTTTTGAACAAATGTATTCTATTACTTGTATGATGATAGTAGACGGTTTATTAAATAGGGAGAGATCAGGTTTCCTGAGCAGGGGAGGGTAATAGAAATCCACAGATGATGCCCTGAGTTCAGATGGCTGCCTGGCTTAGAAGGCAGCCATCTGAACTCAGGGCATCTGTGGATCTGTATTGTTATTGCTGTTTACAGAGCTCTCATTCTTGTCAAACCTCGATCTTTCTTCTACCCTTTTTATTTCTATACAGGATAACTTACTGGCATAACTACCCAGGAAGGGTGCCACACAGATGAATGATTTTTGTCTTTTCACAGAATGTTTCCTTTCCTGACAAGTTTTTAGGAAGTATGATATAATAGAGATTTTGTGTTTTGGAACCAGGAAGTCCTGAGTTCGAGCTCAGCTCTGTCCCTGACCAGTAGTATGACTTCGGGCGCCTTCTTTTAAAACTTTCTGAGAATCAGTTTTTCTGTCTTGGGGGTAACAGTGCTTCCTTACAAAACAGTTGTGAGGCTTAAATAGGATAGATATTTTGAAATACTTGGTACATGGTTGAAACTCAACATTTGTCAATTACTTTTTTCCTCCTCATCTGTAAAATGGCACATTTTACGAGTTACATAAATTGTTTAAAATCTCCCTGCTACTATGAATTTAAATTTTTGTGCTCTGTCTCATTAAGGTGGTTATTCAAAAATTTCCATGTAGCAAATGAACCAAACGAAAAGTAGTTGTCCTTGACATAATGCAGTCAGGGAGAGAAAGATAATATGCCTTTCAAATTCTTGTTCCCTTTCTGTAATTTTAGGTAGACCCTAGTTTGAATCTTAAAAAATCCAACTAGTGTATGTTGTTAAGTGGTGGTTAGATGATAATAGGTAGTTAAGATTATTTCTCCTTTCACTAGCCTAGGGAGTATCTGGCAGGAACTCCTGGGTCATATATTTGAAAGGTGTAAAATTGTGCCTAGTGTTTAGACATTGTTTCAGTAGACAAAGATGATGTTACTGGAACATTAGCTATATGGCATCAGGGACTTTGTCACTTTGGATCATCACTTGACTCAAGTACCCAGCGCAGGGAAGGCACAGAGTTGGTATATAATTATTATTAGTTCAATAAAAACAATTTAAAAAATAAGCTTCATCTTGCTGCTCTGGACAATTTGATGTACTCATTGCCCTCCATGCACACCAGTAAAAATAAAAACAGCTACAAGGTGTTCAGCACTGATCACAAATTTTCATTAATCGTCGTAAGAACCCTGCAAGGTTGGTGGATAAACCCAGTTTTGGGTACGGAAAGTGAGGCGCGGGGAAGTTAAGCATCAAACTTGCCGCCAGTAGACAACAGCAGCAGGACCAAACTCCAGGCCTGCTCTGCCAGCTCGGGGGGCCTCTCTCAGTGGCTTGGGCACAGGTGTGCTGCAGAGCTCGTCACCCGTGCAGCTGCAGTGCTCTCCTCTCACTTGTAATCCACTCATTGGACAAATCTTGCCTTTCTGCCAATCTGCGTTTTGCTCTACTTAGTTATTTTTTTCTTATGCGTCCAATCTTGCCTCAAAGACATAGTGACTACACTGTATGTCCGAGTTCCTAGAGCTCAGTGGGACTGTAGGAGTCTCTTCAGTCTTACTCATAAATGCCTTTTTTTTTTTTGGCTTTCAAAAGTTTATCATAATAATCTCCAGTATTAATTGCTATCAGTTTGCCGACACATGGCCAGTTTTACAGTATGAGGAAGCCAAGGCTCATAACTGATAAGCTGGTGGTCTGGGATCTGCTCACAGAGAAACTCCAGTGCCCACACTTGCCATGAGCACCTGGACTAACCTCCATGAGAACAGGGGCTGTGCCCCAGATTATTTTGTAAACTACAGTGCCTGGTTCACGTCTGGCAATGAAGACAGATTAAAAATAGCCGGCTGATTAACAGTCTCAGACTCTTGCTTGGGGTAGTCTTAGGGCTGGCTCTCTTGGCTGTGCCCCAGCACCCTATGCCAAATCTAGAAAATAAAGATCTCTCTTGGCAGAAGAAAGAAACAAGACCTTTGGTAATTTCAGCTATTAAATCCTAAGAAAGGATAAAGGTTTTTTGTTTTGTTTTGTTTTGTTTTGTTTTTTGCTTGCTCTTAAGACAGTTCCAAAAGGGAAATTCAAAAATCATTTTGGCAAGTTCGGCATTGTCAGAAAGTGATTATAGCTTTCTAATTGGACATGCATATTTGGAGATATATATTCAGTTGTGTTTGTGAAAATATCAGGAATGTTATATCAGAGTTTCAGAAGTCAAATTAGTTTGGATAGTTCTATCAGGATTGAAGAAAAATTTGGACATCACTGTTCTGAATGCCAGGGAGAACCTTCAACTTAAGATTCCTGGTGAGGTGCACACACACACACACACACACACACACACACACACACAGTATATGCCCCCCAAATATTCCCTTTATTGAAGATAATAGACATGATTTATCTTTAAAATTCAAAGAGTTAAGACTATTTAGAAATAGTTCTAACTTTCTTAAAAGCTTATAATTATATTAAGCAGGACCTCCAAAGGGTTAACAGTGCTAAAAGTTGTAATTTTTGAAACATCTTCTTTATCTATGTGCACCCACTGAGAAATAGACTCCCTCTGCTGGCTATTTCTGTGTATGTAATTTTTCTGGCAAATTATGCTGAGAAAAGTGAAACACAAAAGAAAAACAACCTTCTTTGACATTTAAAAAGCTAGGTACTTTCGGACATATATGCATCTTTGCGTTCTGGTGTTTAGTTATCTAACATTTTTATTCAAGATGGTGTGTAGAAATAGCAGCTTAAAGTAGCATGAAAGATGGTTGAGCAGAGTGGAAAGAGCAGGATCAGGTAAGGAGCCCAGAGACAGGGTTCCATGGCTGGCTCTGCCAGTGACAGGCTGGAGATCCTGGGGCAAGGCACACCCTCTCCAGCCTGGCTTCTTTATTTGTAAAATGAGAGGACTTTAGTGGATATTCTCCAAGAGCCCTTCTAACTGTTAGTATTTTATGATTCTAACAGTATTGATTTCATATCTTTTACGGAATATTCTCTAAATGTGTTTTATACTGAATGTTTAGAAAAATGCAGCAAAGGTAAAATTACAAAAATAGATAGAAATCATTCATTTCTATTGTTTTCTTAGGTCCATAAAATGATATTTTGTATGCTGTTACTTATTTATGAAATAATGCCTCCAAATGTTCCAAAAAAATTGAACATAGCATATTTCATTGATCTGTAGTACTTTGAATTACAAGAAGCATCATTATGTTATATGCTTCCAATTAAACTATGACATACCATTTATGGTAAATTACATCCAACTTTCAATGAAGTTAAATACGAGGAAACGTGCTTTTAAAAATCAGTAATATAAGGTAGTTCCTAAAAGTGCTTCAGTTGATGCCAGCCACCTTGAGAATTTTAAAAATGAAGTCTGATGTATCCTGGGCTCTAATAAGTGTTATTTCTTCCCTCTTGTTTCCCCCTTCTCTCTCCCAATCCATCCGCAACTTGTCCTTCTTTCTCACTCTGTGAAACAATTTCTAACTTTTTTGCTTAGGCATGTGTCTGATGGTTATTCTGGGAGTAAATGATTGCTTAAAAACTGAAATAAGATACTGGAAGAACATTGCAGCCAACACAAGCATGACCAGTGGTTTTTTTGCTTTAAATATGAATAAGCATTAGCACTTGTGAAGCTTTTTTTGCTTCAAAGACTGTAGTCAACACTGGCATCTTCATAGGAATTATGTGAGTTTTAAAAACACTGAGGCTTCAGAGAGCCCTCTTTTGATGAGGTCATTGGAAAGATTAGTTTGACTCTCTTTATTATTTATATTGGATTTAGGTCCTAGAATATACACACACACACACACACACACACACACACACACACACACACATATATATGCACACACACACATACATATATGTGTGTGTGTGCATATATATATATATATACTTATGTATATGTGTGTATATGTGTACATCCATGGTTTAGGATATTTTTAGACTTAGTTTTTAACGTTTGCCTTCCTTTATAATGAAATTAGAGCTATTTCTCTTGCCTTATTTTCTACTACATAACAGAGCAGACTGAAAGGGCTTCCAATTTCTCTCTTTGTAAAATTGCACCCCTATTTGAGTTAGGGTCTTTCTACCCTCTAGGGAGAAAGGAAGTCCAAAATAGGTTCAGTCTGCAAGGCTTTTTGCCTGAGGAAAAGAGAATAGAAGAGTAAAACAAGAGTAGGGAGATGGAGTAAAGTAGAGAGACTTTCAGGAGACTTCGTGGGCCTCCCTTCGCCTGCAGACTGTCTTTCTTTTGGTTGGAAGCCTAGATGTGCCATGATTCGGCAGTGTCACTGATCTAAACTGCCAGGTGTGGCAGTGCTAAGTCCCCTGCCCTGCCAAGTATGGGGCATTTCCAGTAGTGAGGCCATACCCGGCTTCTTTGGCCTGACCTGATGCTGGCTGTGCCACAAATTAATACATCATAAAACTCCATTCTTCCATTTGAATTTATATCCAGAACTTCCGGAAAATCTGTATGGATCCCCAGTAACACACATTCTTTAACTCTGAATTTGTTCCTCTCTTTATCCAGGCCTGCCCTATAATTTTCCTTTTGAAATGTAATAACATGAAAGTGTATACATTTCAGAGTTTTTACAGAAGTGGTTGGGAGTAATCCAGCTCATGACCTTGAGGACTGTGGGCCCACAGAAAACCAGGGTCAGTGGTTGACTTGATGGAACTGCCTCACCAAATCCTGAGCTGTCTGCCTCTGGTTTCAAATGTGAGAAAAAACAAAACATCTCAATTTGGTTAATAAGCCTTTATAGGATAGCTTTTCTGTTACTTGTAGTTAAACCTGTTTCTAAATGACTAAGTCACCCTGTAGCCATTTATCCTTATTCTCTTACCTCTTTGTAATCATATTCTTACAGAGCTGTCATTTAAAATTTAATTCTTTATTTTCAAGCCTTGAAAAAAGGTACCCTGTCATTTATGTATCTTCAAAATGATCTCCTATTGGTATGCCCCCTCCCTCTAGTTGATATTTATAAAAATGAATGTACAGCAATGCTAGGCCAAGATACTCCTTCCGCAGGCACCTGTGAGTCCTCACCTGGTCCTCATAACTTAGTCCCTCTGATCTTGGCAAAGTGCTTCATTTACCGTTTTGTGCATATTTTTTGCTCTTTTATGCCTCAGTATCTTTTCTTATCATATTTGTTCCACCCAAATGTCCTCCTATCTTTTTTTGCCCCTGAATTCTCACAAAATCCCAGACTTGAAATGTGCCATGGAAGTCACCTAATCTACCTTCATTCAGTTCACAAATTTCATGAAACCTTGCCTGTGTTTTCCCTTTGGTCCATGTGTATGTCTTTTCCCTTAGAGGTTTTCAAACCCCGTAAGGTTTCAGAGCTACTATTTTGGAATCGCTAATATTACCTCCTACTGGCTACACATAATGGTTTCATTCATCACTAAAAATATTTTTGATTGCCCACTGTGTGCCAGCGGTAATTGCTTGGGATATAACAGAAGCAAATATTGATATCATTTCTGCTGTCATGCAGTTTTCTGAGTAGTGGAGGCCAGTACATAGAAATTACAAAGTCGAATACACATGCATACAAAGCACAAAGGTCCTGGACCTAAACTGAGAAGGTGATTGAAAGCTTCTCCACAGTAATAATGGTTTATCTGTGGGATGAGAGGTAGCAGGTAGAGAGACAGCATTCTAGGTAGCAGAAGCAGTATGTGCAAAGGCCCTATGTCTGTCAGGAAAGGGCATGGCTATTGCAAGAAGGGAAAAAAAACATGGTTAGAGTTAGAGAATAAGGAAGTAATTGTAGGGAATAAAGTTAAAAAGGGACATAGGAATATGGAATATACCTGTAATTCTGATATTGCTGAAAATATCTGTATTGAGTTCATATAATTAATTAATTAAATGTGTACTGTTCATGCTCAAGTAAAATGTGTTGTTGACTATCTTAGTAGAGAGAATTTGACTCCCCACTAACTGATTTCTCCAAACTGTACTATTTTGCTCTTAATAAGCGTTTGACAGCTAACAAAACAATACAGAATGGCAGTAAAGAAGCAATAGCTTTTCTTGAGCTGTTAGATCTTTTGTAACACTCTTTGTTTTTAAAATATAACATTTTGTTAGAGATTTGGAGAAAGTAATAATGAACATATTATTTTCCATTTCCTTCAAGGGAACACGTTAAGTTGCTTAATTCAAAATATCTAAGAATGTCTCCCCTTATCTTAGGACACTGCATTCCTTCTTTAGAAGAATGTAAAAATCCAGGGCTACTGTGACCTCGATATAAAAATATTTCACATGACTTAGGCGCATCTCCTATCTGTTAAAAATAATAGGGAAAAAAGTCTGAAACATTAAAAGATGTCCTTAAAATCCCACTGGATGGTCAACTTTTAAAGAGCTGTAGAATTAAGTTTTACTGTGGGACCTAGTTGAGAGCAAATTTCTATGAGCTTGTTCCTTATTTTCTATTAATTACATATAAACATATAATTAATAGATATAAATTTTTTTTCTGTTTGAAAGTTATATACATTTCATCACAAGATATTGATATTTACATTATTTTAAATTAAATAGTAATAAGAATTAAATATGGTATTTGAATGTAGTTAATTTAAAAAATAAATTTGTGTTTCTAAAATAGGAACTTTGACACAGAAGATAACCACACCCCAACAGTCTTTTTCTTTTTCTACTTTCCTTCTTTTCTTCTTTCCCTTTACTTACTTCATCCTATGGATTCTTGCTCATATATTCATGCTCTTTTTTTTTTTTTTTTTTTACTTGATGAATGATTATTTCTCTTCTGTCCTCCCTCTTTTGGTGAAACAAAGGATAAGCAAGGGGAGTTCTCCAGTATCTAAGTACTTACCAAGGGGTCCAGTACCCCTTTCCTTGATGGCATTGCCAAATGACCAGATTACAGTCCTGAATTTTTTTCCAAATATCCTAGTATGAACCAGGTTGGAAAAGGACCTGGCTATTCCTTGCCATCACACTCCTGAGGTCCACAATCAGGAGAAGAAAGGCTGACTGTTTAGCCCTTTCCCAGTGCTTTCTTAAGGTTTTCCATATATTCTGTTCTGAGAATCAGAATTTCCAGTGTTGGTAAAGATAGATGCTGGGTGTGCTTTGGGGGCAAAGTGTTATATATTGAATTGACTTTTAAACTTGATCTCTTTATTTTATTTTTTTCAGAAGTGGCCTTTGTTTTATATTTTAAATATTTTGTCTCTTTTAGTCTCAAGGCTTTAGAGGGCTCAAACCTTTTTCTGAAGAGTTAACCATTTCTTGTTGTCTCTGTATTTGAACATTGTTATGTCTACTATTTTAAAAATGGGTTATGTCAATTTTTTTTTTTTTTTTTTACCTCTTGCCTCCACTTCCTTTTTATGAAGGACAGTCTAGGAGGTTTGAGGTATGAAGTGTATAAACTGACTTGATAAAGATATCTGCCAAAACAGAAATCTGTTCTACCCACATTCCAGCAAACCCCCTGCAGGGGCTATTGTGTCTGTGTAGTACATTTTCATTGCTCATGCCATATGCTCCTAGAGCAGTTTTTGAAGCTGTAACCCACTCCAAAGGCCAAGGCTATCTGATTGTCAGAATTTCAGCGACACTGAAGGGCTTTCTAAACACAGCCTGTGTGTACACTGTTGGCTGTCCTTGGGTGCTCTTTCTGTTTATGCTGGTGGGGATATTACAGACAGACCTTATCAGTGCATGTCTCTCTTGCTAGTCAAGTACTTGTCCACTGATGACACAAAGAAAGTTTCTATTCTTTATGACCCAGGCGGGATTTCTTTCTGCTCGTGTACAATTTCAAATGATCTTTTAAATAAATTGACATGAGTAATGTTCTTTTTACCCCCCCCCCTTTTTTTTTTACTTTATAAAATAAGCTGGGAATTTGTGCCACTGAGCTAGAAATATATCTCTTTACTGAGCAGCATAATGATATGATTGTCAGACCTTTTTTACCTCTCAGTATATGGAGGAAACAGGATACCAGTATTTTGCTCGAATGATTCTTCAGAATAGTTCTATTCTTTGGTTTTTACATGATCACAAAAGTTTTTCACTTAAGTTTTAATCCACAGTAATCATGTAGCTTTTCTGATGACTTGACTTTGTTGTTTTGTTTTGTTTTGTTTTTTTAAATAGAAGTTTTAGTGTAATAATACCTTTGGCAAGAGGCATACTCAACTCTACTAGAGAGTTAACGCTTAGATTAACATTTCCTTTTTCCTAAATTTTGAGGAGAACTAGATAGAAATTAAAAAAAGACTTTTAACAAAGGCATCCCTTTGGGTAGTATAAGGATTTTTCGTAATTACTGAATAGATCTAAGAAGTGACAGGGATTTTCTTTTGAGGAGTATCAACCAAAAAATAATTTTGCCATTCATAGATGAATGTGTATTTTAGACAAATGTTTGCATTAAATAGGATTTTTTTTAAAATAAAGGTTTGAAATGGAGCGCCAACAAAAGTATTAAATTTTTCTCTCGTCAGGTGTTATTTATTTTAAAAATAAATACATGTGCCTAGTTCAGAAATTTAAGTTGTCCTAGCCCTTCTAAATTTATGTATCTCAATTCATAGCAACTTATTTCTTTCAAATTTGCAGCAACATACTGTGAAGAAAATAATGGCTTTCCTGATTGGTTAGATATCTTGTTAATTTTCCTTGTTTACCTCTCTGTCTATTCTTGCCCTCTTCTTGAATTTGGCTTAAGCTTCAGAATGTCTCCAGTATTTCGTTTTCTTAGACCCTCTGATATAAAAGATAAAGCATAAAAAAATAAGAGGCATGCTTCTGTTACCCCAAGTAATGGGAGGTTACTGTAAGAAAACATGGGATAGTCAAGAAGTACAGGGAACTTTTAAGAGCAGCCGCCGGGCCATTCCCAATTCCCCCATTTCTTGGCATGGAATATGTAGCTGGTCTTGGAGGGAATTAAATAGTGGCTCATCATTGCCTTACATGATGGAGCAGCCCCAGGGTTGTCTCTTGTCTTCTTACTTATGGTCGTCTTCTCATTGTTTTTGGCAGGAGCACCCCCCCAGTGCTTGACCCAGTCATTAACCACAGCAGCATGGTATAGAGTGGATAGCATCCTTTAGAATCCCACCAGTTGTCTAGCACAGATACAAATACTGAAAGTACACACTTTAGCCTACTCAGATGCAATCATGAAATGCAAAATGAAAACTCAGTCACATCTGATTTTGACAGTGTATTTTCATGACTTTTTTCATCTAACTTTATGGGTGCCTTGATGACCTTAAAAACTGTCCACTAACTGCAATAATGAGTCGATTCTTACCTGGGCTGATCTATATGAAAAACCGTATATCTGTTGCTCATTGAGAAGAATTTTAATTTCCTGAACATAAAAATTTAATTATTCCTATACTTTGTGACAAAATATTTTTTAAGTTAAAATCTCCAAGTATTCAGAGAATACTTAATATGCGAAACACTTTGCGCATACAGGAGGCGCATATTATTACAAAGCCAGGGAAGACTTTCCAGAGCAAGGGCCATGAAAGCTGAGACCAAATGGTGAATGGGGATTTGCCAAATAAAGCAGGTTGTTGATGGTTGAAGCATTGATTCTAAGTAGAGGAGGATACCTTATATGCCGCTAAGAAAGAATGGGTCGCAAGTGTTGTCCTGTTTGGCTAGGATCACAGAGTGACCTGTCCCATTGGTTGGTGTGCTAGGGAGTGAGCGTGCGAAGGAGTTTGGACTTTATTTCATCAGGTCCCACTTCCCTGGTTCTCTTCCCACCTCACTTTATCTTTCAGGCTTTTTTTTTTTTTTTTTTTGCCTCTAACTCATTATTAAATATTGGAATTTCTTATGGTTCAGTCCTAGATTCTCTTTTTCTCTTTGTCCTTTTTTTTCTTCTTTGTCAGACATATCCATGTCCATGAGTTTCTGTAGCACCTATAAGCTCAATGATTCTCAAGTCAATTTTGAACTTAGCCTCTTATATCCCTATCACCACCATCATGCTTACTACTCAGTTTCCTTAGGATCGTGCTCCCAATTTGCTGCTCCTGCCGTTCCTGACTCCTCTGAGTCCTTAGCACCTGCTGAGTTCCTTCTTGTCCCAGGGACTTTGCACAGCTTCTGTTCCCTTAGCCTGAAATGTTCTTACTCTCTCTTTGCCAAGACCTCCTTCAGGTCTTGGCTTAAATATTATTTTTTCAAAGAAGTTTTTTGGGCCTTTTCTAATCCCCATTTTATAATTTAGTGACATGCTGCACTTTTACGGCCTACTTTGTAATTATTATTTTCAATACTGCTCTTTCCCTGCTAGACTTTAAGCTCTCTGAAGAGAATGACCATCTCTATCTGTGACAGGTTTATATTAAAACACTTAGCAAAGGACCTGTACCTTACACGGCATCTTAATAAACATAATGAGCTGCTTGAGTTAGGACAAAGAAGAGCCACTGAAGAGTTTTACTAGCAGAGTGACCTGATTGGATTGGCTGTTATAAAATTTATTCTGCTAGCAGTATGGAGAATGAATTGAAGGGCTCCATGGCTATAACAAAAGAGATAAATAGGAGGATGTTACCATTAGAAGCTTATAGCCTCATAGCACACATATGATAAAAACACAAAGAATTCAAATGCTCTTTGATTTAGAGCTCAATGATATTCTCAGGACTCTTAGGACTTGGCATGCCTAAGTCCATGTGGGCCCATTTTCCCAGTCTTTCTCTTTATAAATAGTGGCAGCATCACCCTACATCTGCCCAGCAGAAGAGAGAGCCCACTATATGGCTGTGTAGGCAAATACCAGATTGGCTCCGATTGGCTCTGATGAGGTCATTTACCCATCTCTGAAGTAATCATTGTTGCTAGGGGGATTCTGCATACTGATGAATCAATCTGGATAATATTTTCTATCTGGAGCTGAGGCAGTGGTACACTGGAAAACTGGATCTAAAATAAAAAAAAAAAGGCCTTATTTGTAACATTTGTCAATTTCTTTGCTATCTGTACTCCCACCATGGCTTATTTCAAGATGCCTAGCTTGCAGAGTTCCTAAATGTTTAATAATCAGTTCTTATAAGTCAGTTCCAGCAGCTCGAGTACACCGTCACTAGCTGAAGGTAGAACTGCTAGAATCACGAGGACTTAGAGTGAGGAAAGAAATGATGCTGTAAAAGGCAACCAGAATACTGTTAGAAGAGGGGTAGGTGCCTGGTAGCCAAATTCTACAAGTAAGTTTGCACAGTACCACATAACATGTACTTCTATGTCCTGATTTTATTTTACTTAAAAAATTTTTAAAGTTTTTATATCATTTTTTAAAATAACCTTTATAAGGACCATATAGTATTCCATTCTGTGAATATAGTTTACCATTCTTTCGTTGTTGAATATTTAAGTTGATAGAATTATAGACAGATAGTGCTTTGCTGGACATGTCTATGCCTACAGCCATTTTCCACATTTAGGATAGACTTATTGAAATAGTTTGCCTAAGTGAAATCACTGGGTCAAAGTCATGAACCTTTCGATGCTTTTGATAAATACTTTCCAATAGGTGTACAAAATAGTTCCCCAGTTTATATCACTGTCATTGTAAGAAAACAACTATTTCATTCCACTGTTAAGTGTAATTTAAAAAAAATGCATAGGACAGAATTGATAAATCACTTTCATTTGGCTGCTTTTTTGTATATATTGAATTTTCTTACTTTTAAGTGGCTGTATTTCTTATTGTAATATTGTCATGGCTATTTATCTTTTTATAATTATTTTAATTAATATATAATATAATTAATAGTGGAAATTCTGGCACCAAGTACAGTTTGGTAAATGTTGAGAGAAGTGCTGTATATTAAACTCTAATTCTGTATAACTTAGGGTAGTATAACTGTTCCAATAGTGAAGTACAAATTCAAAGTGAGTTAACATAATAAAAGTTTATTTCTTGTTCATGTCAATGAACTGAATAGCTGTTTCTAGTTGGACACCTTTCATGTGGTCATTCAGGAACAAAGCCTCCTTTTATTCCATGGTTTTCCTTTCCTCTAGGTCCTTGTACTCATTTCCATTCAATGGGAGGGCAACGAAAGAGAGTGGAGGACAATATGTGGGAGATTTTTATGGTCTTGAAATGCAACATTGCGTGTGCTTACATTCTATTGATAAAAACACAGTCCCATGCACAATTAATTGCAAGGGAGAAAAGAAAAAAGATTTGAACATCTAGCAGGTCTTTAGCAAAACTTTTGTACCTGAAATGGAGAAATCTTTTCAAAATATCTGATTCTATTTATTGCTTTTACTACTTGAATATATCCAGGAATAAATAATTCATATAACTTGGATTATTTACAGGATTTAATTATGGCATGAAAATTTAAAATATTGAAAAGAGATACTTAGTTTTTTAATAGAGCAATGACATTAAATAGTCATTGCCCACCAGAAGAGAGTGGAAGTTTTTGGACAAAGTGACTTGGACACGTTATAAGAAAGTCTTGGGAAAAGTAACATTCATTTAATATATAAATGAATTTTGCTGTACAGGAAACCGTGTAAAGAATTTGCAATCAGCTCAACCAGTAAGTTTGGTGACTTACTATAATCATATTTTTAAAAGAATATTTTGGCTCATTTTCTTATTTCTACCTACACAGGTAATTAAAGTATACAGTGAAGATGAAACCAGCAGGGCTTTAGAGGTACCCAGTGACATAACCGCCCGAGATGTGTGCCAGCTGTTGATCCTGAAGAATCATTACGTTGATGACCACAGCTGGACCCTTTATGAGCACCTGCCTCACATAGGTCTAGGTAAGGATACAGTAATAGTCACATCATTGGTTTTCTGTCCTTTATAGTTTTGATCATATGGCAAAAATTTTCTCCAGAGTTAGAAAAAAATTGTGAACAGGTCTTTTCTTTATTCTTTTTGTTTTTTTCATTGGTGGTTGAGGATAAAAATAATAGAACACAATGGAAATCAGGATAGAAATATTACACATTTACCACCCCTCTTTGTTTAAATAATAATTTATGGGAATTTTGGAGCTAGAACATAGAGTGCAAATTGATGGAAAGCTAAATTTTATGATAATTTTTAGTAGCACAATGAACTCTTTTTATAATTTAATAAAATAAGCTGTCATTTGGACTATTTTTTGAATTGCGTGTAGGGCAGACATAAGGAGTATCCACGATGGTGTTTCTCTTTATGAGATCATATACCCTAAATTTTTCTTGAAGAAATAAGTAACTCCTTCATATTTTTTTACTCATAAACATAAAGAGTAACATCTTTAAAAGCATTTTTTTTAATTTGAAATTTATCTCTGTATTATGAACTGTAGAGAGTTTTGATTATTATTTATTTTTTTTTCTGTATCTTTTAGTAGGTAATAAGGGAGTGTCATTCTTCTACTAGGGCGAGACAGGATTGGCAACAATTTTATCTCCCTTTTCTTATATTTTACAGATATTAGTGTTGAAAACCATGTCCCGTAATAAGTAGATGAGAAAGGAGTTATAGCAATGCTATCAGTTCTTTGAATTCTGTATTAGTTTCCTGTGGCTGTTGTAATAAATTACCACAAACTGGGTGGCTTAAAACAGCCAAATATTTATTCTCTCATAGTTCTGGAAGCCATAGTCTGAAATCAGTATCACTGGTTTTTGGGTTGAAATGAAGGTCTCATCAGGAATGCATTTCCTCCAGGGGCTCTTGGACAGAATCCATTCCTTCTTCCAGCTCTGGTGGCAGGTGCCCATCTTTGGCTAGTGGCTGCATCACTTATATCTCTACCTCCATGTTTATGCTGCATTCTCCTCTTCTGTCTGTGTCAAATCTGCCTCTGCCTCTCTTTTATAAGAACAGTAGCATATAGGGCTAACCCAGATAATCCAGGATAATCTTCTCATTTCAAGATCCTCAACTCAATCATATCTGCAGTCTTTTTTTTTTTTTTTTTTCACAGTAGAAAGGAAAAGTTTTGTTAGAAGGGAAAGTACATTTCCAGACATGAAAGTGGGCCCGAGAAAGAGAAGCATGGTGCAAAAGGCCAAGCAAAGTCTTATTTTATTTTATTTTTTTTATTTTTTGCTGAAAAAGGTAACATTCACAGGTTATAGGAATTAAGATGTGGATATGTTTTGGTAGTTGTTATTTAGCCTACCATAAACGCCTTTGCATCATATGTCAAAGAACTTTTCATAATAAATCATCAGTTATTTTAAATAATTTATCAGTGGCAGCCGAATTCTTTTTTTCAATTTGTGTAAAGAATTGAGAATAGTCATGTCATTCACTTTCTTACAAAGCTAGCTAGCAATATATAAAATGTTCCCTTTGTTTGATGCATAGATGGTTTACACCTCAGAGCAATAGCCAAAGTAAAGTTCAGTTCAGATAAGAGATTTGCCTTTGTTTTATGAAAGGGAATAAAGATGACATTGGCAGAAAAGATGTGTTCTTAGGAGGATCCATTTTTAAAAGATTCTGGAAAGTGGCTTATTTAAAACTACCCGCAATTCATGAACTCTTCAGAAAGTGTTTCAGTACTTCTAATTTGAGGACTGTTGTGCCAGAATATGTGAGAACCTCAGGGAGAAGACAGAATGATACCTGTGAAAAAGAAGTTTATAGTTTGACAGCCTCCACAGTGATTTGAACTCCAGTCCATTTTTCCTCACCCTTAGTTGATAGTTGATGAGCTATAATGTATCAGCTGATCTTGGCAACTGAGTTAGAAAACCTGAATTCTAAAGGTATGCTGTACTGACCAATGTGACTTACTGTCTCACCTTCCTAGAGACGAAAAAGCTCTCTCTATGCTTTCTTCATTGCCATTTGTGACTAATTTAACTTCTGTTCATAATAATTCACCTCCTAGAAATACAGTGCTAATTCTCAATAGATTCCTGCCATATTCTAAACTGTTTCACTTATGCTTATCAGAACATAGCTCTTAATTAGCATAATATATAATTACCTATTTTATACCCTTAAATTTTTCTTTTGAAGAGATTTTAAAACATTTTTTTTGTTATCGTTATAGTCAGTATAATGTATCTTTAACAAATACCTTGAAGTTCAGTAATAAAAATCTACCCTAAATCAAACAGCAGTTTTTATTGAAACTACTACAAGTTATATTAAAGAATAAAATACACAAGGGTTTTAATGTAGAGGCTAAAGATGGAACATTGAGAATTAGTTTGAGCTACATACTAAATCAAACTTTTAGACATCAAATAGAAATAAATTTCTTCATTATTTTCGGTATTTTCTGTAAACTACTAAAGCAAAATCAAATGTGTGAGAAAATTCTCTCATGGCTTCATCAGCCATGCATCAGACCCAAAGCTTATGAGAAAGAAATTTAGTTCTAGAGCTTTTCTATGTTCTTTTTTGTTTTTACTCAGATTATTTCTTTAAAACAGCAGGAGAATTGCAGTCACTAATGCTACCCAAATGCTAACATGTAATTGAATTACTAGCTTCCATTTCTTTATCTAACAATAACAGAATAGCCACTATTGGTCTTCCTCAGCATGTGATATAAAACCAATATGTTTATTTACATACATTTAATATTTGTGTGTCTGCAAGTTTATATACTCTTGTAGTATTTATTCAATCTAATAATGGTATTAAGTAAATTTTTCTCCATTTGCATCTTAAAATGAACAAAAACAATTAGAGGGGATTTCCTTCCTTTAAATGGGTTATATAAGTATAGCTACTCTTGTCAATAGAATGAACCACTGATATCTTCACTTGTAAATCTTTTATGAATGCTATTGATATAAAGAACCAATGACAATCTATTTGCAAAAACTGTGGTGACCAGCAGGTCAGCTCTATATATTTTTCAAGAGATACTCTTGACCTCTTTTTGACTAACATAAATGAATTTTCAGTGAATAGAATTCTAAAAGAGAGGGATTGGTACCTATTATTTAAAAAAATACTTTTAGTATGAAAACAATTAAGCTCATTGTAAATAACCCAGAAATAAAGATGTCAAGAAGTAAATAATATTATTCATAATTTTATAATATTGAGATGATGTTTATTAGTTTATTTTAACATAATCTCTGATTATATATTGTATGTATTCACTTTTGTAGACTACCTTCTTTGTGTGTGTGTACACTAAAAAGTACATCCTGAGTATTTTTAGGTTTTTTTTTTTAATCATTTTATAAACTTCACAAAATCTAGGAACTCTCCCTGCCTTCCCCTGTTGCTTTCCTCAAACAGTTTAGCAAATATTTATTGACTATTTTTTACCAAACCTATTTTGTGTGTGGATTCCTGAGGCAACCATATGAACAAAATAGAAAAGAAGCACTGCCCTTACGAATTTGCATCCTAGTGGAGAGAGAAAGACGAATGACTAAAATTTATAGTCCTTTAGGTGATGATAAGCACTGGGGAGAAAAGGCAGGGAAGAAGGACAGAGTTTTGGGGGGTGGGGGCAGTGAGAGGCAGATATACTTTAAGTAGAGGGACCAGGGAAGGCCTCCCTGACACAGGCACTTGAGTAGAGACCTGAAGCCAACAGCAGCAGGCCTTGTAGTTAAGTAAAACATTGTTCTAGTCAGAAGGAACATTACATAGAAAGGCCCGGATGAGGCACTGTGCTTTTGTTCAGGAGGTGGCCAAGAGGCCTGTGTGTTCGGAGTCAGTAAGGTGTAAGGAACAGGAGGGGGCTTCACTGAACTGCAGCAGAGCCACCTCATGGAGGGTCTTATAGGCCATGGAGGGGACTTGATCCTCACACTGAGTGGAGAAGAAAAGTAACTGGAGGTCTTTGAGTCAGAGAGCAGTATGATCTGATTTAGTTTGTATAATGCTAAGGTATAATACTAAAGTATAATACTAAGAAGGCCAAAATGTAAGTTTTGACCTTTGGGAGCTAAGCAACTTCGTTTTTCTTTTACATCAAACCACTTGTGGCTTCCTGGATTGATCCTTGCCCATTTCTCATTCCTGCTAGTTGTAAATGCCCTGTTGTACCTTCTTCACGTCATAGTCTGCACATTTATGAGGTTTAGTGTTTGCGAGATCCCATAGCCTTATAGACAAGAATACTTGGACTTACGGGGTAGATGACAGTTGGGGGTTTTTCTGCACTTTAGTTTCACTATAATGTCCAAGATAAGCTTGGAAAAGTTTTAGAAACTTTCTATGTTGTTAGTAGATGTGCTACTATTATTGCTTCTGATCCAAATTACTCCAAATTTAGTACTCCAAATTACTAAAGTCAGAAGAGGAGTACTTGACATTCAAAATATGGTAGTTTCGTGGAATCTAGAGTCTTTTCAGTGTGATATTTCCTATGACAAAGGACACTTAAATCTTTTTATTTTTAATATGAATGCATATGTGTGATAGCCACTATTAACGTCTATCTTATATTTACAAGGCACCAAGTGAGAGGTTTTACGTTAATCTTGATAGATGCTCTCAATATCTTCACATACAGTAATGCAATGACTCAGTGGTGAAACACCTTGCTCAGAGTCAAACATTGCACAAATCTAAGTCATGTCAGATTCTAAAATGTATATATTTTCCATGGAAGCACGTTGGTTTCTCCTCAGATATTCATGAGATTCTGTGGTTGGTTTTTCTGTTTCACTTTCCATCTCTATTTCTCATACATACTATAAATTTAAATTTCGAACCCTCCAGAACATTTTCAGATAACTCTTCTTAACAAAGTCGTATTGAAGTTATTGGGATCAAACTGATGCAACCTGGCTTACTTTATAACAGAGCCAGCTATTTGTTTTGGCTAAGCAGGAGGATCACAATGGAAATGACTTGTTCTTGAACTTATATACAACCTAAACAGTAATGTGCTATCTGGAACCTTGAATACAATATCAGTATTTCATATCCTCTGCCTATAATTATTAATAAAAACTGCTGAGAATTTTGACAGGTGGAATAAATCATTGAAGGCAGCTAAAAATCCTGATTTTGTTGTGAATCACTGATTTGCCTGATTTTGGATCATGTTATTATGCCTTCTAGTTGTACACACATTTTTATAGACATCAAGTTTAAAATATCAGCCTATCAACAAATATTTCTCCTTCTCTCATGATATAATAAGCTAGGTTTTGTTATTACTGTGTTTTACTTCATCGCCACTGGATGTCAGTGTAGTTCCCCAGATGAGAGTCCTCTGCTTTCATAATCATTGTTAAGAGGAAGATGCAGGGGAAACTTCAGTTTTAAGTCCTCTGGAACTGAGTGGGATCCATGTTTGTCCTGCTCCCATTTTGATTCCTAATTGAAGCCATGGTATGAAGCGGTGGCAATTAACACAACACCTCAAGTGCATTCCTCTAGACTCCTCGGGAAGAGGAACTAATTGTATTTTAGTGTCATTGCTAGGGACAGCTGAGATTTCCATCGTGGATATCATTGCGGAGTGGCTTTAATAAGCAGAATGAATGACTGGAGCCTTTTAATGATACCGTTTTAATGTGCGCAGCTCTACCCACGTGATCTCTTCAAGAAGGAAGCAGTGCACAGCGGCAGCGAGGGAACGCTTCAAAGCCACCTGCTTTGAAGCTGCTCCTTCACTTTTTTCCTTTTTTACAAAATAAGCTCAAGTGTTTTTTCTCTTACCTGGAGCTGATATGTAGTTGTTCTTTCTGTGCTGTTTGGGACCTACCAGCCTCATCACCAGGAGAAATACCTGTGAAGCCTTCAGGATATGTGGCACTGTACGACCTTCTCTACGGAGACTTCTGCAGCCCTGACCTGATCTTTGAGGAGACATGGTGTTGTAGTAGCACACTAAGGTTGGAGCACACTAAATCTGCCTCCTGGTCCAGCTGGTTTTTCCTTCTCAGTACTTATCCTTATAGCCTAAGTTCAAGTCTTACCATCTCTCTTCTTGGACATTCCTTTAGTTTACAATTGTTCCTCTTGCCTCAGGTTATACCAGCATTATTCATCTGCATGCAGGCCTGATTCTCCTTTTACGTGAAGGTCCAATGTCCTTTTCAGGACTGGCAGCACCCGTGAACTGACCACTCCTCCCCTCTCCAGACTTGGGTGTCATCCCTCCTTCCTCTAGTTTATATATTAGAGAACCATACACTATGATTTGCCTGCATACACTGTGATTTCTACACCTGGCTTTGCTTGCTCATGCCGTTAAGATCCCCAGGAAGTCCTTTCTTGACCATCTTTACCTGGTCCCTAGTATGCATCTTCTAAGGCTTACTTGTAATTTTAGTTAAAAGTGTCTGTAACGTATAACCACTAGTTGTTTCCTATAAATACCTGTAAAAACAAAGTAAGATGAAAGCCCTCAGCTGTCCAAGCTGACTGACAGCTAACTTAGTAGTACAATCTAAGGAGAGAAGAGAGAGAAAAGCAATTGAAGGCATCTCGTACTCGGCCTTATGATGCAGAGTTGTCCTTTCTAGCTGAGAGCAGGTGGGGAGGCACATGTGCCCCTTCTATATGCCCAGTGCCTGGGCACAGACTTCTTCTGCTTAGAAACTGTTCCTTAAGACAATCAGGATATTTGCTGGCACCACCCCTTCTCATTGCATTCGTTAGGAAATTGCAAATCCCCAAAGTAGCAAAGTGGTACAAGAAGCACTAGGAGTGAGTGCTGAATTGTGTCCTGGCGAATAATGCTCCCACAAGTACATGTGATAGGTGGGTGTGGGAAGCAAACACATTTGGATAAGAAATAAGTATAAGGCTATGCAAGCAGAATTATTTACAATATCAATTAGAAAAATAAAACCTAGTGCTATAATAAGAGGGAACTGTTATAAATTACAGTATGCCAGCAGGATGTAAGTTATGCTGCTGCCATTTTGGGAGTTCTTCCTTTGATGACTGCTGTTGGAAAATATAAGATTATAATGATGATTGAATAAAAGTATATATTTTTCACAAAATTAGGAAATGTATATGTGCTTATATATATATATTTATATGTAAACAGTTTTTCTAAATTTGTGTGAAATGCACACGTAGATACTCTTATAGAACAGAGAAAAAGGCAAGAAGGGAATATACTGAAATGCTAAGTGTTTATTTCTGATTGACAGGTTTAAAGATGGATTGTGATAATCGGCTGTCTTTGTTTTTCAATTTTTCTGTAATGGAAATGTATTACTTTAGTAATCAGAAAAAAGACATAAACACAATTTTAAAAACTTAAAGAGATTTTTAAAGATTTAGCTAAGACGTCTTCCTGAAACTTCAAGTCGGGCCAAGTACCTATCTATCTTCTTTTGCGCTATTTTAAGATCTTTGCAACTATCATAATAATGATCACATTATTACAACTAGACAGTAATTACATGAGAGCTAGAACTGTGTGTATACAAATATCTTTGTAACCCAGGATTTAGGACCATAGATGGTTTTTGAACTAAGCTGTACTGAACTGTACGGTATTTATAACAGAGAGTTCAAAGGATGGATTACAGCGTACATAGAAGAAAGAGATTTGCAAGAGAAGCCAAAGAAATCACATGCCAAGCCCAAGTGGAAATTTACTGAGTCCTTAAAGGATGCATTAGGTAACTTCCAATTTATGGAAGCTGTTTCTAAGCTCTTTGGGTTGAGATAATATATATGCAAACTCTTGAGGAAAAATAAGGCTTTCTGTGAATATAGGTTGTGATCATGGAATCTGACTTAATATGAGGACTATTTCCATTTGAAGAATGATCCACAAGGTCTTTATACTCATCAAGCTGAAGTGTCAAGGTTTTCCTCTTATTGAGCTGAATTTGGTGGTAGCAATTTTCTGGGGGATCTTGCTAGTATTAAACAGTTTTCTTAGGTTAAGAAACCTTTTAGAAATTGAGCCCTGTTTTATTTTTTTGCTTCTCCGGTTTTTGTTTTGTTTGATCAGAGGCTGTTCATTTTTATCTGAAAATAAGATTGGCAAAATGTATGTAGTTTCTATCTAGGACAGAAAGTACAAGGATCATTTGTCTCCTGGAGTTTCCTATAACAAAGGTATACAAAAAAATTGTTTTCTAGGTGAATTAGAGGTAAAAGCCACTCTTGTTTCTTCTCTTATCAAGTGATGAGAAGAGTAGGGACTCAGGTTTCTATTTGAGCCCCATGCCGTACTTTTAGTAGATTCAGTGAAGGAATCCAGACAGAAGGTCACAGGTGAACACTTTCCATACTGGGAGGATTGAGGTTTTTTAAAAGACTTTGAGGTTAAATCAACAGTTTCAGAAGAAACTTCTTTCTTCTCTCTCTTTCCTTTTTTTTTTCTTTAAAGAAAAAGTTTCTGAAATTTAATAGAAAACAGAATTATATGTAGTTATCATTATTCAGTAATATTTCATTCTACAACTCTAAGACTTCACTGATCTGTGAGGAAAAAAAATAAATTTAAAGCTATATGAAACTTTTGTTTTTGTTTAAAAAAATTTTTTTTAAAAAAACCTCTTTTGGAGGCTTTCTTTTTTCCTCCTTTTTTGTTGCTGTGTTGAAGTGATTTTAGAGGGTTTCTTTCTTATTTTTCTACCTACAAAGGAGTGGTATTGATCATTGTAATCCACTTTCCAATGCCTAAAATATACTTTTTTTAATTTAAAAAGTTTTAAAAAATAGATATATCTTTGAAGTTTTAACAATATATTTTACTGTATTATTTTAGGTAGATTTATGAAGTTTTAAATATAAAGTCTTTAAGATAATCATGGTGAATCTATGTGAAGGTTACCTGGGGTCGTTTTTCAAATGATAACTCAGAAAGTGTCTGAGTTCATTCTGGGTGATAGTTTCTAATACCACTGTTTTCAAATGTTGCAGCAAAGAGCCCCTAGTTATGGAATTGATTTGTTTCTTTTTGATTTTTAAAAAATATAAATTACTTAGTAAGATTACTTAATTGGTTAAAATCTGCTTGGTTTTAGAATAGGGTTAAAGAAGAGTTAAGAGAAAGTACTATAAGCCATGTAGACTAGTACTTTGTTTTGTTTTTCCCTTTCTTAGGTCTTAGTGATGATGTCCTATGTCTAAGCAAAACAAAGGTGGTCTTTAGTAACTTTTCCCTTTTATTTTAAGCATTTTTCTTTTTCTCTCAAAGTAATCCATTTAGGCATTTTGTATCTTCATATTGAACTTTTCCCCTATTAAGGTCTGCATTTAGTTAGATACGTGCCTTTTAAAAAACCACTAATTTTCTGTAAGATGTGATTAACTGATCATCAGTTATGCCTCTTTGGGTTATTTGGATTATTGTAGCATTAATCCTTTGAATGTAATGAGACTTCGTTGGGTGATTATATATCACAGTACATCCGAATTGGAATGGGGATGCATACATTTTAAAAGACTGTTTTAATATAATTTTAAGATGCCAGATTCTCTAATAAGAAAGTTTTATCTCTATTACCAGATGGGTATATGAAGTAAGAACTTGTGTTATCTGAATTTTCAATAAATAGGACCAGAAATCTTTGAAGGAATGGAAAATATGTCTTGTACTTTTCACATACTCCAGTTTTTGCTAGCTTTATTTAAATAAGTTTTTAAGATTACCAGCATATTTTTGTAATGTTAGAACTTACATTATTTAAACATTTGGTATTATATTTCTTTGAAATTTTCTGTACATAGCTTATCTTTAGTTTTCCTTTCTAGTTTTACTTGCATGTAGTCAACAAAACCCTAATTTGACTGCTGCTTATTTGGTGATCACATATATTATGCTAGTTCTTCTTTTGTTACACATTTGTCATATTTGTTCATAGGAGCTTGGTGTTTTTTTACCCTTTAAGTTTTATTTTCTTTTTTGATGTGTCCAAATTCATATGATTTGTGTTACTTTCATGTAGGGTTAAGATTGACATAATTGGAAATCTTTCCCATTATTTTCTTCCCCCTTCCACTAAATCTGTGGTTGTTTGTTTTCACTTAATTAGCAAGTATTTATTGAACACATTTCAAAATAAAGAAATTTGAGGCAATTGAAACATGAGAACTGCAGAACATGAGAGAGATTTTAGCTGATACAGAAAGAATGAATACGGTATAAATAGACTCAGCAGAGGGCCTGGGGGCAGAGGCAATGCTCTACAGAAGAAAGAACATCGACTTGGGGCCAGACACATGACTGCCATTCATGTCCTGAATGTTGGCTCTTCAGTAAAATGGAGATCAATCTTGCTCATTTGAGTATTGTGTTAGTTTCTTAAGGCCACTGCAACAAATTACGACCAATCTGGTGGCTTAAAACAACAGAAATGCAATCTTTAGCAGTTCTGGAGGTGAAGTCCAGAATTGATTTTGCTAGGCTGAAATCAAGAAGTTAGCAGGGTCACACTTTTTAGAGGGGATTTAGGGAGGAATCCATTCTTTGCTTCTTCCTGCTTTTAGTGGCTGCCTTGGCTTGTGCCCGTAACACTCGAGTCTCCACCTCTATGGTCACATTGCCCTTTTCTTTTCTTTGTCAAATCTCTTTTTGTCTCTCTCTCATAAAGATACTTATGTTTGAATTTAGGGCCCACCAGGATAATCCTGGACAATTTTCTCATCTCAATATTTTCAAGGTGATGACATCTACGAAAGCTTTCCTATATCAGGTAACATTTACAGGTTCCAGAGAAGGGCCCGATATCCTTGGAGCTATTATTCGGGCTACTATAGATATTGTAAGATTTAAATACAGTAATGGAAAAGGTCTTTGAGACTTTCAGAGATATAATTTCCTTTATTTCTATAACTTGAATTAATTTTTGATTCTCAGTCTCCTGCCTTCTTAATGGCAAATGGTTTAATCTTCTATTAGTTGTTTGCTTTATGGATTGAGGTAAATGATAAATTCATTTTCTATAAACGAGTTACATACAAGTTTAAGATAATTTCAATTTAAAGATCAGACCTGCTTTCATTTCTCCAACATTCTGGTGGGGCATTTAAGTCCCAGGGTGGGAGGCGTGTCTGTCTAACTTTTGTCCAACTTTTCGTGTTCTGGAAACCCTTGCTTCTCTCAAGCTTGTTGACCATAAGCCCCTTAAGTTCATGGTCTTCTCTTAGCTGTTCTGGGGGACTTGGTACTGCTGTAGTGCTCTTTCCCCATACTAGGATGCTGTGTACTCATCTGCCTCAACCTTGAGCTGAGCTGTTGCTTCTCCAACATGCTGGACACAGGGCTTCTACTTGAGGCTAGAGGTCCCCTAAGGCTACAGTCTAGTTTGAGGCACACACCACCATTAATTTTATTTGGCATTTTATCACCATCCACTCCTCACCCTGCAAGTGTTCTAGTTCTAGAAGAGGGCAAATCACAGGGTCACTTGGGACCATGACTCTCTGCTTACTATCTAGCTCTCTATCAGTCTCTATTCCACTCTGTTCTCCACCTCTTAACCCCAGCACCTTTCCCAGAGAACAGAGGGTGGATCCCTGTATGAGTCAATGGACATTGGCTAAACATGATTCTCCTCAAGCAATTATATTTGTCAAAGATCAATAAAGTCTACTTTGAAGTTCAAAAGTAAAGAAAATGAATCTTTGACATTAATATCCTGTCTGTATAGTGTATCCTGAGGGCAGAACATATCCTATTTTCTTAGTGGTAGAGAGAGGTAATGGGTACAAAGAAACACAGGTTGGTAAAACAGGCAAACACCTTGCTTAATACCTTGTTATTTTATCCCACTGTAGTCGCAACGAATATAGATATAGTGCTCAGCACACAATATGTTTAATAACATGAACCAACGTTTCATAAGTTTGAAAATACCAGCTGGGTTTGTGTGTGTGAAGTAGACAAAAGCAAGGATAGAAAGATTGTTAGGGATTCAGCTTCCCACTCAATATCTCAGTGACTGTTGGACTCCCTCCCATCTCCCAACCTATTTCTCTTACAGCCTTCCAAACTCATTAATAGCACCACAATTCTTCTAAGAATTTAGGCAAAGAACCTTGCTGTCTTTCTTAACTGTCTTCTCTCTTTCATTCCATATCTAGTTTGTAAGCAAGTCCTGTTTGCTCTACCTTCAGAATATATCCATAGTCTGCCTACTTCTTACATGTGGACTGCTACTACTCTATTCCAAGCCACATCATCTCCCCCCTTGTTAATTATGATATTCTATTAAATGGTTGTCCTGCTTCCAGTCTTAAGCCTTTTAAAATGAGTTCTCCACTCAGCAGCTAATGTGATCCAGTGAAAATATAAGTCAATTCATGATATTGCTCTGCTCAGAATGACTTCTTATCTAACTCAGGAGAAAAGCTACATCCTTACTATGAACTGCCAGCTTCACCCAGTCTGCCCAGTGCATCACCGTTACTTCTCTAACCTCATCTCCTGGTACTCTCCTCTTTGCTCACTCAGCTTCAGCCGCATTAACCTCATTGCTGCACTTCATACCAGCCTTGCTCTTGTGTCAAGAGCTTTGTTCTTCTTCTTTCTCCAGATATCTTCTTGGCTCATGGTCTCTTCTTCTCTGGGTCTTTTTCAAATATTATGTTCTCAATGAGGCCTTCCCTGGCAAGCTGATGAAAATAGACTTTTCACCTTTGTGCCCTACTCTCTCTTTCTCTGCTCTATTTTTCTCTGTAGTATTCATAGTTGCCTTTTAAGAATTATATTTTATTTATTGTTCATGTCTTCCCATTAGAATGAATCTCCATGAGGCAGTGATTTTTGTCTTGTACACTACAAAATTCCAAACCCCAAAGTGAATGTCTGACACATGGTAGGCCTTTGATAAATATTTGTCTAATAGATGGATGAATGAATGTGTTATAACTGCCAGACTACAAGGATTTATCTCATAAAATTAGGAAATAGACAGGCTTCTTGAGCAGGGGTCTCATTGATACAAATGTTTTATGAGGTTTGTTGTGATATCAGTGTCTAGGTTACATCGGAAGAACAACAAAGTCGAGATTTGGAGATTAGTTAAGAAAAGGTGAAGGTCTAAATTGAAATGGTGATAGTGGTAATGGTAGAGGATTGTTGATTGTATGAGAGACAGAGGAAGAATTCCTGGTATTTGGGGATCACAAGGATATCAAGGGAATATGGAGAAAGATATAACAGATAGGAGAATTTAGGAAAAAGGAGTGTGAGAGGGGAATAAGAAGGTGACTTTTTTTTTTGGTAAAATGTAGATAACATAATATTATCATTTTATTCATTTATAAGGGAATATGAATATTCACTGGAATTATGAATATTGATATTGTTGTGCAACCACCAACATCTGTCTTTACAACATTTCTGTCTTCTCATACTGAAACTCTCAGCCCGTTAAACAGTAACTCCTCATTTCTTTCTCCGTAGTGACCATTATTCTTTTTGTTTCGATGAATTTGTTTATTCTAGGTACCTCACGTAAATGGAATTATGCAATAGCTGTTTTTTTGTGTCTACCTTATTTCATATAGCATAATGTCTTTAAGGTTCATCCATGTTATAGCCTGTGTCAGAATTTCATTCCTTTGATTTATTTAATTACTTACTTACTGACTGACTGACTTATTTAAATTTATTGGGGTGACATTGGTTTATAAAATTATGTAGGTTACAAGTGTACAATTCTATAAAACATCATCTATTAATTGCACTGTGTGTTCACCACTCAAAGTCAAATCTGTTGTCAGCATATGTTTGATCTCCTTTACCCTTTTCTACCATATTCCTTTCCCCCTTTTCCCTCTGGTAACCATTAAACTGTTGTCTGTGTCTATGAGTTTTTGTTTGTTTATTGCTTTCAGTTTTATATTTCACATATGAATGAAATCATATGGGTCTTTACTTTTTCTATGTGACTTATTTCACTTAGCATGATATTCTCAGGATCCATCCATGTAGTTGCAAATGGCAATATTTCATCTATTCTTATGACTACGTAGTATTTCACTGTATATCTGTATTACATCTTATTTATCTGGTCATCTTTCAAAGAACACTTTGGTTATTTACATGTCTTGGCCACTGCAAATAATGCTGCTATGAACATAAGGGTACATATATCCTTGCGAATAAATGTTTTCAGGTTTATGGGGTAGATACCCAAAAGAGGGATTACTGAGTCATAGGGTAGTTCTATTATTAATTTTTTGAGATACCTCCATACTATTTTCCATAGTGGCTATACTAATTTACATTTCCACCAGCAGTATATGAGGGTTCCTTTTTACCCACAACCTCTCCAACACTTGTTATTACATGTCTTGTCGATAATAGCTATTCCAATAGGTATGAGTTTCTATCTCATTGTGATTTTGATTTTTCTCAATAGGTAGTGAAGTTGAGCACCTTTTCAAATGTCTGTTGCCCATTTATAGTCTTCTTGGGAGAAATGTCTATTCAGGTCCTCTGCCCATTTTTAATTGGATTGTTTTTGTGTACGTGTGTTGAGTTGTATGAGTTCTTTATATATTTTGGGTATTTGCCCCTTATTGGAGGTATTGTTTGCAAATATCTTTTCCCATTCAGTTGGTTGCCTTTTTGTTTTTTTGACAGTTTCTTTTGCTGTGCAGAAGCTTTTAGTTTGATATAGTTCCATTCATTTATTTTTGCTTTTACTTCCCTTGCCTTTGAATTCAAATTCATAAAATTCTATCTAAGATCAAGGTTCATAAGTTTAGTACCAATGCTTTCTTCTCTGTGTTTTATTGTTTCAGGTCTTATATTTCGATCTTTCATCCATTTAAAGTTAATTGTGGTGTACAGTGACAGATAGCAGTCTAGTTTTATTCTTTTGCATGTGGCTTTCCAATTTTCCCAGTACCACTAATTGAAGAGGATTTCTTTTCTCCATTGTATGTTTTTGGGTCCTTTGTCACAAATTATTTGCTCATATATATATATATGGGTTTATTTCTGCATTCTTAATTCTCTTCCATTGGTCCGTGTGTCTGTTTTTCTGCCAATACCATGCTGTTTTTATTATTGTTACTTCGTAACATAATTTGAAGTCAGGGAGTATAATACCTCTAGCTTTGTTCTTTTTTTTCTCAGGATTGTGTTAGCTATTCAGGGTCTTTTGTAGTTCTCTACAACTGATGATTTTTTTTGTTCTGTTGCTTTAGAACATGTCATTGGGTTTTGATGAGGAGTACATTAAATCTCTATATTGCTTTGGGTAATGTGGCCATTTTAACTATGTTGATTCTTCCAATCCACGAACACAGAATATCTTCTCATTTCTTTGTGTCTCCTTCAATTTTTTAAAATAATGTCTTGTAGTTCTCAGTGCATAGATCCTTCACATCCTTTGTTAAGTTTATATTCCTAGGTATTTTGTTCTTTTTGTTGCAGTCGCAAAAGGAATTGTTGCTTTTTTTTTCATTTCTTTTTTGAAGTTTCATTGTTAGTATATAGGAACGCATTGGATTTTTGTACATTGATTTGGTATCCTGCAACTTTACTGTATTTGTTTATTGTTTCTAATAGTTTTTTAAATCATTTTTGGTAGAGTCTTTAGGTTTTTCTATATAAAGAATCATGTTGTCTGCAAAAAGTGACAATTTGACTTCATTCCCAATTTGTATGCCTTTTGTTTCTTTCTCTTGCTTGGTTGCTCTGGCTAGGACTTTCAATTTCATTCTTTTTTAAGGTAAATATTCCATTGTATGTCTGTACTACATTTTGTTTATCCACTCATTTGTTGATGGACAGTAGGATGTTTCCACCTTTTGACTATTATGAATGATGCAACTATGAATACTGGTGTAAACATATATGTTCCAGGCCCTCCATTTACTTTGTTTGGTTATGTATCCAGAAGTAGAGTTGCTGGAGTCGTTTAATATTTTGAGGAACTCCCATACTGACTTTGGTTTTAGTCAAACTGTATTTGAGGTGGTGGAAAGTCTAGCAGTTAGGACTGGCATATGAGTGAAAGCAACTGTTGCCAGAGATTGTACGTCAAGGAACTTGAAAGACACGATGACTGAAGAGGAGAACATGAATTAATTTAGAAGAAAGGAAGGAAAAGAGTTGAGCCAAGGACTACATCTTAGGAGGAAGAAGGAGCTATAGGACCTAGTTGATGAACCAGAAAGAGCGGTCGGAGTTAGGAACAGAACCCGAATGTTGATACACACTTAGCTCAAACTCATCCATGTTCACTGAGCACTCTTAGGAGAACTTCCTTTCAGATGAATAATCTTCTATTTAAGTATGAATTTCTTTCAGGGGTTCATGTGTTATAGGTCACAGATCACTACTGACTGTTGAGTTTCTGAGAGACAGAAATTTTCAAAAAGGTCCTAGAAGCACCTAAAAAAAAGCAGAGGATTTCTATATTCCTTATTTGGCTGTTTTGTGTTAGTAATTTTACAATTACTTTTCTTTAACAACTTTTTGTTGCAGTGTGACATACCTTAGAAAAGTGAATAAACCATATGTGGATAACTTGATGAATTCAAGTTGCACATACCTGAGTATCCAACACCCAGATCAACCGAATATTTTTCACACCCACGGTTCCCTTCTTGTCTCCGCTCACTCACCCACTATCCCCATTATTGTGATTTCTAACACCACAGGTTTATTGTAGTTGTGTTGAACCTTTTATAAGTGGACATGTAACGTGTACTTTCTATGTCCAACTTTTTTCATTTAATACTATGTTTGAGAAATTTATCCATACAGTTGCATGTTGTTGTAGTATATATTCCACTATGTGCTTTTATGCAATTAACTTATTCATTCTCAAGTTGATAAACATTTTGGTAGTTTTCAGTTTGCGGCTATTATGAATAGTACTGCTATGAATGTCACAATTTCTTATTAAATAGGTATTTTACCTTTTATGTTCACCTCTTTAAAGATGTCATTATTTCATATAAGTGCTTTACTTAATGCCTTCCCACTCTACCTAGTTACCTTCAGTGTTAATACAAAACATTATTTGCCTAAACATTAGTTTTGAAAGTATAAAGTACAAAGTTCCACAAGAAATTTTTTCTTAAAAAATTGTATGTACTTGCATTAACATTTTCCTTTTAAAGCATTTATTTTAATTTTACTCAACTATCCAGATTATGTGTCTTAAGTGCATGTTGAACCTGCCAAGATTTTTCATCTCTTCATGGGTTGAATTGTTCAACCTTTTAATTTTGGCACAGATTTTAATTTTGGCAACAGGATGAATTGAAGAAAAAGAAAAGCTTCAACATTCTTAACGCAGATTTGTTATCAAACAATAATTTGCATAGCAATAAAAGGAGATTTTGAATTAGCAGAAAGTACATTGTGATACTTTATATTATTTTTCTCTTTAGGTTAGTCTGCTTTTATATAAAAATCAACATTACTAATTTAAAATAGATGAAAATTTTATCAATCTGGCTATTTCAGAATTGAGTTGAAATTTGCTATATTTATTAAAGATACATATATACATAATATATTTGATATAGTTGTATGGTGATATATATGTCCAGATATATATTTGTCTGCCTACCTGTCTGTGTGTCTTTTTATTCATCCACCCATCCATCCATCCAATCCATCCATGTACATACTCACTGGAGCATTCTTTACAGAAAGAATAATAGAAGACCATGAACTGGTGGTTGAAGTGCTATCTAACTGGGGAATGGAAGAAGAAAATAAACTATACTTTAGAAAAAATTATGCCAAATATGAATTCTTTAAAAACCCAACGGTAAGTGAAATCCCCATTAATAGTTATGGAAAATAAACGAATTAGTTAAATTTTATTTTATGTGAAAAAAGAGTTACTATAAATAAAATACAATTCATTATTTTATAAATTGTATGCAAAAATTCTGGTCTTGTGCAATTATAGTCTCATTTCTTCTTACTCTAGCAGTGATTAGTCAACATCATCACAGAAATTCAGATACGCAGTTTTGGGGAACTATCGCTACTTTTTTTTTTTAAATAAAAAAACTATACATTTTATTTAGTGAATTAATTATCAGATATCCTCAAGCAGGTTCTAAAATATTATAGTCTAACACTTTTCAAAGAATTTAAGATATTTAAATAAGAAAATTTCTGAAGTAAAAACAGATTGGTGATTGTGGGGGGATTTTCATTTATCCAGAAATTTAAGATTGACATGAATCTTGCTGTTCCAAATAGTTTTGTTTTCAGTGCAATAATTACTGAGCTAAGTAGAAATGAGATAAATATCAGTGCATTATCTAGTAATTACTACTTTCATTGTAGTTCTCTTTAGAAGAAAATAAATGTATGTCACCTTCTAATGAAGACTAGAGATCTGGAGAAGTTAGAATAGCCTCTGGGCTCATTATTTTAAATTGTTTTTGTCTTTGTAGCTGTGGTATATTTTTATGCTGTTTTAGATAATTGGATTGAAATGATCCTTTATGAAAAATATATGATACTCACCATAATAGGATATTTTCAAATCCTGAAAGACCTCTTATGTTCTCTTTGATTTTAACCTATTAGTAGACATGTAATTGATGCTCTTTGACAAAGAAGAGTCCTAATAAAAATTAAATAGAATCAGAATTTGAAGGAAAACTGTTTTCTTGTTGTGAATCTTTATTAAAAGCAAGAATTTAAAAGTCCTAGTTAAAGACACATATTTAGTGCTTATTTTGGTTTTATCTATCTATCTATCTATCTATTTATTTATTTATTTATTTATTTTTAACAAGGCTGTACATTCATATTGTAGACCTCAAGAGAGAAGTGGTTCTCAAATGGGGGTAGATTTGACAATGTCTGGTGACATTTTTAATTGTCATAACTGAGTTAGGGAGAACTGTTAGTGAGGAAGGCCAGGAATACTGCTAAACATCCTACAATGCAGAGGAGAGCCCCCACAACACAGTATTATTAGACCAAATGTTAATAAAATTACTGTCGAAAAACCATGTCCTAGAGGAAATATATTTTCCCAAACTTGTTGAGAAATTACCAGAGGGAGAAGGAGAGTGTTTGTTACAGACATAGATTCAGGACCTACCTGGACCTACTGAATAAGATACTTCAGGAACGAAGCCTAGGAATTCCTTTTTCAGACAATTCCTTTTTGCTGCCCATGAATTGTATAGCTAAACAACTTTGGAAAAACAGTAGGTGGAATGGACTAGAGTTTTAGCTCCCTGGTCCTAGTTTAAGTCCTCGCTCCTATACACTGTGGGCTGTGGCCTTGAATATACCCTTGACTTTATGAAATTGTGTTGAGTCTTTTAGTACCTGGTAGAGTGGCTGCAGGACTTAAGGGAAGAGATATGGGAGCATACTGTCAGTCAACCCGAGGGCATTGTTTTGTTACTTACATGGATCTCTCTTCGTTAGCATCATTAGCATGCTACTCTTTGAGCCCTACTCCTAGCTTTTCATTAAAATACCTAAAGATAGAGTCCAGGGACTGGCATTTTAAAAAAACATTTTGGGTAGATTTTCAACAGACTGATTTAAAGAACTTTCATTTCAGATTACTATAATGGTCATAATTGAATCTTTCCTAGCATTGATTTTGGGATAATGTAACCTGTATCTTTTTGTCAGTATTTTTTTCCAGAGCACATGGTGTCTTTTGCAACTGAAACCAATGGTGAAATATCCCCTACACAGATTTTGCAGGTAAAATATATTTTCATTAAAGTATGTAAGTAATAACATAATAAAGGGAAACTTTAAGGTCAATATTTATAAATGCCCAGGTTTTGAAATGTTATGCCTTGAATCATTAAGTTTTGCTGGAGGTAAAACCAAACAGAAAAGAATAAGAAAGAAAAGAGCAACATCTGGATAAAGAATTCCCTAAATTAATAAGGCCCTCTAGCAATATGATTATTCCCAGTTTTGGCCAATTGTCAAAAGATTTTAAATGTTTTAAAAATATGTATCATGAAAGGAAACTCACAGTGTTTTGCTTTGTGATGTGTTTAAAGTTAGTCTTTTGAAAAATTGAAATTCCCAGTCAATTGTAGACATTTTACTAACATATATTTAGTATTAACTTACATAATAAATGCTCTCAGTCTTATGATAAAATATTTAGCAATTAAATGAAAGGAGAAAAAGATATAGAATATATCTATTTTGTACACTAACATTTGAAATAGCTATGATAGAAATACTTGAGTAGAATTGTAAAATATCTTAGCTGAATTAAGAGTACCGGTTATTTAATTAAAAATCTCCTTAGTTTGCATTTATTGGGCTCATTTCTTCCAAACTGGCAGTAGCTTTAGGTGATCATATTCCAAGTCATTTTCATTGCAATAAAAGAATTTTAGTTATTTTGCTTTATTTTTTGATAGATTAGTAGCTTTTAATCAGAAGCTCTATAGTTGTTACCTTCATATATCTTTATAATGTTGGGCAATGTCTTTATAATGGTTGCTGTTTAATCTAAGTCCCAGGTATCACCAAACTCACTCAATAGTCTTTGATCTTTAATGAAGGAAACTTTTAATATTTTCTTTTTAAAAATACTTGTAGTATAGATATTACTTTACATATGTTGGTATATAAATATATTGGTAAATATAGTATCACAGATTTGTTTTCTGTGAGCTTTTTAATAGGATATATTTCATTTTTGCACTTCAGAATTTTTTAATAAATATGATTATCTCAAGAGATTTTTTTAAAAGCTATTTATATGGTACCGGATTTTCACAGATACCCCATCAGCATATTAGGGTAAATAACAGGAGCAGTGCCCAGCACCCTAGTTCTAGGCCTTCTCAGTGCTTCTTCACTAGAGTATGACAGGGTACTGGGTTGGAGTTTTTCTTCTGCCTCCTTTTTGATTCTTCTATAATATAGTTATATTACTTTAATATTAAATTATAATAAAAAGAAAGAAAAGCCATAGCTTTGGAATCAGATAGTCCCGCATGTGCCCCTGACCTCTTCTTTCCACTGAGGCAATGTTTCCAGTTTTTAAAATGTTTCTTCTTTTTCTAGTGTGACCTCTATGACTCTCTTTTTAAAATTTAATTGGTTTGGTTTAATAACTTGGAAAGCACTCAAACTAAAAAACCTTCTTGCCTGTTTTGCATGTCAATTAATTAATATCTGTGGCTCATTAAGTTAAAATTGTTTTTAGTAATTTACTTAAAAAATCATAAATATCCACTATGAGCATTTCCCTGAATAGCCTTTTAAAATATGTTGCATTGTTTTAGCTAATAATTTCTCTTACTTTCAGTTTTTCCATTTTGCATTTGTTTATTCATAGAGATTTCTATGTTCCTCTTTTAATGAGATGCTAATGCATTTTCACTGTCTTATTAAGGATGCTTAGCACAGCTACTCAAAATTATTTCTTTTCATTTTTGTTTTCCTGACCAACACATGTCCCAGTTAATTATTATCGTGTAACAAACTATTCTGAACCATAATAACTTAAGTACTCCCTCATATTTTTCCTATAATTTTGTGAGTCAGGAACTTGGGAAGGGTTTAGCTGAGTGGGTCATCTCTGAGACACAGTGACTCATAGAGGGCCTGAAGAACCCCTTATAAGTTGGCTTTTCACTATATGTGCCTGGTACTCCTTGGCTTCTCTGTCTCTCCACGTGGTGTTTCAGCCTCCAAGGCTTTCCCAGTCACACTGGGCTACTCATCACATAGCTATCTCAGGGTATTCATATTTCTTATATGACAGTTAGCTTCCAAGAGTTAAGATGTGGAAGCCATCAGGCTAGTTAAGGACTATAATTTTAGAAGTGGCTGACTGTCACTTCTGCCATATTCTATTGGTGAAAGCAGCCACAGCCTTGGTCAGATTCAAGTGGGATGGAGAAACAGATTCCACCTCTCTTCAATTTGGGGCCAAGATCACTTTGCAGAAGAAGACATAGGGCAGAAGGTTTTGTTATAATTCTCTTTGGAAAACACAACCTGCCATACCTACTCATAACTGAGAACCATAGTATACAAAGAAGAGATTGTTCGCTTTACCCTTATCAAGGAGGGTGAACTTGCCTTCAATCTCTCATTAATTTTTAGGATTGTGGTCTTACACCATAATGAAACTGAGGTTGGTGGGTTCTCAGGGAAAATCACAGAAAAGTATGAAAAGTATCAGGACTTTGTAGATGAAGCCCAGCATTTCAGGGGGACGTTCAAATAGCTTATAACTTTGGTGTTTGACTCAGTACTGATAACATAGAATGTATATTTTATGAAAGTATTTTCATTTGGAATTTGCCTCATGTTACCAAAAAACTGATTTATTTTCTGTTGTATACCTATTGTCATTTCTGTAATGGTATATATAAGTGGTATTGACACTGTTAGATTTTACATGTTCATATTTGAAATCTTAACATGATTAGTATAAGGCTATAATCTAATTTATTCAAAAACAGTATGAGAGTATCTGATTTTTCTTCCAGATATTTCTGAGTTCAAACACATATCCTGAAATCCATGGCTTCTTACATGCAAAAGAACAGGGAAAGAAGTCCTGGAAAAAGATTTACTTCCTTCTAAGAAGATCTGGTTTATATTTTTCTACTAAAGGGACATCAAAGGTAATTGAAAATATCAATGATGTGTTATATGTCATAAATAAGCTGTAAGTTAAAACGGGTTTTACTTTGTTTTACTTATTACCTTTATTGATCCCAGGAGTTGGTAATTTTTTTTTTTGGACTCCAAAGATTTGCCATAATCCATTGAAAAACTAACTATTCAGCTGTATCTTCCACTAGTTTGAAATACATTCCTTGTTGGAATCTAGGTGTCCCTATTTCAGTACCACATACTCTGCTCATCTCTTAACTCTGGATTCACCGTTCTTTTTAACCTAGGGTGCAAATTTGAGGCCCAATATAATTCACATTTTTCCTTTTCCCTTTTATGCAGTTAGTAATACTTAGCTGAGTCCAATTGCTCTTCAATTCCTTCATGTATGTTAGTTTTGTCTCTTTAGCTAGATTGTAAATTACTAGAAGAAGTCATGTTGTGATCGGGCTGGATATATATATTTGTGTGTTGGTGTATGTATATCTATGTATACAGTTACATAGAAGTACATGTGCAGGTGTCTATACACCCGTACATAATCACTTATGCATGTAATTCCCACAGTGCTCAGCACTATGGATTCTGTGTTTCTTTGTAGTCTGGTTGATGTAGACTGTGTCATATGGTCTGTGTTTTATAAGTGTTGACATTTTTTGCAACGCATTGATACCTTTCAAGTAAAACTACTTTTGAGAATTTTTAAGAGAAGTTATTTTAACTCTATTTTCATGCATCTGTTGTCAGTGACAATGTTGTTGATTCTTTATGGATAATTTGTCCTTTTTCTCTGGTTGTTTTTCAAATATTATTTTAATCATTGTTGTTTGGTAATTTCCCTGGCATATTTCTAGTATAGTCAAAATATCTTGCTAAAACTTGTTGCTTCTCAACATATGCCTTCAATCTTTAAATTCCTATTGTTCTTTTATGCTGGAAATGTTCATCCATTATTTATTTCTCATTCTCATTATTTGATTCTTTAAATTTTCAAAAGGATCAGCTGTCTTGGCTAGTTATGGCTCCATGTGCCCCTTTGCTTGTGGCTGCCTAACTCCAGTCTCTACCTCTGTTTTCACATGGCCTTCTCATTATTCTCTGTGTGTCTCTTATAAGGACATGTCACTGAGTTAGGTCCTAACTGCATAATCTAAAATGATCTCATTTTGAAATTGTTAATTACCTCTGCAAAGACTCCTTTTCCAAATCATCTCATAGTCACAGTTTCTTGGGGGTAAGGACATGGATATATATCTTTTGGGGAACTATCATTCGACTCACTGTAGGAAGCAAGTGAAAAATTTTGAGCAAGAAAGTGAAATGATCAAGTTGTAAGATTAGTATAATAATAGTGAGCTAAAAAAAATCAAGTGGGGGGAGGGAAAGAGAGAAAAAGAGTGAGGAGGGAACAAGTGAGGCTGGGAGTGGGGGAGAGGGAAGTGGAGAGATGCGAGGGGAGATGAGAAGCACAGATGATAATTAGGTGAAAATTTTAGTAATGCAGAGTAGAGGCGATGGGATCTAACTGGGATGAGCAGTGGAGGCAGAAGAAAGTGATGGATGTCAGATTAAATGGCCAAGGGCCAGATATTGTTGATTAATATATGAGAAGAGGAAAGCATTTAAAGATGTTCTTGGAGGGAGGAAGGGAGGGAAGGAAGGAAGGAAAGAAGGAAGGAAGGAAGGAAGGAAGGAAGGAAGGAAGGAAGGAAGGAAGGAAGGAAGGAAGGAAGGAAAAAAGAAAATGATTTACTAGAATAAACCAGAATAGAAGATTTGCTAGAAGATCATTATTTTAGAAGTAAGATACTAATGATCTTAGTTCTAGATATATTGGGTTGAGAGTGAAGCATCCAAATAGAAATGCCTGGAATACAGTTAATGATGGGGACAAGTATTTGGGTGGTTGTTGTAAAGGATCTAACAGAAGCTGCAAAGGAATAATATTTGACTCTTTTCTATATTTTCCCCAACTTGCATAGTTTCCACCTTTCCCTTGTATATAGTTTTTCTTCGTTGCTGTTTGTACATGCATGCACAAATGTGTATGTGTATTTTTTTTTTTTTATTTGTAAGTGGTTGAATGCTTCTGGATTGGAGCTTTACTAATTTAGTAACCCATCCCCTTACAGAAATATTTTACTTTAAGTATATATTGTTTGACTGCTAGTATTTTATCATACAGATGCATTTAACTAATTATTCATGAACATTTAATATAGTTTTCAATTTTTATATCATATTGTTAGGTTGAATAATTACTCATTTTCATACTTAATATTTTAGGCTTTTTATGTGACCACTTTAATGAACTTAATTTTTTCCCAATGTTCCTAGAATATTAAGTTATATATGAAGTGTTTTTTTGAGCAAATGTGTTCTGGATCATTGTTTTGCTTTTAAAGTTAGAGAAAAGTAGCTTCTAAATTCAGTAATCATGCTTATCTCACTGTTTTTTCAGTGATTCTTCACTGGAGAATATGATATTGTCTCTTTAATTCCTAAATTCTTGCTTCTTCAATAGGTTTCTTATTAAAACCAACTGCCTGTTCTATTTTACTTCCCCCTCCACCCATTATACAGCACAACTCTTTTTCCTCCTAGTAGATCCATGCTTTTATCTATGCAATGGTCATCTCTTTGGCGAGGCAAAATTCTAAGCATCAAATCTCTATTCAATCCAGACCTTACATCTTTTCAACACAGGGTCTTATTTTGCTGTACATCAGTACATAATATTCTTTTTATTTTAGCCTGTATCTAATGAGCTCATGTTTAGTAGTTTATGCATGAGAATGATTTTAACTTCTCCTCAAAAAGTAATTTGAGGTATTAGATAACCTTAAGAATTATAACCTATACAAATTATGTAGATTATCTAATAATGTCTAATACTGACATTTCTACCTGACAAGGAGACCATTTCCTGTTTTTTAAATTTTTTTTTGTTGTTGTTGTTGTTTTGTTTTGTTTTCCTCTGAGAAGGGTCTCAATTTATTTTACTTTCTAAAGGTGTAGGCTGCATGGAAATTAGATAACCATTGCTGCAAGCCTTTGAGATGTGGCTGTGACTTAACATTTACAGAGACATCTAAGTACCCTCTTCTCCATCTACCCCCTGATATAAACATATATTTGCATAACTGTTGCTAAACATACCAACTTGTAGCCTTGTACACTTATAGTGTCATAAGCCTCAACATATCTGCAGTAATAAATCAAAAAGCAATCAAGAGAGGAAACATCATACCTCTGTGGCCTTCCAGTGTTTCTTGAGCCACCTTTTGTTTGAAATTTAAATGACTCAGTTATATTGATTTCTACAGTATCAATGGACATGGTTGGTTTTATTCCATCTTGATAGAATTCAGAAATTTTTAGTAGCAAATCACTTTCTATCAAGGAATGAAGTTTTAAAGGCCATGCCAAAAAAAAGGATCTTTCTCTTTCTTCCTCCCTTATTCTATGGGCCCTAGCCAGGGTCTCTTTTAGCAATTTTGTTTTCTGTCTTATTCTTTCATGGAGTTGGGAACTATATTTAATCATTACATCAGAATGCCTAAGAACATTGACACACACAAAAACAGTGACATACATAGAAATTCTCACTCTACCAGTTGTCAGGGACAGAGTAGCCTGCCGGTAAATGACTGAAATTTCTCTGGATTTGAATTTGAATGGGTTACTCAAGTTTCTGAATGTTGTTTATATCTATCCCTTCCTTCCTTCCTTCCTTCCTTCCTTCCTTCCTTCCTTCCTTCCTTCCTTCCTTCCTTCCTTCCTTTTTTCCTCCCTCCTTCCCTCCCTCCCTCCCTCCCTCCCTCCTTCCTTCTTTCCACACTGCTTCTCAAATTTCAGTGCATGGGAGCTTGGTAAAATGCAGATTTTGATTCACTAGGTGTGGGGTGGGCCTTGAGATTTGGCATTTCTAATAAGCTTCTGGGTGATGCTGGACAAGGACCACACTACTAGTAGCAAGGTTTTAAAGAACAAATGTATTTTGGTCAGTTTTGATTATACATTCAACCCTGGAATTAAGTATTTCTCCAAGTTATTAACCTACCACAGAATAATATGACCCAGTGATTTCCCATGGCCAGTTCTAAATCTCATGGATTTCCTAGAGAAGAAATAGCTGTTCACGATTCTACTTTGCCTTAAAAATCAGACACACCCCACTGCCATGTAATTTCCCTGAACTTATTGGTACAGGCTTCCTTCTTTTTGTAAAGGAAGATAGTCATGCTGCCTATCTCACTGCTTGCCGTGGTGTGTTAGGCAGTACACAGATGTGAGGAATGGTTGTTTCTGAGTGAAGTAGGAATCATCCTGTTTCTCCTTTTTCTTCTCTAACTGCTGTGGAAGCTTAAATCCACCTTCCTTCCTTTATTGAACCACCATTATTTGAAACCCAGACAAGGAAAACATTTTCAAAAGCCATTCTGACTATCTTTTCTCCCTCAGAATCCTTGAAATGGTAGTTAAAGGGAATAAGTTTAGAATAGGAAGGTGTACATTTTGGTATACTAGAAGTTAAATTATAAACAAGTTGCCACTTCTCAAAGTAAATAATATTGTATCAAAGTCCTGGTTATTTAAAGTAATGGTGACTTAGTTTTTCTTCCCTTTTGTTTCTGTGACATTATTTGGAATAATTTTTGCCAAGGTACAAGTTATGTAATGTAAAAGAAATACAAAAGAGATAGTACAAAATATATACCTATTTCAACACTCGCTTACATTTTCTTTTTAAGGAACCACGGCATTTGCAGTTTTTCAGCGATTTTGGCAATAGTGATATTTATGTGTCACTGGCAGGCAAAAAAAAACATGGAGCACCAGCTAACTATGGATTCTGCTTTAAGGTACAGGCTTAATATTTTGATAGATGAATAAAGCAAGCCTCAGCCTTTTAGGTAAGCTTGAGTTTCTTTTAATTTCTTTTAAAAAGAGACAGTTTTCTCTTACATATATGGGAGAATTTTAGTGGCTTTTATTTCAACAGGTGTTACCTTCAAGATATGCATTAACGATAAACAATGTGCTGTGGCCTTCTAGCCTAACAAAGCGCGAGGGCCCCGAGACCTGAAAATGCTCTGTGCAGAAGAAGAGCAGAGTAGGACGTGCTGGGTGACCGCGATTAGATTGCTAAAGGTAATCTCACTGCAGTTGTGCATTTCTGTTAAATACTGGCAATACCATCAAGGTTTGAAAATAGTTGTATTTCAAAACACAAGGGCTCACTATTAATCTATATGGGTAGGTGAGTAAGAGGAAGAATAACCACCATCCAATGTGTGTATTTTATTTTATCTAAAAGATAAACATTTGCAGAGCCAAGTGGAATAACCTAGTACATTTATCTTTGTGTGTGGAGTAAGTTATTTTGTTTTTTAAAATGTTCTGATTTTTTTTTTGTAAGAATATTACATATATAGTCAGTATAACTGACACTTCTGTAGACGACTTAGTCTATGTCTTAAAAACATTGCCATCAATCCAATACGAAGTACATTTTAAAATGTACCCACCTGGATATATTTAGTGCAGTTGTTTTATGTCTCATTGATGTGTTATAAATTGCTTTCTAGTTTAAGTATAACTCAAATTATTATATAACGTTTACTAATATTAAAGCATCTGCCTTTGTGCTAAGTAGATATTTTAGCTTTCATAAGCATAATTTCTTGGTAAGCATTTTGTGAAGAGTAAGAATGTTCTAAAGGTAATTAAGGAAGAAAGACACAACACTGATTTCTTCCAGAATATATGGAAAACATTTATTTTCGAAATTGGATGCTAGTAAATTTAACACAACTTTAAATTTAGGATTATAAAAATTATCAACCATTTCCTTTTGAAGAAGGGCAGAATAATCAGAATCAGATTAGTTGTCATAACAGTTTGGAAGAGTGTTCTAATTTTTAAGTTTTTTAAAATTGAGGTGAAGTTCACATAACATAAAATTAACCAAATTGGCTATCTTTAATGTGAACAATTCGGTAACATTTAGTACATTTAAAATGTTGTTCAATTACCAACTGTATCTAGCTAGAAAACATTTTTTTCACCTCAGAAGGAAACTGTGCCCATGAAGTAGTTACTCTCAGCTCCGGAAAACTACCAGTCTTATTTTCTCTCTGAATTTACCTATTTGGATATTTCATTGAAATGAAATCATATAATAGGTGACCTTTTATGTCTGGCTTCTTTCACTTGGCATAATGTTTTATGGTTCATCCACATTCTAGCATAAGTCAGTAGTACTTAATTCCTTTTTATGACTGAGTAATATCCTCTTACATGTATATGTATGTTAAATAAACAATTTGTTTATCTGTTGATGGATGTTTGGGTTGTTTCTACCTTTTGACTATTGTGAATACAGTAGGGAAAATACCTCGGGACCTCTGTTTTTTTCCTCCCCTTTCATCAGAACTCTGGAAATTAGGCTGGGTTGGTAGAGGAGATGCATCCAACCATGTCTTCCTCTCTTCCAACTTGACCTCAAAGTCAGACAGCCAACACAGAAGCACTCACTACCTGTGCTCAGTCTTTCAGTGACCCCAACACAGCACTGCTTTTACCAGGATATTCTGTTATTTTTTTTTTTTGAGTGTAACTAGAATCATGCCAATAAAATTATGATATGCTTTCATATCACTTATAATTTTTATTTTCATTTAAATAGTTTAGATTTATTTACACCTATAGACCTAGACTTTCATTATTTATCAATTTTGTGTATACACACAGAGATATATAAGTATATGTAGGAAGATATAGATGCGAAATAAATTAGTAGAGATATCTTTAAAACATCTTCATACTCTAAGTCTGGCTTTTCTGAATCAATTTCATCTCAGAGTAAAGGATACTCATATTTTATTTTTCTTTTTTTCCCTCTTTAATTACCCCCTTCCCCACCTCCACCCCTGACCTATAGATGTTGCCATTTCCCATTAAAAACTGGATCTCTGAAGGTTGGGCATCTCCTCCCACATGCTCACGGCATGCACCTGGGGTCTGGAGCACCCAGGGGACCTGGTGCATGCGGGGTATGGTCCGTGGCTTCACCTGGGGCACAAACCCAGGACTTTCTGCATGTAATACAGACATGCTAACCACTATGCTATGGAGCCACCCCAAGGATACCCATATTTTCCACAGAGCATTTTGCTCTGTGCCATCAAAAACTTTGGGGAGGCTGAACTTCACAGACAGTGCCTTGTTATGTCTGTGGGATTGTCTTTCTAGCCATTAACATCCCTTTTGCATGGTTTGATGCTAACGATTTCTTGATCTCACTGGTTTTAGGCAATGACGAACCACCTAAATGACAAGCCACTGTGAATATTAGGTTCCATAGATTATAAGGCAAATTTATAGTTGTTAAAATCTGAAAAGAAATGTGTGTCTAAGAATCGAAGACGTATACTAAAAGCTTTCTTTGATCCTTCCATAAACCAAGCTCTTAGTTTCTGAAAAATTGTCTCCTTCTCACTTTTTTCTCTCATCTGACTCTTCTCAAAGCCACTTTCAAGTCATAAATGCCCTGTTTAAAGATGTTCTGTTGTATTAGTTTTGTATAGGTGCTGTAACACATCACCACCAAAATAGTGGTTTAGAATAATACAAATTTATTATCTCACAGCTCTGTAATTCAGAAGTTTGAAATAGATCTTAATTGGCCTAAAAACAAGGTGTCAACAGGGCTGCATTCTCTTCTGGAGAGTTTTGGGGAAGAATTCTTTTTTTTTTTTTTTTTTTTTTTGCCCTTTGTAGCCTTTAGAGGCTGCCCAGATTCTTTGGTTCATGGCCGCTTCCTCTGCCCTCAAAACCAGCAATGTCTGCTGAGTCCTTTTCACACTACCATATTTCTGATTCTGTCTCTTCAGGCTCCTCCTTCCACTTATAAGGACTCTTGTGATTACACTAGATCTACCTGGATAATCCAGGATAATGACCACCTTATTTCAAGGTCACCTGGTTAACACCTTTAATTCTGTCTGTAACCTAATTACCTTTTACCACATTGTTTAACATGGTCATAGGTTCCTGAGATTTAGGTGTGGATGTCTATGGGGCCATTATTATGCTACTATATTGGCATTCCCTATTTGTTTCAATTATGACAGGACTTTTCCAGATGAAGCTGGAGAAGGAGATAAGCATCAGTGAGGACCTTTATCCTGAGAAGCCACCAAAGGGTTTCAAACAGCAAAGTGATATGATCTGTTTGACACTTTAAAATATCCAGATACAGGAAGCCTGGGCTCGCCAGCATAGACACATTCGAGGCACTCTAATAGGGAACTGAGTTGGTTTCCCCTGGCACTTTCTTGTTGGTGGGACACTTGTTTGATCTCCCTGGCTGGTCCAACTGGCTCACCTGGTGTTAGAGGTAGCTCTTGATTTTTTTTTTTTTTTGGTTATCTATGATGTTAGTTCCAGAGTTTATCATTGCACAGTAAATCCTCACTTAGCATTGTTGATAGGTTCTTGAAAACTGCAAGTTTAAGTGAAACGAGGTATAACAAAACTCATTTTACCTTAAGGTAAGAGATAAAAACAAGAGTTAAGTTCCGTGGCATATTTCTGGTCACAAAAAAATAATCAAACTTAAAAATGAAGACCCAAAATACTTCTAATACTAAATATCACAATAAGTGTAAATTATACATACATTTAAGAAAGATTAATAAAAACGAGTAAAAGAATTCTTTCCCAACGCACTTATTTTAGTTCAGGCTTGAGGGTGGCCGGAGTGTATCCCAGAAGCTCAGGGCATAAGGTGGGCACCCCTCTGGACAGGACACCCTTCCATTGCAGGATGCTCTCATACACCCACAGTCGCTCAGCCTGGGACATTGTAGACATGCCCATCACCTCACGTGCACAGCTTTGGGATGTGGGAGAAAACAGGGCTACCTCAAGAAAAACCACACAGACATGGGGAGAATGTGTGAACTCTATGCAGACAGTGGGCCCAGCCAGGAATCAATTTTTTCTTTCTCATCAATGTTATAACAAAATGATGTCATTCGAGGACCTGCTCTACTTAGTGGACAAGGAGAAACTAGTCTATGTCATGTTGGCTAGACCAGAAGTGTCCCTCTTGTTTTCATTATATACTAATTAGAAATAGCTTTCCCCAAAAATTTGGTTTCTTGTTTTATGTTTGTTTCCTTTTCATTTTCAAATACATATAAAAACTCTTTATTTAATATTAGATGGAGATACCTCTGTTTTTGTTGGAGAAATTCCAGTTACATATAGAATCATAGAAAATCTGAGACTTAGAAAAGGGCTTTACCCATGTACACTGCCCTCGTTACATTGTCTCTTTTCCTTTCCTTTAATTAAAACTCTGCTAGCTACACTCTAACATATTTTGGTCCCTTATCTGCCCCTCCATAGGGGCAGGGAAATGTTAAGGTGACCCATGCCCTACCCCTCAGCCAGAGTTAAATACCTCCAACAGTACAGAAGCAACTACCTAACACCACAGGTACCAGGGACAATACATCTTTGAAGAAAACAGTCTTATTAGTTCGTAGCAGGCTTTTCATTGCAGATAAATAAAAGGTGGACAAGCAGCATGTTCCTTGTGAAAGTGTTGGTTGGAGGTTATTGTATAGTCTCCAAAATGAACTCGACTGGGAATTTAGGCACTCTGTCTTTCCAGAATTGTTGCAGGCTAAGAGTTGATTTAAAATAAATTTTATTAGGTCTCATTAATGTCGATCAAATCTTAGGTTAAAAATAATTTTTAGAAGTTAGGAAATAATTGGATAAAGAAGTCAATATAGAGAATTTTAAATGAGTATGTTTGTATTTATGTTAAAAGCAAAATCTTGAAAATAGTGACTCTCCTTGCCCCCTCCTCTACCTAATTACCAAATATATCCACTTTGCTAGAATTGCTTTCAAGGAAATAGTCTTTAGTAGAGAAACAGCTCTGTTGGAATATTTAAATGACATTTACCCTGAGAGTATGATTGGATTCTATGGTTATGACTCTATGAAATGGAGAGAATTATGAACTATAGTCAAAAAGGGTGGACAGAAAGCCTGTCTGTCCCGTTGGTTTCTTCTTTTCCTTTCTCTTTCCCTTTCTTTTTTTTTTTTTAAACAAAGTGACTTCAGTCTAAGGGGGTTATCTTCTAGTTTCAGGTGGGGACTCCTCCAAGATAAATTTGGTCATGGCAATTGGCATTCTTAATGTTTCTCAAACTAATAATCCAGTATTATAATCTACACCCATTTTCCAGTTGTAGCCTAGCAGCCCAAGTCTTACTATGCTACGTTCCGAAAGTAAAGTCTCGGCATTTCTTATCTACTGTCCTTTACCTTATATTTTGTGACCCTTTGTCTGAAATCAGCCTAATTCCCCATCATTATGAGTTCACTGATTTTAAAGCCAAATAGTGAACAGTGCCATAAGAGTATTTTACCAGAGGATAATACAATGCCAAGAATCTTTAATACAGGGCCAAGCTTATGGATTTATTGACAAAGACAATGAATTATGGTGAATTTTACCTGGTTTTGCTTAGGATGTATATAGGGTTTGCATACTCTTTGTACCATAAAGCCTGCCATCCTTCCCAAGTGAGCTTTATATCACTAGGTGTTATATCATGCCATATAGTTTTGGTGCTATTAGTGCTAAGAATAATGAGTATAAGTGTTAGTTCCAGATTTTTATACTGGTGAGCTAGACCTTAAGTGTGAGTTCAAGTAAACAACATTGTCTTTTTAAATGTATCATTCTAATGCACTAAAAGTTTACTTTTCAAAATTTTGGTGCTTATTTGTTTTAAGGAACGTTTATAAATTTTCATTTCTTATACTGATGATGTATAATTAACAAAAGTATCGATTTTCATAAATTGTGTAGTAAACATGGTGGAAAATGTGTTTTTTTTCTATTCTGCAGTATGGCATGCAGCTGTACCAGAATTACATGCATCCTTATCAAGGTAGAAGTGGCTACAGTTCTCAGAGTATATCACCCATGGTAAGGACCAAATTTTTGAACCTATGTTTTATTTTATAGTCGTATTATATTAATTTGCAAGTACATTGCATTCTAAATAGGCATTATAATGTAGTTACTTTCTTTCCTTTTGGCCAAGAAAAGTTTCTCTTTGGCACCATCTACTATAATGTTATATTGAATTTCCAATTCTTGGATTTTATATGATTGAAGCCTATGTGATAAAAAGCACAGCAGTAGAGTGTACATGATGTATTCAATTAAAATAGATGTCTATATGTTAAAATTTTTAAAAAAATATTTGAAAGAATTACATGAATCATTCTGTCTCAGTACATTTGAGGATTAGATCTCAAGATAATTTATAGAATAGTGTCTGTGGGATTGTAGATGTTTTCTTAATTATTGATTTTGATTGTGGGCTTATGTATTTAATTTAATATTAATTCTGGGATTGTCGTAGCCGAATATAAAGATGACAGTAGTTTTGAATTTTAAAAGCTGCGTTATACACATGTGAGCTCTTTTGCATTGGCTTTTTAACAATAAATTTTTTTAAGTTCCAGGTCCTTGAAAAGCAAACTGCTCTCCAGGAAACCCAAAAACTGCCAACAAAAATATAGGTCATGCATTACATTAAGTCTCACACCACTTCTCAGATTTAAACTGAATGCAACTTCGGTATTTATTTGCAGACACACACAGACACACACATCTTTTCCCTTCTTTAGTACTTGATTTTAATTTTCCATGCATTAACACAAGACATTTATTTCTTAACTTAAAGTTATGTTCTACTATTTTTGCTTTTGCTTCTTAATATTGAGTATATTAGGAATTCATATATATGTACCTGTGTTACAAATCAGCTAATGTGCTGCATTTCCACTTAGGTTAAAATTCCGCTCCTCACGTCTGTGACCAAGTAAGGTGAATTTCCCTACATGAAATGTAGCAGGTGAAATGCTCAGTTGTAGGAATGAGGCATGAAATAATGTTGATTATGAAGCCTGATAGACTAATATGGAGAAAGGACTCCAATTCTGTAGTTATGTTGGTTTAACTGTTAGTTATGGAAGAGTAACTTTTCATCTTTGTATCATATTACTTTCAAGCCCTAAAATAAGAAACAGCAGTGTAATGAATTTTTATGAAAACAGTTACTTTCAGGTGAGTATTTGTATAATTTGTCAGATAATTGTTATGTATATTTAAATTTTATTATCTTGATTCTTTTCTAAATCATTTTAAATTTCTGTTAGAGTCTAAAATTATTAGACTGAGCATGTTAATAGCAGCCATGCATTTGGAAACCGGTATTGTTTAGTGTCTAAACAATAGGAAATTGTCATAGGAAAAATTGTCATAAAGTACTTTCTACTCTCATCAATGTCATTGGCATGCAGCTATGGTATTATCCTTAGGTGCTTCTGTTGAAAGCAGTCGTACCGTCGGTCAGTATGCATATGACAGTTGGGTTAGTGTAGCTTTCCTTGTTCAGCACCATGTATAAGAAAAGACAGTCTTTGAGTGAATCTGGTTGGAAATCAGGATCGAAGGAGGAAGGCTTTAGGTGCCTGTGTGGTGAGGACCTGTCAGTTGTTGGTTGTATGGCAGTTGTCAAGATCAGAGAATAGCATTTGATAATTTTGTCTCCACTCTCTTTCATTTCCATGAAGGAAACTAAGAAGTTTGGGAAAGTATTTACCTTTACTTTGATGTCTATATAGAGAATTGTACTTTTCTAGATTATTGGTAACCTCTATAATGGACCAGTGCCCCTCACCTACCCTTGCTGATTTTCATCCAGGCACTGTTTTCAGTGAGCAGCACAGAAAACTTAGTATATTTTAGTTATATTTTTAAAGGAACAATATTATCATCTTAACTTCTTCAGGATACATTTGGAGAAGGGAAATGAGAAAAAAAAATTCTCATACCATAATGAACATCATATATATAGCACATAATAGGCAACCCTATCAGCCTTTGAAAGAAGAATCATGAGCAGATATTTAAGGAAGCCAAATATCGTTGGTCATTTTTAGGGCAAACAGTGGATTCACTGAAAGGAGCATCTGTTAACATGGCCCCAGCTGGAATGAGGAGATAGGAAAAACGAGTCTATGCAAGTTCTTATTCTTCCTCACTTTTGAGCCTGTGCTAGACATTCCAAACTACAGTTTCTTCCCTGTATCCCTCACTATTGTGGTATATGAAAGAACCCTAGATAGAGTCTAAGGTTCTTTTACTATATGCTGTCTGTGTGACTTTAGTAGAGTCACTGGTGTCCTGCAGTGTAAAATACAGGAAACAGTTGCATAATATCTAGAATCAATTACATCTTTGATGTCCTGTGGCCCTATATAAAGCAGATGAGAGAACAGTATCTGAGGAAATTATGTGTCCTCTTGCTAAGGACTGTGCTGTAGGTTTATTTCAATATTTTAAATGGGGTGACAGAGAGTATATGGCTACTAGTTGCCACCTAGCTAAACTTCCTGAAAAACATTTATTCCATTAAGAGTGACTGGATCTGATTTCAGTGTGGCCTGGATAATCCAAGGTGTACTCAGGCTGCTTCTTTCTTAAAAAAAGAGGGATGCCCTTAAAATCATGGGCCCTTTCTTAGGGCTTGCCCTGTTTATCCCACCAAAAGAAAGCTAGAAAAGGGACAAATATTTGAAAAACACACTGATTCTGAATGTTATCAACACTGCTTTTCTGTGTGAAAGAAATTGAGCTGAAAATGACCTTTTGAGTTCAAGTCCGATTTTGCTTCACTTCCATTTCTTTGTCCACCAAAGGTAAACTATTAATTTTTCATCCACCACCTGCCATTCAGTGGAAAATATTTGCTGTTTTCCTGTGTATTACTCTAGTGTTGTTAATGTAGCAAATAAAAATACTTATTTGTATTGTAAACTCCTTACTTATGTCAAGTACTTACGGAACATGGGATCTTGTTTTGCATTCAGTCTATCATATTAAGGGGGAGAAAAAAGGATAAAAACAACTGGTTACATTTATTTTTCTTTCCTAACAGTATTTTTATGTTATCTAGACTTTACAGTTACAGAGCCCATCTTGGCATGTGAAGTAGAGATATTATAAGGATAAAGCTATCATTATGATTGAGATTAGTTACTCTGTGGTTCGGGCAGGTAGAGGCTTTACATTAATGTCGGCAAAGCAAAAGTATATCCGACTGGTCCACAGTCCAGCACAGAAGATCATGGGGTGAGAAGGGCAAAGTACGGTGTGACAGCAAATAGAGATTACAGAGACAGCATCTGTCTGAAAAGAGCAGCTGTCAGTTATAAAGTCTCCTGTAACATATGAAAGATTGCACGCCGGATCTCCAGAAATAAAGATGAAACTAAATAAAATTGTGGACCACTGCAGCATGCTTTGAAGAAGAAATAACAAATGCTAATGAAGTACCATGTGTGATGCAGTGATAAATGAGCCCCCCAGTTTTTGTGTATGGACATTTTATTTCAAACACACATGTGGCTGTATTCTGTTAGACCAAGTTAGGTGTGGTTGAATCCATGTGGGGAGATATAAGTGATCGTAAGCCACAAGTCTCCAGATGCACTCTGGCTCCTCCTTTACCATTAGACCTTTGGTTTTTGTTTTGCTCCTCTATTAATGAGTGGAGAATAACTGTGAAACATTGTCCTTGTTGGTTTCGAATATTTTTTTTCTTTTGGAGAGTTTCGATCCTTAAAAATTGAGTGACACTCTTGACTGGAGATTTTGACAGTTGTCTTTTTTTTAAGATGCATGACTTGGGATGGCATACCTTTAAAAAGATTGTTATGAGGTAGAGCCCTAAACGAATAAAAAGTAAATCTAAAGTCCCGGTATTGGATATTTTATTTTCACATTAGATAATATGAATACAAAAGGTAATTGGCAAAAAAAATATTTGTTTTAAATTGTTTGTTTAAAGATGTCTTCCTTTTAGATCAGTTCTTCTTTGGTCATTGACTTATTTTTGCAGATCTCACTTTGCCATGTTCATCCTTACAAGAAGGAAAAATGTCTACATATTAAATCATAGAAATTTTAATAATGTGAAGTTATCTGAATTATTTCACTAAATTTTATTTTCTAAGTAAGATGAAGGTTGAGGTGATAAACTCTTAAAATACATACTGTAGTTCTTTTATAAAGTGAGTTCTGTTTCTTTCTAAAGAAGTAATTATTAAGTCAATTTGTTATAGCGTTAGTGTATTTTGAATCTTAATAAATAGCTGCTTCATAAGGAGATAGATTTAACACTTAAATGGTAATTGATAAATCTCAAAGCATAATAGGGAGATGAGTTCAGAAGTAATGTATCTTTTTACCTCAGGCAGAACTAAAAATTTCTTTCTGAATTGGCATTTTCCCATTTTACTGGAGAATATGAAGAGGGGGCTGATTTAGGAGAAAGGCATACTTATCTTGAAAGCTTTTAATCCCTTTATTCAGTGAGCTTAACTAATAGCTATATATCTTATTTAACCAGAATATTTTATAGCACCATTTTATCTTACATATATATTTTTAATTTTTTGATTTCCTGTTAGCCACCTTTGGAATCACGTCATAGAATAGAAACATATTGCCAGCAAAGCACTGAAATATAACTTTAAATATATTTTCATGGTTAAAAAAGAGTTGTTTTGTTTTTTGTTTTTCCAGAGAAGTATATCAGAGAATTCGCTGGTAGCAATGGACTTCTCAGGCCAGAAAAGCAGAGTTATAGAAAACCCCACAGAAGCCCTTTCAGTTGCAGTTGAAGAAGGACTCGCTTGGAGGGTACAAATAGGTTCATATTCTTCACAAGTATTTATGATTTGAGTTTGTTTCACCTAAAAAGTTTAAATCCGTTTTCCCTTCCTCATGCAGAAAAAAGGATGCTTACGCCTGGGCAATCACGGTAGCCCCACTGCCTCTTCACAGAGCTCTGCCACCAGCCTGGGTATGTCTGCATCTTCACTGTGCTCGAAGGGGTGGATATGTGGCCATTTAGGTCTAGTCACTGAGGGGTTATGGTGGAAAGTTGTGTAATTGTGATAATTTCATGTAAAACTTCATTTCCTCTATTCATTTCTTCAGCTATCCACCGGTCCCAACCATGGTTTCACCACAAAATTTCTAGAGATGAAGCTCAACGATTGATTATTCAGCAAGGACTTGTGGATGGGTAAGTTTGAATTTTGAATAGTAGTGATTTTGATTTCTTCTATAGCCAGTAATTACTGATTCAAAAACACAAAGAGTTTTGACTTTGGTTTATTAAACTAGAAGTAACTTTGTTCTATAAGGAAGCTTGTCAGTGTATCCTAGCAATATCTGTAAAATACCTATTTCATAATGTATGCTTAGTTTTTGTGCATAAATTAACAGATAACTGAATAGGATGCTCTGCTATTAACCAGTCATCACTAATATTACTCACTCTGCCAATATTAGCATCTTAGATTTTACTCGATGTGGAAAAAGCTTAACTTGGTCTCAGGTATCAACATTTTGATTTGAGACGATAGTTAATATAATTACAAAGTATGGTTTGTGTGATGATGTCATATGTTATATTTTTGTAAAGTTTGATGCAGGGCATGTTAAGTAAAAAGCTGTTTCTTATATATTTAGACCATTTGTTTTATATATTTTTTCTTTCTGATTATATCCTGTTTTTCTTTAAACTTTAACAGCTTCAAGCAATATAAAAAGAATACTATGAAAAGAATACTTGACTGTTTCTCCTTTATCTTATTAGTGAGGTGCCATGAAAGATGTAGGAGAAATACATATAAAATGTATTATGAATGATTTATAATCTAGAGAATTTTCTTTTTCTTAAAGTTCTCAGTATTTTAGATACTTCCTATAACATTGGTTTAATTCTCTTCCCAAATGCAATACATATTAAGAAGGTTGTATTGAGGTTTGGATGAGAAGTGAAACCAGTGTCAATTTAAGGGGTGACAGAATCTTATGTCTTCAGGGATTGGTTGACCTACGATGATGACAAGATTTCAAGGTGATTTAATATTGACATTTGGATAAAATGCATCTTCACATGCAATATTATTAATAACAAGTCAGAATTTCACTAGGTTGTAAATAAGAAAAGATTTTAATATGCTTCTCTGTGTGGAGCACAGTCTTTATAGATATAAATTTGAATAATCAGCAGAATTACAATCTGATAAGACCAAAAAAAGAAACCACAAAGAACTGTTAAAATGTTTTGGGGGTTTTTAATTTCCCTTATTGCTGTGTCCAGTTTTTGTAAATTGAATGAAATCATTACATAAAGAATGATAATTTAAAAATTTTTTTCATTAAAATTTTTATTTTTTACTTTGCCTTTGGAAAGATGTGATGATGCCAAATAGTCCACTAGGTGGTAGTGGTGATTTACTTGGGAATGGGGAGAGAATTACAGCTTGATTTACCAGTGAAACTTCCTTTTGTCCCATCTCCCAGTGATGTCATGTTGGAATCTCACATAGCATAAATGAAATGGATAATCTCATCAGACATCTGTGATGGCTCAAATTTGGCTGCCGCTTTGCCCAGGCACAGTGAAATTAGTATTGGAGTCACCAGTAGAGACTGTTCGCACAGTCTGTTTCCCAACAATTAATACAAAGCTGCTTTTGCACTACATTGCCAATAAATAAGAGTATATGTCTGGCAGCATTTTCCTCTTACACCATTAAGCCATGTCTTGCTTTTCTAGCCTGACATTATAGAGACCATCTGCTGCATTCTTCAAGGTTGAAATATAGGTTGTTTGGGTATTTCTTTTACTTAAAACAGTTTACTCAAACATTTAATAAATGATTGCAGCTTTGATTTTTTTAAAAAATATATTCATTTCTCACTTGCTGTTGTGCATGTAATAGTAGGAACCAGAAACAAAAGAAAAAAGGATATTCGGTGTAGAAGAGGTGATTAAAAAATGATTTCATTCAAAATAATATTCTCTTTCAGGGCCTAACATGACCCAGAAGTTAAAATAACAATATGCTAATGACCCATTCTCTGTACAAAACAGTTACATGTGAATACCCAATTTCCCAGTGGAAAAAGGACACAGCGCTAATTATTGATGCCAGCATAGCATTTTATTGGTTATTGTGAGCAAACAATCTGACAAATGAGCTGTATATTTATCCTATTAAAATTAAATTAGCACTGATGACGGTTTTATAGTGTAAGATAGTGTTGAACCATAGAGTTTACCATGTTGGATAATCCCATCATTAAATGCACAGCAAAGGAAAACTATGGCTATGTTTATTTTTATACTTTTTGGATTTGTTATATGCTGTATGTCTATGAAAACCATGAATAGATGTAGAAACATTACAATTCTTTCTCTTTCCTTAGAGTTTTCTTGGTACGGGATAGTCAGAGTAACCCTAAAACTTTCGTACTGTCAATGAGTCACGCACAAAAAATAAAGCATTTTCAAATTATACCAGTAAGTATTTTGTGATTTCACATTCTTATATTAGAGATGATCTTAATGCATAAGCTTCTGGAAACTTTAGTTTTCTTTAGTTCTTTTATTAAATATAATTTGGGAGTTTGTGCTTTGACTAGAGTTAAGTTTGGCAGAAATGGTTTTATGAGTCTGAATTAATATAAGAGATACAGGAATTGTAAAAATTAAATTTTCTTTTTCTCAGGAAATACGATTTAACAATATTTGTATAGACCTCATGCCACCTGTTGTTAAAAGGCCACTAAAGATTCTTTTTCCTGAATTCTACTAGTGATTCTTTAAAAGCCCTTTATTTTAAAGCCCTTTCTTCTTTCTTGTCGCAAGAATTTTTTTTTTTTGTTTTCATAGTTTTGTTTTTAATCATTGTGGATAGATACACAGGTGCTGCAGAACTGAATATCATTTAAACTATTCTAAGCAAATTTAAAATTTTTTTTGTAATTCTGCTTTTGGATCTCACAACTTGTTTGGGGATTTTTGTTGTTTCTGCTACGTGTGTGTGTGTGTGTGTGTGTGTGTGTGTGTGTGTGCGCGCGCGCGTGCATGTGATCTATCTATTGGAACTAGATAGTGTGAAATAGAGGTTCAGTCTACTTTTGGGAAAGTATTATATGAGATTGCTAAATTGCTAGCGTTTTCTTTTGAATAGGCTCTTTTTGGAATTACCCAAAGTCTGTATGAAGTATCTTCCCTACTTCACTGATTATGCAAATAATTTCCCTGGCAAGTATGAATTGCTTAATGCCAGAATATCTCACTGACAAAAAAAGAAAAAAGACAACTATCATTCCATTAACATAATGTTTGATTGCTTCAGAATCAATTTGCTGACATAAATTATGTGAATATTTATTTTTAATATACTAAGTTAGTCTGTTAGGGAGATAACATTTAGAAATGGAAATGTCTGTAAATGGGAGCATTAAAACCTTTCATTTACTTTTACAATGAATAGTGCAGATTTCTCACTGTATATTGACTCAAAATAGTCATACTGTTCTAATTACAAAACATTGTGAGAATTATAGGCAAAGTAGAGCCACATTGCTTAGCCTGGGATCAGATGCTGTTTCTTTTAAATGCAAAGTGGAATGACAATAGCGAAGTAGACATACCCTGCCATTCTTTTCGCTGTCCTTTAGTTTTAATAACTTGTCAATTTTGGTATGTAAAGACCCAGTATGCAATAGAATATGATCGTTCTGGATATTTTGCCCTTCCTACCAGTTCCTTATTTTTTCTCTTATAGGTGGAAGATGACGGTGAAATGTTCCACACCTTGGATGATGGCCACACAAGGTTCACGGATCTAATCCAGCTGGTGGAGTTTTATCAACTTAATAAGGGTGTTCTTCCTTGCAAATTGAAACATTATTGTGCTAAAATTGCACTTTAGCCACACTAGAAATGACTTGTTAAAGTGTTGAAGAAAAAAGACTCAAGGAAAGATAAAAGATCATAAATAACGGTGAAAGTATTGCCATGATGAAAAGAATCTGTTTCACCTCAAAGTTAGAAAAAATAGTTTGTGCATTGCAAATAAGCAAAGAATTGGATTGATATTACATTCATCATTTAAAATTCATTAGTTAAAATTAAATCTCAGAAAAAAATAATTTGGTGTGTTCTTGTGTGATTTTACATTACTATGTCATTTTCTTTGAATGTGCATATTTTAAACATCTTCCTGTCCTTATTATATGCCAGCATGAGAATTCTTAACTACAAAATATGGGGGGAAATTGGGGTTCAGAATGAATTATTTGAGGACTGAATTTAAATTACACTATGTTTTTGTAACCTAAGAATAATAAAAACTCAAGTAATCAGTTAAAGGAAGCTACCCACGACCTGTTAGTAAAACTAAAAACTATTTTGAATTATACATTTTTTGAGTTTATTATAACATTAAAATCAAATCATGGTTTAAAGGAGCAACTTAAAATTAATTTGAAATATTTTGGTTTTTTTCAGGATGACTTATTAAATTATTGATTATACTATAATATTTATACTGGTGTTGCATCTAGTAGTGACACATTTTTCATTGCATTTTTTTTTCATTTAATGATTTACTAGAATTATCTATAGTCACAGGTCTCTTAATGATGGTGGTGCATTCTGAGAAATGTGACGTAAGACAATTTCATCATGCAAACATCATAGTGTGCACTTACACAAACCTAGATGGTATAGCCTACTATACAGTGAGGCTATAGGATATAGCCTATTGCTCCTAGGCTACAAGCCTGTACAGTGTGTTACAATACTAATACTATAGGCAGTTGTAGCACAATGGGTAATGCAATTTGCTATGACATTAATGACAGCTACGATGCCAGTAGGTGATTGCAATTTTAGAGCTCAATTATAAATTTATGGGACCATCGTCATATATGTGTACTATTGTTGTTATGTGGTACATGACTGTTTTTAAGAAAATGATCAAACTATAGAGGAGATTTATATAATTTGCTTATGCTTTCTTGTGGCACATAATCTATGGCTGTGTTACATTATCAGCTTAGTATTTCATATTTGCCCCCATGTTGTAACTTTATGAAGGCTCCTTAGAGTCTTACTGTGCTACTAGATCGTTAACCCTATCAAAATGAGTAAAATCAAAGTTGCAAAATCTATTAAGATTCTAACAGGTAAATTCATGCTCTTTTTACCTACCTTGTTTTCAGTTCCTTACCTAGGCAACATTAATATGGAAGTAAATGATTTTGGAAACATAAGACACTAACCTCTCTTTTCACCTCTCTGAGATCATCTGGGAGGTTTCTGTTGGGAATCTGTGATTCTGTTTTTCCCACTTTTTATGGGAAAGGTATTTATCATAACTAAAAAAAAAGGCAAGAGAGACAAAATATTAAATAAACATTAAAACAATACAAAATATTACCCATATTCTCTAATTCACCCTTTTAACAACATTGTTGGAACGTTTTAAAACAATATTTTAAAACTACACACTTTACTTTTAAATAAAAGCTACACATTTTTGATGACAGCATCTAAAAATATAAAATGCTAATTAAATCAATTATTACTGAAAAAGAATTATTCATGGCATTTTAAAATGATTCAATTTATTTTTAGCTGATACAAACCTACTTTTTAAAACACTGAAACTTAGAACATAAATCTGATGTTATAAGATATCAATCTGGTGTCTAAGGAGGCTTGGAAGTTACATAAGATCTCTAAATGGAGAAGCAAGAAGTAAACACACATGGCCCTTTCAGTCCTTTAGAATAGCCTTGACTATTTCCGATTTATTTTTTATTTATAAAAATACTTTGTGTTTTAGCTTGAAATGCGTTTTCCCATTTTACGCCCAGTTCAAATTGACAGTATCAGAAAATACAATATTTTAAATACTAGATTCTTATAAATCAACTGGTTTATGCTTGACTTTGTTATTTCTGTCTCTAACTTCATTCATTATCTCAGGTTATTAATGTAGAGTCCAGATTTTGTATGTAATTGCTTCCTTTGATCTTAAACTATGAATCAAGAAAAATTATTGAAGAAAGGTTGACACTATCCTTTCTGATTCCTTCTGATAAAGGGTTTTGAATGTACATGTGTGTAAATCTAATATGAAATTAAATCTGAGACAGATACATTCAGAGTCAGTACAGCATTAAAATGGATTTCCAAGAAAAATGTGAATTACCTTTGAATTATTTTTTATTTTGATTTAGCCACGTTCCGCTCTCTTGTACCATTTTGGATAGAGATTAGGACAAATCAGCTGTTTTCTTTTTTCATGTGTTGGAATTAGCATGCTTCATTCTCCTAGAAAAAAGCACACCCAACAGACTGTCTGGTCATGTTTTTTTCTTAAATTTCCTTATGTGGAAAAATTAAGTAATTATTTTGAAACATTTAGGAAACCTAATCAAACAAGATAAAATTATTAGGAGTGTTTCAATTTGGAATAATTACTTATTTCACATGTATAATGGTATAAACCCTGACTGATTTGAGGATATTAGGTGGAGAGTTTTGTTTTAGCCTTGTTTTACGGTGGTCAACATCAATTAATCAGAGTTGTCATGTGGTCTCTGCTTTATGATTGTCAACAATGCCAACTCTACAAATGATAGTTGAATTATGGTAGTGATATCAGACTAGTCCCTGGGTTAAACTTCTCTGAAGAGGAAAGATTGTCACTAGTAAGGATTACAACTTGTTTCAACCTGCCTTCAATGTTTAGAAAGCTCTTCTCAAAAATTGCCAGGCATTTTTAAGCTTTTTTGTGCCTTGGATTTGTCTTGCAGCCTGATGAAATTTATGGATTCCATCACAGAATGTGTCTTTAAAAGCATAAAATAAATAGAATTTTAAAACAAACTAACTATAGAAATATAACTTATAATTGTGCATGTAGGTGGACCTCAGACGGGAAGCCTGCTGTGTCTCCTGGCTGTGTTGACTATTGCTCATAAAAGGCCTCCAGTGTTCTGTCTTGTGTTCTCTATGGAATACAGTGGGTGATTCTCAGTCACTTTACCTATACCAGTGGGGCACAGAGTAGTTTGCTTGAGATGCAGAGTTCTCATAACACTGAACTCTCAACCAAACCTTCATATTTGCCTCTTTTGGGATGTATAATCTCCTGCCAGTTCGGGCTCCCACAGTTACCTTCTGTGACATTTAGCTATGCTTGTAACCAGGCCACTGCTTGTAATGTTTCTAACTGCATATACCACAGGCCACAAATTATAGATGTGTACAAGAGAAAGGCCAAGCAGCCTTGGCTGAGCACATGATTATGCTCACCCAAAAATCCATTGCAGAGATCCTCCAACTTGAGAACGGTATCCGAGTGAATTTCTAACCATAAATATTTGTTTCTGCAGTTGGGTTATCAGGTGACTGACTCGTCCTTTTTTGTGCCACTTCCCCTTGTAATTATATTAAAAAGTTGTCATTACCCGATCTGACTCCACATAAGACAAAACGTTAGAAACGAGAGTTAAAATTATAGCTCTGAAGTAGGCTTTGTGGATATGAATTCAGCCCATTATGTAGCAACAATGTAGCCCCTGATCAAATCAGTTTTTTCATTTCTATAGAGGAGGTCACCATCGCCATCATCATCCACCTCTTAAGGTGCGGTGATTAAATAAAATCGTGCCTGTAAAGTAGCACGTGGTTTAGTATCTTGATGTTTGTGTGTGGGTGTGGGTGCGGGTGTGCGCATGTTTAATTACATCAGTGATTGTGCATTTAAGAACTCCACCTCCCCAGGACATTGTCCTTTTCAGTGTCGAGTGCCTTTGCTCTACCACCGCTTATGTACCTTTCCTGCCAAGAATAATACAGTGTGCATTATACATTGTGCCTCTGCCCTGCTTTCAGTCCTTTCTAGAAAACTGCTTTTATGGAAGTGGCCATGGTCACAGTACACTGAGGGGGGAGGGGTAGAAGGGTATGCCCAGCCCATCTCTAGGGATTATGTGGACAACTGTCCTCATCTGTACCAGGTCCTCCAGACCCTCTGGCTTTCTTCTTGCTGATTAAAAATATGAAGTGAGATTTGGGGTTCTCACACTTTCCATCTGCCTCCCTCAAATCACAGTGATTACTAGGAAATACATGTATGTTACATGCTGTTGAGTTGGTTCCAACTCCTGGCAACTATGAATGATGATGTCTTCAATGTTCCGCCCTTAGTGTCCCTGCTCAGCTCCTGTAGACTCATGCCTATGGCTTCTTTTATGGAGTCAGTCATCCCATATGTGTCCTTCTTTTCCTGCTGACTTCTATTTTCCCTAGCATTTCCTTTGCCAAAGAACCTTGCCTTTTCATGATGTGCACAAAGTATAGAAGACAAAACTTGCTTTAGAAGTGCCTACCTGTACAACACAGGAAATGGGCTAATACATGGCCAAGTGGAAAAAATTGAAGCTATTACTAAGGGGTCGATGCATCTCTGAGAAATTAATGAACTTTCACAGAATGAATGTGTCCCTGGTCATATTTTCAGAGTGGATTCTTCTCCCCTCAAAAGCCCATGTAATGTTAGTGATCTGATTAGGAGCTAAAAATGATGTTCTTACCTTGTGTGTTTTTTTAAGTTCACTTCAACATGTATTGAGTGTCTATTATTTGAAAGGCACTTTTAGAGATGCAAAATTGAATACTAGTATAGATGTACAAGTACCTGTCCTAGAAGCTAGGCTGGGTAAGTGTTATCTATAAATATAATGGAAGAGACATATTGGTAACATTTGCTGAAAGATGGAAGGAATGATGGTGGGTTCTGGAAGGCCTGTAGGTGTTACATTTATAAAACCTTGGAGAAAGAATTGTACGGTGTCATCAAAGGAGCAATGGCAATGCCAGGCAGCATAGAAAGGGCATAGATTGAATTCAAGAGCTTTTCAGCAAATGATAGCATCATTGTAACTGAAGTGTACAGGGTATTGTGACAGAGAGGAAAATCACAGTAAATAACACTAGAAAGGCAAGCTCCTGCTGCATTAGGGAGAACAGCAGCATTTAGCAAAGTGGTTTACGTTTTAGTTAAGGAAAGCCATAGGTTCCTGAATGTGTCACCCCATTAAAGTTTTACTTGGTTGAAATCAGGAACAGGCTGTATTCCTCTTTTTTATCTCTGCCCTGAATATTGGAAATTCTCAGAAATGTCTATGAAATGAATTAATGACATTAGAGAACAGAAGTACCCTGATGATGTCTGAATTAAAAGGGCAACTGTGTGACTAAGGATGAGGAAGGGAACCAAAGAAAGATGACTCATTAGAAGCCATTGCAATAATCTTGGTAATAATCAGGAGAGCCAGCTCTAGAGCCATGAGCATGAAAAAAAAAAAAAAAAGGTTTTGTGAAGGGGGAATCATCAGTGATTGGATGAGAGGGATGAGGGAGAAGCAAAGGAGAGAGTCAAAAATGATTATTAGTAGGTTAAGGACCAGAGAAACTAAGAAGATGGTGATAATTATGAGAGTGAAAAAGTTATCATTTTAACAGATGTTATCAGAATTCTTAGAGAAATAATTGGCTATATTTAGAACCTCTTTATACAGGAAGGTCAGACCTGAAGTCTTTTTGCTGAAAGAAATAAGTACAGAGGACTTCATTTTACATAGAAAGTTAAGAATTTGGGCATGGAAGTGGAGAGAGGAGGCAGTGAGTGAACTAAGAGGCTTGAGATGGTGGGAGGCTGAAGCTGAGGAAAAGGATGAACATTGGGAAAGTCCAGAGACCAGGTTGCAAGAAGCCCCTTACAGACATGGATATAGAGTACATATATTTTTTTTAAGGGTGTTTGTGGTTCTACAATTTAACAATTTTTTACCTTCCTAAACCTGAAAAAGTCGTCTTTTTTTTTTTTTCTATTAAGTATAAATTCCTAGCAAGGAAGGACTGTATTGTTTATGGTGGTAGCCTCAGAACTTAGCTAAGTGTCTATGGCTGATACAAAGTACTCAATACAGCTCTTTTGAATGAGTCAATTCAGTGATGAGAAGGAATAGAATATGAGATCAGTTCTGGAACTGCTAAAGCTGGAGTTTCTGTGAAACATCCATGAAGAAATGATTCTAGGCCTTTAGAAATATAAATCGATCTGTCACTCTGTTTCCATCTGTTTGTCTGTCTGCCTCTCATCTATCATCTGTCATCATCATCTATTATCTCTTGGATTTCAGACACTGTAAGATAAAAATCAGAATTTGTATATATACCCAGTGGTTGTTCACTTAAGCATGATAATCATTTTGATTTCCCTCCATTCTTATTTTATTTTACTTCATTGAAAATTTATACTCATAAAAATTGCTTTCACACTGAATTTGATTGAAAACATACAAGAATTCCCATCATATTTTTCTGGCCAATGGCATAGTATCTCTCCCATTCTGCTTTAAAAATTGCTGAGTTTCAATGCTTTAAAAATTCCTGAGTCTCAATACTCACCAAACCTGTAAATTTAATACAACCCTCATCAAGATCCTATTGGATTTTTTTTCCTTGATGTAATGATAACTTTGTCCAGAAGAATAAACATACAAGAATAGCCAAGAGCACTTAGGAAATGGTGGGATGTTACTACCACAGATATTAAGATGTATCATAAAGTAAGAAAGATTGAAATAACTTTAAAATTATTTTGTTGTTGTTGAGAATGTATCAGAGAAGAAAAAACTATTTCTTCTCCTCTAGTTACTTCAAGAAGCAGAGGCCAGCACTGTGACTGTAAACATCTGAGTTACCCTTACACATTTGTATTCTACCCACTTGAAAAGCGGTGGTAAAACCTTGTATTTTAGGACTTTTGAAAGGTGGTAAGAGCTAGATTATCCAAAAAGGAGAAAAGGGATTTTAATTTTGCAAGAAGTGGAAATGGCCAAACCAAAGGAGAGCAAAATATGGTTTAGCTGAAATCGAGAAGCAGGGTATTGTTTTGGGTTCCTTGAGAAGCAGAAATCTATATTTCTCTTATCCACAGCCCTGTGGATGATTGGAAGATGCTTGGGAGCTAGACTCTAAGTATTCGAGAATAGAGACATTGGCTTCTGTGGCAGGACCTGTAGTCAAAAGTAGACTGCCCAGAACACCAAGGTAACCTAATGGCAGAAGATGCATAACAGCAACATTCTTTTTTAGTAAAAGAACCAAATGGTGATGATTACCAAGGAGAAAGATCAAGTCACAGCTTTTGTTGCCTGGGACCATGCCTTGGATTTCTATAAAGATAAGATGTGTTGCACTCAGGTGTCATTGAGAAAATTAATATTTCTTTAAAATGGAAAAAAAAAAGAAAACAGTAAAAGTTAAGAATATGCTCGGAATTAGAAACTAATAAGAGAACCAATGATTTTTTTAGGTTTGATGGGACAACTAAGATTTCATATCTTACTACTTTACTCTTTGTGCCAGTCTAAATTTCAGATAGTTCGAAAAGTTAAACATAAAATGTGAAGCCGTAAAAAAATGAAAAATTTAAGGGGGAATTTTTCTGTAAAATTGTGGTTGTATTTAATCATGATATTAAAGTCAGAAATAAAAGAAGCATTGAAATGTCCAAAATTAGAATCAATACAAAAAAAAAAGAATATCACTATAATTAAACTTAATACAAGAAAAATTGGATAAAATATTTTTAACATTAATAAGAATAAGGTTAATATTCCTATTGTGCAAAATGTGTTTCTAAATCAATCAGCAAGATATGCATTGCAATAGAAAAAGGCAAAGAAATAAACTGGGAATTAAAAAAATAGCGAATAAAACACAAAAAGATGTTTATTCACAGTAGTCAAGACATGGAAAGAACCAAACTGTCCTTCAATAGATGATTGGATAAATAAGATGTGGTACATATATGAAATGGAATATTACTCAGCCATAACAAAAGATGAAATGCTTCCATTTGCAACAACATGGATGAATCTTGAAATAAACATGCTAAGCTAAATAAGTTAAACAAAAAGTTGAGAACCATCTGATTTCACTCAACTGTGAAATATAATACTGAAAGCAACAAACAAGACAAACAAAAACTCATAGACACAGACAACAGTTTAGTGGTTAGTAGAGGGAAGATAAAGGGGGTCAAATATATAAGGATGAAAGGAAATTTAACTTTGGCTGGTGAACACATAATGCAGTATACATATGATGTATTATTGAATTGAAAACTTGAAATCTATATAATTTTATTAACCAATGTTACCTCAATAAATTTAATAATAAAAAATGATCTTTAGTCTCATTAGCATTTGGCAATTAGAATTTTAATTATTTATTTAGCTAATAGGTACCAAGTATTGTCAAAAACGTGGAGAGAAATTAAAATTTTCCACTATGTTATCGGTGGGAATTTCAAGTGCTAAATATTTTTGGTAAAACAATTGGGCAATACATTGTTTTGCAATTTTTAAAAATTGAAATATCAGCATATAACATTGTATTAGTTTTAGGCGTACAATATAATGATATGATATTTGTATATATTGTGAAAGTAGAGAATTTTCATTAGAGATCTGTTTTTACCTTCTGAGACTAGGCTAACTTCCAGCTTTTATCCCGAAGGACTAGTAGAGATTACAAAGTGGCTTTAGCATCAAACTCTCAAGTTCCCTTCCAGTAACATTATCCCAGACACATGTGAATCCTACACAGGTCCTCAGGAGCCTGAAGGTGGTTTGAACACATTTTCTGAAAGGACATTACTTTTTTGTTGCTCTACATTGTAGCATTGTGACATTTTACAGTAAAATAAATAACTTACTTGGAATTGTAATTTATCTGCTTAATTTTCAGTCCCTCTAAAAAATGGAAAACAATTATTTTCCCTTCTCTATGTTCTAGATGTTGTCTCTTCTGCTCTTACCATTTTAGAACCTCATCTTTATAATACCTTTTCTTTTTCATTGAAAATACCTTAGCCTTTGTGTTTTCTTGCCCTTATGTCTCTTGTCTTCTTGATTCTTCTCAAAATTGTCCTTTACTCCAAGTCACAATTACTAACTTATAGTTAGTAAATCATAGCTTCCTAGTAAATACCCAAGCTCTTTGTGCAGTAACTCAGTTCTTAAAATCATTCAAAAAGGTTCTTGTTGATTAAAGTCTTAGTTTTGAAATTTAAAGGGATGATAATAATAGTAATGATGATGATGAATGGTTAAATTTTTTCAAGACTGCACCAATCAACCCTCCCTGCACAATGATAATTTCCCCAGAACCTGTAGGCATGTTTACCTAAACTTAATTAAGTAAATAGCGCATCTTTATTGCAGTAAAATCAGACAAAAGTAGCAAAAAAAAAAAAATACTTCTAATTTTGCCACCCACATTCAATACAATACTACTAACCTTAATATGTATAGTGAGTACAAATCATGTATTGCCTTTGAGTGTTATCCTCCTCACAGTTAATCTCATTTTTTTTTCTGGATGTCTGATTTTTATTTATAAACAATCATAAATTATTTCTGTTCTTATATGCACTGCCTGGAAGATTTGAAAAAAATTTTTTTGTTTTTTTTTAAAAATAATTTTTGAATGATTTGATGATCAAATTTTAGGAAGTGACAATTTTAAAGAATTGGTCCCTGATAAAGTTGAACTCTATGTTGCCCCCAATATGTTGTCCAAAATTACATTCTGCATTCTGTATGGAATTTCATGTTTAGAGAATTAAGGATAAGATATCCTCTCTGTGCAGTGTTCTACAAAGTACACTAGAAACTTCTCTCAAAGATTCTGATGTAGCTCTGCAATGAAGCCCAGAAATCTATATCTATAATAAACAATCCAGATGATTCTGCTGCTTACCAAACTTTGATAACCACTATCTAATGCACTTGCCCATTCTTGCCCAGTGTTAGTCTTTGCCAAATGCTTCACTATTTTCAAAATCGTAGCAGCAAGGATTCCCACTAGTATAAAATGGCAGTATTGATTTTCACTGATCAGATGTTTTTTTCTTCCACTGTGTTTTAGTTTGTTTTCTTTGAACTCACAGTGGTGAGGAACTTCATCAGGGTCACTCTAACTCAGAATAGAAGAATGATTCAAGCTTTTAAAAGTTAGATTTGTGATGCACTAAATGTAATAGATTTATAGGTTAAGCCAACCAGTGTTACTATTAAAGAAAGATATAAATGTGTAAAACCCAGAGATTTTGTTTTACATGTCTTACACTAAAAACCTGAAGACTCTGAACCATGCTAAGGGACAGCCAGTGGATGTCACCAGTGCGCCATGGATTTGCAGAACGAAGCAACTGTTTTTGCTATTACCTCTCAGAAATAACTGTGGCTGGTGGTCTTATACCTTCAAAACATCCAACATATTTTTCCTCTCTTATAAATTATTGACTGATTCTGTACCAATTAGTTATACCAGTTGGTACGTTTGTTATCAAGTTAAGCTTCAAGACAAGAACCTGGACTGAAATGATTAAAAATTTAGAGGCAGTTGATTAAATATGCAGATAGTCTGAGAAGCTACTTCTTGAAACTATTATATTACCTTTTAATACTAATGATTTGTATAATTAATAAAAAACAAGCTTGAAAGCATTAAAGAAAGAAATGAGACACTAAAGGCAATTGGGTTAAATGCCAAGAAGTAAGAATATAATTTGATCAGGGTACATTTACCCTGTAAGTTAGTTCTAGCTGTTTTAATAATGTGGTTTCCTTTTTAGCAAAGACAATGAATTGAATTCTTCAATTGTTTTGGAAATTATGTGTTGGATCAGTGAGTGGTCTGAGGGCTAATTAAGTACATTTTGAGAATTGTATACTTTTTCTTCCAATTAAAAATCTTAATTACTCCAGTGAATTTTCTGATTTGAAGGTTTGTTTTGAAGTATAAGCAGTGAAGCATAGATGTCCAGATCAAATTGGGAACTGCTGTTGAGATCCCTTGGCTTACAATAAAGCAATTTTTAGTTAATTATAAAATTATGAAATTGCCCTAGCAACTCTGACCCCCAAATTCATGTTGTTAAAATGCGTTTTTCTCCAGATCATGGATTCTTTGTACGAGCACAAATTTAGAGTCAGTCCAGGTCTTTTTATTGTGTGATAGAAGAAAAAAACATTTAAACTCTTTATACTTCTGTTTTCTTAGCTGCATTATAGGGCAAATCAAACAATACCAGAAATAACTATTATTTTGGGGCCCTGGTAAGTGCCAGGTATTATCATAGGGTCTTTGCATGGTTTACCTCATTTAATCATTGACAAAAATCCCAGAAAGGATGTTGTGAGATTCGGATATCACAAAACAGAAAACAAAAATAAAACACTGGAGCTTGCCTTTAAATCCTGGAGTATCTGACTGAAATGTCTAAGATCCTTTTCACAAGGGCTCTTTTCAGTAGATAATACTGTTGCCATGTTTTCTAAAGCCCAGGTATTGCCCTGAATATGATTCATGGGTAGTATGCTGACTGGCAATGTGAGCACCATTGATGCCAAAGTACAATGTTCCTGGATAGAAAATATTTGCCGAGTCTCTTCAGATGCCCTTTGAAGAAGGCTCTGTCTGTGCCCACCTACAGGATTGAATCCAAGTTACTTACACTTCGGACACTGTGGAGTCAAAGCCGTGTAGAACATTAATGTTTATTGTTTAAGTTTGGCACATTGTCGTAGAAGAAAGAATGCAAAAAAAAAAAAAAAGAGAGATTTTTGACCATAATTTGGAGGAGGAGAACAACATGATGAATATAAACAATGGCCTCAAGGCCATTTCAAGATTCTTGATTTAACTCTAGGGTTGACCAATTCTTCTCATGTTAGGCCCTGAACACCACCTGTTTGAACTGGTTATCAATCCTACCTCTGTTGGAGACATTTTTCTGAAGATTGCTTTTGTAACTCCAGTTTTTCTCTGGGGCTATCATTAACATTATCCCGAACTCAGCATGACATAATTATATCTGTGGGTAAACACTGTGGGCAAATAAAACAGCAATCATAAAAATGATTTAAAATAGGTTAAATGATTAAGAAACAAAGGTTCTGGATTTGAGCAGGTATGTATGTATGTATGTATGTATGTATGTATGTATGTATGTTTGTATGTATAAGTAGATTGGTGGTATGATTTGTTTTCTATTCATATTTGAGGGTTTGTAGGGAGGTTTTTTTGCCCGGGATTTTGATAAAACTACTTTATTTTGCAGTTGCTTATGTGGGTTCCTCTTTAACTGCTGTTTAGTAGTAATATATCTATCTATATCTATACCTCTATCTATCATCTATCTATCTATCTATCTATCTATCTATCTATCTATCTATCATCTATCATCTATCTATCTATCAACTATCTATCTATCATCTATCTATCTATCGCATATCTAATCTATCTCATTTATTTTTTCAAACCAGACTATAAGGACTTTTTGTTTCTGGTCATTTCAGTTGGAAGGACCTATGGGAAGCAGTATATACCTGGGAGGCAGGAGATAGGAAATGAAAAAAAAATGTGTTTCTGATACAGAAAGACAAGATTCAAGTCCACTTAACATCTCTGTGACTTGGTGAAAAATAACTTCTCTGTACTTCACTTTCCTTTTACAAAAGGAATTATCATAAGAATTGAGATAATATATGTAAAACATGAGGACTCAGGCCTGGTAATAAAAGACCTCAATAAATAATACTATTTTAAAAATATTTTTCTTTCTCCTTTCTCTATGTCAACATTATCATTCATTAAATTTTGATTAAAAGGATAAATGACTACTACTGTATGAATAACTTTTAAACGTATTATTACTCCTATGCTTATAATCTTCTAATGCCTTACCTTTCAAATTGTTTTGAATGTGAGACTGTTGTCTTCAAAATCTCTCTGGGTTCTACTTCTGCTGATCACTACCTTTATTTTTGGTAAACTTCCATGGTCTTCTTTTCATATCTAATTCCCCAAAAGTAGACTTTTTTCCTCGCCCAAAGCTTCCTTCACTTATTCACAATCTTGCAATACTTCAAAGTAGAACTTGAAATATACCTTTTAGATGAAAACTTCCAAGATAAAAATACATACAGTTCTCTCAAAGTTTTACATTTCTGAAGATATCTTGAAGTGTACTTTATAAAATTAGCATGTTTTTGAAACAGTCTACATGGCCCTCATGAGTAGGCAAGGCATTTCATGTATTACTTTCTATCCTCTTGATGCTACTTACTAAGGTACGAACTCAAATATTTGCAGCTTTGAATAATAGATACATTTCCAACTAAACCTTATCAGAAAGAAAGAATATAAAATAATCCTTCTTCAGGATTTTAGGAAAAAAAATTATCCACCTTTATTGGTACCTTTTTTCTTTTTTCTTTTTGAGGAATATAAAAATAATTTTAAACCAAATTTTCAAAGTTGGTTTTTGGCCATAACTGTTTTATCTATCTCCAACTCGTCTATTTAATATCTGTTGATCATCTCCTATGTCTTCGATACTGTTCTAGGTGCTAAGGAAAGGAAATACAAAAATGACAAAGTCCCTGTCCTCAAATATTCATGAAAAGTGAGGAAGATGAAACTAGTTACAGATAAATATAAAATCATGGTTGGTGTAGTAATAGAATTCAGAGGTATAACAGGAGCACCCCAGATGGGCAAATTTAACTGGCTTTTGACTGCCATTCTTTTTAAAATAAGATATTTATTTTACAACTTACCCATGAAGATCTTAATGTAGTGGACCCACACCCTTTCTCTTATCAGCGCACTTTCCTATAAAATTGACTTCAGAAAATTTTAACACTTTTATATTCCATGTTGGACATTACATATGTGTGTGTATACATATATATTCCATTCACATTCTTTTTCTATCCAATGCATGAAATTACTGTCCAGATTTCTTATGGTAATATTGATAATATAGTATCTACCTATGGTATTCTCTTAGTGGTCACATATCTATCTATATCTATACCTACCTCTATCTATCTATCTATCTATCTATCTATCTATCTATCTATCTATCTATCTATCGTCATCACCTATTTATCTATCACCTATCTATATATCATCTATAGCTATCATTTATCTATCAGAATTATCTAGAATTTGGATAAAATCTATTCTGACTGTGAATATCTGTAAAGATAATAGCATGTTATATTTCTACATCGGTTGATACTCTTCAAGACATTTTTATTGGGATCTGAGCCATGGCAGTCATGTTTTTCAGGAAAGATGTACCATGTTTAGAACAGAGTACAATGGACAGAATATTTGGCAAATGCCACATGTGGCAATTTTTTCCACACAAAGGCAATCCGAAATGTTTAAGTAATTCTTGTCATGTCAGCGTGTGCAAATGTTCTTCAGGTATGGTTGGTTGATTTTATAAATGAGTTTTTCCACTTTCCATAGTTACGTCAACAGACATTTCATTAAATTATATTTAAAGATTTGACAAGACAGGTCCTCTGGAAAGCACATTAGCTTATATTTCACCATCTCGTCACACTGCAATTGGTCTATGTGTGGTAGAGGCTGAAAGGGTGGGCTTAATCAGCATGAACATTTGCAGAAAGTAATGAAATTTAATAATAAATAATTCCAAGAGGCCTCGTTAAGCTGGAACATTATTATCAAACTGAATATACATGTTGACAGCTATGCCAATAAATTTGAGAGCTGTGAACATTTAGCACATAAAATAATGAAGGTCCTTTAAAAGGCTCTGCTGCTCTTGTTCTAGGAAAAGAATAAGTCCATGACTTTGTTTTCTTTTTTTGTCAAAAAGGAGAAAATGAGACATAAAAATACTTCTAGGATTGCTGTAAGGGACATACCTGCAAAGGAATGCAATAGGAACTGTAAGAAAAAAAATTCTAAGGAAGTTTATCATGTTATCCCTGCTATCAAAATTAAGACTACAGATCTAGAAGACCACAGCAATTTCCTCAAGGATTTACATCTTATCAAATTTAAATAGTATTTTTGGATTTCAGTTATGAGTAGGAATATAAAAAGATTATTTAATCCCTAGATCTCAATTCTGAATGTAGAATTTAACACAAACTCATTATAGCTGCTGCACTGAGCTTAATAAAATTATGAGCCAATAATTAAATATTATGCTTGAGGACAGATTATGCTATTTTTGCTATAACATGTAACAACTACCAGTAGTTTTTACAAAAGCTAAAAAAGCAGATGAGCTCTATTAAATTTGTTTAGAATCTCTTGTTATAGAACATGGTTACCTTTAGGCATTCAATTGCTTTGGACTTAAAAATACCTGGTATGCAGCTTCACATAGAGAACTGCCAGCATAGATGATTACAATTTAGCCATAGCCAAAAGAGAATCAAATATATTATGGAAGCAATAGTTTAATAAATGAATTTGATGGACTCATCCTAATGAGATCAATTTTAGGCAAAATTGCATAAACCCTAGCATCACAGAAGATAAACAATATAATAAGTTTTTTAAAAATCTGCACGAAGTGTTTTTGAGACTACAACAAATTTTCATTTTTTTTTTCTACTGGATCCAGTAAACAGAAGTGAAAGAATGAGAATGGATGATTATTTGATTTTTGTGTTTTTCTATAAACATATTAAACTATGGAAGATTTAGCGCCTACATGCCAATTGTAATCATCAGCAAAATAAAAGATATATCTGGCATGAATGGTCTGGAACAATAAACAAACAAAGGTCCTGAAAATGCCTGTCCTGTGTTTCCGATTTGAGACATGTTGTAACTATTATAATGAAGTTCTACACTAAAAGCATTGGACTAAAACTATTTTTTCCCTCAATTTATGTGTGTCGATTAAATATTTGAATCTACTAAGGGATACTTTTAGGCAGGAATTTGGAAACATGTTCCTTCTACAATCTCAACCCTCTTTTCAACCTTGCATTGACTGTACTTTCCACATGTCCTCTCTACCTACCCAGTTCCAACCCAGCTTATAAATTGATAGACATTATGAGCAGTCACCAAAGTCCAATTTTCTCCCTTCCCCGGCACAGAGAAGAACAAGTTTTGGCATGAGTGGACCCTGTAACTTGTTCTGGCCAAAAGACTGTGTTGCAATGAAAAGCTTGTGCGCTTTGCCCACTTGCTCTTGACCCACCAATTGTACTGAGAAGGTTACAACTTCCAGAAAGGATAGTTACAAAAGAGTGAAGCTCTATAACCTGGATTCCTGGGTGAAAAAGAGCCCTCCACCAATCAACTTTGCACATACATGAGTAAGAAGGAAACACTTTGTGTTAAACCAATTAGAGTTTGGGGTTATTTTGGACTTGTTCTCTGCTAAGCCAAACCCAGCCCAATTTAATTATTAAATGCTCTGACACAAAGTATTTCCTATTCTTATTCTTTTTTCCAAAACATTTTTCATCTTAACTGGCCATCCCACTAAGTAGGAAAGGTGTTAAAAATTCTGTGTACATGAAATATTAATAGCTACAGCTACCTCTTGAAGACAATGAGAGGACAAAGACAAGAGTGATCAGAAGTAACTATTATTACCTAAGGAAATAATTGTTGATAGACTATCAGAGCTCTATGGCTGACCGGAAGGGGAAGATAATTCTGAGTGAGAGCCCTTCTTTTTCTACCTGGGATTCTAATAAAAATGTTAGTGCTTCCTTGACACCTGAATCTTCTACACTAGTTTACATTTGTATAAATTCAAGAGTCAGTTGCTTCTTAAATGGTAGAAATTTTAAGTTGTTTAAAGCAAAAATTATTCAAGTATTAGTAAGAAAAACAATCATAACTCGAGTTCAGGAAAGTAAAGATTGCGAGAAATAAGACATGACGTGAACTCATTGAGTGTGTAAGAAGAAATATGACATACGCCCCACTGCTTTATTTTCCATGAAAAACAACACACTACTCCCCAAAATTAATAAATAACATTTTTTTCATATTTACTGCATACTATTTTCTAAAGAAATGAAACATATAATCTCCTGCTTTATCCTCAAAATCGATTACATCCACAAATTTTGTGTGTATTTTATATAATTTTAGTACATATGTAACTACCTATAAACAAGATGTTATTTTCTGTATATGTGTTTGAAAAAAAGGCATAGTGCTATCTTCCTGTATATAGTGTTCTATAACTTGATTAAAAAATAACTAAACATTACATTTTGAGATCCATTTATGTTGATTGATGGACCTGTCATTCTATCTATCCCTCCATGTGACTATGTGTGTATATTTCATTTTTGCTCTTTTTTAAGATAATACCAAAATGATTCCATTGCTTTGTTTTTAGATTGTTTCGAGTTACAAAATAATGTTACAAAAATATTCCAAATTGTGTCTCTTTATGAGAGTTTTATTTATGCTGTTTATGTTGTTGTTGTTGTTAGAGAATATACTCAGGAATTGAATTGCTAGATCTTAGGTTTTGTACATCATCTATATTACAAGTTACTGTCAAATGCTTCCTTAATTTATTCTAATAATTTATGCCCCTATTAGCAATTAATGCAAGTTACCTAAATTCATACCAACACTTAGTGTTACAGGCTTAATTTTTTTTTTACTAGTTTGATCAGCATGACATAGTATTTTAATAATATTAATGTGTATGAATATCTTTCCGCAGGATCATGTTAATTGGCAACTCAAGTTTTCTTTACTAGTATTTGTTCATATCCTTAGTCTATTTTACTATATGGTTATGTTTTTATTATATATAAGATTTTAAAATTTTTTCTTGATTTTAATTTCTTGTAATATGTGTTTTAAATACCTTTTGGTGTATGGCTTGTACTTATGCTTCATTTATGGTATTTTTATGGCACAGAGATTTTAATTTTGATCTGGCCAAATTAATTAATCTATTCCTTTATAACTTCTAATCATTTGACACGCTAAGGTCACAAATATTTTCTATGTTTGTTTTATATATGTAAGTTTTAATCTCTTTATAATTTTTATCTGTATAGATTGTTTGGTTAAGAATCTGGCTTTATTTTTGTTATTATTGTTTTACATGTAAAGTTAATGACCAAATGCCATTTTTGGAATTGTTTGTTCTTTAATAATGTGTTTTCGATGTCTGTGTTACCATTTAACAAGTTCAGCTATATGCACATTTATATTCTACTCTATAACCACATTGTATTAATTATGACAGCTTCATATAAAAATCCTTATTTCCAGTTGAACAAGGCTTCTTTGTTCCCTGTTCTTTTTTTCAAATATGTTTGGCAATTTTTAGAACTTTATTCTCCTACAAAAATTTAAAAATAATTTTTTCACATGGACTATAGACTAGTGGTTACTAGAGAGTGAGGGGTGGGGGAGAATGGGGGGTAGATGGGATAAAGGGAGTCAAATATAGGGGGATAGGGAGAGGGTGAAGTGGGTAAAGGCAATCAAATATATGGTAGCTGAAGGAAACTGGACTTTAGGTGGTAAACACACAATAGAGTATATAGATGTAAAATTATAATGTACACCTGAAAGTTATATAAATATATTAACCAATGTTATCCCAATAAGCAATAAATAAATAAATAAATAAATAAATAAATAAATAAATAAAAGGGCAAAAAAGAAAAAATCATTTTGTTGATTTGTATGAAAAATCCTATTGTGCTTTTCATTGGATTTGCATTCAATCTATAGATGCCTATAGCATTGTGGTACATGCTTCAGTCTTTAATGCTAAGCCACAAATTACATGTATGCATCACTTCCAAATCTAATGTGACTCTCAAGAGATGTGAACCTGTGTTAGAGGTACTTTAGAAAGAAGAGCAGGTGGTGTTTAAAACGGAAAAGAATTTGGAGAGGATTCAATTTTAAAAACAGAAATAGGGAATGAGCAAAAAAAAGGTCACCATGGCAGGGAACGAAATGACATCTATCAGGGAATGTGGATGGTGCAGAGGGGGACTTCGAGGAAATCAAACAATAATGCTAGTTGCCTTGTTTGACTCTTCAAAGTCCTGAAATTGAGAACTCTTCCTGTATGTTTCAAAGTGGTAACCATTTCCCGCAAATAACAAATAAATCAGTTTCAAAAAACCACTGCCAAGTTCAAGCTCCAGTACCTGCTAGTTTAAATGGTCTGTGCCAATACATTCTTATACACCCCACTTCCCTCTGCCAACTTCACTGCTGATTGGATACTGATGAATGGCATTGCTCTGTTCCACTGCAGCACTTCATAAATAACACAATGCTCTGGTATACAGCGCAATGCCAATTTCTACTCTTGCAGTGATTGGAGTGGCTGGAAACAAATGATTTCCCTAATAAGGCTTATGGATGAATATTGGATTTTGGATCCATCCCCAATAAACCTGTCAACAAGGTATTAAAACACAATGAATATGTTTTTATGAATGTGAACATTTTAGGCACAAAGCAAATTGACTGTTTAAATGTACCTGTTCTACGATAAGTGCAAAAAAATAAATAAATAAAGTAAATTGACACCAGGGGAAATGTCAAGCACACTGCACATATTTATAAGATAAACATTACTGTTTGGCATCAATCAGGGTTAGTGTTTATGTCCTCAGTGTTTCTCTTTATTCTTATTTCTGAAACATACACATTTTTTATAGATTTAAAAAAATATATGCCATGAAAAGATTGACAATATTTGAGTGAGAAAAGTTTAACTATCAAAAAATTTGGCCAAAATACAAGTTACCAAAATTTTAAGATTTTCTATTTATAGGGGTATGGGTGGGCATGACTAAATTCGATGACATTAAATGTAAATCAGAAATTTACAACAGCTGACTAAAGATTCTGTAATAACAATGATTAAAAAGACTCAAGAATAAATTTCACAAGAACTTTACCACGGGTTTTGTAAGAATTAAAGACTTTGGTAATTATTAGAACTGCAAGGAATTACATTATTATTTCATCAAATTCTTCCATTTTACTGAGAAAACAACAATTACAAGTTTTTCTCTATTTTGAACAGTACACACAAGATCATTTTAACATTGTGCATGCCTCACTCTCCTGTCATATAGCTATGAAATCCAAACTTAACCTATATATAGAATGCCTCAAAATGCTGTGACTCTCACACTCTCTTGCTTACGGGCTTTTGCAAATGTTTCTACAGTTTAGAATGCCATTTTCTCCACCACCTAATTGATGCTGATAATCTCCTATATTTTTTTTGACAAAAATAAGAATTAGTAAAACTTATTACATGCTTACTACATGCCAAACACTGTTCAAAGCATGTGACACCACTTTACTCATTAAACCTTCATATTCCCAATGAGAAAATGAGAATATTCTCATTCCCATTTAACAGATGGGAAAAACGAGACATTGAAATCTTAAATAACTTGAACAAGAACACAAAGTCAGATTATCTGATTAAAATTCAGGAAATATATCTTTAGTGCAGGGTATAATAATCTCTATGTTACAGTATCACCGCAGACTCTTCTACATTACTTGTCTTAAAACTCTCCTACCTAGGAAATCTCTTTTCTGAGTCCTGCAGGACCACTATATAAAGCCCCTTCGAAGGTGAATATTAGTAGGTTTCAGTTTGGCCCTTCTACTGTGAGCTTTTCAAAAGCAATAGGCAACATTACATAGAATTAAGAGTGTATATAGAGTTAAGTGTTTGGACCTGGTATTGGGCAGAACTGGATTTGAATCCAGGTCTGTCACTTACTCATAATGTGATTTCGACAAATTACTTAACCTATTGGAGCTCAACTTGTCTCATCTGTAAAATTGGGATAGTAATAGTTGCTTCATCATAATGCTATATTAGATCAAGTGTGTTAGGCACATAGTTGCTCAATATAGACTAACTATTATAATAACTATTACCTGTATCTTCTAAGTTTATTACTGTCATAGTGGTAGATGTACCTTTGTTGCATAAAGAAGGCTACGAGGAGCACAGATGAACCAGATTGTATTCTGAATTTACCAACTAGTGACACATTTGTTTCATAAACTATGGAGGTTAACCTTCTATGGAGAGAAGTATCCTTTCCTTAGCTATGTTATGTTCAATTTAGGATCCTTCTCGGAAATGCATTTGTCATTTAGTTGACATATCAACTCAGGCTACCTAGGATATTATTTAGGGCACAGGGAATGGATATTTTTTGAATGCACTGATGTTTTCTGAACTGAAAGAAGGATGGACATTGAGAGAATTGAGCCCTTTAAATAGCTCCTTGAAGCAGAGAGAAGGAGCTATTGAAGAGTGACAATCTGAGCCACTGAGTTGCTACATGACCTTCAAGGCATTATTCTAGTTTTGCCCTAGAAAAAAGAAAACAAAACTACAAAACTCTTGGTTCCCTTCATCCATCACCCCTAGTGTGTCTGTGTGTGCAGAGATGTGGCCCAGGCATCATCTTTGTCAATGAGTTTTGGGAGAGCTAGGCTAGCACTAGAATGGGAGGCAGAAGTCATAGTTCTGAAGTTTCTGCCTTTAAAAATGTGACCTTTTAGCTATAAAACTGGAACGTATGTAAACAAATATGCAAACAAACAAGCCCAAAAGGAATCTATTAAAAGAATAATCTCTCGAAAGAATGACATTGTCCATGAGGAAACCCATTATCCAGTGTCAAAGCACCAGGGATTCACCAGTATCCTCAGCATCAGTGTCTCAGTGTACAATACGTGAGGCAGCTCCAGTGAAGTTTTCTGAGAGTACTGAATGAGGCTCTATCAGTTAAAAAAAAAAGATGTTGTCTGATACAGTGTAATGTTAGCATGTGAAAGAGAGATATATGTAAATCTCCATAACGGATCTATTCTCTGCATATTGGCCAGAATAATCTGTTAAAATGAGAAAACATGATCCTATCATGCCTCTTTTTGAACCACTTCAATGGCTCTCCATTGTCCATTGCATTATGAATATGCCAGAAAGTTATTGCTATGACCTACAAGGTCCTTCATGTTCTAGACCCTACTTCTCTTTGTAATGTCATCCACTCTGCTTCTAAGCATGCTCTCAGATCCAGGGGCATCTTTAACTTCCTCAATGGACCCTGAGATTTCCTACATCAGGGTTGCAACACATACTATTACCTCTATCCAGAATACTTTTCTCCCAGATGTATGCATGAATGCTTTCTTCTCATCTTTAAGGTGTTCTTTTAAATGGTACCTCAGAGAGGACTTTCTCAGACACTTAACCCCTCTCCATCTTATTCTCAATCATTAACTCTATTCATAGCTTCATAAAACTTCTCACAATTTGAATTATGGGCTTTTGTTAGTATTTTTACACTTGTATGTGGTCTTTCTTCTCTATTAGACTGTGAACTCCAAATGTAATCTTATGCTCCTAGTTTATCACTGTGTAACCAACTTTTAGCTTCCTGTCTAGATCATAATGTGTGGGTAGGTGTTCAATACCATTTGTTGAATGAAGAATGAATGAATCAATGAATTAATAATTCTAGTGTAGCCTCACAGAAGTCTATTAGATGAATCAGTGACGTATATTAGCGTCCCAAGCTAATAGCTTCATATATTTATGAGGATCCATCACTTTAAGACTCACATTTTTCTCCTTATTATGGCAGAATGGTGAATGCTGGAAGCCAATTTAGAGAAGGGCTCCAATGGCAATATATCTGAATTCTGGTGAAAGTGAGGACTTATCAAATAATAAATGTGTATTTGTTATGTGCAAGGCACTCTGGGGGATACAAAGTTGATATAAATGTGATTTCTTTCCTGTCACATATTACAATTTAGAGTATGGGAGTAGTTCTATAATAGGTAAGTCTAGTGTCAGTATGGTGGACAGGTTAGAGTGTGTGTTATGTGCAATTGTTCCACTGTGTGTTAAGTGCTATGGGGGAATACAGGTAATATTTGGCTTTTTAAAATAGTACTTTGAAGGCAGTGATTAGTATAGGCTTTCTAATTTAATCTGTTTTGTATAAGCAATGAGATTTATGCATCTTAAGGTCTATGTTGTAGTACAAAATTCTAGAGAGAGACTGGTAAATCCACCTGTCTGCCTTTCACTTATTAAGTCAGGAAATATTCTTTGATCTTTAACAAAGGAACAGGCACTGTGCCTGGTGTGCTAAACACCAAAGACATTGCTGTGAAGAAGAGAGACAAGCTCCCTGATCTCACAATGACCTAGTACTCATATAAGAAAGAGAGATATTAAATAAGAACTATAATGTCAGATTTTAGAATGATGGAAGGAGAGTGATGACATGTAGAACCACTGGGGTGCTGATGCTGGGTTACTCTAGGTAGGCTGATGAGAAGAGGCCTCCTTAAGTATGTAACCTGAGGCTTGAGGGATGACTATGAGTAGCCCATATGAGAGCTTAGAGGATGAGCCTTCCATTCAGAGAGGGTAAAAGTAGGTCCTTGAGGTAGGACAGGGCTGTGTGTGTGAAAGACTAAGGGAAGCCAGTATAGTTAGTCTTAGATGAGAGTGAAAGGGGGTCACAAAGATAGATCACATAGGGTCTTATGGACTGTAAGAGTTTAGATTTTACTTTATGAAAGAGCAAGGAGAAATGACTGAAGTGTCATAAATATAGGATTGACAGGATCTGATTTATATTTTTAAAGAGTTATTAACATAAAAAGAAGAGGTCTTCAGTGGAGTGTGAGCAAAATAAAGATCTTAAGGATCTTCGAGATAGTTATTAGACATGTATTTCCATTTATGATAACACAACTCAGCAAAAGTGTGTTGAGTAACCTCCATGTGCCAAGCACTGTGCAGGAATAAGAAGGTGGCATGGCTGGATTTCATCAACAGTATTACTGGGTTTTTCTCTAGGGATACAACGGCTATATTTTTTCAAAATTGATTTCCTCGTTCATTTTCAATTTCCTTTTCATGATTAGCTAAATCGAAAGCAAATGTTTGGGGTCCTTTTAACCTGCTCACCTCAACCCCTTTTTCTCTTTCTGAGCAGATTTGTAATTTCCCAAAGTAGTGCCTGGCTGTGGCGTAGAGTACTTATCCCGAAGAAGCAGGTTCTGCTGGGGGTTTATGCGTGAGTCCATTTTTCTTATCTTTCTCAAATGGCCGAAGTTAACTGATTTGAAAGGGCCTCATTTTAAATTACATTCATTCAGTGAAAACAGAAATTAACACTTAGAGACATCTATATGCTAATGATTGTAGCTCAGGGAATTCACTTCTAACCTTTTCAAAAAGCACTGGTAAAGAGCCATTTCACTTGAAAGCAACTTAGTAAAACTGGTAGATTAATTAAATACCGTAAAATTTCTTTTAAAATTTTTATTTCATTTATCATTTATGTCATTATTTTTTCTTTTTTTATGTGAGCTACCTTGGCTCAGATTGTGCCTTCGAGGACAGATTATTTAGCAGATTATTTGACATGAATAAAATTCATGAATTTTATTCATGTCAAATAATCTGCTAAATAATAAAATTTAGAGCAGTAATGTAATGCCATGAGTTTGGAAGACAGTAAAGGAACAAAAGACAAACAAAAGAAATCTGTTCATCAAGTCCATCCTAACCTCATGTCGCAGCTTTGTGCAATTTTTTTTTTTTTTTAAGTGCCTTTTCCTTTGCAAGTGAAACCCTGGGCAGGACACAAGCTCAAGCTTGGTGAATTAAATCAGGGTGCAAAGTCCCTCTTTGCTCCTTCAATCACATGCCCTCGTACAGTGAACAAATTGCACAGCTGTGCGTGACATCCTTTAGTGGCTCTGTGTTTCATCTCTCTATCGTATTTACCTGTATTTATTTATCTCTACTGATCCTCATCCATGATTTCACGTATCTTTAAATTCTATCATCAAGGAGAAACAAGTTTTTCCTTAGTCTACCCAAGCCCTGAAGTATAAACTCCACTAAGGATTTGGGAGTAAGATGCATTTTGTTGAACTGCATCTTGTTGAACTGCATGAAGAGAATATCATGTACTTGGACAGGGCGGTCCCTTCACGAGGATAGATTAATGAAGCCAAACAAATTAGATGCTGTATTCACATACCATATATTCCCCCTCTCTTCTCAATAAATAGCAGTGTTTTAGAGCATGGGGTTTTACAGTTAGGCTTGCTTGTGGATCCTGGTTCTGCCTGACATTTACTGGTTGTGTGACTTTAAGCATATTATTTAACTCTTCAAGCCCCAGTTTTCTCATCTGTAAAAGAGATGCAATAACTCTTGCTGGGAGGATTAAATGAGAAACACATATAATATGCTTCATAAGATTCTAGACATAGACTAAGTGCTCAGTAGTGGGTAATGCTTGAAGTGGTGAGTGTATATTAAAGAAACAAACAATTGAAAATACTACAGCTTTCAGAAACTGTACTTTAGAAAATGATTCCCAAAATAAGTTGAATAAAGGATCTCAGACACCTAAGCTAGCAATATTGTATGACCCTTTTATTTAATAATTTTCAGTCATGCTTCCCTCATATTTCACTTCTCTTTGACCCATGACCTTAAAAGTGACACTCTACAATCATCAAAGGGATTCATATTAATAAATTAGTCCATAGTACGTTTATTTTTATTACCCATCCATTTTTAACAACTGTAAAAATGGATAAATTTTGACATATACCCCTAAAAACTTCACCACAATTAATATAACAGCTATATCCATCACTCCCCAAATTTCTTTGTGCCCTTTTGCAATCTTTCCCTTTACTCTCCCATTCTCTACCTCCACTAAATCCCCTCCCCATCTCCAGTCAGCCACTAATCTCATTTCTGTCACTATAGATTATTTTCTGTTTTCTGTGCAAATGGAATCATACAGTATGTATTCTTTGCTTTTTTTTTTCAGTCGTTTTGATTTAGCTTCCTTCTCTTAACGTTAATTGTTTTAAATTTTATTTGCAAGGTAAACATTTTGATCCTAGCGAAGGCATTTTTTATTTATTTTTTACTTGAGCAGCATCCATGTTGCCTTGTATATCAATAATTTATTCCATTCTCTTGCTGAGTAGTATTCATTTTATAGAATATTCACCTGTTACAGGATATTTTAATTGTTTCCAGTTTTCAGCTATTACAAATAAATTTGCTGTGAATATTCAAACGCTTGTCTTTGTATGGACATATGCTTTCATTTTTCTTGGGGAAATAACTAGGAATGGAATGGCTAGATCATATGGTAAGTTTACGTTTAACTTTTTAAGTAATTGCCAAATTGTTTTTCAAAGTGGTTGTGCCATTTTACAGTCTCTTTATTGATGTATGAGAGTTCTAGTTGCTCTATATTTTCACCAGCACTGGTTATGGTCAATCATTTTTACTTCAGCCATTTAAAGAGTGGTATCTTATTGTGATTTTAATTTTCCTAATGACTATCATGCGCTTCTTTGATGTTCTTATATTCTCTTTGGTGAAGTGGCTATTAAAATATTTTGCTTTTTTATATTGGATCATTTGTGTTCTTATTATTGAATGCCGAGAGTTAATTATATATTTTGGATATAAATTCTGTATCAGAAATGCAATTTGTAAATACTTTCTTCCTGGCTGTTACTGTCTTTTTATTGTCTTTATGATGACTTGAAGGGAAGTTCTTAATTTTGATGAAGTCCAGTTTATAAATTTTATCTTTTATGGATCTTTGCTTAACTCATTGTTACAAGGTTTTTTTCTTTTGCTTCCTTCTAGAAGTTTCATAGAAGATATGGATCAATGTTTATTTTGGGTATGAATATTTAATTGTCCCAGTACCATTTGTTGAAAACACAATTCTTTCTGCATTGAATTGCTTTGCACCTTTGTCAAAAATCAATTGATCAAATATGTGTGGACCTATTTCTGGACTCTCCATTCTGCTCCATTGATCCATTTATATATTTTTTAAGGCTGTGGCATATTTTGTCACCTGTTAATTCTAGAAGAAGTTTGCTTAGTGAGTGTCAATCTATCAGTCTCCCCCTCCTTCTATATATCTCAACTGGACAACTCAGTTTAATTTTATTTTAGTGAAATTTAGTCAAAGCGAATTTAGCCAATGATTTAAAATGGTTCTGAAGCCTCTCTCTACACTTTGCTGTTTTTATTTCCAAGTTTTTATTTTTATTAAGTTTGTGCTTTTGTGTGTGGTGGGGTAGGCATGGAGATATGATGAAAAAATACCTAGAAAAACTTTTTTTATTGCATACAAACCTATAGAAGTTGGCATAAATCATTAAATTGATCATGATGGGGTAAGTAGTGGCATTGGAAAAATCAAATGAAGACCCTGAAACTCTTTCTAAAGAATTTCTGCTAATGAATGTACCTATTTATAAATTATGTGTATTTTTTCTGGGTTTTTTTGTTTTTTTTTTTCTGTATACGCAGAGGGAAAATGTTCACTTTTGCTTTAGATATGCCATTAGGGGTTCTCAAAAGCAGAGGCAGGCCAGAAATCCCAGGGCAAGATCCAGCTGAGCCTGCTTGAGAACAAGGTTTTCTTAGGTAGGATTCCACTCATAAATCCCAGCTGTCAAATGTGATGGACAGAGCCTTAGAGGAAAGAGCTAGCCTAAGGGAGGAGCCAGGAGAGTGTGTGTGTTGCAAACTATAAAACAGGGAAGGTGGTTATCAGCCCTTTACTAGGTCTAAGCTGATTGGTGAGCTCCTCATCAATGTTAATGAGGCTATTTTTTATACCTATAGCTATATTATTCCCAGCAATTGTCATGATTACATGAATAAAAGGAAAAAGGCAAATAGTAAACTTTCTGAATAAATGAGATGTCATAAAATTGAAATCATTTAATCATTCATTCTAATAACAAAAACAGGTCCTTTCTAAGATGAGTTAATGAACTCTGTTTTACTCCTAAAGCTATAATCCTCCACTGACATCAGTCTCCTCATCGGTTAAAATCAGGGGGTTGGACTAGATGATCGCTAAAGTCTCTTCCAATGCTACAAAGTCTATGATTCTATGATTACTTTAATCTATTTTTTAGTGGCTGGAGGTTTTGCATTTACAATATGTGGAAACAATGGGGACTTTTAACTTGGAAAATTTGAAATTGTATTTGCATCACAAGCTGAATTACAAAAGAAAGATGGAGTAGAGATGTTTGAATTAAAGGCATTGATCCCTAATATTTTGAACCATATATAGTAACCTGCCCGTTTAGAGACACATCGTGGGAGCAGGGCATAAAAACATTAAACTCCTGCTGGTCTTGGTTAGAGGTTCAATTCCAAGTTCATGAGAGGTTAGTTCTTTTAAGAAGAATAAACTGATATCTATGCTTTCTCCAATATTCTTGTAAAATGGTTCTCAACCACAGTTTTGCAGAATGCATCAAGCTAATATGGTAGCAGTTTATCAAAGCTGTGTTTGACCAAATCAGGATACTCATCTTCTGACTTGAGCAAACTCTATGGAGACATTAAAAGAATGAATCAGAATTCTCTCAGACAGGAATCTACAAGCAGATTTTCAAGGTTGTTATAAATCTGGGACAAAAATGGGCAGGAATCTATAGAAAATAATCACAATGCTAGAATCAACAACCAGAAAGTGTTTGCTCATTAATCTCCTATTTCCATTCATAAAATCTTCCAAATATCTTCCAGTCTATACTTACCGTTTTAAGAAAACGGCCCAGAACTTTATAGTCTATGTACATAGTTTTAATCTTTGCATAGAGATCCTTTCATAGCCCTGTCCCCAAGGAACTTACATTCTACTTGGAGAGAGAAAACCTGATTAGCAGTGCATGACAATTAGTGTCCTTGGTGGGAGCATGAGGGAATGGACATGTTCATATATTAGGTTCTTACTGTGTACCAGTTACCAGGCATAACTCACTGTAGAAAAGAATTATATCATTTCTTTTCTTTGGATGAAAACACTGAGTCTCAGGGGATTTAAGAAAATGCAAAAACAGTAGTTGCACATATTGTAAGCTTTTTATCTGGGGTTTAAATGGTGGTTCCTTGGATGCCAAGATTTGTTCTATTTCCTCAGTACTAGGGATGGCAAACAGGTTTCAATTCACCTGCTAATGCTGAGTAATTGACGGAGCTAATAGAAGTGTTGATTGAGAAAGTTTATGAGTGCACCTCTTGGATCAGAGGGAAGTGCTTTGGCCTATTTGTGATACTGCATGGATTCTAGAAATTTCCCATACTTTCCCTAGTGCCTACTGACCAAATATGTGGCACACATCTAAATTATTGGGGAAATGAAAAGAAAGGGAAGCTCAGCAGAGTCTGTGTGTTCAGGGAAAGATACTCAGAAAATCTGAGCGATAAACCAGCCTTAACGGATGGATAGAATTTGGACAAGTGGACAGAAAGCAAACCAGCACTCCCAAAAGAGTTTGAAATGTGGAGCAACAAGATAACAGACCTTTAAGGCAGAGATCATGTAGTTTTTATGAAGTTGAGACATTTGCCTTCATGCCTGTGTTAACCATGGGGCGATAGAATACAAGTAAGTAGATCGTTTAAACTGGTTCAAAGCCTTCTCACATTTACACTGCTTGAACAATCTTTCTGTGTTTCATTAGCTGCCAGTAAGTTATCCCTTTGTTTCTGTGTTCGGTTTTATGGATTCTATTGTTGTAATGATGAGAGCACAGGGAAACCATGTAATGACGGGGGGAAGCACTCGCTGGGGGAAAGAAAAAACACTTTGAAGCAGTGGGGCTCCCAGGCTGCATCTGGGCACAAAGCCAACTTTTCTGCAACAGAAGAACTTGCCAGAGAAACAGCTGGCAATAGCTACAATTCACCTGCAATAAAGACCACCCATACAGACCACTCAGCACACTAATCAATGATTTAAAAATTGTATCAATGAAACAGATTATTTGATTGGCTTCGGGTGATTCAAGACCCCCATTACAGTCACATGCTTTTGATAATGGCCTTAACAGACACATATATTTCCCTCCATTACTTTTAAGACTCTCTTGGTTACAACTTTTACACCAAAATATATTGAAACATTCTATACCCCTTAGAGTAGTGTTTATTGACATTTCCAGAAGTGTTAGGAAATTCCAGTGAGTGAGTAGAGCCTTTCCCCATTCTGTCCATCTAGGCTTGTAGAATCTGTCTCTGGTGGCAGTACCGTCCCTTTGGGGGTCATGGAACATATTTTCTTCAAATGAGTTGCTGCTTCCCAGGATGCATCATAGTTCGGTCCAACTGACAGGGTTTTGTCAGAAAGTGTACATAGTAGGTGAATTTTGAATTTCCTCTATTCTCTCCCTCTTCCTCTGTGATATCGTGAGGTGTTCTCAAACCCAGCCAAGGTTTTATCCGATCATAAGTTGAGTTTCCTTTGGAGAATCTGGATTACTTTTTTCTCCCCACCTACTAGTGGTCAATTAAACAAATGCAACACTATTTTGGAGCACTCATTCTTGGCTTGTTGAGATACTCACAGTAGGCTTCTGGTTCATGAGGCCGTGTGGGATCGCTGGTAGTCATAACAAGTCTTGTGATCATATTGTTGTCAATTCCTCCTCAGGAAGTTTTTAGAGCACTTTTCCCCACCTTACCTTCTTAATCTCACACAAAATGATTTGTCTGTTATCTGACCTCTGACATGTTAGTTAAACCTAGTATGTTTTAGAAATTTGAGCATTAACGACATTGGGGCAGTTAGAATTAGGTCTTCCCTGGTGGTGAGCCTTTCACATTATTTGACTTTTATGAGGAAAGAAATAAGGGGCATAAATAAGGGGCCTTTTTAAGAGTGTATGAAACCAGCTCTTAAAACTTGTTGGTAGATACATGCAGAATCTCCGACACCTATTCAGGTTAAAAATAAACAAATAAATAAATCAGAACCTTTTCTCCAAGAGCAAGGGGAAACAGGCTTAAAATGTTTATAAAGGATCTGTTCTGGGTCACCTTCCAAAAGCGAGGTTTCAGTTCATTTTTAAGGGTGTCAAACTTCTATAGTCTTGGGATTGGTCTGCCTGGCCTCATTGTTGGTGATTCTTTTTATAATTTGAGCATTTTTATCTGTTAATTTTCAATTTTTGACCCTAGTGCCCATTTGGAGGCAAACAGAATAGTCTCATTTGCTATTCTGAAGCATACAACAGCTCAGGACAAATTTTCCATGTCTCGAAGTGTATTTGTGTTGTATTATTTATATAACACTCCTCTATTATCATGCTCCTCCCCCCTGGTTTATCTTGGATCCCGTTAATTAAGGGCCTAATCTGTGAAAAGATTTGGCCTTTTTAAGAGTATATGCATTTTAATGGGTTCTCTGAAGGCATGAAAAAGATTCAAAACACAAAGGACTGAGTCGATAATGGTGGGATTTCAGGCAGTATGACAGGCATTGAGGGATATACTTTTGGCCAGAGGCCCTGCCTGACTCCATTCAAATTTCACAAAATAGACAGTTGTCTATTCCATAAGAAAATGGACAATATCCTTTTCTTCTTTTTTCCCTTCATAATTTTGACATAAGCTATGAAGTGGAAAGCAGGTACTGACTGGTAGTATCCATTATGTATGGGGGACAATTTTATTAAGAATCTAGGAAATCCCTCCCTTGGTGGCATATTTAGAAAATACTATTGGCATCCCGTCCTTCTGTGTTACCAGTGAATGACATGTCAATGTCTTGATGCCTCATCTTAATTATTCACTTTCTGCCATTTCCAGAGCTCTGAGATGGCTTTTGTCTGTGCTGACACATGGAATATAGCAAAGAGTATTAGTGGATTCCAAATATGACTGTGAGAACACAGAAGAGAAATTATATACATATACATGCATATAGGCATACATACATATATGTATATATGTATGTGGGTGTGTGTATGTATGTGTGTGTGTATAGAACAATCATGAAACTAATTTAGAGGCATCTAGTGTATGTGGTGAGAGCACCATCTTGTTCATACACATAGGAAACCACAGTGACTTTTCTTTCCTGACCATGCCCCTGAGTGTACACTGAAGTATTTAAATGTTATCTATTAATATTTATGCAATGTTTTCCATTATATAATTTGTAGAACATTCTTTTGAGGGTAAAATGAGGTGATAGGTTTGAAAATTCTTTGAAGATTATAACTTGTAAACTGGAAAATATGTTTTATCATAATTTCAACTATAATCACTTTCATGTTATCCATTTGGTTGCAAGTTTTGGGTTATAACTCCCTATGCAGTAGGGCTGATATTGGTTGGATTTTTACTGTAAGTGCCAGAATGGCACAATCATGGAAAGGCACAAACACAGTGAAGCAGAGGAACAATGAATGCCAAGGAGTTTGAGTTTTATTCCCAGCTTCCTGGTAACAAACCTCGTTGCCTTGGGCAAACCATTTCATCTCACCAAATTTTTGCATCCTTATCTTTATTATTATTTTCTTTTTAAATTTAAATTTATTTTTCAATTACAGTTGACATACAACATTATATTAGTTTCAGGGGTACAAAGTAGTGATTAGACATTTATATGTCTTATGAAGTTATCTTTATCTTTAAAATGAGCAAGTGGGTCAGCCAATTTTCAGGGATCTTTGGAAAAACTTTTTTTTTTTTTTGATATAGAAAACCTCTCTCTCATCAGGGAAACTTGCTACCACAAAGTCTTTTCTTCTGCCACAAAAATTAGCTTTAGTTCCAGTCCAGCCCATAACAGGTTAGGCTGTAAGAATTTGACAAAACTGAAATATTTTCCAGAAATTGTTTTAATGCCAACAGGCAGTTATCAACTGTGTTGCTGCCATAACATTATAACATGGAGGGAAAACTAGTAAAAAAATAAGAATGCAATCAAAAACAAAAGCTTTGGGAGAAATCTTTTATTGCTCGGTTTGATTGCCTGCCTTCCTTCCTTCCTTCCTTCCTTCCTTCCTTCCTTCCTTCCTTCCTTCCTTCCTTCCCTCCCTCCTTCCTTCCTTCCTTCCAGAGCCCTGTTCTTTATAGAAAAATAAGGTTGATAGAATCAGCTTTCAAAGATAATTTGTAATAGTTGAAAACATTTTAATTGGTTGTTAATAACCTTCTGAGAACCCTTTCTAGGCATTATCGCCATTTGTGGAAAACAAAATGAATGATACAGAAAGAAATTTCAGGGGAAATATATTTTTAGCCATCTTCCCCTAGGAAGCATAGCATTTCTACATTATGTGCCCATATTATGCACCCAAACCATGTCAATGTGTGGATTTTCCCTTGATATGGTGATACTCTATAAACAGTTTACAACTTTTATGATGTCTCCATTTTAAAATGGCCTCGATAAATTAACTGGATTAAACTGGTAGTAGAAAAAGGAACAGGTTTATATATCTTTAAAGATCTTAATACTAGGTGACATTTAAACAGTAATTCAAAGAAAGTGAGGGAGCAAAACTCTATTCCCATCTATGTTGGTGAAGAGCAATCCAGGCTGATAGAAGAGCATGTGCAAAGGCCTCAGGGTATTTCTTGAGGCAGGAGAATGTTCGATTGGAGGAAGAGCAGGGAGAACAGAATGCCTCATGATGATAGGGCGAGGAGACACAGGCAGATCTTGTAGGACTCTATAGGCTGTTATAATGAAATCAGGAATCACTAGAGGAGTGACTTGAACCAAGTGATGTTGCAGTAGGATATTTCTGGCAGTAAAGAGAGACATTAGAAGCAATTAGAATAATCTAGGGGATGGACAATGGTACCTTGAAACAAGGTGATAGCAATGGAAGTGGTGAGAAACAGTCTGGATCTGTTTTGACAGAAGATCTCCCATAATCTATTGATGGATAGGATAAAAGGTATAAGAGAAGGAGAGAAGTCCAGGATGGATCAGAGATTATAGCCTGAGATACTGAAACTATGCAACTGCCATCAACACAGATGGGAAGATAAAGAATTTGTTTGCAAATATAATATAAATTTTTGATGCCCAAAGAAATGTTTTGTAAACCCTTTAATCAGCACACTTGTATAGGATCACTATTTTAATTCATATTTAAATTTAAAAAAGGAGATTGAGAACTGGAAAAAAATCCAGGACTAGCCCATTCTCTTGATTTTATCTAGTTATTTATTCATTTATTCGGTTTCTAATTACTATAATCTCTTACACATTAAAAGCTAGGTGACAGAGGTAGGAAAATGTTCAAAAGTAAATTATGCTATCAGCATGCCTATAATTTAATAGTGGTACCTGACAGAGGAAGGAATTGTGTCATTAGCATAGATAAGGTGCCATGGTGTTTGGATATAGAAAAGTGATTATGAGAAGGTGACGTGAAATGGTGTTAAAAACTGGTTGGCACTTTATCTTCCAGGAAGAGACCAAAGACAGGAAAACTAGGAAAAAGAGGAGAAATTCTGTTATTTGTTAATGATTTTGTAAGATTGTTGAAGGTAATCTGAAAAAAAATCTAGACAAGGCTTTCTCAAGTGGTTTTGAGAATTAAGCCTTAATGCTTATTGCATGTAATGAATTTACTTATCTCATATGCATCTAGAATGCTGCAACTAGCTATGTACCATTCTTGGGAGAACTGAGAAAAATGTTATGTGGTTGAAAAAGGATGCTCTACTCTGTACGAGTTTTAAATTCAAGGTTATATTTAATTAGTATAGAATATCTCAGCTTCTTGTCAAACTTCTGTATCCAACCCAATAAGAAATAAGATGTGTGGTAGACCTGATGTCTGCTGATCTTGACATCAGATAAGAGGCTTTGTAGATATGTGAAAATAGCAAAAGAAATAAAATAAATTGCTCTTACTCTTGAGGATCATATAATCTAATTGGGAAGACAAATACAAGGACAAGTACATGAGAACAGTTTTACAGCACGGTCTAAATACTGACCAGTAATATCATAGTCTTTGAGTGTAGACAAAGGGTAGGGTAATAATTTGCATTAAAGAAAAATCAAGATTGGCTGAGTTGAAGCACAGAGAGAACATCTTTGAGGGTTTGAATCTTAAGAAAATATTGACAAGTCATTGATTAGCCATTTTGAAAAATTGACATTTGAGCAGAGATTTTATGAGCTAAAAAATTGAGACTTTATAGAAATACTGAGATATTCAGATGGCTCTCCTAGATGTTCAGAATAAATCTTCATGTACAAAAATCTTTGCTTCACTTATATTTGTGCTTTTCAAATCTGCTGGATTTTCTTCTCCTGAAGGCTGACATCTGTCTAATACTTGAGCTGTGAAAATATCCCCTTTGATAGGCTCTTTTCATTGACAGTTATAAAATTTCCTTTTGGAAATCACTGAGGGCTGCCTTTACAAAATGAACACTTCAACATGATGAAAACTTTGAAGGGAATGCAGGCTCCCATAAAGGCGAATTCTGTACCCCCTGTGTGTGGAGAACTCACTGATAAAGCCTTCTCTCTTAGGATGTGGGACTTCCTAACGGATTTTGAGGTGCCACTGTTTGGACTCAGCAGGGCACTTCAGCTTTGGAGCTCTCCATGCCAGTCTAGAAACGCCCTAAATGTATTCAAGACAGCAGAAAATCGCACTGTATAATTCCAGTACCCCTTTCAGTAGTATGTTTCCAAAACCAACAATTTGTAATGGTAACATCTTGAGGTGAAATGTGAAAGGATAGACACTGTTGCAGGTGGAGGAGGAGAGGTGGTGATGCTTTCTGAAGGCACATTGAGGGAGGCTGGAATAACGTGACAGTATCCCATGTTACCTGAGCACAGCACATTGAAATATCACATAAGCAATGCAGAACATTTAATGAGTCGGGACTGAAAACTTTAATTAGCTTGTAGGGCTTTTTATTATTTTATTATTTTTTTTTTGTTCATTATATTTTCTGCTCGGTCTCTGTGGATGTTCTGCATTTTCATCATCAAATGACTGGCTGGCTATTTTTGTCAAACAAGAAGCCTGAAACCATCAAGTGAGTGCGGAGACAGTCTGCCCGCTCTGTCAACAGGATGAAAGTGAGTCTCAGGCTTTTTTAATTACAAGGATAACATGTTCGCTCATCTAATAATGAAGATGGTTAGCAATTTTAAATTTTAATAATCAATTACTGAAAGTAATTCTCCATTAAACCACAAGAGAGCCATTAAATCTCAAAAGATGGAACATGCTGTATGTAACAGTAGCAAATTTTCTATTTTTAAATATCATTAGGGAATATCTGATTGTTTCATTTCTCTGCATTTCTTTTACCTTTTTCCTCATGCAGACCATCTCATTTTCCGCAGGAAGACAGCACATGATCTTATAAATAATAAAAGAAAACCCTTGCAAGACTTGATCCAGGGGTGTGAAATATGTGCTAAGAATGTAATTTATTTCAGTCTGGCATATTTTGACTGAATAATAAGGAAGGTGACTAATTAATATTATACTATGCTGTGGGCAAGGCAGCACAGTGGGCTAATCCATGCTCCTTTCACCTCTGGAGACCAGCATTCAAGCCTTAGAGGAGTCACAACTGCCGAGCATGGTGTGGGGGAGGGGAGGAGAAGGCATCGAATGTCTTTCTCTGGCTGTGGGGACCCCTGTCCATATTCTAAAACTACCCTGAACATCAGCTTCTGCTCTGAGATGGGGGAAAAGACAAATGATTGCTACTTGGCTATGGCAATTTGGCCGACTTACATGTCAGGGGGAGATAGCTCCCTGACAGCTTCAGCTGTCCCAGCTCTAGCCTGGTTTAGCCAGCTCACTTTCATCTCACTTAAACATTTGGAAATAGATGGGATAAAAGAAAAGGGGTGTGTGTGTGTGTGTGTGCGTGTGTGTGTGTGTGTGTGTTTTCAGGTAAGATGTTAGATCAGAGTGAGCCACAATAGCGAAATGGCCAGAAAACGGTGAATTATTTAGAGTTAAATTAGCCTAAGTCTCCATTTCTGCAGTACTCAGAGCTCAAAGCATAGAAAGGGAATGTGCTTTATTTCTAAGTCATTTGATTAAGTTTCAAACAATAGGAAGCCCACTTTGAATCCAACTAGTGGTACTACACTTTGCACCCCATCCTCCTACATGTGGTCTATATGGGTGTGGGATTTGACTGCCTCAAGTACCATAAACAACACTGTCAGAGATGAGGTTCTTATCATGTTGATTGTTTTTCTGATGAAAACTATGCCTGTGTTTCTGAACTGCACTGGCCTTTCCAAGGAGCTGCCCTGTGCTTCCCTGGGAGGAATTAAAGCAGAAATTCTGCCAAGCCAGGCAGGGTTGGGGGTGGGTAAGGGGGATTTCGTGGCATGGATAATTAAAATGCAGTTCCTTTGTACTTGTTCACAGGAAATTTCAAGTTTCTGGATATCGTAGGGTTTCTGTTTCTCTCATTCTGCTGCTTGGATCTTAGTCATCATTTGAACCATTGCCAGGGAAAAGCTGGTTTGGTGGAGATAAGGGGATATTGGTTCTCAACCTTGGGAATTCGAAACTGGCCCCCATACACAGAGGGCAAGGAGAGATGAAAGAAAGAAGCAGATCACTCTAGATTGGTAGGTGGCAGGTTTAACAAGCAAAAGGACTTACATAACGAGGTTTGTCTTGGGCAGTCACAAGATGAATAGTTGCACCCGCCCGCAAGATTCATAAGCATTTATATAAAGGCCTTAATGGGGTTCAGTCACATCCAGGGTCCTGATTGTCTCAGTAACACATTACTCTCTTAAGGCTACTCCTTGAAGTTTCTCCTAGAGCAGGAATGGTGGGTAGAACGTGTATTCCAGGAACAGAGGTGGGGTAAGGAGCCTCACCTGCCCCGGTCCAGATTGAGGGTCAACTGACAGTGACATCCTCTCAATGACCTCCTGCAACAGGGAAATGTGATACATACTGGATAATTTCGGTCTTCATCAGACATCTGAGAGGTGAAAATATTTGTTAAAGTTTAGGTTCTGATGAAAATTACAATTATCTAGTTATGATGACTAATTTATGTTCTACCTATCTACTATTAGTATGTATAACTGGATGTGAGTGTCAGACATACATATATATATATACAATTTAACTTTGAGATATGTATTTACTTTCCAAGATCACCAATCATGGCTTATTATGAGTGAACTATTGTGATTATGAGTGGCTGCATCTTACATCTCCTCGGAAAAACTTAGCACTGTTAAATGGCTATGGCATCCTATGGGGGAACTTAGCCCCATGAGCTAAGTTTTAACTTAGAATAGAAATTTTTAACCAGAATAGAAAGACTCAGCATTCTGGATGACATAGGCAGGTTTCAAGACACAGAATTCCTCTGGTAATCACATCTGTGAATGCTGTGGAATGAAATCCACAGTAGTAAGTTTGGTTATGCCTGATATCTTAGAGCATTCTAAAGTGTTCATCCACACCCCATTTTCTACAAAACAAATCCAGTCCTTCAAAAGAACACATAATAGAAACTATTCTTTCTTTTATTTCAAATCTATATATAGAGACAACTTACAGCTTCGATATTTCGGTTTAGAGAAGCTGATATTTTGGAGGCAGGTGTGTTATTTCTATAATGGGTGTAAAAATAAGATGACCCAGGGCATGGAGAATCTAGCTTCATGCTGCCTGCTAGCTTTTTGGGGGCTGTTTTAGATTGGTCCCTGGGGTGCATGAAGGTAACTGAGCAATATACATCAAGTCTTCAGCTATTTGATTTGGGGATCAGGCTGTGGATTCTCTCCCTTAGGAATCTTTACTACTTCAGAGTAGGAAAGAGTCAACTCTTAGTGGCTTCCCTAAGGAATATCTGATACCCACAAACAGCTGGAGGGAAAAGACAGCGCCAAATCCCTCTTACCTCCCCTGCTGTGTTTGGATTGTCCCCCAAAGGTGGAAAAGTCATTCATGGTATCATTGAAGGCATGATTCTATTCCACAGAGAAGGTGGCAAAGCCAGCAGGAGATCCCTCTAGGGAATCTTCTACTGCTTACTGAAAAACAGAAAAGAAATAAGGGCAAAGCCTAAGAGAGGACTAATCTAACACCCAGTGGAGGGATGGAGAGGCAATCAGGTAACCTCACAAGATAGCTCAGGGTTAGAATTATAGAAAGTTAGGAGAAATATGTAGGAAAGCTCTAGACATAGGCTCCCAGATCACTAATGAAAATTGGAATGACTTAAAAATCAGCGAGGTAGAAAGCAGACCTACCTGTGCCAAAACTGAGGACCTTTGATTCAAAGCACTAGGTTTGTTGCATTATGAGACTGTGTACAGGGAGGCAAATGATTTTCCAAAAAAGTACAATGCAGCAATAACATGATGTGGTAGAGAGAGTGTGGGCTTTGGAATCTCGGACACTTATTAGTTAATGACCTTGAGCAGGTTTTTTAACATCTTTAAGTCTCATTTTTCTCATCTGTTAAGCAAAGATAAAAATAGAGTAGGGTTTCTTAGCTTCAGCACTATTGACATATTAGACTAGATAATTCTTTGTTGTATGTACATTGAAAAATGTGTATCAGCTTCCCTGGCCTCTACTCCTTAGATGCCAATAGCACAATTCTGAAAACCAAAAATGACTCCAGACATTGCAAAATGTCTGCTTGGATCAAAATGCTCCCACAGCAATAGTGAATATAGTGTAATAGTGAGCATAATGAGATCCTATGTGAAACACTTGGCATGGTATCTGGCAGATATCTGCTCAATAGTATTAGATACTATTTTTATACATCGATTGAAAAATGCAAATGCTGTTTTTATTAGATATTAAATAATATCAGATATTAGGAGATAGCATATTCTCTCATAGGAATTGTGTTAATATTCAGAGTTTCAACTGTCACTTCCGCCTTTCACTTTTGAATAAAGAGAAATAGTTTTTTTTTTTTAAGTGTTTTTTCTTGTGTGTGTGTGTTCACATTCTTAGTTCATGTGTACTATGTAGATCCACTCACAGCTCACCTGGTGGAGAGTTTGCAGAACAGTAGCTGCACGATTAATTGATTAAACACTGTAGTGTTCATAGCATATTCTGGGAGAACAATTACAAATTCCCCAATGTAATACATGTCTTGATGTTGAGCATCTGCCCACAATATTTTTATCTGGAGAGACATTCATGACACTTATATGTAACCTTCCATTAAAAATCTGTTCATATTATTTCTAAACCATAGAATATTCACTAGCTTTGTTGATATAATCTAAAGAGAAAGGATGACATTCATTTCTGTTTATCATGCACATTAATGTCTTATCGTTTTTGGCTATTATTTGATAGCATGCATAATAATACAAACATTCAAAATGCAACTCTAGATTCTCCTTAAATTTAGTGATTAAAAAATAAACCACACAACATGATCCACTGAATCTTGGCTTCATGTCAAACTCCCACTTCTTCGGCAAAAGCAAACTTCAGACTGCTAATAAGAATAGGCATGACTAACCAAGGTAATTTCTTCCTGCATTAATCTTAAAACTCTTTAAGAGTTATCAAGGTTTTATTTCTTGGGCTCCAGATTGAACTATTGAATTTTGCAGAAAACATTAAAAGTTACACAAGAAAGGTTAAATTAAAACAAAAGACACAACTGCCATTAACGCAACATTCAAGAGAGATGGAGGAAAATCTAAGAGCTGCTGGTTTCACACATATATGTATGTATTTTTTAAAAGAAAACATTGGGCTAAGAAGAATCATCTTTCAACCTGCACTGGTAATATTTGGGTTTGGTTCTCTCAATTTGTTTAGAGCAAAACTCATACAGTAACTTATGGAACACTGATTTGACAGATAGTTTTGGCAAAAACTTCGGGCAAATGCTATACTAGAATTAGAATTTTTACTTTCCAAGTTGCAAAAGCAATTTGAAGAAACTAGTCAAAACAGGGTTGTTTTTATTTTCATTTAAATCTGTGTTGTATGATCTTTGATGCCATCTGTCAATCTTCCTCCTTCCACTTTCCAGCTCTTGTTTCTAATACAACTTTATTAGCCCCAAATATACATTATCATGCTTTTCTACTTTTCTCTTTGAACATCCATCTTCATCACTTCCTTGATGTCCTGGGTCAAAACTCATCCTTTCAATTCTCTGTTCTAGCTACATTTGTTCACACTGATTGTGTCTTTATCTCACTATTCCTCATTACTTAGGTGCATTTTTTTTTTTACTATTTTATTTTCTGCTGCTTTGCATATTGCTTAGCAATTTTGTGATGGTTGCATGTGTTTCATATCTTTCAAAGCTGATTATTATATCACGGAAAGCATAGACTGTCTTTGAATTTTATTTTTCTCAAAGTTCTCACCAAGGAATTTTGAGTGTGTAACAAGTATGTGTTGGGTAAATTAATGAATAATGTATTGAATTATTTTAAAGTGAGCTTTTATGAAGGGATTCTTATTTAAAAGTTTAAATGTTTTTGATAAATCTATATAATAACCAATAATAACATCAGAAATATTACTGAATCTGAATGGCGCACTAGCATAATCTAGTCTAATTCTCATTTGGCAATGCAAAAACTACATGGTTCAACGACTCACTTGGTAAAAAGTCAATGATCAGGTCAGAAGAGTAACCGAATATTTCTGCTCACAATCTCTAGTTTTCACTTCTTAGTATTACTTTCTCCACTAGTTAAATATTACCAATGAGGAGACACACCGATCTAAAATAAATATGATGATAAAAGGTCATCTTACACTTTACTAGAGGGAAACATATAGCATGCTGGAGTTGAATTCATGCCTGAGAGACATACAGATTGGAAACTAAGTGCTGGCTTTGCCAATCCTTAGACTAGAGAACTCAGATGAGTAATTTTAGTTTCAAACTTTATTTATCTGTAAAATGAGACTAATAATTGTACTTCCTTCAAAGCACCCAATAACTCTGATATATTTTGCATGGCATACAAAAAGCTGTAGTAAATGTTACTTATAATTATGAACACTTTAGGGCTTTACGATTTTAAGATAATTTTAAAATATGTTAATCTAATGTGTTTTATAGATATTACCTATGGATTCCAATCCATATATTTTATGGTATACTTTAAGAAATGTGTATCTTTCTACTCTATTTTGTCATCGTTCCCAGGAAAATTTCTTTTAATGATAGTTTTCTCTAAATTACCCGGGAAGAACAATTTTTTATTTTGTTTTCTATTTAGATATTTTGATTTTATAGAGACTTTTGTTTTTATTTTTAGAACTCCCATGATCTTCATTTAAAAAATAACTGTGAACATCCTTAAAAATTGAATTACATTTTTAGTCATATATCTCCTTAAAGAACTACCATTTTCTTTCAAAAACTGAAATAATGAAAAATAATATTGAGATAAACTACTTATTTTATTTTTATGTACCACAATATTTTATAGCTACTTCTTTTAAAACCATTGGTTGAATATAAAATTCACTGAGGGCAAAATTATAGATTTCTTTTATTAATTTCATATTTTATCTATTTTAATTTCAACTCACAGCTCTTTTCTCTGATAATTGGGAAAAATAACTTTCTGGAAAATGAGTTACATAACATTAATTTTTTTAAACATTTGCTATTATCTAAGATCAAACTAGCACAAATGCCTTTTCTTGATCACAAGCAGGTTTGAAGTATGGCTGTACCAGGGCAAACTCCAAGTACCTACTCTACATAAATTAATCTCCCAAAGGAAAATACATTATACTTATAATTGAAGTTATCATTTCTAATACCACCATTAATGCTGATTGAATCTTAAATTTGTGTTGGGATCATTTATTCGAAGGCACTATATCTCTTAAAAATTCATGTCAAGTACATCCTATAAAGGTTAATCTACAGTCTTGAAGCTATTTCTTAGGCTTTGGCAACTGGAGAAGGTCAGATTATGAATCTATGCAAAAATAAGAGCCTATTTTTTTTTAATGGGTTGAGAGAGATCTATTTTACAGAAAGATAGGGATTGGCACTTTAGCTTAAATGTTTTATTTTTTAAATGTAAAGAGTTATTAGATGCGTTCAGAATATGATTCATTTCTTTTTTCAACTTATTGTTTTCATTTTGTTAAATTAGAATTTTCACTTTAGGCCATTTCCTCTACTCTTCATATGGTGAGTCCTGGAAATAAGTGACCTCCATTTCTTTGTCTATTTCTTCCAGTTTCTTTTGTCCCTTTTCCTAAATGGATGGGTCCTATCACTGTTTCCCCAGTTGCTATATTTAAAAACTATGTGAGAGGATTACACTGACTCCTCCTTTTCCCACCCATTACCATAGGCTATCAATCTTAAGTGCTGTCTATGTCTTCTCAAACATAGCTACAGAAGATATGGAAAGCATCTACATCTTTCTATTCTCCCTATTATTGCTGTACTGCAAGCAACAGTTGCCTAATCATTAGGCTGAACCATACGAAATTGGCATTCGTATCAGACAAAAATACTCGTATATTCGTGATTCATGTATTTCAACCTAAATAACTTTCTTCTGTTTTTTATTCATTTGTTTCACACTGCAGTAAGAGAAACATTTCAAAAACACATATCTAATCATTTTTTACCCTCGTTAACCCCCTTCAGTGATTTTTGTTTGTCCCCATGATAATGTCTGAATTCTTTTTTGTGATCTACACAATCCTGCATGAGCTGGTCCCTGTTGATTTCTTTAGTATCATTTTTTGCAACTTTCCACCCTTGCAATTTTGCTTATCTTATCTCTCGTCTTTTCGTATGTATTATTTCTTCTACATGGTCTGTTCTCACTGCCTGTTTTCTTGGTTGAATCTAATTATCTATTAGATTTCACTGTTTCCAACACTTTCTGTACACTCTCCCCATCCACCCAAGTCTGATTTATCAGCTTTCTTATGTGCTTTTGTAGCACTCGCCACACTGTATTTAATTTCATATTTACTTTTTTATCTCCTTCACTCAGTATGCTCCATGAGGGCAAGGGCCATATCTTCCAGTTGATCCCTGGGCTTCTAGCGCTAATGTTTTGCAGGTATTCCATGCATTCTTGGGCAAGTTACTTAATCTCTCAAGTTAGTCTCAGTTTTCTCATATCAAAGATGAGGATAATTTCATTGGGCAGTAGTGAAAATTGCATGACAACAACTGTGTAATAGGATTTTGGGCAGGCTATTCTTTATTTAGATCTTTGTACTTTCCCTTACCATCTACTTCCTTAGCATTTGTTTGTTTTCCTTCATTTGGGAGCTTTTTTTTTTTTTTTTTTTTTTTTTCCCCCACTGGTAGGGGAGAGATTTCATGTATGATGTAGCGAGGATAAAGGAAGATAAGAAACAAAATGGAGTCACCTTTCCAAGCCACCTGCCAATCCACATCCCTGAGAATGGGTTTAGGCAAGTATAGAGTAATGCAAAGCTGATGGGACTCTTCAGGGCTGTGCTGTATCTAGGTGATAAAGTGGGTACAGAATTTGGAAAGTAATCTTGTTACCCTCTTGCATGGAATTCAGTATTTTGTGACTCTCAGAGGACTAGGACCTTGAGTTTGCCAGGCTCAGGTTACAGGGATTTATTGTGAGATTACACCTGGCAGTAAGGAAGGCAACATTTATCTCATGGGAATAAAGAACAGTAAACATAACATGCCAGTCTTTGCAGAGACTAGAGCTAGATTCATGAATCTCTAAGAGACTTTTGTTTTATAAAAATTCATTTTTCCGTTCTTCTATTAAGGGCACTCCAGAACATTCCCAGGGTTGCTTTCATTTTTCTGTCTTCTCCTTTCTCTTGTTGTTAGCTGTTTTACTCATCCTCTACTCTGTAAGTACCTTTAACTATGTCAAAGCTTTTTATCTAGTTCCACATCTATTTATAGCTGAAATTAACTTTATTTTACCTTGGAGGATAAGACTAAATAGGAAAACAGCTCATTATTTGACTGGAAACTTATTTTCTGATCCTGTGCTTCTGCAAGCATTATTGTATTTACTCATTTATTCATTAAATAGATATTCATTAAACATCTCTTACATTTTAGGTACCCTTTCTGCCACTAGCAATAATACTTAGATATTATACACATAAATGTCCCCACCTTCAAGATACATTCTGGCAACATTCAAACTATTGTAATTCGATATTGGAAGTGGAAAGGAGACTGAGACTGGGGTAGAATTCTAGTAGTTACCAGTGTGATATTTATGACATTGAAAGTGATCAAAAAAGTAACGAATGAAAACACTGAGGTTTGTTTTTAGAGCTTCTTCAGACAGCTCCATGCTTTCTTTCATTCTACCAGTTGATTGCTAATTGGTTTCTGTTATCCTACTTCTAAGTACACTATATGTACCTTGTGTCTTTTCTCCCATCAGACTGCTTCCTCCTGTAACCGACCCCTTGCCATACAGAGCCCTTCTGTTTCCCTAGGTCGTACGTGGTTTACCTATGAAGTTAATTTATGAGCTGGAGAATACTCATAAATGAATGCATATTATGTCCAGTTATTGTGCTTGCATTACAGAGGGGCTTTCTGCCATCCTAACATCTCTTACAAAACCCCACTGAGGATATATTGCGCTTTTTTTTTTTTTCAGGCTAATGGGGAAGCAATGTGGTTGACAGGCAAACTTTTAAGTACTTCCCAAATCTCATCATCTATGTGGTTACTTGGTAAATAGTCTCTTAAAATCCCAACCAAAAGAGAAATACACCAGAATTTCTGTTTTTATGCCAACTGTTGTATATGTCCTTCGTCCTTTTAAAAAAGAAAACATTGTGAATCTAAAATATTATGGGATTATTTCTACATTATGCTCATTAAAACTTAAAATTAGGTCTTTCTTGTGTTTGACATTATAAAGAAGGAATCCGGGTGAAATCTTTAGGCGGAATGAGAATCATCATCAGTGAATAGCTATTTAAGTCCAAAGATGCAACTCAATTACACTGCTGCATTATTTATCATCAGGCTGTTACTGTCATTCCCCTTAGCATTGTTTTACCTTAAATATCAGTGCATTTATTGCCTTGGACCCCAAGATTCACCACAGTGAGAGCTGACTGCTTTGAGGGCAGAGCCCGCTTTCAAACACAGTAGAAGCCTTACATTTTAGTGTTTCCCAATTGTCATTTTCCTGTCACAGCCCCTTTTAAAAGCGTTTGGGGTTCTCCTTTCATTACATATGCATAACTTCCATTAGTGTTAATCACATGCTCCATTTTAGAGTTGTTTTGGCCCCTCCGGTTAAATGGGCGTTTAAGCAGTTTTTAATGCATTATATGTACTTATTTTTTAAATGAGTATTATATGCCCAATTGACTGGAATGAATACAAAGTCCATCAGGTGAATATAGATTTATAATTGTTTTTAAAGCATGTATTATTTACTTGACCAACCATGACAGCCCTTTTGGAGTTATTCCAGCTGAGAGGGAAAATACATGTATATGTCAATACCAAATAGACCTTCATGAAATCTTTTAGTGAAGTTCTCTCAGTTAAACTTAGAGCTAATCTGGCTAATCATTTCCTCTCAATTTCTCTCTCCACAAATTTTCAAAATACTGTTTACTATTTTTAACTTGCATTATCATATCATCTGTGAACTAGATGAAAGCCCCATTCAATTCAAATAAACTCAACAAATTCACAAGATATATAGTGTCTACATGCCATTAAGACCTTGAAACTGAAAAAGAAAATATATTCTCAGTTAAGTCACATATAACCAACATACATAAATAGCAGAATTTAATAAATTATTTTATTTTACAAATGATCTAATCTGCCTAAAAATTACTAAAACTGGGCACACTGAAAAGAAATTCAATGTATTTCTTATTCCCTTCTCAGACATACAATTAACTCTCCTCCGCTCTTCTTTCATAGCATTAAGCACGTTATATCACTTTTCTTTCTTCCCTGGGCTAGTAAGATTATTCCAAAACTGTTTTCCAAGCCTTTAATATATTTTCTTATTTTTGTAATATCTTCACTTTTACTATAATAGATTGACTGTATAATAAGACACTGGAACTTATTTTTATTAGCTTTTAAGGTTCAAGACAGATACATCATGCAATTTTAGACAATGTATTCAGACCCTGTGCCAAATGAAAGATGGCTGCTCTAGACCATAATATAAACTGTGTCCTGTGGTTGGTAGAATTGAAATCCATATTAGCTGTGAGAAGAAAATGTATTACTTATTACCAGAAAAGAACAGCGCATAGAACTTCAATTTCTGACAATGAAATTTAAGAGTTTAAAATTTCAAAAACACTTCAGGAAGACCTTGCCATTCTTTTTATTTCAAAAATGAATGCACAAGAAAGACTGTATTCATTGAAGTAACCAAGAGTAATTTTTTCCGTACTGTATATATATGAAGATTGTTCTTGTGGTGAGTGCTGTAGTCTTTGTTCGCTGAAACTGGCTATGTTTGCAACTCTCATTCAGACCTGGGGTCAGTCTGAGACTCTTGCAAGGAGAGTCTTCCCAGGAAACAGGACTCCGAGCTCAGGTGTGCTGTTGGCTGCTGCTGTTGTCCAGTGGTTTCTAAAGCAGCCACTTATTGATGCTTTATAACATCGTTGGGTGATCTCATGTGGCTGTCCCAGAGGGAAACTTAGTTTTGACTAGGTTCATTATGACTTAGTTCAGAGACTAGGCAGCAATAAGTGGAATGTTGTCTCTTTATTTGAAACAAAAACAGAAACTCACCTTCATAACATATGTTATTATAATTAATGAAGAAATGTGAGCTTACATAATAAAAATATACATTTAAATTCTCAATAATGAATAAATCATCAGCATAGCAACCATATTTATGTCTGTGTTACTTACTTGTAGATTAATACTGTTCCATGTCTGATAGCAATGGCTGTTTAACTAAATTTTGTTATACATTTTATTTCATTTCTTTTTTGGGGGTTTTCCTCTTATTTAGCTTTTTTATGCAAGCCTGTTCATCTTTCCTTTCTCATTCTTTTTTTTCTGTCCTTCTAATTCTCATCTTCTACAAATACTGATTGCAAATATACTACATGAATTAGGCTCTGAACAAAATATGGTTTAAGTCTTTAAAACCTTCATAGTTTAATAAGGTCTATATGCATACAAAATAATAACAATCCAATGTGATAAGTGTATATGTATAGTGGAAATAAAAAATACCAGTAGGAGGTTGTTGGTTGAAATTTATTGCTGGCTTGAATTTTTTAAAAATTTTGTTTGATATAGGCATTTCTATATCAGTTAAGCTTTAGCAGTAACAAGAGTCTTTTTAAATTAGAAAAATATTTCCCTGGAAGAATCAAAATGATTCTATCAAAAATTATGGACAAGTCCCCAGTGCCCTTCTGAGTATCTTGGTTAAATATATTCATTTTCAAGCATATAAAATATATAGTAAATAAATTCCATACAATATAAAATATATAAAAGTAATAGCTTGACCTCAAATTGGGAAATATCATTACAAAACTCAACCAACCAAAAGGATAATGTACAAAAGAATAGAATAAAACTTTACAAGGTATTGTAAAAATATTATAAAAAAGTATTTGCACTGCATTACCTTCCTACCTTTAAAAAAAAACTTTTAAAAATTGTTCCTAATTTAGGGAATATTTCTAGAGAAGTGAAATCTTTATTTTTTTTAACTCTCACATCATTGACATATTTTCTTTACTCTTTTATAAGCAACAGACTTCCATTTCTATGCCCTTGTTCCATAATGCAAAGTCTTCTGTGAATGGGCCACATTTTCTTACATATACAGGTCCCGCAGCATAATCACATAGATTAACTGACCTGGATCATTAATTGTCACACTTGAAGAACCCTATAAACTTGAGCAGAGAAGTGAGTAGTAAAGTGACATTGACCATAGAGATTGGTATTTGCTTTTTATGTTGTTTCTTTGCTTGTATTTTAAAATTGCTTCTATTCCCTGGTTATTTCCCATTTGAAAGCAATGTTTTCTTACAATAAACTATTTCCATATTTAGTAATCTCTCAAAATACCCAATCGTTTCATTGATTGAAATAAACTCTAGAATTTTATGGAACTTTTTTATTAATAAGGCAACAAAGTGATAGCTTCTTTTACATGCCTTCTGTGTTGCTGTTAAAGTGAAAATAGGTAAATAAAAAGCATCAGCATCATAGCAGTGCTGCTGTTGCATTTCAGAAAAAGAATTTAGATGAAACTATAATTTATTGTTTATTGATATTAATACTTGAGATTTTCTTCTCTCTGTTATAGCTTCAATGAGAGCTTTGCCAGCAACAGAACAGAACAAAACAAAACCTAACCAACCCAAAATATATTTTACAAAAGAATAAAATAAAACTTTACATAATATATGACTATAAAAAATATTTCCACTGCATTTTCTCACTCCCTTTTTAAAGCTAAATTTTAAAGGAGACATATTTCTATATGGTATTTTATGAAAACATTTATCTTTTGAATTTCTTACTCTATCCTTAAACATTTTCAAATATTTATTTGTTAAAATATTAAAAGCCTGCCAAGCTAATTTTAAAAAGAAATCAATTTGGTATGGTGGATATATCTTCAAAAAGTCATTTTTTTTTCCCTGAGAAATAAGAAAACTCATTCAAGGTTTTTGGAGAAGAAGAAAAGCAAATACAGTTTCAGGAGTCGAAGTGTTCTTTCTTTCTGTCTCTCTTGGAATCCCCTGAAATCGACGCTGCAGCTGAGCTGATTTCATGTTAGAAAGCTGTCCTAAATACACACTGACAGAAGGACTGTGTGAACGGACGCGGAGCTGTCTGCTCCCTCACACATGCCACCACACACACTGTCAGGTTCTGAATTGTTTAAGAAGACTGCACAAGGCATTATCGAGCTTATTCTTAAAATGCAGTCTAGTTAAGATGAACACAGACTCTTCAGCCTATTTACAGTATATCTTGAGGAGGAAAAAAAGCTTACCTCATATTTGGTTGAAACTGTATTAGCAAATTATAGAATAATGGTTAGCAGCTCTCTTGGTTAAATAAGCATCCTGGTGAATATTGTGATTGACCTGGGGAAAAATATTAATATAAAAAGGGAGTAGATGTGCTTTAACTTGGTATGGTTAGTATGGAAGGTGCTTTCTTAAAGTCTTTGCATGGTACAACAAAACACTGAGAAGAATCTACAGCGATATAAAGAAATAGAATTCCTATATATCTTTATTGAATGTGACACAATATAATCAAAGAATGAACATAATTAAGTGCTGGAGCTCAAAGCATCTTTGAAGCAGGAATTCTGCTGATTTTCTATTTTATGTGATTGCTTACAGATTAGTTCTCTATTTGCTCCTAAAGAATATACTTAAACACTCAATCAATGAATAACCTACAGCAGTTTGTTGTAGATTCAATAATGGGGAATGGTGCATTGTACCAGCATAGTCAGATATACCCACAGGGAGTGTCAGTGGTCAAAATGCTTCCATTGCCAGAAGGTAGTCTGAAAATGGTCCGGAAATTCAATACAGCATTGACCCCACATTGTATACCTGATCCACAGTCAGTTTCTCAAGCATACTTGAAGTTTTAAAAAAGAATCATTAAAAAAAGCCGGAATTTGAAAAAACAAAACTATTTTAAATGAGCTTTTTTGTTGTTAGTAGTTGATTTTAAATGTATTAGTCCAAATGAGCTGAACAGCGAATTTCATCATTTTTATTTTTGGTTAAATGTGTCTAAAATTATTTTATTTTATTTTTAAAACAACTTAATAAAAAGTTTTAGACTTTTAAAAATAAAAAAATTGTAAAGTTATGTACTAGTATTTCTATTTATGTTAAGAACAGTTAAATGCTCATCTATTTTTGTCCTTCTAAAATCCCCTGATTTTCAAACAACAGCCATATATGTACACAAATTTTAGTGCTGTCTCTGATTTCTTTATTAAATTGTTTTTTAAATTTTATTAAGAACAAGATAAATGGAAAGATTTCTACGTAAACAGACTAGAGTCATTTACCAAATATCATACTAATGTGTTTGCTTTTTCCTTCATTCTTTGAATTGTCAGTATATTTTCATTAAAATACATAGCAGCCTTATATTCTCTAATTATTAGGTGCTTTCATTTGTGTAGTTATCTCAAATTACTTTAACACAACAATTTTTTTATTATGAAATGAATATGAGATTAGAATTAAAATTCCTACTAATAGAAAAAATTATTTTGGAATATTCTTTGGGAATATAAAAATATGTTATCTTCACACACAAACTGAGTTTCTTTTCAGAATTTTAATAAATTGAGAATGCACATGAAATGATATCACATTAGATACATTCTAGCACCTATTTTGTAAGTTTTAGACTTCATATTTTTAAAACTGTAAGGATTGCTACATTTGTATTTTAAGAACTACAAGTATATTTACATGTATAACAGTAATATTACCTAGATATACATAATATCTATATACACATGCATAAACATATACTTTCAGTATTTCACTTGGGCAATAGTAAATGTATAAGTGAAACATAAAATTCCATGTACTTTAGAAGCTACTACTAAAAATCTTAGTTTGACATTTATAATTATTTTCTTAAATGGCATGGACAAATCATAGGATCATCTTGCAATGTTGCTGAGAATAAAATTCTTTCATAAACTTTAAATAGCACTCTGTTGACTTTCGTCATGCAGATATTATATATTAGATTTTAACAGTGCTTTATGATGATAACAATAATTTCAGTGTTATTTTTTTCCACATTGTTTGACAGGTTTACTTTTTACGGCATGTTAGCTACTTCTTTAGGAAGTTGTATTAAATTTTGCAGCTAATCAATCAATACAGTAGTTCATTAAGACCCCCTTACAAAATCTGTGTAAGAAAAGTGCTATTTATCTAATTACAGACGGAGGAAATAGTGTTACGATACAAGCTGTTTATTTCACATACTGAAACAAGAGTTAATTTTAATGATTCCTTGCTTTTCCTGCTTGACTTTCTTTTTAAGATAAAGACTATATTATTCTATAAAATGATTTATCTGATTTTAATCTGTTTACGAAAGATGTAAATGTTTGTGATAAGAATATGTGAAGTGCCTGAAACTCGGCTAGGCATATAGATGTATAACAATTACTCACTCTCTTTCCCTGTTCTGTATCCTCTACTCACCATAAGAATTCTAATGTTTGTGACTTTTTGTGAGAGAAGACTACATTTTGTCATCTGGATAAACTGGCTGGGAAATTACAGTGTATCTTGAAAATAATATAGACTATAGAACATAGAAAATTTGAGTATGGACTGAGTTCAAGAGAGTTAAGGACTAACAGTACCAGAAAAACTTTACTTTTACCATAACTCATAATCATAAGCTGATAGTAATGATCCTAAAGCTGGTTTTCCAGTTTAAAACTAAATTATAGGCTCCAAGAGAACAAGGCTGTGAATTAGTCTTGTTCACAATTGTTTGTTCAGCTCCAAGCGCAAAGTAGGTGCTCAGTAAACATTATTTACGTGAATGAATAAAAGGCTATATTTTTCCTTTATTTCCATCTTTATTAAGGCATGTCAATTAATTTTAAATTTAATGATCTTATGATTTTTAAAAATAATCAGGACATTCTGTTTCAACACCATTTCAATTACTCTTTTTTCCTAAAGCTGAAGCTAAAGCAGTACCACTGTGATCATCATGCAGGCTCCTCACACTGAGGAATCTCTAAATCTGCATTTCTTATTTTCTGCTCACCCTGCTGAATGGTATACCTAGCACAGTATCCTGACCTTGACTGCAGGACTTATAAGAGCTTAATGACCTTAATTTATGGATTATCATTTTTTAATCAGCTATTTTTTAAAACAGGGAACTTTACCATCAACATTTATGGGTGGGGCATTTTGAAAGGACTTTTCACATACCTAGAAATTAGTGCATGCTCTACTTTCACTGATGCAAATATTTCCTAAGAAAAAAGAGAAAGAAAATAACCTTTCTCTCTTTTTTTTTTCTTTTCTGAAACCTAAAAGCATTTTGTTTTGTAGAGCTCTATAAAAGTTCAGCGCATAAAAGGTTAGGAGCCTGACTTTTTTCTGTCATGTATATCTTTGAAAAATTGGTTTATGAAGAGTCATACATCATGTAGCCAGACATATGGGAATAGTTAAAGATTAAGGTAAATAGACAAATTGAACTGCTTTAAATCATTTTCCTGGTTTCAGTTTTATGAAAGAGCTTATGAACAAAAGCTGACGTTAAGCAATCACAATGGGCTCTTCTATATGTTTTAGACAGTGGTAAAGACTTTAGTGTCAGAAAGTGTTGCATCACCAATAGTTACATCAATTTGATTGGTGTCTAGATTTCAAAAATGTTACCTTGTCAAACCATAACCTTTTCCAAGTCTTTCATTTGTCATTGTTTTGTAGATTATATCATTTATTTTACATTACCTGTATCAGAAAGCATGGATCATGGGTTATAAGATTTTTTTTTATTATATATTGGTTGTTTTTGTTTTTTAAATAAAATTAATACTGTAGGTATTTGTGTTCGAAAGGGGCTAATCAAATATTTTGGAAGGAAGTTTGATTTCATGTAACAAACATTACTGTAACTTCACCTAAGGAGACCTTTGATTTCTTTTTACTAAATAAAAAAAAAAAATTAAAAAAAAAGGATATTTTCAGGACCATTAGGATAACATTTTAAATAAATTGAATAAATATACTGAACTTTTCCAGGGTAACTAATACACTAATGTCTTGTGGAGAGATGCTGGCTGTTGGTCTTTTAGGTGGGTCCCAGGAATTTGCTCAATGACACGGTGACAAGCCCCTACTCTTATGAAAAGTGCTCTGGGATCTTTAATGTCCACACAGGAGAGTAAGGATTTAAGATTTTGTGGTCTCATTTGAAAGACCCCTACATAGTAAACTGCATGGAACTCAATTTATCTATCTCAGAAAGGAGAGAAGGCTTTGTAGCTCCTCTACCTATAAATCTAAGAAATTCTGTGAATATATGCCTTCATATTCATGCAGCACCAATCCCTTTCTTAAAAAAAAATAATAAAAATAACAAGCTCTATGATCATCAGATTGATATAGATAAAAATCCATTAACTTTTCATCATTATCACAGCTCTCGTATCAAAGTGCAGACATCGTGGGGCTAGCTCACCTCCCCTGGTAGCTGTGCAGAAAGATACATAAAGATCTTTTACATACTTCTTTGTTGGTTTGTCTTTTATAGTGTATGTGCTTGATTTCGGAACTGCTGATGGTAAAAATGTAATTAAAGAAGACTACAAATATTGGCAAGGTATGTGAGCCCAACTTATAAAACATTCAGCTATGAAGGTTTCTCATATTTTGAATAATGCAAATGATAGGAAAAAGAGTAACTTCTACAAAGTACTGACCAAGTTTACTGCAGAGCTTGATGTGATTCTATGTGAGATAACCTATATATGTTTATGCCCAGCCTGGAGACTGATATATATTAGACACTGCATATTTTTTTTTCTTTTGGAATATTTAATTGTCACTAGAAATAAGTAAAAGAAATAATTTTTTAAAGTTTGCTGAAACACCTCAGGATGTAAATATGAACTGTTTTTCAATAAGAAATTTGTATGTAATGGAGGAAAACAGCATCATGATATCTTTTGAAAGAATTCCAGTGTTTTTGTGATTGGAGATCATTCTGGAATTGGGTGCCTCTTTCAATTTTGTCTTTAGTCTCTTATCATATCTTCAAGCACACATACACACAAAATAGTTTGATTCGCTTAAAGGATGAGATTAGGTCATGTTAGCTAAGTGATTTATTTATATGAATACAGTTTATGCCTGCATAAAATATTACTATAAATTTATGATTTCTCATTCCATCACTACACATTTGTTTCATAAACCCAGAAAGATATATTCATTATTTAAAATTGAATACACATGTTTCCCTATATATATTCTTTCTGATCATGAAATTCTATTTCAACATATAACTAAAACCAGTGTTTGGCAGACACGTACTCAAAACTATAATGGTTTTTCTTTTTCATGAAATAAAGGGGGTTAAAATAAAGAAGAAACAAAAGTGATCATTTAATAATTGATGGGATCTTTATTTCTCACCTTTAAGATTAATTATTTTTTACAAAGTATATTCATTAAAAATTTGGATTCAGAGATAAATTTTTTCCTTTCCACAGTTACTGGAAACAATGTAAGTTCAATATTTTATTGCACATTATGGCTCTGAGCTTGAAACAACCTTTTTCTTTAAGATGTTGTCATTAGTTAAGTCAGTTATACCAGAAGTTTAAACAATTAAAACATATCCCGAAATGTCCATAAAATTTGACAATGGATCGCTGAAGCAATATTCTTAATAAAGTTAATGCACTATTATAACTTAAAAAAATCTTAGATCATTTTAAATTTCTCCAGTATGTTTGATCACAGCATGATATTAACATATTTTTAAGTTTAAGAGCACATTTAGGTCATTTGTGATGATGGATATACTTTTTAAATTTTCTTAATACTGGCTATAAAGCAAGTGTTAATGAGCTTGAACTGTATGGGAAACCCTTTCCACTTTTGGCAAGGTGCTTCAAAGCTGTGGGCACTAGAGGGTGCTGTTGGAACTTAGACTAACAATAAGACACCTGAATTTTTTTTTTTTTTAAATCAATACTATCAAGATCCAAAAATGTTCCTAGTGAAATACTATATCATTATTAGTTTTTAACATTGGGTTCTGTGAATGTCATCAGCACAACTTGACAAACAAATCACAAAAGCAGTAATTAAAGCAAAGAGCTCCATAACGACAATTATTTGTTGTTGTTGAAAGGAAATCAAGACTTTCCTCTCCGACCCTTTTTAATACCCTCCCAGTCTTTCTTCGGGATGTACAGGTTGGTGATACATTTTTATAAATGGCAAGGAAAACGGGCTTGTCAGGCAATTAACTTTTTTTTTTTTTTTTTTTGGACTTTAAACGTGCATAACCACAGAAGGTTGTTTCTTAAAAGAAATGTGTCAAGAGGCTGCTGGTTCAACTTTCCTCATGATGTTTGTGAGAAATTGTGGGCATTCAAGACTGCTTGCACGTGAGGATACATCATTCTTCTGTAGGAAAATGTTGCTTTATATGGAAATTGAAGAATCTTGCCCCCCCCCCCGGTTATTTATAAACGCGTCATTGGTAGTTGCCTTTCTTAGACCTTCCCTGCAGGCATAATCAGACTCAAGCAGGCGGCTATTTACCTTTAATTTTCCACAGCAAGCCAGTAATGCTTATGATTATTGTGAAGTCAGGAAAAGTTTAGTTTCATCAAGTGACATGTAGTGATACAATTAGTTACTTAAGCACTTCTCATAAAATGTTCCACCATGGAACCTAGTTTGTCAGATGCAGCTAAATATTAGCATCTCATATTAAACACGAGAGTAAAACTGCCTCGTGTAAAGCACAGCTGACAGCTCTCAACATGAGCTGAATGATCACTCTCAATTGTAATCGATTCTGTAAGTACTGAACACAAACCCCCAGGCAATTGAAGAAAATAGGATGATGAAGGACTGCAAACTAATATGTTACACATCTTCATTGATTAGACATTGATTAACCATTATTTTCCTGAATGACAAACAGCTAGTGGTAAAGTAACTGAGGCTTGTGATTTATTTACATCTTAGACAGAGATGACTTCTTTATTCAGCTGATTGTGAGCTAATGCTAAACCAGGAGAAAGCAGTAGTTTGAGCATCCAAGCTACTGTTCTCTTTCTTTCTTTCTTTCTTTCTTTCTTTCTTTCTTTCTTTCTTTCTTTCTTTCTGGGAGGGAGGGAGGGAGGAGGGAGGGAGGGAGGGAGGGAGGAGGGAGGGAGGGAGGGAGGGAGGGAGGGAGGGAGGGAGGGAGGGAGGGAGGGAGGGAGGGAGTGAGGGAGGGAGGGAGGGAGGGAGGGAAGGAAGGAAGGAAGGAAGGAAGGAAGTGAAAGGAAGGAAGGAAGGAAGGAAGGTAGGGAGGGAGGGAGTGAGGTCGCGAGCGGTTGGAAAGAGCTAGAGCCCTAAAACCTACCTAGCCACCTACCTTCTTCAGTCCTTCCTACTTCCTTCCTTCCTTCCTTCCTTCCTTCCTTTCTTTCTTTCTCTCTTTCTCTCTTTCTTTCTTTTCTTCTATCTCCGGCAATCTTAGATGTCTGGCACGTTCCTATTAAAAACAAATTTAACTAGATTTTAAAAAGAATAGCTGAATTCCAAAATACAGAACATATACTGGTAGTATAACTACATTTAAAGGGAAGATCATTTTATAGACTTGGTATTTACAAGCATATTGATCAGTGTTTATTGAACCTTTGATTTAATTCTCTCTCTTCTTCAGTGCCTTATTGGCAATTATACACAATTTTAGAATGAGCTGAATAAGACTTTGTATCTTTAGCTTATTTTTTTTCTGTGAAGCACATTGCTTTATAAATACACGAATCTACTGAGATATGATACATAAAGGAGACAGATTTTATGTAACAACATCTTGAGGCAGTGGAGTAAAATTTCTTAAATCTATTTCAATAGATCTCAAACAATATGCCCAATGGAAAAATTTGCTCTTGAATTTTCAGGCAACCTCTTTTCTGTTACAATAGAGAACAGGGAGTAACATATTCATTGAAATAAGCTGCATTAGCAGTAAGTTAAATCCAAATTATAATGAGACTAGCATTCATTTTTCCTTCTAGAGCACTCTTGTGCATTTGGAAGATGTTGGAAACATTATTTATAAACAGAAATAATTAAGACATTCTGGCATACCTCACCACGATGGTCATGATAAAGACTTTTGATGTTGAAGAAAGCATAATTTGCTTCTCCATTGGAATTTGATTGTAAATTAGCACTAATTAATGTTCACTTAAGTGTTACAGATGTGTGATATTTCTAGTTAGTTACTGAAGGGATAACAGCAGAAAATTTGTTCTGTGTAAGTATATGAATTTAGAGTAATCATTAGAATGTTATTTTAAAAAATAAGAGAAATTCATTATCATTTTCAGTGTTACAAGTTAATTTTAGCATTTATATAACTTCAGAAAAAAGAAAAAGCAAACCATATCAGTTCGATGAATACAGAGATGCAAGTTTTTTAAGAATAAGACGATCTAGTTGAGATAACATGTGATACTCAAACTTTTCAAAGGAAGCTAAGGATAATAAGCTTGCCTCACCAGTTGCCCTGAGTTTAAAGTTTATCAGTGGACCTAAATTATAAATCACCTTTTAGCATTATTTTTGAAGCTAAGTTCCTTCTTCGATTTACATGGTGCTCAGAACATAGGGAAGGGAAAGTGTTGATTGGCTAGTGGAGCATGAAGAAAGAACAAATGAGAAACCATCCAACAGCAACATCCCAGAGTGAGCTCGAAAACCCAGAAAAAAGTCCAAAAGTGTGTTGTTCCTTGGTCTGTGTGCAGGAGAGAGCACTACTGCTGGCGTCTGTGCGTAAATGTAAAAATTGGAAACCTGGAATTTCATAGAAGAAATGATGATGTGATATTTGCACAGCAACTCCTTTTTGAGGAAATAAAAAGCATCTCCTTTGGTGTTAGCTGTTGTCTGTTTTGAGTGTGTGTGTGCATGCATGCATCTAGATGTGCAGATGTATACACGCACATACACAGTGGCTTATGTGGAGCTGAGTGTGCGTCAGTTTCTTCAAGCATATTTAATATCTTTAAAATTTTAAATGAAAATGTAGCTGTCAATTTTAAACTAATTTGGATGGACAGCAATAAAATGCAAACCTCACTTCAAATTAGAATTTTCAGTGAGGATTTCTAATGGAAAGTAATTGCTGACAATAGGAAATGACAAATTACTAATTACTTAGTTCAATTAGACTTTTGTGCCTTCGGTCCTAAGTGGCAAGCATACAGCAAATCTTGCACTTTTATAACAATTAATGACACTAAAACTATTTAAACTGCCAACAGATGTGAGTAAGAAGACATGAATTAAAATTTACTTAATTTACATACTATCCCTATTTTATATCAAGTAAATGGTGTTTAATTTTATGCTACAATTAAATATTACTGGTACAGTGCAATTTTCACAGAACTTCATAGGGCAAAATATCACTTCTCAAGAGCTGGTCAGTGTTAATGTCTTCTTTTCTCGTATCACAGCAGTATTTCCCTTTAAAAGATTCTTAGAGTATGAATTTCTATCTATACTCTCTATTCATGGCTATACATCTGTGTTAATTAAATAGCAAAATCTCCATTCTTTGCTTATCTTCTCTTCATTTTTTGTCTATTCGGTTTATCTTAAGTTTCCTAATGATCTATTTAGAATCCATATATTTTTTACTGTCTATCTTTTCCCTAAGAGTAATTCAGGTGTGGCTCTCAGAAAAGATTTTGTTTGGAAGTTCAGTTATATTAACTGTCTGTATTGTTATCTTCTGACTATAGCTTATAAGAAACTTAATTTGGTATTCCTAATTCTATCATTTTGGTAATTTTGATTTTGCAAATATAGGATTTTTTAATGTTTCCAGTTATGGTCGGAAATTTTTTTTCTCTATAGGTCAGCAGCTCAGTAGACATATTGCAGATGCACGTGGAGTAAAAGAGAAAGGCAAAGGTTCCAATTACATTTGTAATGATCAGTTAAGACTTTAAATATATTTTTTTTCAAAGCATATGAAAAAGTACTTACTTGTGAAGTGAAAATAAAAATGCTGATCAGGACTGAGGCAAATTCAAGTGGTATTTTGTGCCTACAGAGTAAGAGCAATCATTTTAGGCAACTAAACTAGCCAAAGAAATAAACATTAAAAGGTGTTACAGAAAAACAAAATACATAACAACACTGGTAAAATTAAGGACTTCAAAATCATTGCATATCTAAGCAAAGAAACTCAATTTAAGTGTAGAAACCCAAACTGGCTATTACAGACCACAATTCTCTGGGAATTTCTTTAGCTGGTGTGATTCTCTGCATGTGGCTAAAATATAAGATGTCAAGAGCTCGATCATCTTCCTCAGTGTTCTGGATAAGACAGCAAACCTCCTATTCAAATTAAGTGTATTTTCTTATAGTTATCACTTACATTTAAGACGGCATGTATTCTGGGTCATATTACTGTTGAGAGTTCATTGTAATTGGGTGATCAGGAAATTTTTTGGTCCATTTCCGTAAACAAGGGGAAAATGTAAATATATTTGTTTCATCCTATAGATGTCAAGGGTGGGGCAAGTTGTGCTCTAAAACTTGAGAGCACCAGATGACAACAAATGCTTTCTGCAAGGCTTTGCTTGACTTTGTGCTTTTTTTGTGTGTTTTGTTTGTTTGTTTGTTTGTTTTTTATTTTTTTCACTCCTGAGATTCCTGCAATTAAGTTATTGTTTGGAGGCAACACTGTAAACTAGATCCAAATAACCAAGGGTAGTTTTGGACAAACCTCTGTTGTTTCACCACAGCTGTAGTTTTCTTTTCTCATGAGCCCTGTGAACTTTAAGGGCTAGAAATATAACAGAGAGCATAGCAGATAATAGAGGAAAAAGGAAAAGCTTAGGCAGGGGGTAGGAGGCCTGGGCAGGGACAGAGGAAAGAAAGACTTTCACAAATCACAAGAAAAATACACTGGCATTGTGCCTAAAAAAAGATTACGTGGAAAAGAGGTAATAGCAGTAACAGACTTAGCAAGTGTATGTAGAGCAAGAATGATAGGAGGAAAGAGTGGCCTAATTAGAAGAGAAGGAAAGAAGAGAAAGAAAGGGAGAGGGAGAGAGAGTGCCAAGAAAATGTCAGAAAAAAACCCCAGAAAGTAATGAACCTAGGGAAATTAACAGACACATATGAAGCTAAAGATGTGGTCTCACAAATGCCACAATGCATCATGAGAATAAAAGGCCTTAGTTGATTTAAATATCCAAGGAATGCATCATTTCTTTCTTAGTTTCCATCATCATTATTGAGACACAAGCAACATATAAATCAATTAGGTAATCTAGATTCCTTTTATGTAATTAATGGAGGACTTGAAACATATGTACACAATACATAGTATATATATAATACTATGTATTATGTTTTATGAATTATATAAAACTGTCATATATATACTTCCATATACTTCGTACCACACACACGGTTTACACACATTTCATTAGTCAGTGAAAATTTTGAAGTTTTAAGCTCCAATAATTTTGAACCCTTAATTATTTCGTAAATAGCAAAGCATTTTAAATTCTTTAGATTTTGAGATAATTGTATATGTTTTTTAAACTTGCTGTTTTAATGAATATATATAAGTAAACTCTTCGTTGAGTTGCATTCTCCATATGAAGAGCTTCCTTAGATGATCATGTTTTCTATTTTGTTGTCAGTCATTTTTTTCTTCTTTCCTTCTTTTCTTTCTCTTTCTTTCCTTCTTTCTTTCTTTCTTTCTTTCTTTCTTTCTTTCTTTCTTTCTTTCTTTCTTTCTTTCTTTCTTTCTTTCTTTCTTTCTTTCTCTTTCTTTCTTTTCTCTCTGTCTTTTTTTTTTCCCTCCCTCCCTCCTTCCTTTCTTCTTCCCTCCTTTTTGGATGTTTAGGGCCTATTTGGATGTGTTGTTGCATCAGATGGATTGGAGGTTATTCTATGAGTTTGTAACTTTATGGGATGGATGGATAAAGGAAAGATTTCCTTAAAATAATCTTTAGAGGTGCTCTAGAATGTTTGACAATTTTATCATAAAAGCAGATCTACCCATGTAGGTTTTGGTTAGCAGTAGATAATTCTTTGATCTGTCCCCTTCAGGTTCAGGATCAGAAGCCTTTGTTTAAATAGTTTGAATAATCTCTTGACAATTTCTATAGTATGGTCCAAAATCAATCATGGATGATTGATTCCATTTAGGAAGTCTGCTGAGTGCTTATTGCAACTATTGAATATCTTAGTAGAAAGTTATATGAGACCACTTTTTGATGTACATCAATTTCTTCATGTATCTCTCAGGGGCTGAGGATTAGCATAGTAGAAATGAACATACCTACCAATTAGTTAGATATCTTACTATCATTTTTTTTTTTTCCTTAGAAACTACTCTCTGCCTTCTGAAGAGTTTTCCTTTTCTCAAGTATTATGTAGATAAAGAAGGAAAAGCTGAGAGATATCACGTATATGTCCTAGACAGTATACAACTTTTACTGTTAAGGAGAGTTTATATATGTGTATGTATGTATGTATGTATCATCTATCATCATTTATCTATCAATCATCTATCATCTATCCATCCATCCATTCTAGTACAATGTATTTTCTAGTCTACTTCTACACGTCCTAGAAAAATTATTGAGGCTAATACTAATTTTCCCAAATAATTGTCCAGGGTTATTATCGGTATGATGCAAATATACAAATATCTTAATAAAAAAAAAGTATAGATTTATCACGAGCCTAGTAAAAGGAATTTGAAATCATAAGACATACTTTTAAGGAACATTTTCAAGGTTTCTGCAGGTTCTTGGACTTCAAAAGTCATTTCTTAAAGAAGACTTATTTGCTGTTAGTAATTGATGCACAGAGAGTAACTTGACACGTTTTATATTTAAAGAAATAAGACATGTACTCCCGCATAATAAAAAAGCAGCAGAAAAATTAGCCAATAAACTAAATGTATATTTTGGAATTTATAAGGTATTAAATTATGTCAGATTCTTTTAAAATCAGGAGGAGGTAGGTCTCTTGAAAGATGAAAATTCATATGTGAAGATATATGAAGATGAAAATTCATATGTGAAAATTCATATGTGAGGGAGCCTTGAAGAAAAACAATATTAGTAGGGTACTGCAATTTAAATACTAAATACTAAATATACTAAATTCATTCTAAGAATCCATTCTTGTTTTTGAATAAAGAGTAAATTTCAATTTCAATTTCAAGAAATATAAAATATATTTTCTTTGTCTTTGCTTAATTTAGGGGGAAAAAGCTAATTGACTTTTTCTGTCTCTAATAAAGAAGATCCTGAATATCCATCTATTAAGTAGGCTCTGGACATGTAGATTTGAAATGTATTGAGCTGTGGGCTAAAATCAGGAGAAAATTCTACTTCTATATCTGCCATGACTTGCTATATGATCTTGGAGAAGTCATTTAAAACTTTCTGTGCTAGAATGCTTATTATACAATGAAAATAATATTGTCTTTTCTAGGTTTTGTATTGTTTTTAGGATAAAGTGAGGAAAAATAATAACTATTTTAATGAAATATCATGTGTGATAAAAGTATCAGTAGAAGCATGATTTTTGTTTTTAGTAGTCACTAAGGTATTTTGAAACAAAGTTGTTATTCTTGAAATAGTAACACTATAATGATTAAGTACACTTTCTCTAAAAAATAAAATTTAGTATTAAATTTAGATGCTTCTAAATTCCAAACATCTTAAAATCATTAAGAAAAATTGCATAGGTATATGAGAAGAATAGAGGGGGAAAGGAGAGGAAATGAAGACGAAGAAACAAAGGAAAATATCGCTAGTAATAACCTTTTAGAATTACAAAACATTTTTATGTTATTTGAAAGCTAAACTTATTAATATAAAAATATATGAAAATAGATTGAGGGATTTAAATTAAAATATATATTTTGACTACAAAATCATTCAGATTACTTGAGCACATATATTCACTACAGATTCATATTTGACTCGGTATTTAATCCTTAAATTGTATCCAGATTGTACTAAATTAGGACAGGATAGTATGCTAAAATCTCAAAGACTGCCATGAATTGCAAAGAGGCAGAAAAATCAGAGAGTGAGGTAATCAGCATTCTACAGGTCCTGAAAACTCTTCTAACTTCCCATGTGATTCAAGAATCTGTTTAAATAAGCATCCTAGAGCATTGGTCATCTAGGCACTGCCTAAACATACCTACTAATGGAAGGCTTAGAGTCTCACATGGCCATGTTTTCATAATCTAGTTAGGGATATCTACTAATGATAAGTTTAGCTCAAACTATAGCTTTTGGAAAATTAGATAATTATTGATTAAAAAATAGATTCAATTACTTTTTAAAATCAGTTATATAATATGGACATGGGGTGTCAACTACAGCAAATCAAGGACACACATTTTAACATCTAAAATCTCATAACTTATAAGGAGAAAGACTCATAACAAACCATTATAGAATGGGGCAACATAACAGTATGAACATACTAGGGGAAGCACAGAAAAGGATTAAATAGATTTAAAGGAAATGTTAATAACAGGAGTGGCTTCATTGAACAATTGATAACTGAGTTGAATGGTGAAGATGAAGGACATGTAAGGTAGAAGAAAAAAACAGATACAAACACAAAGGCACCGAGGTAAGAAAAATACATTGTGTGTGAGAAATTGTATTGCAAGAGAAGGGCCAAAATAAGTTTCTCCTCCTTATTTTTATGATTGATTTTCTTAATAGCTTTATTGAGGTATGTTTCATTTATAAAAACTGCACACATTTAATGTTTACAATTTGATGAGATTGGACATATGCATACACCTATGAAAAACATCACTATGATCAAGGTAATAAGCACGACCATTAACTCCAAAAGTTTCCTCATGTTTCTTGTTTTTTTCTTTTGTTTTTTCTTTTGTGGTAACACTTAACACAAGACCTACTCACTTAAATTTTTTAAGTGCTTAAGTATTGCTAACTATAGGCATTTCGTTCTTCAACAAATCTCTAAAACTTTTTCATCTTGTATAACTGAAACTTTATACCCAATGAACAATAACTTTTCATTCCTCTGACCCCCACCCCTGCCAACCACCATTCTACTTTCTGCTTCTATGAGTTTGACTATGGTAGATACCTTATATCAGTGAAATCATACCATATTTGTTCATCTGTGACTGGCTTATTTTACTTAGCATAATGTACTCAGGTTTATTTATAGTTTTTACATCTAAATCCAAGTAATCTCTTTTTGTTAAACCCTCCTTTATTGAATGATTTAGTAATTCATTCTATAACTAAATTTTGAGTGTCATCCACATTCTAGGCACCATTGTTTAAGTGCTGAGGATAAAGGAGCAAACAAAACTAGCACAAATCTCTACCCTTATAAAGCTGGCATTCTAGTGGGACATGCATTGTAGGTAATAAACAGGATAAATAAATGAGATATATAGAATGTTAATAATTAAACACTAAAGGAAAAATGGAATGGAAAGGGGGATGGGAAATTTGGGTAAGGGGAAAGGTGTTACAAATTTAGTGTAATGAAGTAGCTTGCCAAGTAAAGTAAACAAATAGTGGGCCATTTGGCTCTTTGAGATTGATGGTTCCAAGAAAGGGGAATGGGAGAGGTCTAGAGGGGAATGATATGTTTAAGGGACAAGAGGAAGACAGTGTGGCTGAAGTAGAATTAGCAAAGAAAAGATTAGAATGAGATTAAAGAGAAAGTGTCACTGCACAGAATCTGAGCTCTAACTTTAAAAACCCTGGAGGATTTTGAGTACAGAAAGACAGAAGTGACTTAAATGATCACAGAATCATTTTGACTGCTCTACTGAGAATAGACCAAAGTTGGCCTGGGTAAAAAGGAGGAGACTAGGTTTTTGTTTCTTTGTTTTGTTTTTCTTTTTTGAGAGATGAGAGATTGTTGTTGCAGATAATGGTGGCTTGGACTAGGATGGTAGCAGTGGAAGTGATGAAAATTAGTTCTTTTCTGGATAATTTTGAAGGTAGAACAGGCAGAATTAGCTGAAGGATTGGATGCAGCATATGAGAGGTAGTCATGGATGAATTTAGGATTTTTGGTCTGAACAACTGAAAGAATCTCTGCACTTGTTGCTTACCTAAATAGGGAAGAAAAGCAAGTTAAGGAGGAAATATCAAGAGTTTTTAAGTTTTAGAGACCAAATGAATATGGAAGAAACTATGTTGACTAGGCAGTTGGACATGAGTCTGGAATTCTGTGAAAAGATATGGGCCAGAAATAGAACTTTGAGGGTCAATAGTGTAGAGTAGATACTATTTAAAATCATGAAACTAGAGAATAAGCGTAGATGAAATACAGAAGTGATCCAAGGACTGAGCCCCTGGGCACTTTAACATTTAGAGGTTGGAGGAGTAATGTACTACCAACAAAGAGAAAAAGTAATACTTTGTCCCATTATAAAATACTTGGGTTCCCTAAGTTCAAAGTCCTTTTCCTGTAATGCAACCAACTTCATGCGCAGAGGTCACTGGTCTTCAAAATATTGCCCATGGGAATTGGGGCAATGGGTCTTAAGAACTGCATTAGTCTGAGTTGTCCAGAGAAACAGAACATATATATTTTATATAGAGATATGAAGAGATTTACTGTAAGAAATTGGCTGATGTGATTATGGAGGTTCAACAGTTCAATATCCACAGCTGGCTAGCTAGAGGCCCCGAGGAGAAACAATGGTAAATTCTAGTCTGAGTCTGAAGGCCTGAGGACCAGAAGATCTGATGGTATAATTTCCAGGCCAAGTTTGAGTCTTAAAGCAGGGGAAACCAATGTCCAAGCTCTAAGATAGTCAGGCAAAGAATTTTTTCTTACTCAGCTTTTTTATTCTATTCGCGTTTTCAATAGTTAGGATTAGTCTCACCCACTTTGGGGAGAACAATCTACTTTACTCAGTCTATGGATTCACATGTAAATCTCATCCAAAAAAATTCTCCCAGACTGATGCTTAACCAAATATCTGATATCCTAGTCAGTTTGGGCTACTACGGACTGGTTGACTTAGGCAACAAACATTTATTTCTCAGTGTTCTGAAATCTTGAAGTCTGAAATTAGGGTGTCAGCATAGTTGGGTTCTTGAAGGGGCCTCTTCCTGGTTTTTCCTCATATGGCCTTTTTTGTTGTGGGTACATGGAGAGAGAGGGGGTTGGGGGAGGAGAGAGAGAGAGAGAGAGAGAGAGAGAGAGAGAGAGAGAGAGAGAGAGAGAGAGAGATCCTGTATCTCTTTGTCTTCAAATAAGGCATTAATTCCTTCATAAGGATCTCACCCTCATGACCTAATCTAATCCTAATTACTCATAAAGCCTCTACCTCCAAATACCATTACACTAGGGGTTAGGGCTTCAATATATATTAGGTGGAGTGGGGAGAGGGAATACAACCTTTGATTCCTAGCATCTGGGCATCCCATGACCCAGTCATGTTGACACATAAAATTAACCATTACAGTAACCATCACAAGAAAATGACCACACTCTCATTACTATGATTTCTATAAATAATTAACAGTCTTTTGTGTCCAACCCAGGACTCTCATAACTTTTGGTATTTATTAAATTGTGGCAAGGTAAATAGAGTAAAATCTCAGACCCTTCGTAAGGTACTATTCATGAAACCAGATAGCATGGTTGTGATTAATTTAGCTGCAGTCTGTTTCAATTCAGGAATAGGCTTGGATTTAGTGGAAGTTCAGTCAAGAAAGCCAGGGAGAGGCAAAAGAGCTAAGATCCTATGCAAAAGAATGATTGTAATAATTGAAATCACAGACTTTAAACTGGCTAAAGAAGGTAGTGAAGGCACTAGAGGGTTGATGGGTCAATGAAAGGTGATGGGATCCATTGTTTGTAGATCTTACTCTCAGAGCAATTTAAATTTGTGGTACTTGAGGAAGTGAGCTGGAACAATTATTCTGGTTATCTATTATTTTAGCTATTTATTCTACTGTGTGTCATCTAAATTGTACTACTACTTTATCCACATCCCAATTTTTCTCAAAGTACTTTGCTCATGGCAAGATAATATTTACTCTATTCTCTTAATGTCTGAGTGACATTATTAAAAAGACAAATCGATTATGTTTTGTAAATTAATTTTTAAAAATCATCTTGGTTTCTAATGATAACTACATGCCTTTCGTTATATTTACATTTCTTTTCAAATGTTCACAAATTATTTCTATTTTTTTAAACTCTTTTAGAATGTTCCTGATTATAGATATTAGCCTCACAAATATATTTTTTATAGAATTTATGTTCTCAAAATCAATGACTTCCAAATGTTTTTGATAGTGTACCACTTACAGAAAAATATTTTTATGCATTTGCATTCCAATATATGTTTAATTAAATATAAATTATGTTCTTATATTAAAATATGAATATAATCAAATATAAGTATGATAGAAACATGATAAAACTTAGACAATTATATTGAAAAAAATAAAGTTGAAAGTCACATTATTCATTTTTTTCAGTGTAAAAACTTTCTCACTTAATTTAATAAGTATATTATAGTCAATATTAATAGTATAAGTAATTTTAATATTTCAGTGATATTAACATGATTGTATTAGATCTGATGAGATTATCATTGACTTTTAGCTAGTAGATGTCTAATAAGAAATTTTCCCAAGGAGGGAGAGAGATCTTAGCATTTTCTAATCGTTCAGCTGTACTTGTGTTAACAAAATTGTCTTTGATTCATGGTTCCTTTGCAAGAGTCTTTTGAAGCTTCTTGCTCATTTTGTGAGGGTGAATTTCATAAATTGTTATAGTTCAAATATAAGCAAAGACCACCTGCCTTTATTTTCAATTAGAGTTGACATTCAATATTGCTTTATATTAGATTCATGTGTACAACACAATGTTTAGACATCTATATAATTTCCAAAGTGAACCCCCCAATTGGTCTAGTACCCACCTGGCACTATACATAGTTATTACAATATTATCAACTATATTCCATATGTTGCACTTTATATCCCTATGACTATTTTGTAATTACCAATTTGTACTTCTTAATCCTCTCACTTTTTTCATCCAGTCCGCCAACACTCCTCCCCTTTGACAATCACCAGTTTGTTCTCTGTATCTAGAGTCTGGTTTTTGTTTGTTTGTTTGTTCGTTTATTTTGTTCCTTAGATTCTACACATAAGCGGAAGTGAAATTATATGGTATTTGTCTTCTTATGTCTGTCTTATCTCACCGAAATACCCTCTAGGCCTATTCATGTTGTTACAAATGGTAAGATTTCCTTTTTTTATGGCCAAGTTATATTCCCCTGTATATTCCATTGTACGCATTCCATACTTCTTTACCCAATTATTATCTATTGATGAGCACTTAGGTTGCTACCATAGCTTGGCTATTGGAAATAGCACTGCAGCGAACATATGGTTACACATATTGTTTCAAATAAGTGTTTTGGTTTTCTTTGGCTAAATACCCAGAAGTGGAATCGCTGAGTCATATGGTAGTCCTATTTTTAATTTTTCGAGGAATCTCCAAACTGTTTTCCATAGTGGCTGCACCAGTTTGCAGTCTCTCCAACAGTGCACAAGAATCCCCCTTTCTCCACATCCTTGCCACCACTTGTTTTTTGATTTGTTGATAACCGCTATTCTAACAGGTGTGAGATGATATTTCATTGTGATTTTAATTTGCATTTCTCTGATGACTAGTGACATTGAATATCTTTTCACATGTTTATTGGCCATCTGTATGTTTTCTTTGGAGAAATGCCTATTCAGATCCTTTGCCTATTTTTTAATCGGATTTTTTTTTTTTTTTTGGTGTTGAGTTGTGTGAGTTCTTTATAAAATTTGGACATTAACCCCTTATCAGATGTATCATTGACAAATACCTTCTCCCATTCAATAAGTTGTCTTTTCATTTTGTTGATGGTTTCCTTTGCTGTGCAAAAACTTTTTAGTTTGATGTAGTCCCATTTGTTAATTTTTGTTTGTTTCCTTGGCCTGAGAAGATATATCTGAAAAGAGATTACTAGTAGCAATAACAAAGAGTTTACTGCCTTTGTTTTCTTCTTGAAGTTTTATGGTTGGGGTCCTACATTTAATTCTTTAATCCATTTTGAGTTTATTCTTGTATATGGTGTAAGAAAGTGGTTCAGGTTTTTTTTTTTTTAATATTATCTGTTCAGTTTTTCCAATACCATTTATTGAATAAATTGTCTTTACCCATTGTATATTCTTGCCTTCTTTGTCATAGAGTAAATGACCATAGAGGCATGGATTTATTTCTGGGCTCTCTGTGCTATTCCATTGATCTACATGTCTGTTTTCATGCCAGTACTGTACTGTTTTGATTACTATAGACTTGGAGTATAATTTGATACAGGTAGTGTGGTATCAACTTTCTTCTTTTTTCTCAAGAATGCTGTAGCTATTTGGAGTCTTATGTGGTTCCATATAAATTTAAGGATTATTTGTTCTAGTTCTGTGAAAAATGCCATTGGTATTTTGATGGGGATTACATTGAACCTATGAGTTGCTTTGAGTAGTATGAATATTTTAACAATGTTAATTCTTCCTATCCATGAGTATGGTATATATTTTCATTTATTTGTGTTTTCTCCAATTTTTTTCTTCAATGACTATAATTTTCTGAGCATAGGTCTTTTACCTCCAGTCTCACTCAGCCACAATCTTCCCTGATTTTCACTGCCAGAAGTTAAAGGAATCCTCTTTCTGGAACTGGAACACTGATCTGGGTGTGGGGCTTCGACCCTTCATTCCTCAGGTTGGGCCTCTGCAGCAGAGATATCCCTTCTGATTTTTAACTGCCATACATGAGTGTAGGACTAGCTTGCCTAGAGTCTCTGCCCCTCCTACTAGTTTTGAGGTAGCTTCTTCTAGATAGTCATAGTTATAGGACTTTTGTTTAACTAGACTTCAAGAAGTTCTCAATGATAGTTGTTCTATAATTAAGTTGTAATTTTGGTATTAATGGCTGGTTACTCTTTTGTTGTTTTCCTTTTTCCCCATGTTATTGTAACAAATTTTCTGATTAATGTTTTTAAAACAATGTATATACAGCATATATGTTAAATAATTTAATATAATATGTGATAAATATCAAGTTCCATAGCTATAACTGCATGTCGGTTTGCTTATAATGACTTCTAGGAGCAAGGTTAGGTATGTTTTTCTTTTACTACTTCTTCCAATACCAGCTCTAACTCTGAGAAACCCTAGAGTGATCTGAAAAATGACCAGCCATGAGCCAACATCCTTCTCACTGGCACTAATTTTTCATCATAGAAAAAAATTTAATTTGCATAAAGAACATAAGTTGAATAATTATTCAGTGAATGATATATACATGCTATAATTCCTCATACCCATGAAATTTCATTCTGCAATATGTTTCTCTCACTACATTCATATTTACTAAAAAGTAGGGATTCACATGTCATACCTTCCTTACTCACTTTACAATGGTTCTCATCTCCATAACTTCATTACTCACAGACATCTGTGGAGTCCTTTTTAAATTGAATGTGTTTTGTTTTAGATAACTTTGATATATTTCCCTCAATGATTAAAGCTTTCATAGAGAAGAAAGGAAGTAAAACTGATTATGTTAGGTGATACCAACTTTTTATTTTCATCATGATATTGTATTTTTCTTCCTGACTTTTCCTTCTGTTAAGAAAATGAATTCTTACCTTTCTCATTCTTCCTTCATAATTATTGTACATATAATATCCCCATGTTCCCCAACCGATGACAACTAGAGGCTTGTCTGTCAGCCTATTAAGGGCAAATGTAGCAGTATCTTTCCTTTATATTTTCATTATGTTTAGAGAAAAAAAATATTTTCCTTTACTTTGTCAGAAATGGGAGCTATTTTAATTTGACAAAAATACAACTTAGATTTCAGAGGGAGTTTATATTTCAACACTTCAAGTCATCTGACTTCTTTTCATGGAGAACTTGGAGGCAAGCTTTTTGAACAGATTCATTTGAGAATTCCTGCAGTTCATGTTCACATATAGTCATTCAGCCTTTGGAAGTTTGGTTAGTTTAAAATGTACTAAACTAGCTTTCTATTACCAAGTAAGTGTACTTGTTTAACAGACTGAGATATATATCCACTTAGAAAATACAAAAAAATTTTTTTGAAAGAGGATAATTTTTTAAAACTTGTGTTTTTATTTTAATTTATTGAGATGTCAAGATTGCCAATCAAATCTAATGGAATTAGTAATAGCAACAGAAGGTTGGTCTGGATTATTTCATTTAAAGATAAAATTTAGTGTTTTGTTTCTGGTTATAAAAATAACATATTGACTATATTTTGGAAATGTAGGAAAAAAATAGAAATCGTCACATTGCTAAATAGCCCTGACAGAATTTTTCCATGGTCTTAAAAATTTTATATCACATGAGGAAGTTGAGTTTAATTTTTGACACCTTTTCCCATTTTTTTAGAGTTTAGTCATTTATACAGATTTTCTAGCTCTTCACTAAATTTTAGTACTTTTTTATCTTCTCAGGAACTCATCTTTTTATCGAACATTATATATTTTTATTTATTGCTATAATTATGATTAACTTATATTTTATTTTTATTTGAAATATTTTTATATTTGCATATTGATTTGTGTATGGAAGATCTTCAATGCCAAGTTTTCTTTTTTTCAAATGTATTAGTTTCTGCTTTATTTTATTATTTTTATTCATTTATTGTTAAATTAAATTTGGTTCTTAAGCCCTCATCCAAAGCTATTGAATTAAATACTAAGGTTATAAGTTTTATTCTTTCTTATTAAATAATGAAACATTTTAGGGTTATTAATTCCCCCTAACCAAGGATTTGATTGCATTCTTTCAGTTTTGTTATGTAGCTTTTCCCATGCTGTCTTCTGTATATCATATGTAATAGCAATTGTATTTTCTTCTGTTATCTGGACCAGAATTCATATGGCCTCTGGGGTAGGAATCATTCCCTCATCACTGAGGTACTCTATTCTGTCAGAATCTATCATACTGCTGAGTGAAGTAGTCAGAACTACAGGACTATCTCCTTTTAATTAGGGCCATCTCCTTCTAAGACAGTGCTTCCCATGATTTCTCACATCATGGCAAACATAGACAATGATAGTATGTATATAGCTCAATAGGGTAAACAATTGAGGCTACTTAAAGCAGAAATACGTACTTAAGGAGCTTTGGGGTCCAGGACCTGCTCAGCTGCTCTTAGAGCTCTCAGAGCTAAGAGACCAACGTCTCTGATAAACCTAAACTTACTCTTGGCACATTAGTCGGGTATTTCTACTTTGAGAGACTGTCAAGACCGCTCATCATGCTTCATGTACTTGTTTACTTCAGTCAATGTCAGAAATCCAAGCCTGCACATTTGACTGTTATCAACTAATTAAAAAAATTATTGAGGTTTAACTTATATACAATAAAAGTTTTTGTACAGTTTTATGAGTTTTGATCAATACCTACAGTTGTGTAGATATCACCACAATGAAGATATAAAATAATTTTCCACTCCAAGAAATTCCCTTGTGCCCTTTTTTAGTCTACTCCTCCCTCATCTCCAAAACCTTAAGCAACTACTGGTACATTTTATGTACCTTATCATTTTGTATTTCTAAAATATTATATAAATAGAATCAGATATTATGTATTATTTTGAATCTGTTTTTTTCTGTTAGAATAATATAGTTGAGTTTCATCCATGTTGCATGTAACAGTTTTTGTTCTTTTCTCTGTACAGTTGAGTAGTGTTCTATTGTACGAATGTATCTCACTTTATGACCAGCTGAAGGACATTTATGTTGTTTCCAAGTTTTAGTAATTAGGGATAAAGCTGCCATAATTATTTATGCACAGTTTTTTGAGTGAACATACTTTTCATTTCTCATGGATAAATGCAGAGAAAATAGTGTTGCTACCCAATTAACAATGATTTATGTACATCCATGAATATTTTATTAATACAAATTCATTCTTAAATGAACTTTCACTATAGCACAGAACACTACTATGATGTTCTAGAAGTTTACTTTCCAATTCTTCAAGCCTTCTAACTTTGCAACATGAAATTTCAGATCAATTTACTTTGTTTTTAATTGAAAAAAAAAATTGAAATCTATAGATGCAAACCCTTTTATCTTCCCACCATAATCTAAAACTCTTTTTTTACATTTGTTCCCATTTCCTCCTCTTTCCTTCCTGTTTAAAAGAAGTGGTTCTCTTTGTCTACCTTCACAAAAACTTTTATTACAAGGCTGTTTTTATTTCTCAAATACCTATTTATATCCTATTTTACTTAAATTTGATTTCTACTCCCAGTATCCAATTAAAACTTTCAGCAAAATTACAAATGTTCTTTGTGTTGTTAGATTAAATAAATTTTTATTGTCTTTATAATCTCTTATGCATTTATCATTGACTACTATTTCCTTTTGTTCTATTTTAAAGCTCTTTGTTACTAAAGCTGAAATATTTGATAGATTCAAATTTAATTATTTTGAGACATATGGAGCAGTCATAGAGTATAATGCAGTGTTTTCTGTTTTCAGTTTTAGTTTGACTCTCAAACTTTAATTTTTAAAACTTTTAAACCGATAGCAAACTTTCAAGAATAGTGAAAAGAACGCACATATACCCTTCATTTTGATTCTTCAGTGGATAACATTTTGCTAAATTTGAATTATTTTTCTTTCAATCTGACTCTTTTTTATAAAGAGAGATCAATATCAATCTGTATATACTTAAACATCATTTTTTTCTGTATTATATCTTACAATTTTAACAATTTAAGCTTGTATGTTTAGGTTTTTAAGTCAACTTTCATGTAAGGTGTGAGATAAGGATTAAGGTTGTTTTTCTTATAAGATTTTTCTTGTTTTAAATAGCCTTTCTTTTATTAAGAGTAAATTCAGGCTCATTGAAAAATTGAGAGGAAGGTACAGAGATTTCTCATATACTCTCTGCCCCCACACATGCATACCCTTCCCCATTATCAATAGCCTAGAGTAGTACATTTGTTATAATTCATAAATCTACACTGACATATTATCACTCAAAGATCATAGTTTACATTGGGGTTCACTTTTGGTGTTTTACAGTTTATGGATTTGGACAAATGTATAATGACTTATGTTCACCATTATAGTATCACACAGGGAATTTTCATTGCCCTACATATTCTCTGTACTCTTCTTATTCATCCTTCTCTCCCCTGTAATCCCTGGAAAACACTGATCTTTTTATTGTCTCCATCATTTTGCCTTTTGATTGTGCTAATAGCTACATTACTGTAAGTGTTGCTTAAAAATGTCATATATTTGGAATCGGAGAGTATGTGGCCTATTCGGATTGGCTTCTTTCACTTAATAATATACATTTAAGTTTCCTTCACGTCTTTTCATGGCTTGGCAGCTCATTTCTTTTTAATGCTGAATAATATTTCATTGTCTGAATGTACCAGAGGTTATTTATCTATTCTCCTACTGAAGGACGTTTTGGACACTCCCAAGTTTTGACAATTTGAATAAAGCTGCTATTTACTTTGTGAGGGATTTTTTGTGAACGTACATTTTTTACTCCTTTGGGTAAATACTAAGAAATGTAATTGCTGGAATGTATGGTGAGAATATGTTAAGTTTTGTAAGCAACTGCCAGACTGCCTTCCAAAGTGACTGTACCATTTCACATTCCCACCAGAAATGTATAAGTGTTCTTGTTGTTCCAAATGCACAGCAGCATTTGGTATTATTGTCAGTGTTCTGGGTGTTGGCTATTCTAATAGGTTAGTAGTGGTATCTCGTTGTTTTAATTTGCATTTCTGTGATAACATATGATGTGGATTAACTTTTCATATTTTCATTTGCCATCTATATATTCTTTTTGGTGAAGTATGTGCTCAGGTCTTTGGCCCATTGTCAAACTGGGTTATTTCCTTTTTTATCATTGAATTTAAAGAGTTCTTTATATATTTTTGATAGCAGTCTTTTTTTCAGATGTCCTTTGCAAATGTTTTCTCCTGGTCTGTGGCTTCTATTTTCATTCTCATGACATTATCTTTTGTATAGCAAAAATTTTAAATTTTAATGAAATTTAGCTTATCAAATTTTCTTTTATGAATTGTAACTGGTGTCCTATCTAAAAAGAAATCATCACCCAAGATCATCTAGATTTTCTGCCTTGTTTTCTTCTAGGAGTTTTATGTTTCATGTTTAGGTCTGTAATCCATTTTGAATTAATTTTTTGTGAAAAGTGCAAAGTCTGTATCTGATTTTTTTTTTTTTTGTATGTGGATATCCCATTCTTCTGGCACCATTTGTTGAAAAGACTGTCTTTTCTTCATTGTATGCCCTTTGCCCCTTTGTTAAAGATTAGTTGACTACATTTATGTAGCTCTATTTCTGGGCTCTCTATTCTGTACCATTGATCTATGTGTTTATTCTTTTTCACATACCACACTGTCTTGATTATTGTAACTTTATAGTCAGTCTTAAAGCTGGGTAGTGTCAGTCTTCTGATTTTGTTCTCCTTCAATATTGTGTTGCCTATTCTGGGTTTTTCCCTCTATATATAAACTTTGAAATCAGTTTGTTGATATCCAAACAATGTCTTGCTGTGTTTTTTTATTGGGCTTGCATTGAATCTATAAATTAATTTTGAATGAATTTACATTTCAACAGTATTGAGTCTTTCTGTCTGTAAATATCTCTCCTTTCATTTAGTTAATCTCTGATTTTGTTAATTAGTTTTGTAGTTTTTCTCATATAGATCATATAATTCTCATACATATTTTGTTAGATTTATACCTAAATATTGTTTTTTTGCTAATAAAAATAGTATTGCATTGTATCATAATACAAAAATAGTATTGTGATTCTAATTTCAAATTCCACTTATTCATTGCTGTTATGTAGGAAAGTGACTGACTGACTGTATATTACTTTGTATTCTACACCTTTGCTGTAATATTTTATTAGTTCCAGGGATTTCTTTGTCGATTCTTTTGAATTTTTTACATAGATGATCATGTCATCTGTGATTAAAAAGAGCTTATTTTTTCCTTCCATATCAGTATACTTTTTATTTCCTTTTCTTATTATTACATTAGCTGAAACTTTTAGTACATTGTTGAAAAGGAGTGATGAGAGGAGATATTCTTGCTTGATCCTGATCCTAGTAGGAAACCTTTGAGTTTCTTACCATTAAGTATGATGGTAGTTATAGGATTTTTATAGATATTCTTTATTAAGCTGAGGAAGTTTCCCTCTATTTCTAATTTCCTGAGTTCTTATGAATGAATGGTGTTGGATTTTGTCAAATGCCTTTCTGCATCTATTCATATGATCATGTGATTTTTCTTCTTTACTTATTCATGTGATAGATTACATCTATTGATTTTCGAAAGCTTAACTAACCTTATATATCCGACGTAAATCTCACTTGGTTTTGTATATAATTTTTTTGTACATTGTTAGAGTCGATTAGATAATACTTTTTTGATAATTTTTGCATCTATGTGTATGAGAGATACTGATCTGTAGTTTTCTTTTCTTGTCATTTATTTGTCTGGTTTAGGCAACAGGGAAATGCTGACCTCATAGAATGAATTAAAAAGTATTCCCTCTACTTTTATCATCTAAAAGAGACTGTAAAGATTTGGTATAATTTTTTCCCTTAAATGTTTAGTGCAATTCACCAGTGAACCCACCTGGGCCTTGTGCTTTCTTTTTTTAAAAGCTTATTAATGATTTAATTTCTTTACTGGATATAGAGGCCTATTTAGATTATATTTTTCATCTTCTTTCTTCTTGTGTGAGTTTTGGCAGATTGTGTCTTTCAAGGAATCAGTTTATTTCATATAGGTTGTCAAATTTATGGGCATAAAGTGTTCATAGTACTCTTTTATTATCCTTTTAATGTCCATAGCATCTGCAGTCATGTATTCTTTCATTTGTGATGTTAATAATTTGTGATCCCCTTCTTTTTTTAGCCCAGCTTAAGGCTTGTTCATTCATCTTTTCAAAGAACCAGCTTTTAGTTTGATTGATTTTTCTCTATTGATTTTCTATTTTTAATTCCATTAATTTCTGCTCTAACTTTTATTATACTTTTTCTTTTGTTTACTTTTGATTTATTTTGTGCTTCTTTTTTTTAGTTCCCTAAGATGAAAGCTTAGATTATTGATTTTTTATTTTTTTCTAAAATATGCATTCGCTGTGATAAAATTTCCTCTAAGCATTGCTTTCATTGCATTATACAAATTTTGATAGTGTTATTTTCATTTAGTTCAAAATATTTAAAAATGTATCTTGATTTCTTCTTTTACTTGTGTTTGATATTCATTTTTGTGCATATGGATACCCAAGTTTTCTATCACCTGTAGAAAGATTTTTAAATTTATTTTATTTATTTTATTTTTTATGTTGACATTGGTTAATGAAATCCGATAAATTTTAGCTGAACATTTCAACAGTAAGGCATATATATATTTACCTTGGGTGTTCACCTCCCGTAGTTAGATTTCTTTCTGTCACCACACATTTGATCCCTTGAATCCCTTCTCCCTCCCCCCTTCTCTCTCCCCTCTCCCCTCTGGTAACTCCTATTGTCCATGTCCATGAGGAAGGATTTTTTTTTTACTCATCGAATCGCCTTATCACCTTTGTTGAAAATCACTTGACCATATCAGTGTGAGTATATTTCTGAATTCTTTATTTTGTTTTATTTTTCTATGAGTCTGTCTTAATGCCAATACTATACTGTCTTGATTAATATAGTTTTATAATCTACGTTAACTTCAATTTGCATATTATAAGTTTTCTGACCTTGCTGTCTTTTTTTTGAAATAAACTTTTTATTTTAAATCAGTTATAAATGTACAGAATTATTGAGATCATCATACAGGGAGTTCCTATATATTTCATACTCAGTTTCTTATATTATTAACATCTGATATTAGTATGATATTTTGTCACAATTAATGAAATAATATTAATATATAATGTATACTTTATTCAGATTTATTCAGTTTTCCCTGCCTTTTTTTCTGTTATATAGTTTCATCCAGGATATCACATTAGGTTTACTGGTCATGTTTCCTTAGGCTTTTCTTAGCCGTGACAGTTTCTCGGAATTTCTTTATTTGACGACCTTGACAGTTTTGAGGATTACTAGTCAGGTGTTTAGTAGGATATGGTTGGGAACTGTCTGATGTTTTTCTCATAATTATATTGGACTGATATTTTTTTGGAGGAAAACAGTGGTAAAGTGCTATTTTCATCACATGAAAATTATATATATCAAGGATGTGTAATAGTAACATGACTTTTCATTACAGATGTTAACTTTGATCACCTGGCTGAATTATGTTCCCCATTCTTAAGAGCAGAGTATTTACATAAATATTTGAAATTTTTCTACACAGGAGATCCTTCCTCATTTATTTATTTATGAAATCATTTATTTATATCAATATGAACTCATGAATATTTATTTTATACTTTGGATAATAACCAAATACTCCATCTTTATTGTTGCTCAAATTGTTCCAGCTTCAGCCATTGTGAACTCTTTCAGTTGGTTCTCTACCCTTTGACATACTCCATATTAAGGGATTGTCTTTTTTTTTTTTTTTTACTTTCTTTCAAAATTATTTATTTTTTATTAACTTTTTAAAAAGTATAGTTGGCAAACAATATTATATTAGTTTCAGGTATACAAAAGTGATTTAACATTTATATACCTTACAATGTAATCATCACACTAAGTCTAGTAACCATCTGTCACCATACAAAGCTATTATAATAGTCCTTCCTTTCTTTCGCTGTGAGAAGCTCCAGGATCATCTTATAGATTTTAAGCCCTATCCTAAAGTTAACTGTTTCTCTAAGCAGCCCAGGTTCCTTTTATTGGAAAACAGTATTAGAAATCAAGATCTAGGTGCTAAGTGTGCCATCATGGTGTTACTACTTCAAGGCCATCTCAGCTTATAGGACAAGGAGATACCGTGTGTATACGCATATCTACAAATATTTCTGTACTAACATTTTGTGTCTTTATTAAGCTAAATATGAGTTCATTAATCGATGTCTACAACTCTAATTATTGCCACACACTTTATTCTAGCCTCTTCCCCTTGCTACCTGTAATTTTTCATTCTAACAGTGAGAAAACGAACTACCCTTGTCTGCCATCCTTTTACATATTTGTTCAATTTGGGGATAAATGTATTTTAGAATTGTTAACCTGTACTCCTAGGCAAACAACTTTTTCAACTACATACAGTGCTTTCATGCAGTTTCTTACAGACTTCACTCATTTCCAAAGTTAGTAAAGTCAGCACCTTTCTCCTTCATCCCATTTAATAAGGTTGTTTCACACATGTGAAACAGTTAGATCGCTTTGCCACATTCTGCATTCCATCCTGGAGACCTAAAACTGCCTATTTAAAAAAAAAATTATACATTAAATTTCACTCTTTGTGTTACAAAGCTCCATTGGTTTGGACAAATGTATTGTGCCATCTATCCATCATTATATTATCATACAGACTAATTTCACTACCCTAAATACATCCCCTGGCCTCCACCTATTCAATTCTTCCTCTCTAACCCCTGGTAAACTGATAAGTGTATCAGTTTTCTCTCTATAGTTTTGTCTTTACTAGACATTATATAGTTAGATTCATATAGTATATAACCTTTTTCAGGCTGGCTTCTTTTACTTAGAAGTAAAGATTCATCTATGTCTTTGTTTGGCTTGGGAGCTCGCTTCTTTTTTTATCACTGGATAATATTTCATTGCATAAATGTATCATATGTGTTTAACCATTCACTTATTAAATAAAGGCCATCTTGGTTGTTTTCAGTTTGGAGTGATTAGAAATAAACCTGGTATTAGTGTTCACAGGTATGTTTTAGTGGATATGTTTTTAAATCAGCCAGGTAACTATCCAGGAGTGTGATTGCTAAATCATATAGTCATACTATATTTAGCTTATAAGGAACTGCCAAACACTCCAATGGAGCTGTACCATTTTGCATTTCTATAGGCAATGAATAAGAGTTCTGTATTCTAACCAGCAATTGGTATTTTTAGAGTTTTGGATTTTAACCACTGTTACAGGCCTCTTGTGGTATTTGCATTTTCCTAAAGACAAATCGTGTTGAGCAAATATGTTTATTTGCCACCTGTATATCTTTTTTGGTAAGTATCTGTTCATATCTCTTGTTCATTATTTAATTGCTTGTCTTCTTATTATTGAATTTTAAGAGTTCTTACAATATTTTCGAAACAATTTCTTTATCAGCTTTATGTGTTTTCCAAATATTTTCTCTGCCTGAAGTTTGTCTTTGTTTGTTTTAATCCTATCAGTGTATTTCTCAGAGCAGAAGTTTTCATTTTAATGAAGTCTAATTTATCATTTTTTTCTTTTATGGTTTATAATTTGGATACTGTATCTATGAAATCATCACCAAACCCAAGGTCACATAGATTTTCTTCTATATTTTCTTTTAGTAGGTTTTATTGTTGTTGTTTTTAGTTTTTTTTTTATCTTACAATTACGTATATAATCAGTCGTGAGTTAGTTTTAGCATAAGGTATAAGCTCTGTGTCTACACTTATTTCATTTGCATATGGATGTCTAATTCTTTTAATGCCACTTGTTAAAAAGTCTATCATTTCTTTATTGAATTGTTTTTAAGTTAAAAAATCAATTGACTATATCGAGCATCTATTTCTAAGTCCTATATCCTAATATATTACTCTATAAAATCTATTTTTTTATCATTCTATGTTACTTATTTTATCTTTGTAGTAAGTCTTGAAATAGGCTACTGTTATTGTTTTTCTGCTTTAGTATTTTATTGACTATTCTAGTTTTTTTTTTTGCCTTTCTATATAAACCAGATAGCGTCTTGAGTTTTTCATGGGGATTTCAATGAACCTGTAGACCAAGTGAGGAAGAACTGACATCTTAACAATATTAAATCTTCTAATCCATGAAAATGGAATATAATTCCATTTTTTAGATCTTTGATTTCTTTCATCAGTGTTTTTTAGTTTTACACATATGAACTCTATACATAATTTCTGATTTGTATCTAAATATGGCACTTTTTATGCTGTTGTAAGTGGTATTGTTTTATAACTTCTAATTCCAATTGTTCATTGTTGATATTTAAGAATGTAATTGTTTTATATATTTATCTTATATCCTATAAAATTGCTATACTTACTTATTAGTTACCAGGTTTTTTTTTTTTTTTTAAGGGTCTTTGGGGTTTTCTACATAAATCATGTCATCGGTTTATTTCTTCCTTTACAACCTATATACCTTTTATTTCTTTTTCTTGTCTTATTGAACTAGTTAAAAATTTCAGTATAATGTTGAATAGGCATGGCATGATAAGACGTTGTTGCTTCGTTTCTAATCTTAAGGAGAAAGTGTCTAATCTTTTACCATGAAGTGTGATACTAGTTGTTTTATAAATGTTCTTTATCGAATTGAAGTTTACTAAGCAGAGTGTCATTTTTGTTGAATTACATCAGTTAAAGCAATAATAGAACTCACAACATAAACAGAAAAATGAATGGCTAAGAATGAGAAGAGTTACAAAAAATATGCTCCCATCTTTAATTTGACATAGTTTTCCCTGAACCATGAATCATTTGTATTTTTCCCAAATGGAAAGGAAACTCACTTCCTCTAAATCTCACAAATTATTCTTCTATTGCAATATTGTCTCAAAGTCTAATATTCCATTTTTCTAAATCAAGTCTAGGTGTATGTTAGGCTTCTTGCATGCAGTTCTTCATGTATGGTTTCTCTCCATCTTAACCTATGGACAAGCTATGAGTTATGTGTTCCTAACACTCAACACATAATAGTGAGATAGGTATAGGATACAAGCAGTAGACATTCCTGTTTAAAAATGGGAAAAACAGAGGCATATGGCAATCTCTGATTCATAGCAGTTTTGAAATCTAGTCAGGCATGTGTTACCATTAAAAAAAAATAGAGCCCAGTACTGCTTTATAAAAATGATTCTCTGTGCCTATTAATATCTTATCTCCCTCTGAGCTCTTAGTTTTGACATTGAATTCACACTTTATTTCTATGAGAAATAGCCTATGTTTATTGCTGGGTAGTTTTCTCAGACATTTTTTCCCCTACCCTTAGAAAATTAGGAGTCCAATTGCCTTTTTATTCTGCAATATCACCCTTTTTCAATACAAGTGGTATTATCTTTTTAAAAGCTTTATAAACTTTATGTTTATCAATTTATCATTCATTCATCCCAACAAACAATAATCACCCATAAATATCTTTAAAATAGGTTATTCTGTACCTTAGGCACTCTGTTAGGCTAAGACAATGCCTTCAAAAAGCTCAGAAGCCCAATATTTAAAAAGGGGGGATCTATAGTGTTTGCCTAAGAAGGCTTTTTGTCCTTAGAAGTCATTTTGTCTGGCTGAAAGAGTCAATGAAACACCATTTTAAGTCTTTCTGAGGTCTTAAAAAAGGTTTTAAACTTTTACCCTTGACTTCATTTTTATTCTCAGATGATACTTTACTTAAGAGGGACCTGAATTTGATATTTTCTCTGAAGCCATTTCTTTCTTTTAGCAGGTTTTGGTTTATTTTATTTTGATTTATTTTATTTTATTTATTTTTTGCTTAGAAACACTATCCTGAACTCTTAGTATTTCTTCCAATTATGCTGGAAACCTTAAAGATATCTTCTTTAGTTTGTCTCTCTTTCATTTTCTTGTATATGGCTAAAAGAATTTGTGCCTGCAAATCTCTTTTGCAAGATTTTTGAAATTATTAGATTGTTTTTCTATTTTCCATATTGCTGCAAGCAACAGTTTTACTAACTATTCTGTCTGTATATAACTCAGCTGCCCTTTTCATTGGCCTCCAATAACATTTTCTTATGTCCTTGAAGCCCTAATAGTCTCCCTAAGGCCATTTAGGGTTTCACCAATAGCTTCTTCCATCTCATTCCGATGACCCAGTCCCAGCCAATGCTACATGTTTTACTATTCTTTTGTTATCACATCTCACTTCCAGGTACCAAATTCTGTCCCTGTTATCTATTGCTATATAACAAATTACCTTAAAACTTGGAAGCTTACAGCAGGAAATACTTTATTATATCTCATGATTTTGTGAGTTAGTAATTTGTGCAGGGCTCGGTTGGCTCATACTTTTACATAATGTTCAATAATGCCACTTTGTAGTACTTGGGCCGTGGATAAGATGGTCTGGAGGATCAGGATGGCTTCACACACATTTCTGGTGCCTAAGCAGGGGTGGCTAAATAGCTCAACTCATCTGAGATTTTTGAACACAATACCTATCTCTCTGGCCTTTTTGGCATGGAGGTCTCAGGGTAGAAGGGCTGTTTATGTAAGCAGCAGCTCAAGGCTCACAGAGAGAGTATTCTAAGAGACAAAAAGTTCAAGATAGAAACTAATTTGGGCATATTTCCACTATATTCTATTGGTCAAAACAGTCACAGAGCTACTCAGGTACTAGGTCAGCAATCATGGAGGCATTTCTCCATTGTAATAGTCTCAAAGAATTTTGAAGCATTTCAAATCTGCATAGTTTTATTTTCAATGAACAATGACAAACTGAGTCTCTTGAGGTTTGGACATTTTTTAGGAAATGATGACTAATATCAGAAAAAAACTCTCTTTTTAAGAATTAAACTGTACTCTAAAAATGATTTAGTCTGTTTAGATCATGCTTTTATCATTGAAGAATCAGAGGCTTCTAATTAAATATCAGTTCTATAATTTATTAGTTTTATAATCTCAGGTGAGCATCTTGATTTCCTCAGTTGTAAAATGGTCTGTGTGTGTGTGTGTGTGTGTGTGTGTGTGTGTGTGTGTCTGTGTGTGTGTGTGTGTGAGTGTGTGTGTGTGTTATACATATGATATCCACATAATATGTTCTAAACTGGGTCACTTGGGGAAATGCTACAAGTGAAGTGACTGTACCTTCTCGGTAAAAATGCTAAAACTGAGGTTATCTTGGGTAAATAAACCATTTGCCTTTCTAACAGAACTAGGTATTTCAATGAAATTTAAAATTATAAAAGGTGAAATAGAGACAAGGTAATGGTGTTATTACTTCAGTTACTTTGGGGGATATTTTTTACATCCTATATTTAAACACTTCTAGCTCTGGTTCTAAATCTCCTTGAATCACCTTCAGTATTTAACAATGCTAAACATATGATGCTTTTCATTAATTATAAGACTGGAATGACATATTTTAAGATAATTTCTTTTTATTCTATCCCCAGGGAATTTTGAAGAGAGCTGATCATTACCCACCTTTGCATAGTAAATTTTGCCACCTATTACAGCCACTCTTGTGTCTTTTTAGTTGGACCTTTTTAAAACTAAGTAGTATTAGGTTCTCCATGTCCCATGTTTTATGTTGGTGACACAGTTCAATATTCATTATAGTAACCCCTTATGGTTTTAAATTCTAATCTCAGGGCAATTTTCAAACTGATCATCCATTAAATAGAGATATCCTTTTGCTTGTATACAATGAAAATCTTTAGCTTAGCATAAGCAAAGCGAGACCATTTTAAAGCATACTATTTCAGAATGGTTTATTTTAGACAATTTCAATATTCATCCCAATTTTCCAGCCCAAAATATTATGACTAACTCTTCAGTTTTATGTCTCATGAATTCTTGTCTAATTCTAAATCTAGTTACTGATTGCTGGTCTTGCTTTTTGATTCTGATAGAAAACAAAACAAAACAAAACAAAACAAAACAAAACCGACCTACAATAAAAAACCCACAGCATTTGAGCAGCACTATCCTTGTTAATCCTGGAGTAGTAGAAACCTAGAAGAACAAAGTCTAAAATTGAATTTTCTCCAAAGTAAAGCCGACCTTCAAAGACAGGGGATTTCTTCTTTATAGGAACTGAAGGTTCTAGATAGGAACTCAGTCATTGGCTGGAGCTCAGTTATGGGAAAACCAAGGAACAATGTCAGATCATTCCTAGCAACACTTTTGACTCAATCAGTCATTCAGGAGTAATGACTAATCCATAACTCTTCATATTCTCGTATTGTATGTTTAGGATTGGGTTTTGGTTTGGATTTGTAGAGAGCTTTATCATATGAAAAAAAGAAGTCACAATCTGTGTGTTCAAAAACTGAAATATAATAAATATGGTCAAAATTGCTAAATGTGCAATAAAGAGAAATGAACACATAAAATTAAACAAAAACATTGAGGAGAAAGGGTGAGTTAGCAGGTTGGAAAGAGTTAGGTTCAAGTCTAGAGCAAGGAATATATCAGAGTGCTTAGTCAATGCTTGTGTGTGGATGGAGGAGTCTCACTGAAGTAGTATTAATGGAAACTCAGGAAATGCTATTATGTTCAAGGTCAAAATATACACATAGATGATATAGCAAAACTGCTTCAAGATAATATTTTAAAATCAGAACATAAACCTTATCCTTTCAGGGTTTGATACATTATGTCATTTTAAATTTAATGCTGTAGTAGTTGAACATCCTTTGGATTTTGCATAGGAGTATTATTTAATTTAGTGCATATTTCCTCTAATTTTTTAGTGGGCTTTTATCTTGCTGTAGATATCAAATATCTTCTTGCAAATTACTACCAAAGTATCAGTGATGCTTGATTAAGTGACATCGATCTGAATGGAAGAAGTGCCAGCTTTGCACAATGTCAACAATAGACTTAATTATGTTATAAATTGTGAGTTTCCACTATTGTATTAAGGGTGAGAATTACAAGCACTCTCTTTTTCTCTCTTTTTTTTTAAATATGTCATTGCATTTTTTTTTTTAAGAAGCAATAATTAAAGAACTACACAGTACATGGTTTTATGGCTATATTTAGTAGAGAGTTATTTGTTTTGACAAATTCTTTACTAATAATTCTGATTATAAGAATCAATTATTTAACGGTGACTGTAATAATCATATGACAGCAAGTTCATTGTTTTCATTTTGTTGAGATTGCATTATAGGGAAAGACTTTCTCTTAATTTCCTTGTCTTTTGATTATTTTATGTCTGTAATAAATTTGTATATAGCTGTATTTTGTTATATAAGTTATTTAACAATGATAAAATAAAAATTTGAGGTTTTCAAAAGTTTTTAAAATAGTATTTAAAAAATTCTAGCTGGTAATCTTTGATATTAATAACAATCCAGAACTATAGTATTTGTTGAGTGGATCATTTAATTGTAAAATAAATACATTTTATTTTTTAAATATAATGCCACTTAACATTTAGTTCTGAGACAAGAAAGCAAATGTAATACTGCCATTTGCAACAACATGGATAGACCTTGAAATAATCATATAAGCAAAATAAGCCACACAGAAAAAGTTGAAAATCACATGATATCACTTATATGTGGGATATAAACCTAAAAGCAGCAAATGAACAGGACAAACAAACAGAGACTCATGGACATGGACTATAGACTAGTGATTACCAGAGAGTAGAGAGTGGGTGAGGAGAGGGGAGGTAAATGGGGTAAAGGGAGTCAAATATAGATGGGTAGGGAGAGAGTAAAGTGAGTAAAGGGGATTAAATATATGGTAGCTGAAGAAAACTAGACTTTGGGTGGTAAACGCACAATAGACTATACAGATGTCAAATTATGATGTACACCTGAAAATTATCTAATTGTATTAACCAATGTTACCCCAATAAGCTTAATTTTAAAAAAAGAAAGCAAATGTTATTGAGGTAACAATCCTTCCCTCATTGAAATTTATATTATAGTTGAACTATTGCCACTTACAGAGATGTTTGTGCTTATAACACATTAAAAAAATTTAAAGGCCAAAAATATTACTTTTTAACCACATTTAGGTCCATCATGCCTTCACTTGACCAACTAGTCTTCCAATCACCTTTCAGCCATTACTTTTCTTTGAAGCCTGTCTTAAAATGCCTCAAAATAAGAAAATCCTAACTTTTAACTTTTTTCAGGTAATTATATCATAGGTTGATATGTTTTACATTTCAGAATCATTTTGAATTACAAATTTAATTATGTAATCAGATTTATTAATTATGTAAATTTAACTGAAGTTATTAGTTTTTGTATACCTCAATAATATTTTAGATCATATGTTGGCTTTCTTGCCCAAATTGTTGAATCTTATCTGCTCTTTTCCCTTAATGAACTTTATTGTTTATATTCTTACGTAATATTTGTATTTTTATTTAACCTGTTTTTGTTTATTTTTTCCATTATTATGACCAATATATGCTTAGTATTCTTTGATAAAATGGCTTTTATTTGCTCAATTTTAATTTTGCCCATTATATCACTCATACTGTAGAATTAATGCTACCATTTTATAATTTATTAAAAGATTATCTGTGCAAAATTAATTCTGAAATTAAGATGGCCTTTGGATTAGAGCTGTCACAGTATTGGAAAAGGGCACAAGGAGAAAAAGGACCATTTACCTTCTCAACTACTGATGTCACCTATGGGACTTTGGACATTTTATTTACTATGTCTGAGGTCCAGTGGAAACTAAAACTTATCTGTTTGAAAGCAAGAAACTCCCCTGAGCTACATTCTTGTTTTAAGATCTCAGATTTCCTGATTGTTGATTTTCCCCTTGGTTCGGAGCATAATGTTTGGAGCAATAAACATTTTCAATATTTATTGATAGATTCATGATCATGCCTATAAGCCTCTTGGTAGCTAATATTTAATTTAAAAATTTTGGTCATTAACCTCTATTGAGTCCTACCCTACTTTTATGTTCATTGAATGTTTATATAACATCTGTTATAAAATGTTTGAAATATGTGGTCAGGAATCATTCCAATGAAGGAACCAAGTGTGAGTAAATGTGAGCAGATGGTTAAAGCAATACAAGGAGAAGAGTGTATGAGATACATTATTGAATGGAGAGGTTTGAAAGCATGTTAGCTTTATGACAGTGTCAGAAAAAGAATTACCTTACATTGGGATCAATTGTCTCAATCCTTAATCTGGTTCCTTAGTTGTTTGGTAAGGAAGATAGGGAGATGCAGGAGATAATAATTTCCTTCAGGAATAGATGTGATTCTTTCCCAGAATATTAAGGAACAGCTTCTATTCCATTGTACAGGTAATATTTTAAAATAGTTGATGAATTAATAATTTAGTGTTGGCCATTGCGGAACATGGTGCCAAAAACTATAGCTTCATAGGGGACCACTGATGGTATCCTTGTAACCTCCCACTAACAGTACTCTAGGCTTGCGAAAATTTTAAGAGAGTCTCATGAATATCTATAAATCATTAATTTTTCTCTATTAAGTTTTTATGTGTTCATATGTTAATTAATATGTTCAATGTTAATTAATAAAAGGATATAAAATAGATCTAGCACTGGTATCTGATGTATTTGGCATAAATACATCAATTACAATTTACGTTATGTTTACATATAATATTTTGCTTAGATAGTGATTCTCAGTGAAGTTCATATTGTGAGTGGATAGTTACATTCAACAAAATTTTACAATTCTTTAATTAGTCTCAAGAGTCTTGTATAGAAATGAAACCTTAAAGTTTTGGAGATCAGATAAAGAACACATCACACACAAAAAAAATTTATACAAAAATGGCTTGAATGAGTGAGATCTTACCTGGAAAATTAGAATGAAATGATATTCCAAGGAAGGAGGAATCACTTGTGTAAGGGTTGGAAACGAGGGAGCTCAGTGTGGTCAGGGTATGTTGTATTATAAGTCGGAGAAAGGAAAAGAGACAGATTGTGGGACAGGAAATTGCGTGTTAAGTCTTCAGCAACATTAATTAGGAAATGTCAACGATCCATTGCTAGTTTGTCATTGTTTTAAAAAAGACGAAAAGAAAAAAAATTGTGTGCCTTGTCTTCAATATAATCTTATATTGAGATAGTATATATTTGATATTTATATACCTTACCTAAAATATAATTTCCGGTCAATAGATTGATAGTGCATTTACTAATTTTCACATTTTCTATGTGGGAGTTGAAATATTTTATTGATGGATATATTGCTTATGCAACTGAGACAAATGAATTTGTGCTTTTTGTTTATATATGAGCCAAAGAAATCTTTTTAAACATAAATTTGAGAAGTTTTTAATATACTTTTATCATCATATCCTCAGAGCAACTGCATCAATAGAAATCATGTCTAATTATTAGATGAGAGCAACACTATGCACTATTTTAGTCTATCGGCTTTTATGAAATTAAAATTACTGGTATTATTTTCACATTTCACACATTTTTACTTCTGAATTTATCTATTGACTTATGAAAAAAAGTAATCATGTTAAGCAAATTTGTGGCTCAATTTTTTTTTCAAAGAACCCTACAATATTAGATTTTCACCATCTCTTACCATCCAAATGCAAATCAATCGATATTCTAGTTGAATATTCATATTATATTAGTTGGTATCATAATTCTTTTAAGTTAGCGGCTGTATCCTGAAGTCAAACCTTTACTCTAAAATCTGCTCTAAAATTATGTAAATAAAAAAGATAGTAAATAACATTACCTATTGACCATGGCTTGTCATGACTAAAAAACATATATGCCTGAAAACTATAATTTATATAGAGTGAGTAAATAAGCAATAGAAATGAGTGGAAGCAAACTCTGGATCTTTTAAGAAAGTAGAAAATCAACAAAAATAGAAGAGAATACAAAAGGGTGAAGAGAGATACTATTAGGGAGAAAGAAAAATCAAATCACATCAAGTGGGTTTAATCTTGGTAAAAGAAAGTTCTACTCCCTGTGGGGAAATATTGTGAAGATATTTGGCTACAGGTGGATTGAATTAAAGAAAGGGGCTTAGAAAGTGTATGAGACCAGAGTGGGTAGCAGTCTTGGAAAGATACTACCTATAAGAGCAAAGGCAGCAGTGCAGAAGTGGGAGGTATCAATTACAGGCTTGGCAATGAAAGAAGAGAAAACATTTGAAGATAAAGGGCTCATAGAAAACAAGGAAATGCTCCAAAATGAATTAGAAAAATTGCAAATACAAAAACTATGAAATTAAAAATAAACACATATCAGAATGATATAAAATAAGAGCTAACTGAACTAAAAAAATCATTGAAGAAAAAGACAAATCTGTACCAGTAATAAAGATTAATTACAAGATGCCCAAAGGAAGTAGATATGTTTGATAATACTAACAGACACAGAAAATAAGAATGTAAAAGGCCAGAAGGATAATAATAATGAAGATAGGAAGAGATCAGAGATAAAAAATATTAATATAATTAGAGTCCAAAAAGAACAAAAGCAAAACAACGGAACAGAACTAATATTTAAAATGACAATCCAAAAAACTTTCCTGAAATAAAAGGAGACTTGATTATACACATTGAAAAAGCCTTCCATATGCTGTCAAAAAATTTACTTTGAAATATATTCTAGTAAAAATGTTGGACTTTAAAGAGAGAAAAAATTCCTTCAGGCTTTCAGATTTTAAAAAAAGCCACTTAAAAAGGAAAGAAAACTAACTTGGCATCAGAATTCTTGATGACAACATATAAATCATGACAATAGTGGAGTAATGTTTTCGGGAAACCCAAGGAGAGAATGACAAGAATTTTATATTCGGTCAAGTTATATTCTAAGAATCAGGCTAAAGCAAAGTAGTTTTGCACTGTAAGAATTCAAAAGAATATTATACTCCTCAAGCCCTTCTCAGGGAATCTACTATAAAATAAACTTTCATTTAATCTCTAAATGCTAGGGATATTTTTGATAAATAGATTTATGAGAATTGAAAACATTTAGATGGATACAAGTATGGAAGAAGAGCATTTAATTTTTAAATGTGCTTGACAAAGTAGAAATAATGCAACTAAAAGAAAATAAGAGAGGGAGAAAAGGTCAAATATGAAATGCTCATGAAATGTGTAATTCACATTTTGGAGCTAAAAATTATTTCAGGTGAGAAACCAATTGTAAAAAGCTTAAGTAAGAAAAAGAAGAACTAAGTAGAATATATAAAAATATTAGTTTAAGGGTAGTCATTAGGAAAAAATACAAATATTCCTAAAGAGTGCAAAAAATCAAAAATCAAAACAAACAATGAAAAACACAACAAATTTAATACAGTTAAGTGTACATATATAAACATCTATTTGTCATCTATCATCTATCATCAATCTATTATCTATCTATCTATCTATCTATCTATCTATCTATCTATTTATCTATCTATCATCTATCTATCATCTATCTGTCTCTATCTATCTGATAGACCTGAAACAAAATGTGTCAGTTCTATTAATATATGTAAATGACATTAATCACATTTAAAAAAGATTTTTAGGTTGGTTTACAAGGCAAGATCTAACTCTTCTATGTGCAAGTTACATATTTGAAACAAAGTGACTCAGGAAAACTAAAAATTAATGTTAGTAAAACTTTACCATGTGTATCAGACACTTTTGTGCTCTCTTTTTACTCCTTTTAGGTCCTCTTCCAACTCAAAATAATTCTGTGGCTATCAGTTCCAAGTAGGCTTTGCAGCTATTTGAGCTTGAAAGTGCCTCACTTCAAACCTATGCCACCTTCTTCACTTTCAGAACAAAAGATTCTGTGACACCATTGAAAGGAACTACCTAAGATAACCTGCTTAACAATCATGAATAACCCAGAAGTGTAGGAAATTAACATCAGTGGAACCACCCTTTAATGAGGGAGAGTGGGTGCTTATGAATAAATAATTCTCTTTTATCCACTGGGTGAAGAGTTAGTTATTAGCTGCATTTTATAAGGCTTCTCAGACAGTCCTGCAGGGTTGAAAACCAGTTATTTGTTACTGTAGCCAATTTGATAAGCCGGTCTAATTTGATTATATTCTTTTTGCTTCCTTCTTCATTTTATTCTACTTCACCCTCCCTTCAGCTCTTTGGGAATGTTTGCCTCAGGCTATTTTGGTCTAAGACACCAGTTAAATTCAAGCAAAAACAAAACAAAACAAGAATTATATTCTTGGTATCTAACGACCTTGAGCTCAATTCTTGAAGCATTAAATAAGGCTAAGGCATGAAAGGACTTTTACAAAACTATAAGCTACAATTCATATTATATACATAACCACTATGGACATATATGTAACAAATAACTCAGCCACTATGTAAAATGCAAAGAGAGACACTTTAACAATATCAGTCTTTATAGGCCATACTTGTAGTCCATTTTTTCTGTAAAAAATACATAAGCCTGCAGAAGACAAAGTACGAAATTAATGTAATTAATTTTATGAATATATGTTAAAGTTGGAAATCTGAAAACTGAGAAAACACCATCTTTTCAAGTGCACAAGAATCTTACTGTATACCAACTCATTTCAAAACAAAACAAACACCAAAATCCACAGAAGAAAAATATGAACACCATTCTGTGGTCAAATGCAGTAAAAAAAGAAAAGAATTTTTTGACAACAAATTTAAAAGGCCTTTTTTATCTAGAACACAATACTCTATAAAATAGTTCTTGGGTCAAAGGGGAAACACAAACATCCAAAAATAATGATAAATGAAAACACTACATAACAAATTGTCAGGGATACCATTAAAGCAATGATCAGAGGAATTAAATAATTAGGTCAATAAAAACGAAAGTAAAGGACTTCCAGTTTCTCATTCTGCATATAAGGAGCTTGAAGGTCACCACTCTGTCCTCACAACAACTACAAAACTGAACAGACTGAAAATCAACAGCTCTTTATAAATCTAAGATAGAAAACCATTGTCCCCAAGTTTAGGTTAGAGAGACAGATGAATGCAGGGAGTCATGGTTTACCAGAATAGAGACTTATGAGCAGAAATCCCTGCAGAAACCGAGGCCAGTTTAGGAAATCTGATGAATTGCTATAGGCTAAGCATGCACAACTTTGCTGGTTAAAGGTAGGTTTGTGTTTGTGGGGGGTGTCTCAACATTTTTGTGCAAATACCTTCAGGAGCTAGACTGAGTTCAAAAGTAAATATTGAGAAAATTTTCTTCGTGCTTCTGGCGGGGGGCGGGGGGGACCACTTCGAAATAAAACAGAGCACTCTGTTCTTCTTAACAAAGGCTGCCCTTAGGGGAATTGGTCAACCAGAGCCCAAACTTCTGGGGTCTTATTGGAGTTTAAGCTTAACTGACATGGGGAAAGGAGATTACCAAGCCCAGCCTCTTCTAGCCTTCCACATTTGAGAAGGGAGATACCCAACTCCAGCCTGTTCTAACCATCCTGTACCATCTAATGTGGGTAGGGGAGAGGAAACAAGAACTGGGAAACACTTGTGAATTTCACCGACCAGAAGTGTAAGTGAAGGTAAAAGAACACCATTTATGTTTCTTATTCTTAACTAATTTAACAGATAATGGTTTATTCAAAATAATAATAGCAACAATATATTTGATATGTATACTTACATATATATTATTTCTCTCACTCTTTCTGTCTATAAATATATGATGGAAGGGCCTTAGCTAGGGACTCGAATGGCTGAGGATGATGATTCAAAGGCTAGGCATGGGAATCATTTCGGTGCTTTCTTACTCACATGTTTATTGTTTGGGCTGAGATGACTCAAAGGCTGAACTCACTTGGGACTATTGATCAGGCTACCTATGTGTGGTCTCTTTATTTGATTTGGGCTTCTCAGAACATAGCAAGGGAATGTATCCTGAGAAAGAGCATCTGGAGCACTGGCTTCTCAAGAGACAGAGGGCTTTTTTGGACCTACCCTTATAAGTCACACGACTTCACTTTTGCTGCATCCTATTTGTTTTAATTGAGTCACTAAGTCTGGGACAAATTCAAGGATAGGGGAATTCAACTCCATCTGTTGATAGGAGGTGACAAGGTCACATTGTATAGGGCATTTGGGATGGGAGATAGTGTTGTTCCTGGGAAATACGTCAGTCACATTTAGCACCTTATTTAATGGGGAGATACTAGAGGCATACCTGCTAAAGTCAAGGCAAGGTGCTCACCATCTTTACTGCTATTTAAAAGTGTATTGTTTTTAACTATGTAATTAGAACAGAGAAACCAATTAAAGGCAGCATATGAATTAGAAAGAGCTATCTGTATTTCTGAGAGGGAAAGAAAGTGGGAAAGAGAGAGAGAGAGAGAGAGAGAGAGAGAGAGAGAGAGAGAGAGAGAGAGAGAGAGAAAAGAGAAGAGAGAAAGAGGTGGGAGGAAAGGAGAGAGGTGAAATAAATAAATATAGCACAGAATTAAGATGGAGGGTTCATAGGCCTATTATTTATTGACAACTCAAGACATGGAGAACATCGTATTAGGATTTTAGAGTCTGTATTAAAAACAGACAAGCTTGGTCTCTGCCTGGTAGGTACCTATGATCCAATAATATATACAAACAGATCAAATATACAATCAATAAAGCAATATCATTACAAATTATAAAACTCCCTCTTGCAGGAAGTCGAAGCATGATTATGTTGTCAAATTAAGGATGGATAACACTAATATAAAAGTTTTCTAAGAGGAGGTGGAGCATGAAGAAATTCTTGACGGCATAAACAAGTTAACACACAGGAGCGGGGAGGAAATTGAGGCTTGAGGATCAGCTTGGGCAAAATGTGGCTGTTTGTGTGAAGAGGCCTGGGTTGCAGGGCTCATGCGCATGTGAAAGAACATTTTAAACAATTGCATACACTTCAGTTTGGGGTGAGAGATTGAGGAGGGGAAAGGGATACATGTGGAATATCAGTTCCCTCCATCTCAGTTGTTACACTGTTGGAAAGTGTATAGAGTTTTGTAATTGAAAGTGTATAATAGAAGTAATAATAATAGTAACAATAATGATAGAGTTAACCTTTATTAAGCCCTACTATATACTAAACATTGTGCTAAGTAAGAAACGCTAGGCTCAGCATTTCTAGTGTTATTTTCTGCTGCACAGTTCCTTCTCTCAAAATTTATATGGGCTCTCTGCTGTCACAGAAGCCTGAGTAGAGAGCACTCAGGAGGCTGTGATCTCCCTCCCAGTCAGTGATAAGTCGGGGGCAGACTGTGGCCTACCTCCCATCTGTGTTCGAAGTCCAAAGAGGAGCAGAGAGCTCAGGAGGTATTATTGTACATGCCCTTTTCATTAGCATTCAGTTTTGCTCTGTTGCTTATGATGAGATAGGACAAGCATTTTCAGGGTGCTCCATTAAATTTCTTCCTAACGCCTGAATCTCTTTATGATAGTGGGAAGATAAGATGCCCTTGTCCTCCATGTCCTTTTATTATTCACTCTAACCTGGTTCTCAAATGTCTCCATTCACCCATTCTGAAGCCTTCTTTTCCTAATCTTTGTAGATTATTTCTCCATTTTTTGAAGACCAGGCAGTTGGCTCTTAAATGTTTCCTGCGGTCCTTTCATTTCACTGAATTTTAAATATTTCAGCCAATTTGAAGAGTTCATAATGATGAATAAGATTAAGCTTGGAGCTTAACCTTTTGAAACTGGGTGACGCGTTAACTCGGCTGGAACGCTGGTTAATTTAACAGCAGGAGTTGAATTAACTTGTCACAGCTCTGCCATTGTTAAATTTCCTGCTCCTGATCCTGGTCCCAGTCTTGCAGAGCTTGGTTGTCCTGGGACCAGGGGAGGAGCTGGGGTGAAGAATAGAGCAGAAATGGGAAAGGAAAGATGCACGCCTTGTAAGGATGGCCAGAAATGCCCAGAAGAGGAACCCATTTTAGTTGGGCAAGACAAGAAAAGAACAGGAGAGAGAGGAGCTTGAAAAATAAAAGGCAGTGCAAGGGAGTCATGGGAGAGTGTGAAGTGAGGAACAGAGAGAGAATGAGACATAAAAGAGAAGAGTACATTAAAAGGAGGCAATGGGTGATGTGACATGAATTTCTTGGAAATGCATTATGTTCAGCACATTAGAAGCTCTTAAGAGTCTGGCACTCAAAAATAAAATTACCCGCTTAAAAATATTCCTTGCATTAGGCAGAAATGAAAATGTTGAACTGTAGAAATAATTACACAAATGATCTCAACAGAGAGAGAGTTCTTCTAAATTTGGCTCAATAGACATTTACTTGGCTTATTTGTAGATCCTTGTCAAAAATTTTGGCTTGATGCAATTTAGTCAGGAAGAGAGAGAGAGAGGCGAAGGAAGATAATTCAGGAGACAATCAGTCGAAGGAGAGGCAGGGGTGAGAGCATAGTGGTCTTTCCCCAAGGAGGAGTGGAGAAAGTGTTTGTGGAGGTTAGGGACACAAAATCGAAAAAGGAAGCAGCTGTAGCAGTGATGTTTGCTCTGCTACCCTTCCTTAAACAAAGTAGCAGGCATTGCTGAGCTGAAATGCTCTGTGCCTGTACTGTAACTTTGAAGTATGCATTATCTCCGGTTTGCTATACCTTCTCAGACAGGAAGCTTTGTGTAGTAGAGTAAGCTGTCAGCCTTCAGGGCAGGGGCCTGATGGCACCTGAAATGCAGGCAAAATAACCAGCCTGCTTCTATGCACCATCCACTTTGAGGTCCATCAATAGAGATCACCTAGAGCCTGTCTCCTTTTCAATTGTTTCAGTGGTGTCTTAACACCAAAAGGACATTTTCTTTTCTGTTTGTATGATTTTGTTTCAGGGCTTACGTTATTCCACAGATGCTCTAACAGATTTTCAATTTCCAAGGTAGTTGCCTGAAAAGACTGTTGGCTGTACAGGAGCCTAACCAGTGCTCAGTAGCTGGATCTGAAGCGGATTACTAAGGATTTTAGGGCCTTTTGTTTCTGTCCAAAATTACTTTAAGATATAGCTATTAGATGGCTGGCCTGTGTCTGATGGATCAAGAGAGTGAGGCAAGTGGAGAAAAGGTGAAAGGGATAAGTAAAAGATGGAGGACAAAAGGAAGGTAAAAAGAAAAAAAAAATGCAACAAGAGAGGAAAAGAGCAAAGAAATTCTTGTTTAGTTTCAGGGTAGAAGCATAACTTTCAAGTTATTTTGAAGGACAGTTAGAAAGTTTTGAACCCGAGTAGCTAGAAAGAAGAGCGCTGAAAAGTAACCATAATGAAAGAGATGTGATAAGTAGTGGGCAAGATGGAACCATCTTTCTCTACCGAAATCGGCTTGCTGAATGTATCCTGGTTTTACTTCAGATAATTCAAGCAGAGGTAGGTACCATTGTTGTTGAAGGTTGGGCAGAGGTTGGGGGTATAAATTTTCATAGTAGCTTATACTACAATAGTATTAACTGATTCCCCTTTTTGATGGGAATCAAATTCAGAATTTTTTTTTTCACTATCCAAGAGATATGTAAATCTCATAATAAAAATGACATCTAGTGTGTGGTGGATTTGCCTTGTTCTCCAGCATAAGGATTTAGTTTTTTAAATTCTGAGAGATCTTCAAATTATTTGGTTTCTAGGTCATGAACTTCAGGGGAAGCACTATATAAAACTCTAATGTCATCCTTGAACATAACGCTTCTCAATATTGGGCAGCCACCTCAGCTTGTTGTGACTTCTATTTGTGGCAAACCTGAGTTTGCTTGGACTTAGCATTTCTGTTTGATAATAAAAATGAAATAAGAAAAATTCTAATTAAAAAAAGGAGAAATGAGAATTTTTACTATATCAATGAATATGATGATGATTTTCAAATTATATTTCATGAAATATTAAATGAAAATGACATTTCATGAAAAAGTTTTCTCAAACTTTATTAGCATACATCTCCAGGATGTAGTGAAGACCTTTCCGAATGTGTTGACCAGCAAACCAGAGTTAACGCATACTTGAAAGTTACAGTACGGTGACAGGATCAGATTCAACATTCCCATTGCCACCAGTGAGATTTGATGCTATAGATTTGACTTAAGAAATATTTAGCAATTTCTATGATGTTACCTTGGGCAGCCACCTCAGCTTGTTATGACTTCTATTTGTGGCAAACAGTATCTGAGTAACTTTGTGTGTACAAGTTGAAGAGTTGCTACCAGGAAAACCAACTCTCAGGGCCTGAAGGATTTAATGTGTGGAGGGTGTACATTTTGTAGCAGCAGAGACGGGGAGTTGTGAGCTGCTCTGCGGTGTCTGGACAGGACATCTGTACTCCTAGTCAAATGACCATCCAGGCACCTTAGTGCTACTTTATGTGCCTGTAATTTCCATTATGACTTGAGACTGTCATCTTTCAGCATATTTTCATTTATTGTTTTTAGCTACAATCAGGGCAGTAATAGGAGAACAATTCTAGGGAGTGAGTGCACAGATAAAATATGTAGACCCTGGCAAAAGCGAGGTCTACTTAGCCACACCTCATATTTCAGTTCACAGAAATGTGTGTGGGGGTTGACATAAGTACTCCCTGTTGTGTGATTGCTTATGGCTCAGTAGCCCTTTGAGAAGACCAGAGAATAAAGGACTGCAGAGCACGGGTGTTGTCGAAACGGCAGTGCTAGAGAGGGTGCCTACAAGCACCCGAGAGAGTTTTATGTTTTTTAACAAATGTTTTCTTATGTTACCCTTAAATCCCACCTGCGTTTCCTTCCTTGCCATCCACATCAGTCGCCTCTCTGCTTTTCAGGTTTTCTTTTGAAGCATCAGTGAACCTAAAGGAAACCAGCATGGTGGGAATTTCACCACAACTCGCAGCATATCGAGCTTTCTTGGCAAGCTATGTTATCAAATGGCATTCAGACTCACACTGCAGGGCCACATCAGATCAATAATTTCCAGGAGTCCCTTCTGACTGCTTTAGAAGCAAAAACCAAAGAATGTGACTAGACCAGTTAGAAATAGCACCCTGACAGGAAAATTCCAGGGCAGTCAAAAGATAAATTGTAACATTTGGTTATATTACTATGTGCTCAGGCTCCTTCTTGACAGGAGACATTTGGTTCCCATTTTAAGCCTGCAGAGGGCTTTAACTAAGCATAGAGATATGAGTGTCATGAAGGAGTGTTTCAAACAGCTACATTAAGAAACTGGGGTTGTCACATCTCCCCACATGATTTTAAGAACGAGAAATGATCATCCAGGTATATACTAAAAGGTTCCATTAGGAAACTATTTTAAATGCTGTTACCCTAGTATAACCTTCCCTAATGAAATGGAAATAACGTTATGATTTCTAAACCATTTTTTTTCTTACTTTTCTATCAGAAAAGTCTCTCACTTTGCAATATAGTGAGGTTATATTTTTCTTAGCTTATTATTTTTTTCTTAGTAGTAGTTATATATATATAGTTGCTGCATGATTAACTAGGAATACAAACAATATATTAAGTTCTTTAAAATATTAAATAATACAATGCCTATCCAGAACAGTGACAAAAATAAGATAATTTCTCAGTATTTTGGGGCAATGATAACATAAAATTCACTCTCTTGCTTTGTATTGTGCATGTAGAGAGTAGAAGACAACAATTATTACGAACATCTCTGTCATCAAAGCTGTTTACTGACAGCTGCATGTAGAAAGCAATGTGGCTGGGGAATAAGGAAAAGGTAACTCAGTTCTTGGACTTCTTATCCTCTACCTATAAATTAGCAAACTGAATTTGGGATTTTTTAGTTCTGGAGGTCATAAGTGGTCAAAGTAGAATTCAATAGGAGATAACCCAGACTCTAAAGACCTTGCTCATTCTTTAATACTGTGTCCTAGTCAGTGATGAAAAAGTTGGTGATAACAGTTTATTTATTCTGTTTTTAGCCTCAGTCATTTCATCTATGAATGAGAATAATGTTACTCTCATTCTACATATTTTAAAACTGTTGTAAAGAAAAGAGATAATCAATATACAGAAATTAATATAGTAGGATCATAGTTGATGGTATTCATCATCATCATCATCATTACTCTTCTCAATCAAATTGCAAAATAACTTGTAGAGTTAGCTGAGATAAAAATCTTTTTTAAGGGATAAAGTTAATATTAATCAGTACTTTGAAAGGGTCAGAATTAACTGAAAAAAGGAAAGGTCATTCAAGTTGAGAGAGAATATCTGTGTCATAACGTAGAAGCAAAGTAAATTTAATTTTGTAGGGGATCTTTTAATCAGGACTCATTGGATAGCATTGAGGGGAGGAGTGACATATGTGTAGCATTGCAATGTTGATAACAGCAATTAATAGTCTTCATTTATTTATTCAACAAACATTTAATGAGTGCCACTTTATGCCAAGAGAAATACAAGGTGCTAAAAGTATAAGATATATAAATCACAATTTCTGCATTCAAAGAGCTTACAGTTTAATGAGTTATCAAAAAATCAACAAATACTTTTCAGAGTGGAACAAATAGAATGTGTGCAAGGTACAGTAGTGACAATGAGCAAGAAGAAACTGACTTTCTCAAGAAGACTTGGAAGATCTTTTCTATAGAATGCTGCCTAAAATAGCAATATCCTTTAGAATTGCAGAGGATGTATTTTCAGAAGATGTATGACCAAAAACTGATGAGAGAAGTGAACTAACATGGTCAAAATGCTTGACAAATAAATTCCTTTACATATAGGTTGCAGTGGAGAGTGGGGAGGCAGAAATATCAGAAAAATTCTGTTTTACATAATATTGGTAAAGGATAGGGCCTGACCATGAATGGATTAGGAAAAATTAATGGGTGATGGACTCTGTGTCAAAGGTAAAAAAAGAGACATGGAAAATATGATATTATATTTATGAGCTTGAATGTTGTCAGAGATAATCGTGCCTTTGATATATACATGGAAAGATGAAGAGCCACACAAAATGTCAGCTTGAGTGGAAGTTAATTATTCTCTGCATGGAGAGAATTTCAAGAAGGTGTCAACCAGTGGGACCAACTGGGAAAATTGAATAGCTTACAAGCATTTTCTGAATTAAGTCTATTTTGTTATGTATGGTGTCCAGAAATCACAAAGATGTAACAAATCTGAGAGACGACGAAACCATTTTTTTTTTTGCTTTTTGAACTTGTCAAAAGTAAATAAATACAAATAAAAGCAGTCTCATACAGTATCTCTGTATCCAAAAGGAAATATCCATACACACTTATTTCAGAGCTCGAAGTGACTTTGGGATTATTTCCTGTTCTACTCTCCTTGATTAGTATTGATAAGTGAACTGACGCTGTTTGTGGATAAGACCTTCAGAATCACATATCTTTGTTTCTTTAAGTAAAAATATATAACCATTGGTACAGTTGTTTTAATTGTATGGAAAATACTTTATCATCAGTCAGTCATCATAGTCACAGTTATTGTCACTGCAGCCCTGACAGTACTGATTTCGTAGCTGTGGTCTGACATATGCTTCTCTGCTATGTTCTATCCTGACTTTTGAATAAAGAGAAGCATGACATACTTGCTTTTCTGTGTTGTGCAAATTTTTTGGTTTTCTTAGGCTCTACGTATGATAATTATTAGTATATCAATTTTTTATCCCTGTTGCTTGAATGGAAGAATCTTCCTGAAATAACAGGAAGTGACAATCTAAGTGAGTAAGCAAAGAACTAAAGATCTGCATTTATATTTGCAGTGAAGGAATATGCTATACGCCGAAGATCTTAACTTTTATTTAATGGGAGCCTCAGTCTTGCCTTTATGAAAGATATCAAAATGTAAAATTGCTCAGATTGAAAGTGTAGTTCCAGAAATATATAGAAAATTTGGAAGACATACACCAAATGGACATCGGTAGTTGAGTGACAAAAATCAGAGTGGTGAAAGAGAACCCTGGAAAATTCGTTTGTTACTTGTCTATTGAGATGGTTCCAATTTCCATGAGGATATTTAGGAATAGTATAGTTTACCATTTAAGAGCATGGGTTTATCAGCAAATAGAACTGGATTCAAATCCTTGTTTCCCAAATAATTATGAAATTTTTGTGCTAAGTTACTATCTTTCTTGAATCTCATTCCCCTTATTTAGGATGATGATGAGGATGAAATGAGGATAGAGAGGTAATAGGATAGATAACGTTTGTGAGGTGCTCAGCACGGTGACTGACACAGTGAATGATTAATAAATGGTACAAACATTAACATTTTATATATCTTTCTCCAGAGCTAGTTTGGAAAGTTCAAACCAAATGAAACACTTCAGGTATTCATGGGCAGGGGATTTTGCAGCCCTCCTCTTTTTTGCACACCACTAGAGAGGTATAGAAGCTCAAAGGATTTCTTTCGCAAACTCAAATCAGTGTTCTACCCACTCCCTCCCAAACTCTGGATGACTATTCTTTACAAACTGGACATAACTGCTCAGATACCCAGCACTGCTCCCTGAAGGCAGAGCTGCTCAGTGAATGACTTCCTGTCACCAGGGCTTTCCTGTCATTGTTGACCTTTCTAGCCTGAGGCTCTGCCGGCCTCTTTACCCTTTAGTTCTTTTTAAAATTTCTCTTCTATCTTTGCAACTTGAGAAATGGAGAGCAGGAGTGAATTTAGAGTTCCAATCTCTGATTTGGGGTTTATGACTTAACTTCCCCACGAAGGAACTTAAGAGTTGACTCACCCAAGTGGAAGTTCCAAACAGTGCCTGTCAATTTCTTATATTCGGTGTGCTCATTTTGGGGGACGCAGTAGATTTCTTTTAGCTTTAGGGCAATCGTAAGACAAATTTCTTGTCCCACCTTAAAATTCTAAACATGAGGGGAGTTTCTTTTTCTCAGCACAAGCCTTAGATGTCAGCATCACCTGAAACTGTTTGGTCATGGTCAAATACCAGTAGGCAACCTGAGTTGGAGCAGTTGATAATAATAACTGCTCCTTTTAGTGCTGTTGAGATCATTACCGTGTAGAACTACCAATTCCAGTGACTTAGTCTCTCTTTATTTTTACTGTAGAGGGATCAGATGTGTTGGCGCAATGCGGGGTCACCCTAGAACCCAATTTACTCTGGATCTTGTGGACTCAGAAGATTGTAAACATGAAACAGATTTCTTGTAGAGGAGCTCCAAAAATGTAGCAGGTTGCCAAAACCTAATCTGAAAGGAATCACATTTTTGGAAGTTTGGAATCAGCTTTTAGAACTGTTTCCCCTCCACTCCCCCCCCCCCCCAGGGATATTCAGGGTTCACTTAGAGTCTCTGAATGATTTACATCATAAGAGTAAAAATGGCAATCTCTTCCACTTGGAATTTGTCATTTTATTACTTCTATTATTAGTGTACTAAAGAGAGCCGTAACAAAATGAATTAATAGTCATCTTAAAACTAGTAAGCCACTTAATGCTTTCTAAGAATTTGGCTCATTAAGAAAGAAAACACACTGAGTTTTGTAACAATTTTCTAGATTTTGCATTTCTTTTCTCTTTTGGAAAAAGAAATGGAAAATGTAATACTGATATGGCAGTCATTTGAAATTAATTTCAAAAGCTTACTCAGTTTACTACTTAAGATCAAAGTCTACATATTTCTGACATTTTTTTTCATACTAATTCTCATTATAGCTTAATTGAGTTTCATCTGGGGAAGTATACACACACACACACACACACACACACACGGGAGCATGTGCATACATGTGCATGCACAATCACACAATGTTTTATACACACATGTTGTGTGTATGTATATATATTCATAATATACTAAAATAAAAGCAGTAAAATAACTGGGTTTTAAAATCCAAATTTGACTTATTAGAATATATTAAAGTTTTTTTTAATAAAATAAAATACAATAGAAACCAAGAATAAAGGTGAGTTAAAGATTTTGTGCAAGAAAAATTTTCTACTGGCCATCTTGCAAATCTGCGTAAGACCTTTTAGAAATGTAGAAGCAGAAACACAAGCCATTCTCCCAGCTTTCTCTCCCTCTCTCTTTTTTTTCTTCACATTTTATAAAACTGCAGTTTTATTGCTAGATAATATGCTAAAAAAGATTCATTGTAAGGGTTACCTAACAACGTTGGTGGTGTTGATGAATAGTTGCAATTAATACATTCCCTTAATTAGTCTGATACCCAGAAGATGCACCTGGCAGGTCATTTTAATACTACAATTGATTTATAGCTGCTAGAAATGATTTTACCAGCTATCTTCAGAGAGTACAATTAGAGTGGATTTCATTTTTTTATGCATTTTCACTGAGGAATAAACATAAAAGGTCTATGTAATTCAGAACAAAGCAGCTATAATGTACTAATGGTTTATGGATTTTATTAATATTCAGCTAACATTAGAGGCAATTTTAGGGGAGAGCAACCTATTTTCTTTATGAAGTATTCAGTTTTTTAGTATCTGAGTGCTTTGTTTAAAAAATAAACCTTGATATTTTTGGATGAGTTCCTTCTATTTCTTATGAGAAAAAAAATGTTATGTTGCAATATATGAGAAAAGAAAAAAAATTATGTGCTATATGCTAATTGCATGCAAATGTACTTATATACTGTATATTTACTAGACCTGTAAATTTAAAAATAAGTCATTAGGCATTCAAGTGATTTAAATAGTGCTTCCATTAATATAATTGAGCTAATGGATGAACTCTATTAGTAATGGAGGGAGTCGTACTTCGTGGTTGAACAGGTAACAGAATATTTTAAGAAGCTGATTACATATCTGGCTTTTAATTCCCTGTTTATCTGGGATATTAATTTTGCTAATCGGGAATCTTTGTCCTTCTCTCTCAGCATCCATAACATGGGACCAATTTACTTGTTTAGTTTAAGATAGTTGGACAATGAGAAATCAGTTTCACAGATAAAGCCAAGAGTTACATGAAAAGTATAAATATTAAATACACCACTCCTATGACTAAAATGAACTCTACCTAAAAAATGTCTTTATCAAAGGGTCAGTGAACCTTTGTTAGTTCAATAAAAATTAACAAGTAAAAATCCCAAATTTATTTAAAATATATCCTATGACTAGAAAGAACCTACTGAAAGCCTAACTAGTACATAGTAAAGTACTAAGCTTAGAAGTGCTGTGAATTCAAGAGGAGGAAAGCAAAAGGTTTCTGTCAACACTGAATTATACTCTAGTGGGGAAGGGCAGAAGATTCATCAACTGATCCACAAATACAAAATTGTAAGCTCTAGAATTCTGTGAAGGAAACACCAAGGAGCCTGTGAAAAGATAGAACAGGGAGGCCTGGTTGCTGCTGCATTTCTGTATTCTAGATTCTAAACTGGCAATTAACAGCCTGGTCTAAACTACATAGGAACACACCACAGCACCCATAATGTCTCATAATAATATCGCTCCTCCATCAAAAATGAAGATTCTTCTGACCTCTCAGCAGTAGGTGAGTTTGGCTTTTTGTTTGGTTTTATTTTTAGTAGTCGGTCAAAGATTTGCAAAGCCGTTCAGTCTTTGTCCAAATTTCCTTCCTACTAATGCTACACGTTATAATGACAGGCAGGGTTAGCAGTAGAGTTCAGGATCAGGTATTCTAATGCTTTGGAAACTAATCATCCACATAGAATATAATTTATCAAATTTTACAATGTATATTATTAAAACAAAACTTTCTTGGCCAACACTATTCTGGATAATTAACAGTTTAGGGTTATTAAAAAATAGTTTAAATTAATTTGTCTGGAATCATTAAGGTAAGATGATCTTGTAAAACATGTTAAGGACTTTGATTCTGTATCTTTTCTGTAAAACAAGTTTGTTTGTTTTTTTAAAAAGAAATCTGTGTTCATTTCCAAACATTTCATCTAGCCACAAAGTTCTAAGGCTTCTTGCAGAATGTCCTATTGCCAATAGGAAATTGCATCATGACTTCTGCTAGGATTAGAAGGCCTCAGGAATTTGGAAGTTTCCAGATATTAGAAGCAAAGGCATTTTCTCTGCTAACAGTCTGGCATGGCAGACAGAGTGTTAAAGTACAATGCCTTTTAGCTACCAGAGCCTACTAACACCTTTACCACCACTTCTGTTCTTTCTTATACTGAAGAAGTCAGTCACCATTTCCTAAATTATAGGATTGGGACTTTAAGAGGTCATTTTACCCATCCCCCTGCTTCTGGGCAGGACAGTACTTAATTATCTTGGCTCACAGAGCTCTCTCTGAAACCAACTGATGCATAAATGTGATCATTTGCCTCGGGGGAACAGAACGCTATGTAGATAGATTGTTTTTGTTTATTTCTGTTTTGGGAGAATGAACACTTAAAAGTGAAATTCTCTCCCACTTAATTTTGTTCCCAATGTGGTTGAAATTATATTCTGCTCCGGTTCTCATGCTGCAGGAGGTTTTTAATGCCAAACAGGATCACTGACAGCCATCTGTGCCTGGCCCCAGGCATGGACTCTCCTAGGATATGTCTATACTCACCTGTCGGCACCACAGGTTTAGCTTGCTAATATTACTTGAACACTTTGCATTGAAAGAAATAGAATAAAAAAGTAGTTTTGTGCCCGGTGGGAGCGTCATTATTCTTACGATTTATTGGGCAGCTCCTCCTTTTCAGCTTCTTCACTGCTGGCTGTTTCAGCAATTTATGTGATGATACATTTTTAAAAAATTACAGCTAATCTAATTTCCGACTTAAATGCTTAAGAGTTAGTTGTTCCTGATGTTTTTTTCTCCTAATTTCCCAAGAACATGCTTATGAAGAAACAGGAAATAATGAAAACCAAACACAATATCAATCTGTGCCTTGTAAATCATTTTAAAACAAGAAACAGAGTAGTCTCGATCACCTACAAAAAGGTAGGCAGATTCTTTTTTCTTTTAAAGTGTGCTCCTTGACTCAGAAGCCTAGGGTCTATCCAGCAGACAATGTGGAGGCATCTCACCTCTGCATGGTGGGTTGTGGGAGCTGGGCAGAGACCAAGAGACCGTGGCCTGTGGACTAGCAGCATCTCCATCTTCTGCGAGCTTGTGAGAAATGAGGAATCTCAGATGCCACTCAGACCCACTCAATCAGAATCTGCATTTCAATCAGATCCACAGGTGATTCATATACTCAGCAAAGTCTGGAAAGCACTGCTTAAACCTTTGAGACCATCTCTCAATATGCAGCATTAAGAAAGAAACGTGTTAGGAGAGAAGATTATAGACGCTGAGGATGACAATTTCAACAAAATTTGATGGTATTCTGTTCTAGTTCATGCTAAGAAATTTTAGTTAGGAGACTTAGTGAAAGATCTTTTCCCCTCTTTACCTGCAGCAGAGTTGCATAGAACAATGGAGTGCTCTTTTCATTTTTTAAAAAAGAAATATTTCCAGAGTAGTTGAGTAATTAATTCCAGCATTTTAAAACTAATATTAAATGACCTGAGACATGACATTTTGCTTTAATTTGACAGAGACTATCTGGTGGCAGATATCATTTCTTGATTCTATCTTAACTTCCTTTCCATCTATGCCTCTGAAAGACTGTGTTAAGGATACTTAAAAATCAGAATGTACAAAATAATTTCGACTATTTTTAAAAAATGCACTGAAGACATTAGCTTGAGAAAATAAATCAATTCCTAATGATGATTTTCATAAGAATTTCAGTTGAGTTCTTTTTCTTCATATTAATGTTCTGTATATCCCAATATTGCTATAATAAGTACTCATTACTCTTTTAACCTGAAAATTATATTATTTAAACTTAATTCATACAGTTTTGTTCATACAATAAGGTGAAATTATGTAAAAATTACAGAATGCCTGGAAGGACATCAAAATATTCTCTCTATATTTCTGTATTTTTAGTTTTCTATAGAATATGTATTTCTTCTACAATGGCTGCCACAGGAGTTTCAATAAATGTTTAGTATTTTTTGAATGAGCGACTGCATAGGTATAGAATTTACTCCTTCAAAACTGTGAGGTATTTGCAGTATAAATTTGAGATGGTATCATCCATAAGAATTAACTTATAGTAGCTAACATGTACACACACGATCAAGTCAGATTAGTAGAAAAGTAGAGTCTTCAGTGGCCCCTTCCTATTTCTTTTCTCCCAAACATCATGGCACTGTGTAAATGAATGATTTAAATAAACTTTCCCAAAACTTAGAAACATACTGTTTTTCATATAGTTCCTCAAAAAACAATTTACATTTAGACTAATTAGCATTTCCAAATCTCTTTAGTGGTCCATGTAAGTGGTAATGTTGATAGAGTAATTAAATTTTAGCTGGAAGGTACATCTCTGAAGTCAGAGTTTAAAAAATTTTTTTCTCTGGCATTCTTTTTTTCAATGTATTCTTAGTGGGAGCATGAAAATTAAGAAAAAAAAAACAAGAAGTTCTGGTTGTTAGGCACAGAGTAAGTTCAGGTTCCTGCCTGACTCCTAATGAGGCTCCTTGGGGGCCTGGATTTAGGAGTTATAGTCTGAGGACCATGGAGTCACAAAGCATTTGGATCACTGGGTTAAGGTAGATTCTTTTTTCCCCAGGGTACAACATGGCTCACTTAAATACTGTGATTATTTAACATATTTATATCCACCACCTTTTGTAATCTTTCCTGCTGCACTTAAAGTCAGTTCCTTATATTACTAGGGAAGAAAAAAGTTAGAGACATCAAATGGGCTGCCCGTGTTGATATCACTGAAGGCCAAGACCAGGCTTTAATTCAAGTTAAAAGGATGCAAACCTCAAGTATTTTCAATGTAAGACCGTGCTATATACATTAACATGAATAGCTGGCAAGTTACTAGTTGTTGTTAACTAGGAGGACTTGATGGTGGGTGTCTGAGTCCATGCTCTGGAGTCAGACTACCTGGATTCAAATCCTGCCTCTGCCACTCTCTAGTCCTTTTGACCTTAGGTAATTTATCAAATTTCTGTGCCCATGTATGTTTGTAAAATGTGGTCATCACAATGACCATCTTATAGATTAGTCTGGAGTTTTAATGAGTTAATATAAGAAAAGTTCTTAGAACAAGGCCTGGCAATAGTAAGTGCTAAATAAAAGTAAGCTGTTTAGAGTACTTAGAGTAAGCCAAGGATGGCACTAGACATTTTTTTAATGTACTAATTTATATTTAATCCATACTACAAAGCAATGATGTTTCTTTTTAAATTGCACTTTTATAGGAAAAGAAACCAAAACTCAGTATGTATAGGAACTCTGTAAAGATATGTCACAAGTCTAGAATTTAAGCCCAAGTCTCCCTAACTCCAAAACCAATGCTCTTATTATTATTTTTTTGAAATCACAATAACGTTTTTAATACAAAAATTTCACTGATTTATTTTCTCAAATTAGCAGTGAGTAACAGTAGTTCTTTGATATATTTAATCTTACTCTTCTGGTGATTTGAAAGTACATGCTTTCATTTATTTTTATAATATTCCCATAAAGTAAGGAGTAGACAAATATTGTGATTCTCAATTATATAAAGATTCTTACGACATGTTTTCATAGAAATGTCAGTGATAAAATTTATAATAATGCAGAGTAAAATATGTGAGAATGTAAACCCCTATATAGACTGTGTTCTGTATCCCTGGCAATCAATTGTTACTTTGTATTTAATAAGTCCTTATAGACTTTCATATTTTCAGTTACTTCTTTTCTCCTGATACATTACATAAGATAGCTAGTAGTGTTTAGAATAACCATCTTGCAAAATTGTTATTACATAATATCATTGAAATTGATCATTATTTTCTTTTGATGGCAAAGGTATCAGAATATCCTTCACAGAGTTCACTTTTGCAGTATTAATTTCCCAGCACTTTTTTTTTATTTAAACAAGGATGGAAGAAACAGTTTAGAAGGTAGTATGAATTCTATGACCAGCAATTAGAAAATTAAAATAAAATTTTAAAAGCTTAATGGGGTTGAACACAGCAAACTGTGCCCTATTGAATTTGTCAGCTACAGAATAATTCAGTAGAAACATGACTCTCCCATGAGTGACTGTTAAAAGATGTATTTTGAAATAAGTCAAAGAACTGAGTCTAGTTTAAAATGACTAATTACAGATCTAACAAAGTCTAGATATTACTCTCATCTTCTTCTGAAACTTGCTACTACTTAGCAAAGTGGACCAAACTTTAATAGAGAAAACAAACAGTCTTCTCTCCCCAAAGAAGTTGTCCTTTTCGTTTGGGATTGAGGCATGTTTCTTTTATTGCAAAGGGCAGTTCATATTGAGGCTGTCATTTATATTGATGTTCTTTTTTCAAAATGACACCTCCATGTAATTTTTTTTCTGCAGAAAAATTGGACTTCAGTGTTCAGGGTCATTGGTAAGAGATCTTTCACTGATTCAAAATTCATTTAAAATTTTAAGGGGGGGGGATGTGGAACAAAATAGAACAAAAACTCCTCAAGAGAAGTAATCTGTACCTTACTGGGAAAATCTAGTGCATTTTAAATGGGCTCACCAAATAGAAGACAAGCTTTTTTTTTTTTCCTTTGCGAATTTAATAACAACACATGGGAATTTCTTTCTCTAGGATTTTGTGAAAACTTACAATTATCATAGGACTGAGTGCAGTTTGTTTGCTCCCCACAAAAGCAAAGATGATTTTTATTGACCAGTCTTTGATCCGGGAGATTAAAGAAAGTACTGCATGAGCAGTGAGAAGGATAACACCACGGGGGTCAGTAGGCTTTACTGCTATTGGAAATGAAAGTGAATCATTCCATTGGGAGATGGGGTAATTTAGCATTCTTACTTGGAACTCAAGACTCTTTCTTTTTCTCCCTTTTTTGGAAAAAAAAGATATTCAACTTATGAATAGATTTCTCCATGACTTAATATCATGGCCACGCATGGGTCATTTGGAGGGCACTAAATTCACCAACATAATTCTGTACAATGTTTTTTAGCCCAAATGGCCTGGCTGTCACATTCACACACCCTTGATTGAAATGTCCCTAGTAGACTTTTGGAATGCAGTCTGAAGGCTTAGTGACTCAATATTTTCACAGTGAATACATTTCCAATCTCATAAAGTTGCCACCAACTATTGCAGAGGTTATGTCTCTTTCAGTTTTCCTCTGAAATACTGTGAATGGAGCAAAATTCAAGTTTAGCTGAGTTTTGAGAAAACAAGATATCATAAATACACACTGCCATTATTTGCCATTATAACATGGTTCTGTTCAAGTAAAAACTATCCAGCCTACCATCTTTGAAATGATAGTCTATAAAATAGTTACCTTTTTTTCCTATTGTCAAAAGAGAAGGATAATTTTTTCCCCTTTCTTTTTACTGTGAGCTGGGGAATAAGGGTTGGAATTATAACATCTGGTATGATTGTGACCAGGGATAGTGCTGAAATACCACTGTTTATGCAATATTTGCCAAGACTCCTGGGGCCTGACAAAACGTTCATGTTATACTTCTTCATTTCTTTGAAAGATCGCCAAAGAAATATCATTTAATTGTCCATTTGTATCTCTCTTCCAATTTGCTAAAGACATATTTAAGGCTTGGGGCAATTTGTTTTAAACTTTTGACTGATTATTTTTAACAAAGTTTTTTTTTTCGCAAATTTAAAATGTTCTAGTTCTTCTCTTTATAAAGTCTTTGGATATAAGAAAGTTCTCTCATTGTGATTCTCAGTAATTTACCACTCAGAGCTATCCTGTTCTGGTCCCTTTGGTTTCCAAAGTTGATTTAGCATTGAGTTTACATTGAGAAACTTAAAAGATTTGGTCAATACTACTGTTTCCTCACATCTCAAGGCAACTGTCCATGTTGTTTTCCTTAGTAAGTGTATACAACTAGATTCTACCCATTATGCTTAGCCCTTATTGAATTATTCCATTCCAGTCTCAAGTTGTGATTCATAATGAACATGATTCTCTTCTCCTTGGGGAGAAATCAGATTTGTTGATATTCACAGGAACATGCTGTTGTAAATTTACATGGCAGGATATCATTCCTCCTCACACACTTTTTCTAGCATACAGTTTTACATTTATTTATATAGATTCTCCTGATACCATTCAGTAAATTGCTCTTTGCCATACCAAATGGTGTCTAAATGGCTAGAAATTGTGCATACGTTTCTTCAAAATGTTCACTTTGGTTATTAGTAAGAATCTGAGCAATGACAAAGTCTGCTTCATTAGTATTGATATATTAAATTTTGATCAATATCTCATAATTAAAATTAATAAAAACATAATAAGTAATTTAGGAGACTGAAGCTTTTCTCTAAACTAAACATTGAGTTATTTTTGACAAATCATTTGAACCAGGTATATGTTGCTTTTGTTTTGATGAGAGACCTGAATAATATTTTACTGAAAGTCATAAAAGAGTTCTAATTCTTAATCTGGGTAACTTCTGATTACTCTGCACCATTAGGGTGGAAGAATGATGCTGTCAGGCTAAATTACTTAGTACTTCTATCTAGCTATGTGATCTGGTGCATGCTTGGTCTGAATGAATGCCAAGGGGAAGTATGGAGTTAATTTTAGTGCTATAGATCCTGCATGCTGAAGTACAGTACTTAAAATAATTAAAATTATAACAATAACGATAATAGCTTATTTATTGAGTCCTTACTGTATATCAAAATTGTAATTTATTTGCACCATGTCATTTGATCCTTAAGATAAACATATGGGGTAGGTATTGTTATGGACTGAATGTTTGAGTTCCCTCAAATTCATATGTTGAAATCGAATCCACAACATGCTGGTATTTGGAAGGGAGGCTTTTGGAAGATAATTAGGTCATGGGGATAGTGATATCAATCCCTTTATATGAAGAAGCTAAAAACCTAGCTTACTCTTTTACTACCATGTGAAGATACAAGGAAAACTTGGCAGTCTGTAACCTGGAAGAAGATCCTCATCAGAACCTGACGATGCTGGCAACTTGAACATAGATTTTCAGCCTCCAGGACTCTGAGAAATAAATCTTTGTTGTTTAAGCCACCCAGACTATGGTTATTTGTTATAGCAGTCCAAACTGATTAAGATAGGTATTAGTATCATCCCTATTTAATGGATGAGGAAACCATTAAATGCTAAGTATGCCTAGGATTGAGATTCAAATTCTGGTCTATCTCTACATTACATACTAGAAACCATTCTGCCATATTCCTCCTTTTAATTTCTGTATATTTGCATAGTCCATGATTGTATATAATCTACATTGACTTCTCAAAACCACAGTTTGGTCAACGAATTTCTTGGTGGTGTTGTTTGCCAGACAATTATTCTTTTTTGGAGCTTTGCAACTTTGGGCAAGTATATGAGCAAATTTTGCCATTAATATATAAAAGTGAGTATAGAATGGAAAATGAATATACTTACACTAGGTATATAAAGTGTAGACTATTAAACTTAAAAAACCTTTGAGAGAAAAATGAAAATAAAGTGCTGAAAAGAATGTATCTTAAGTCTCATTTGGAAAAAGTGAATTTATGCTGGCTCACCGTGAGTTTAATTGTTAGAAAAACATATATAATTATAAAATATATATGAAATGTTGGAAATATCACACCAAAGACTGCTTTTAAAAATGTGTGTATTTATAGTTTATATATTTTAAAAAATGTTGTTAATTGTACATCATTCAGTGTTATATACTACATATTTCACATTTTTCAGGTACTCATTATGTATAAAATCAAGAGAGTAGGTATAGTTTAAATTAACCATACCTAAGAGTAACTTACTTTAAAAAAATATAAAAAAAAATGGACTGATGTTAAAGACTACAAAATAATGCCTAACTGTTTAACCAGACTTAGCCAACGAACTAAAACCTTCTAGATACAGACTACTGAAGATCTATTTTCCACTATTTTCCCTCACAGGGCATTTCCTTTCAGTGTCCTGTAGTGGATATGATTTTGGCCTTTAGAACACACAGACCTAGGTTTATATCCTTACTTATTAGCTGCCAAGCTATCAGCACTAAGCAATCTTGAGCAAGTACCTTGACTTCTCAGTTACCTTGCTTTGAAACAGGGCTAATGCTACTTGCCTAGCAGAGCTATTAGTAAGATTAAATGACATAAGATATAAATATGCTTATCATACAATTTTTGGGACTTAATAAATAAAAATTGTTTTAATCATTGTTGTTATGAAATATAGAGATAAAACAAGGTCTTTGTCATAATAATTGAGATTATTGGGTCAGGGAACATGGTTTGCACTTTTAAAGACTTACAGAAGTTGTTAACTAAAAGAAGCAATAATTCTTTTCTGGTCACTGAAACTGCTAGAGGAGAAGGCCTGGTTCTGTACCCTTTTTATAATATGGACCCAAACTGCAGCTTGGCTATTACTGAGAATGGTGTTATCTATTTCAGAGGACCTTAGCCCAATTTCAACTGTTTGGTTTCTTTTATATCCCCATAGTTAAATGCTATGATAGTTTATAGAGGATTTAGGATGTTTTGAAGATTTGCTCATTCCCTAACTATATTTCCTCTATTCAAAATGAACAGTACACATCATTAGAAGGAAAATGGCTATTATAGTACTGGATCCATCTCCCTTAGGGATTCTTCTAAGGATCAAAAACTTTAGCCTTGATCTTAGTATGCATACCTATCATCCCTGTAATGTTATGGTTTAACTTCATAATTATGTTTGCGCTAGCTATTTCTTAACTTTGGTATTTTACAAAACAAATTGAAAAATAAATTGAGGTTTTTTAAAGGCACAATTGTGACATTTTCAAGAAAAACAGTGACTTTTGATACAATCATGAAAACTTTCCTTCTTCTTTGGATTCAAGCTAATTCCTGAATTTTACTATATCAAGGAAATATTTGCAGTTACTTGCCTGAAATAAACAACACAAAGAATAAAAAAGTTTCATAGCCAAATGATGTCTTTTTAAAGTTTGTATTCTTACCTTCTTTGTACTCCAAACTATTTGATCTTATAATTATTGTTTGAGTACAGGAGATACAAAAATAAATCTGATATTTTTGCATTAAAATATAAAAAGCAACAATAGCATACTGCATAGAGCTTCATATTTTTTTCTAATCTACTCTATAGTTCAGTGTAAATAGGAATTATTTAGGTGATATTATTCCTCAACTTATACAACTACTGAAAAGAAACTACTTTTCAGGGAGAATTTATGCTTTTATAAAATAAAATTCCCTGACATGTAGAGCCTCTATAGGGTTAGAATATCTATTGTTGAATTTCATTTGGAAGATCCCAGGAGTATATTAAACTTATATTTATCTGCTTCTGAATGATAAAAGAATAAGTTAAATATGCTCATGATTAAACTTCAGTTTATGGATATAACATTATCTTATTAGTAATGAAATGCTGTATGGTATAAGTTTTGCCTGATTAACACTAGGGGATAGAAGTATTATTAAATAAAATTTTTATAATCATATGCAGTAAAGAAAAATTGCTTTAAGCTCATGGAGAATCAAGTTTTTCTATATTGAATGCAATGTAGTTCTCATACTACCTGGAGTTAGTATAGACTTTCCAGGTTGAGGACATTTTTTTTCTGCAAGGCTCACCTCACTTTAGACAGCAGCCACAAACTCTGCAGAACTGGGTTACGTCTGCTTCTGATTAACCAACTACAAATTCAGGTGTTGCCACTACCCCTTAGGTTCAATAATTCATTAAATGATGTAGAAAATGCAGAAATGTGTTATACTTATGATTATGTTTTTATTATAAAGGATGCATATAGGAACAGCCAAACTGACCCATGGGGTAATGTCTGGTAGGGTCATTTTTTTATGTCAATATATATTCTGTAACATGATAGTAATGGCAGCAAAATATTCTTTACATAAATGTGCCATATTTATTCATTCAAACTACCATTTTTGAAAATGAATTTTAAAAATTTTTTGCTTCAGTGATTATTCTTATATTTAAAACATCGTACACATTTCTGGTTATTTCTTCTGGTTAAATTCTTAAAATGGAATTGCTAAGTCAAACAGTATAAACACTTTTAGGGTTTTGATGCATAAATTTCCTCATTGAAATACACCAATTTACCCTATCATTCAGTGGTTAAAGTTTCTGATTCAATGCACCCTTACTTTTCAAAATACTGCAACTTTAATAGGTAAAAAATATATCCTCTAGTATTTCACTTACTATCTTTGATGAGATTAATATCTTTTTCACTTACTTATTGGCCTTTATATTTCTTTTTTATGTAAATTCAATTGATATATTTCTCATAAAGCTTTCCTTAATTCACTAAATAGGAGTTTTCCCTCTTCTTCTGTACTTTTAGAGCATTTTATCTTTGTTTTATGGAGTTATCCTCTCCTTTAGGTTAAAACATTGCATGTAAATGTCCTAGTTCTCCTCACAGATGTGTTTGAGATCTTTATCTCTTTTCTGGGATCCTAGCACAGTGTAAAACATAATGCAAGTCCTTAGGATATATTTGTTATAGCAATAACTGATCCTCATGTTTATTTTAGCAGATACTAAGGTAGATCAACTCTCTCAATTTGGGTATTATTTTCATTCATGTTATTAAGAAAATTTGTCAAATAAAGTATCAATTTTTGAAGTGGTCCTGTTTTGACAAGTTCAATTTGCTAAAATCCAATTAACTGCATCATGAATTCTTACTCCTTTATCATATTTCTTTCTCATTTCCTTTTATTATTGTGCAGTTATTTGATTCCACTCCAATTATAGACTTTCATTGAATGTAATAGTACATGAGCTGTTGGTTTAGTTTGGTTAGACAGTACAAACTTTACTATGTGTCAGAATAACCAGGAAGGCTTGTTAAAATAGATTAATGGTCTCTACTCTCAGTTTTTGATTCTATAGTCCTGAGGTAGGATCCAAGAATTTGCATTTCTAACATGTTCCCAGGTGGTACTGATTCTGCTGGTCTTCAGACTGTATTTTGAGAACAACTATTTGAAATAATATTCAGCACATTTAGTATCCTCTTGGAAAGAAACAGTAGCTGCTTCTTTGCATAATTTTTCTTATGAAGTATTTTCTAGCAAAAAGCATTGGAATGGACTTTGAGAAGAGAATTTTGCCTATAGCTTTGGTAGGAGGACTGCCTTAATGCCTCGGGTTTTCTCTCGCTGGGAAATCCTCCTGTGGAGAGGGCCACCACAGTTAGCATTTTAGAACTTTTTCTACTTTAAAGAATCAAGTGAGTTCAAAAGAGAGAAGAGAACAATGAGCAAGGACAACTGTGATGAACACAGGAGCCAGGTGCGTATGATCAAATGGGTTGCATCAAATCACCAACTCTCTCAACCCCCAAATATAGAAGTTGGCAAGTTGGCTCTACCTAAGACTGTCTCAGAAGGGACATGTCATGAAAGTATGAACTGCTGTCCAGGGTAGCACAAGTCCCATGGGGGAGTCGACTTTAACAAAATTAAAAAAAAGAAAAAAACAAACCTGTGTGCCAGCTTTAAGTTGGCAATTTTGAGTTCACTTCACTATAGTCAATGACGCATTTTCACACAGTAAGCCCAATAGAGACAAAGGGGTGCCTTGCAACTGCCAGAGAGAGAAAAGAGTCCTCTGAGATGAAATGTTAACATAAGAAGTGGAAATGGTTTGTCATAGTGACTAGCTGGCTCTTTGGGGTTCACTTTCCTATAGTGAGCAAACTGTATGTAGTATGGTACCCTAGCAAAAGAGTCTCAATAAAATTAGAACGGTCGTTTAAAAAGGGCAGAGGGAGAGAGAGGCATAGGGAGAGAAGGAGAGAGAAGACTTTCTTTTGTGTGTGTTTGATAAGAAGCTTAAAAAAAGTGGAAAAATGCTTTATATGGATGTGAGTTTTTATGGCAGTCTCAAGCGACACTCAGTTATTATAGACTAAGCTACTTTAGTAAGCAAAGGAAAATGGAAAGACAAAGAGTGCTGATAACAACGGTCAGGTGGGGAGAGGGAGAGAGAGACCTTTTGACAAGGAATGTTTTGTAACTCAAGCGATGATATATATTTTCTTTGTGTTTTTCACACACTGTACTCTTTATAAGAAAGAAAAAAAGTGAGTTTCTCCCTGGGCTGAATCCTTGAAGTTGTTCTGAAATGTGATTAATAGAAATACTAATTTTTACTTATAAAATAATGTCATATATCATGTTTAGGGCCAGGAAAGATTTACGCATACAAGAGAAAAAGCTCAGCTAGAATATGTGGAAACATGAATCATGTAAAAATGTTTGTTTCCAACATATTTACAGTACTAAGATAAAGAGGGCTTGTTTATTGGAAAATGAAGCAATTAGCCAGACTTCCTGCTCTTTTAACTTTCTGAAATGTACATATAGGTCAAGCTAGTCCACAACTGGTGAGAGAAATTGAGGGATTACATTCAATAATTTGCCACTTTTTTTCAATTGTTAGCTTGAACTTTACTCAAACTTTTACTCTACTTAACATGAGAAACCATGGGATTATAGAAAGTGAGGTTTAGAGCAGACATTAAATATGACCTATTGACAGACGCTTGAATCCACTGGATAGCATTTCCGACATAGTGTACTCCAAGCATATGTCGAATGACGGCGTCCTCATCAAGACAACCAGTTCCATGTTTGAATGTCTTTGACTGTTAGATTGAACAAAAAGTCTGTTTTGTAATTACCATACCTTATTCTTTCATTTAAGTTCATATTAAGCCAATCATATTTTTTCCCGCCTGATACAGTATTACTCATATTTACAAACAACTACCACATCTTCTTTAAGTTTACAAGTTAAAAACTTCCATGAGCTTCAGCACTGATTGTGATGTTTCAGGTGGTCCAGAATTCATGTTGAAGTGATTTCAGATCAATTCGACATTAGTAGTCACTCTACAGTATTGACTCCTTTTAAAATGATTAAGTATAAATCTTCCAAATTCTTTTTACATTTGTAAATGTTATCCTAAGAAGTTACATCTTTTTTATATTTTATTTGTGCTGTTGTTCACTGGATTCAAGTATAAGCCATGACGTTTATTCCTATTTGACTTCTTCTTAGTAAAATCTAAGTCCTTTCCTGTCTATAGAGAGCTTTCGAATCCAAATTCTGTCATACAATGTGTTTTATACAACTCCAAGATTTGTCTCACCCACAAATGACCATGCTATTCACATACATGTGTATATGTGTGGACATGTATATATGTTTGTTGTTGTGTGTATATGTATATGGTTCTTCAGAATGGTGTAGCGATTGAGAGCTTATTCTCTAAAATCAAATAAATCTGATTCAAATTCTGGCTCTGTCACTTACTAGCTTGTGACTTTGGCAAGTGACTTAACCTTGCAAAATTTGTCTTTAGCTTGAGTGAAATGGTTCCACCTCTTGACAGATATTTATAAGAATTGGACATGATAATGTGTATAGAGTGCCTAGCATTGTTCCTGGCATTTAGTAAGCAGATGAGGGCAAATTTCTGAATCTTGCCAATTCTCAGTTTCCTGATTTGTAAAATAGAGATAACAATAGTATTTTTTCTATTGGACTGTTAGGGTAAATTATATGAGTTTACATAGAAGTTAGAACAGTTTCTGGCATATAGAAATTACTGTAGGTTAGCTATTATCCTCATTGGTATTATTGATAGTTATTAGTGTTATTGATAGTTATTAGTGTTAATCTTACTTAGTTTATAATAGACAGTAAGAAATGTTACTTACCTTTTTACTATAAAATACACAGTTACTTTATTATATCCATGGTTGAAATTTCTAACATGAACTTATTCCAGTCTCTGTAACTTTGATTATCAATATTTCATTATGAAATAGTTAATTATTTCAATCCAGGAAACATTTATTCATTCTGATCATTGTGTGTATTGTGGAGAGGGCATAAAGCTAAGTGAGAAATGCTTGGTTCTCAAGGGAGATTTCAGTCTTGTTGGTATCTTTGAGAAGAATCACTGATTTCCAAGAAATCCAAAAATTGAATTTTTTCCCAAACATTAAGGTCTCTAAATAACTGTGAGCCTCTAATTTCTTTTTTATGGATGATCATTACATGTATTCATATCCTAACGTCTTTCTCATTTTTTTCCAATAACTTATACGTTACTTGACTAACCATTACTGCATACTTTAACATATGAAGCAATGTGTGGGGTGTTTTAGAGGATACAATCTCCCACCCCCCACCCAAGAAGGCCCTACAAAGCAATGGTCAGGGATATGTGATCTTCTTAGAGGGAGATCGCCTGAAAAATTGAGAAAGTAGAATTAAGAACAATAATACAATCTACCACATCTCTTACTATTTGCTTGTCATATGCGCCATCTCACTGTGTTTAAAACAATATTGTACTTTTTTTTTTAATTGGTACTTTGTTTTATTGGAGTTAAACTCACCTAACATAAAAGTAACCATTTGAGAGTGATAATTCAGCGGCAATTAGTACATTCACAATGTCGTGCAACCACCCTCTCCGTCTAGTTCCAAAACATTTTCTTTTCTTTTTTTATGTTGTATTAGTTTTTAGTATACAATATTATGTCTAACAACATTGTACTTTTTGCAGGCGAGAATGGCTTGAGGAACCATTTGAGGTGGAGAGAGGCTATTGAGCCAGGTTGTGAAGGAAACATACACATTGGTAATGTATATTTGGCTGGAGTAGGGGCTGTAGACATGGGTATGGAAATAACGAGGTCAGAAATCTATTTGGAGCATTTTCTACAGTGTTGCAAATGTAAAGAATTAAGGAAAAATAATTATGTACTATGTAAAACTATTTCATTCTAACACACCTTTATTTTATATTTTTTTCATTTTTTTTACAACTAGAAATTATTTAAACCTACTATGGTAATTTTGTTTATGCTTATATGTTGCAGAATGCACCAAAAAAATTAAAAGATAAACTTGACATATTACCTATTGCCTGTATGACAACGTTTATCTAAACAATTCTAGTTTTTCTTTAAGATATACAACATTGTACAGAAATGATTTTGGAGTAAAATTTGGTTTCAAAACAATGGGTTTTGAAAAAATGTTTTACATTTTCTTAGCTTTCCTTTATCAAGGACTCTTATTTATTTATTATTTAATTTTTTTCGTGTTGCAATTTGAACATTTTCTTTTTGGTGGTAAACATACAATGTGATACACATATGATTTATTATTGATTTGTTCACTTGAAACCTATATGATTTTATTAACCAATGTAACTCCTATAAATTTAATTTAAAAAAAGAAAGAAAATTTTCTAAGTTTTACCTTTTTGGCACAGAATAAAAAATGGGCTTTGGAAATATCATTATGAGAAAAAGAATCCAGAAAAGTTTTATAAGACATGAGAATACAAGTAACAGTAAACAGAATTGAAAAAATATTTTTGTACATTATTTTCTAATAACCAGCATATTTTCTAGCACATTGTAGGCACTCAATAAAAATTTTTTTTGAATAAGTAAATAAATGAGGCTAAAGCTGTGAGTCTTAGTTCCAAAATACTCAGAATTATGATTAAAAGAGACATTCCATTTTCTATCCTTAGGCTGCTTCTCAATAAGCCATCTTGGAAATAGATTATATTAATGCTAATGGAGATTCATTAACAGTATGTATAGCTTAGGGGAAACTAGTTTATTAAGTAATAACAACTTTATTTAGAAATGAAAGCCCATTAATTTTTTTCTTTGTTAACAATAATAGATCACAAATTTAAAGTAGACTGGAGAGATGGAAGAGATCTTAGAAACCATCTGGTCCAACTCACTTATTTTACAGATGAAGAAACTGAAGCTCTGATTGATTGACTCATTTGTAATTAATTCATGTTCATGAGTAGAAGGCATAGTTTCTGACTCCCAGTTCCATACTCTATTTCCTCCTTTATCATGCTGCGTTCCTCTTGCCAAGTTTTCTTTTCTTTTTTTTTTTTTTAAATTTTTTTTATTTTATGAATGATGCCTAATCCCCCATTTCACAGTTAGCAAATATTCTCTAAAACTATACTATGAAACTATTGAACTTTTGTTGGACCTGATGCTAATGAACACAGCATATTGACCGATATCCTTTTAGTCACATTTGTTAGATTTAAAATCAATTGAAATTTTGAGTGTAGTCTCAGAACACCATAATATTGAGGAACCGTGGTCTCTTTTTCCTTTTCCAGGAAAAACCATGTGTAAGAAAATTATCTTCACCCTACTACAGAAAATAAAGTGTTGGCTAAAATCTCTGTAATTCTTCGTCTTTAATCAAGGAGCCTCATGTCACATAATACGTTTTTATTCCATCTACTGTCTTATATGCTTTTCTAGTATAAAACTGATAGTCTATTTATTGAATGCTCCTACTTTTGATTCTGGGCACTCATTCACACTTGCTCTTATCTCTAATATACATACTTCTAATATACCCCTTAAAACTGTTAATCACTCTTTATGGAGAAGGTCATATTTGAGTTGAGATTTAAAAAATGAGTGAATGAATAAATGATTGAATAGTGATCATCATTGCTTTTATTAGAGTGAAGGGCACCTTTATTTCATGGTATGTTGTTATGGTTTCAGGGGAATCAAGACTCAATTGTTAAAATAAACTCGATTTTCTGTCCGCAAAGGTTAAAGATTCATTTCTTGCCAAGCTATTAAACTGGCAATTATGTTTTTTTAAGTGTTTTTGCATCATGTTATATTCTTGCCTTCATACAATATCCAACCTGAATTAACATGACTGGAACAGATGCTAAATGACTGTACTCAAGTCACTTGTGTCCTATTTTAACTTTGCATCATGAACTGTGCTAGACCAAGAGAACATTTGCTCTCCAGCTCCAAGTCACACCATATGTCTTCAAATTCATTAGATACAGGCTTGTGATCAGTTTACTACCCACCTGATCTCACCATTGCTTTCTTAATATTTAAAAGGAAGGTAACATGAATAGCAGTAAAAGTTTAAGTTATAAGGATATATTTTTATATTTAAGTTTCTATTGGATTAATATTTTTATTTGTGTAGGTAGAGGAATAAGCAATTATTTTTACTGGTTAAAGTATAAAACTGCAGAAAGTCTATTAGTCAGCCTTGTGTGATAAGTTGAAATTTAACATATTTTTATTTATAAGTTTATGAAATTCAGACAGGGCTTTAAAGGCATTTTTATTATAAATAAATATCTATTTTAAAATTATAACATGCCAGACTACTGGGGTAGCAGGAACAACTATATCAAGATCAAAAGGAAGCCAGGGATGCGAACTACTCTCTAAATGGTGATAGGTTGGGACCGTGTCTTCCATAGTTTGTCCTTCTACACAGTAGTGGTTTGTAAAACTTGTGGCTACTTCAATTTGATCTTCTGAATGTATTTCTATTTATCTTCCTGAACCACACTTCCTTTGCAAAAATAAAGCATCTCTGATAACACAGGTCTAGCAGGAGTGGCTCCTATTTACACATATGCAAACTGAAACTTTGACTTAAAAGAGCAAATGTAACCTCAGGCTACATCCCCAGTTCAGGACAGTCCATTCAACTCACCCTGTGCATAGTAAGGTCTGATTTTAGGGTATATATTCAATCTTTAAAATTATATATGAAAACAGACTGTATGCAGTGCTTTTCACTGAGACTGATTTGAACAAAATATTCTGCCTCTATCATCAAGGGCATAGTCATGCTCCAGAAAAACAAAGAAACCCAAAAGACAAATTCATAACAATGGTCATGAAATAATTAGAAACTCATCATTTGCAAAGTATTAAAGAGGGTAAGACTCATTTCGTCCTCGTTATGAAGAACGAGTTGAGACCACCACACATTCATTTAATTTGCGAATATTTTCTAACAGCCGAACCAGTACTAGGTGCTAAGGAAAATGAGCAGAAGTAGCATGCTTCTGGTTATGACAACTTTCAGTGGTTTTCTTTATGCTCCAGAGGCACTGGTAGAAACCCTTAAACAATATAGATTAAAATGAGACCCAAGTTAAGTAAATGAAAGAGAGAGGTGTATATGTGTGATTGGTGGTGATGGGATTATCAAAGCTGACTCAGGTGAGAAGAGAAGCATTGGAGAAGGGGAGCCAGATCCTTTCCCCTCATCTTGCTTCCTAAGGGAGAGAGGTAATGAAAAAGAGATAAACAATACAAATGTTCATCTCATTTCTTCCTTCACGAGTAAGTAGAATTGGTTTCAAATAAGAGGGGACATCATCTGGAATCTAACTTCCAGAAATAACATTCTATCTTTAAATATATTAGAAGGCTAAATCACACTTATTTTCCAGCTAAGCCAAAAACTCTTTTTTCTCATATCTCTGTTTTACTTTTTGTTCTAAAACCCAAATGTTATTATTATTATTTTTTTTTTAGAAAAAAAGAGAAGAAAGTGAAATATTATTGGGTAAAACTTATTTAATTACTGGATACTTGTTCCCTGCAGAGCACATGTTATTATTTGACTGGTTTTTAAATATTCTGGGAAAAGTTAGGCCAACTATTCGTAGAGAATTTGCCTTGTTTTCTGTTGTATTCTGCCAGAATCTTCTTTTTTATTTAATTGCTTTGTTTTTAATTTTACCTTCTTCCTCTAGGCTTTATATTGACCTTCAGTTTTCAGTGTTTACACAATTAGGTATTTGTAGACAATTCTCATATTCCCTTTAGTTAGCCAACTGCATGTATATTATTTATTCTTTTAATATTTCCTCTAGAGTAAATACCTGTGGTTCCCTAATTATTCCTGTTGATTTCTTCTAAACTTCCTGCAGAATGTCTCTCTTTTTCTCCTAATGAGATCCCCAAACTGATTGCATAGTCTTGCTCCAGTCTCTCCTGAATCACAAAGAGGGGACTATTTTTCTGTGTTCCATAACATTTTTTTTTCTTTTGCATATGCAGTCCAGAATAACAATGAACTTCTTCACTTAGCAAGTTTTAGTATGAGCCTGCTCCTAATTATCTGCCGATAATATTTAAAATATTTTGGAAATGTGAACTTATTTCCTTTCTTGTGACTGCAGGTATTTGGTAGACTAAGGAAATTGGGAAATTCTTTGAGGCCGGTACTTTCAAATTACTGTGTCTTTCTGTTTCATGATGATCCAGCACATAATAATCAGGTACAGCAGCAGTAAGTCCACTTCTGCAACTTTTCCAGGCTTCCATTGTTTCCTAATTGATGAAGTGTCAGGAAATAAAGGGGACTGGAAAAATGACTTCTTTCAGAAGAGGGATGGGGATTTCACATATGTGAGAGAAAAGTGTTCATCCTTTGATTCATCCTCTAAAGGGAGTTAATATGTTATTTTTTGTGATCTTTTTCCTCAGCCATTTACAATGTTACTTTAATTAATTTCCCTGAAATATTTTAGAATATCACTCTTAAATACTTCTACATCTTCCCATTGCTTATGTGACAAAACCCAAACTCTCGAGTGTAACATTTAAAGATCTCTCCAAAGAGTTCAGCCTTGTGCCCACTTTTCCCCTTTAAGAATTCTGATTTACATGTGTGTGTGAGTATGCATGTCTTTGTGTGTGTACAACTCATCACTTTCACATTTTGCTCATAAAATTCTGTTCACTCTACAACTTTATTTTTTTACAGCTTGATCATGCTTATAGAACCCCAGAAATCTACTATTTTTTGTTCTTAGTAGTAATCATTTGACTACATTTCTCACTGTCTTGTATTATTAGACATCTCTTTACATATCTACAGAATATCTCCCTTCTGAAACTACAAGCTCTTTGACTAAAATAACCATGTTTTCATTTTCCTTATGTTGTCTTGCACAGAGTAAAATCTCTCACAGACAATCAAAGAATGATTTCCCACATTATTCATAATGCTTAAGAACAATGAAAATACTGAGTATTTATGAGCTGAGGGTTCAGTTTTGTCCTCCTAAAATTCACATGTTGAGCTGTGTACCTCATGATATGACTTTATTTGGAAATAAAGTCATTGACAATTTAATTAGTTAAGATGAGACCACACTGGGTAGGTTGGGCCCCCTAAACCAGTATGACCAATCTCTTATACAAAAGGAGAAATTTGGACACAGAAATGCATCCAGATGCTAGAAGAGAGGCTGGAATAGGTTTTTCCCTAGCATCTTCAGAAGGAGCATGGCCCTGCTCACCTTGATCTTGGACCTCTAGTTGTCAAAACTGTAAGACAATAAATATCCAGCGTTTAAGCTACTCAGTTTGCGGTACTGCATTACAGCAGCCCTAACAAACTAAAACAATAAGAAACTAATAATACTTCATGGAAATGATGCCCAATTAGTAGAGTTATCATATACAGTCATATTTTTTTTCCTCTCTCTTTTTTTATACAAAAATGATGCATATCAACTGAGAGACAACTACATAAAATTAATAAAATGTTCTTTAACATCTCTTTGGACACAGAGCATTGTGAATCCTAGCCTGAAAGATAAGCTCTCTCATTATGACTATAAAAATTTCCTAAGTATATCTTCTGCTTTCGTGGCCTTGACTTGTACATTTTTCGCCTCTGAGATTTGCCACTTATGTTGACATAGATTTGTTGTGCATGATAAAGTGACAAAATCAATGAAAAAGACATATGATTCTTCTGCTTGCAAAAGGACTTTATTTTTTGTTGCATATTGTGGTAATTTAAGCTCACCAAACTATTTCTATGAAGATGTAATTTCTTCGATCCATTTTATTCATCCTGCATCTTAGAGACTGCTCTTGTAAATATCACATGGTATATTTCCAAAAATTTTTCTCATAAAAATAAATATATGTGACTATGTTTTCTAAAATGATACACCCTCTCAATACCATTCTAATGATCCTGATCAATAAGGAGCTTAAATCAGCAATTTAATTTGAAAAATATATATCATTGTTTTATTCATTTCCTTTTCCTATAAAAAAAAAATCTTATTTCGATCAGGAGTGCCAGAGATGTCTCCTTTTCCCACCTTCAAATTCCTCACACTTATCTAGAATAAATAAAATTATTTGAAGTTGAAACTTCTAGTTCTAAGGGGTCTATGTAAACATAAAAACTGCCTTAATTCTAACTACAAACTTAAAATTTATTTTTAAAGCTAGAGAGTCAAATTATCAGATGTATGTTTTAAAAATGTAAGTGCCCTGTGGAGAGAGAGAGAGCAGTAGACTTGCCTAGGAACGAAATGATGAGGGCTCAGATTAAAGTAGCAGCTATTTGGAGGGTGTAGAGGGATAAAGATGGTCAAGTTGACAGAAATTGATAATTATTTAACTTGGAGGGTGACAAAAAAGAAAACTTGTTGATAATTTCAACTTCATTTTTAGTAGTTTATAAGGCCATTGACAGAGAAATTCAGAAATCCAATACCTAACTATGAAAGGTACTGTTGCTAATGTTGTTTTTATTGTCATTATTTATCAGTCTAGGGAAAGATAAAAAGAAAATTTATCTTTTCATCATGACATGAACATAAATGTAAGTAAATAAAAGGAGCTCAATATAAATAGATTTTCTAATATTGTATTATTATGGACTATGTAATTTGAGAGAATAAGTCATCCTAATATAGCTAAAAGAAAAGTGCAGAAAAAATAAAATTTTCAGTACAAAAAATCAAAATATTAACAATTAATTTAGATAATTTATAATATAATAAAATGGAATCAAGAATGCTTATACATCATGGAAAATAATCTATGCTGCTAATATGTTGTTACTCCTATAAGTTGACTGCCCAATGAGCGATCTTGCCTTAAGGACTAATATTCTCAGAAGAATATTCACCATCGAATGGTATTTTCCAGTAATGACCCTAGTGAAATCTAAGAGCATTTTCATTCCACATTGGGATTTTTTATTTCAGCAGAATTAAAAGGTGCATGTTTCATTACACAAATGAGTTCGGGCAGCAGGTAAGATGTCTTGATCCACCAGGTACTAGCTCTGCAACCTAGGAAAATTTATCCTTTTAAAATCTCATCTAGAAAATGAAGATAGCAGTGATACCATATAATCCATATAGACCAGCATAGTTTTTAGTACAGAAATAAGCAACCAGTAAATAGCATAATTTCTCATTACTATTATTACTGTTATTGTTATTAGAATAGAAACTAGAAATATATGGCTAGGCTACAGGAATAAAAATCATATCTGTTTCCTCCATGGCAACATAGAGAAATTTCCCTGAGTTTATGGTTATTGGTCAGAAGGAAACTGACAGTCCTAGCAAGGGTGGTTGAAATTTATATGTGTGTGTGGGGGGGGGCGGTAAGGGAAAGAAAGGGAGGAGAAAGGGAGAAGAGGGGAGAAGAGAAGAGGAGAGGAGAGAAGGGAAGGGAAGAGATGGGAAAAGAAAAGAGAGGAAAGGAGAAGAGAAGAATGAAAATGGAAAAAAGAAAAGAAAAAGGAAGAAAAAAGAAAACAGAAAGAAAAAGAGCAGAAAGAGGGAAGGGAGCATATGTATTATGCATGTGCATTTATGTGCATGTGTATATAATGTATGTGTACGCTATTTGGAAATGCTGTATTTTTAGTTAAAAAGTTTAGATGAGTGAGCATTGCAGAACTTGGCACAGTGCTTGACACATAGCAGGTATTAAATGTCTGAGCTGAACTGAATTGATAAGGAATATTCAAGTTGTTAATTCTGTTATCAAAGATGAAATGTTGAGGTGAAATAACTGACAAAAAGCAAATGTGAAAAAACTTGATATAATTTTCAGAAACTAGTAACTCAGAATTATAGAACAGCAGGTAGGTGTAATTTTTTCTTTTCAGAAAAGCGAGCTAACAAAGTTAGGAAGGCTATTTTTAATGTTTCTCAAAAACTTTAATGTTTTCTCCTCTCATTACCCCTTTTCACATTTCTTTATATGCACATACACAAGATTCTCCTTTTTGTAGGAGCAGAGAAAAGAACTACCCTACAATTGATCCCAATGTTCAGTTCAACCTTTGTAAGATTTGTTGTCTTTAATTTGTTGAATATGGTGAGAGAGCCCTAATATGACATTAATGAGAGGTATCTGTGTGTCTGAGAGCAAAATCTGGCCCCAAGATTTTTCCAACAAGTATTGCTATATTTAAAAAATGTCATATATATTCTATATATGATGTCTGGGTTTTAACCTAATGTTCTTTTAAATTTTAAGAATAAAAATAGAATTAGTTAAGTGTTGGATGAATCTGCAGGTGTTGGCAAGTGTTTGGCACAAAATCAGCCATCTGTGTTAACGCAGAGTTCCCTGTCCACCACCTGTCAGGTAGCCCTGTCTCAGGTAAGAGGTAGGACTTGGAACCGTTATGAAATAGTCTGATTCTGTAAGATATGTCAGCTAATACAGAGTTTAAAAGAGAAAGACAGCGAATTTTCTGTGATCTTAATTTTCAAAACTTGCTACTACTAAAATGTACTCACACAACATTATTTTAAAATGGAAAAAATTAAATGTTTATCCATTTTGACCTATAAAGATGATTAGGTGATCTTGCTGTCAGAAGTTCTCAAACTTAATTGGCCTCAGAATACTCTTGGGATAGCTGTTAAAATGTAGATTCTTACAAATCGGGTCTAGGATTCAGTCACTGGAATAAGGTCTGGAAATCTATACTTTAATATATAGATCTTTCTGGGAAAACTTAGGTGGTATGATAGTTTGCTAGGGATGTTATAATCAAACACCGCAGTCTGGGTGAGTTAAACAACAGAAATTTATTTGTTCACAGTTCTGGAGGCTAGAAGTTGGCGATCAAAGTGTTGGCAGGTTTTGTTTCTTTTGAAGCCTCTCTCCTTGGCTTGCAGATGGCCATCTTCTCACTGTGTCCTCACATTGTCTGTTCTCTGTACATGTGCATCCCAGGTGTCTCTTTGTATGTCCAAATTTCCTCTTCTTATAAGGATACTAGTCAAATAACCCTAAGAGCCTCATTTTAAAATAATCACCTCTTTAAAGGCCTTATCTCCAAATACAGTCACATAGTTAGGGTTTCAACATATACATTTTGGGACACAATTCTGTACATAACAAGTAACATAAGTAAAAATGCTCTAGGAAGCCACTTTTTAATAATCTGCTTTACATCCTAGACAACCCAAGTAATGTATTAAGAATTCATCCCCTCTCAGATTATTTCCTGAAAAGTAGCCAGTCACTGATTTTTTTTTGCAAACTTGCAAAATAAATAGAAATTGGGCTGTCCCACTAATGCTTAAAAAGTAAAATTTGAGGCTCATATTTGAACATAGTACTTACTACTCTCTAGCCTTCCTCTAAAAGGACCCCTTAAAAGCTCCCATCAGAGAGCTTGGATATGTCCAAGTCAGTGAAACAAAAGTCCCTGTAGCAGCCCAAAAAACCCACTGAAAAGAGGAACCCTGAATTAGGCTGTTGATATGTAGGTGAAACTTTTTCATCCATGCACAAATTTCATGTAAAGTGAGGAACCTAACATGCTTTAGACGAGACTGTATTTCTAGATTTCATGTAAAGAAAATTTTGGAAAGTTCTTATGTCACTGACATTATTGCAATTACAACTTATTAAAACCCTACAAACCATGTTTATGGATTTGACCACCACTTTCACCTGATAATGTGTCAATGGGCTATCCTATTATTATAGGGGTATGAGAATAGGCTTCACAACCATGTGACAGAAAATTTCCTCATGTAGTCACTATAGGGTGACAGTAAGTTTTTCCCATATCCTGTTAGAAGAGTGCTCCAGAATGAATCCTATCACCAGCAGGGGACCAACAGAGAGATATACATACTAAAGGAAACTCTTCAATGGACAGCATAGGGGACTTCCCAGGGCAGATATTTATTTTCATGCAAAAGAGTGATAGAGATTTGTAATTTCTAAAATTCTTGTAGTTCACTGTAAATTGTGATTTGCGTTGTAAAAATCATTGCATAGATAAGTTTACAACTGAAAATAATTTGTTCAGCAAAAAGAGTATAGGCACCAATGAGATATATATTAATATACTATTTGTTGGAGCATTTCCTCTGATATTGTATCAAGATTCAATGACTGTCAAATGCTTCTGTGTGCACTATATTATTAGTAAAATGAAGAATGATGTAATTTCTAAATAATTCAGGGAACACTTCCTTCCTCATAAAATGATCAAAACATTTGAGCAGAATTCATGTTTCCTCCTCACATTAAAAAGATCACTATATTTTTTCCAAATTATAAAACAAGTGTATGTTTTGTATGAAAGTCTCAGGGAGTTTTAAAAATCATCTACTACTGACAAGGATTATTGTTATCATTTTTTTATCTGCTTGTCAATACCATTTTACAGGTGTGTTTTTTTTCTTTTAATTTTTTTAAATTAGAAATTGACTACAGAATTATCTTCATAGCATACTTAACTTTCCACATGTAAAGGCAAATTTATACCTAATTCATTCAGCAGCCCCATTGTGGAGCATTACTTAAAAGGAAAGGTCAACATTTATATATAAGTTCTTAAATGTCAGAAATTCCTCTTGTACCTCTTGTTACACAGTTGACAATAAGGAGTGACAATAATCAATATCAGAAATGAACGTTTTATTCTACAAGGGGAAAAAACAAAATAATTTGATCTGACAATGACAAATGGTCTTAAGATCTACAAATTTCTGGTCACTTCTCTCTTCCATGCTTTCTTCCTTTCTTATTTTTATTTTTGTAGTGACCTCTTTCATTTATTTTTTTTCTCTATTATTCTCTCTTTTTTTTTTGATCTTCTGCTTCTGTGTTTTAAAAGCAAAAGTAAACAAATCGAACCAAACCAAATTAAACAAAATGCTTCTCATTCCTCTGGTATTTCCAAGACCTGGGCTTAGCGCCTGAAATATAGTAGATGATTAGTCATTTTGGTTTCCTTTAGCTATCTTCTCTAGCTAAGGAAACATCAAAATATTTTATCTGGCCTCTAAACTCTAATAGGAATTTAGATTCATATGTACAGTGATAGATCTGGGTAAAAATCTTAGAATTGTATAGTTCAGAAATGGAAAATAGTTTTCTTTCCAAAAGGCCTCTAAAATTGACTTGTTGGGTCTTTTTTTGCTACCAATTTTGTATTTTCTACTCATTCTATAATCTCTAACCAGAGGAATTCAATAACTCTTTTGTTTTAAAAAGCAATGACTTTGCCTGTCTACTCCATCTTGCTTGTTCTTTGATATCTTAAAACTAATATTTCTAAATGTAACCACCCAATTTCTTCCCCATCACAGCTACACACTTCCATATATGTTCCCTTCATATTCTTTATTTCAGGAAATATCACAATTCACCCTGTTACTTAAGGTAGAAATCTAGGAGTCACAATTAATACCTCTTCTCTTCTGTACCTTTCATGTCCGAGTTATTAGAAAGTCCCTTTTTGTTTGTTGGTTTGTTTTTATAAAAGACTTCTTATTTTGGAGCAGTTTTAGTTCCACAGAAAAATTAAAAGGAAGGTACAGAAATTTTTCATATACCTCATGCCCCCCAAAATTGTATAGATTCTCTCATTATGAACATCCCCCACCACAGTGGTATATTGTTATAACTGATGAAGGTACATTAACACATCATAAACAAAGTTTACATTATATTCTTGGTTTTGTACATTCTTTGTGTTTGGATAACTGTATGATCATATTCTTTTATCATTATAATATCATACAGAGAGGTTTCACTGTCCTAAAAATTCTCTGTGCTCTGCTAATTTATCCCTCTCCACCTCCCAACCCCTGGCAACAACTCATCTTTTTACTGTCTCTATAGTTTTACTCTTTCCAAAATGTCATATATTTGGAATCATAGTCTGTATCCTTTTCGGATTGGCTTTTTTTATACTTAGTAATATGCATTTATGGTTTTTTCATATCTTTTCTTGGCTTGGTAGGTCATTTTCTTTTATTACTAAATAATATTCCATTGCCTAGATTTACCTACTGAAAGACATTCACTTACTAAAAGACAACTTGATTGCTTTCAAGGTTTGGCAATTATGAATAAAGCTGCTATAAACATCCATGCACACATTGTGTGTGTGTGTGTAAGCATATTTATGTGCGGAAGTTTTAAACTTGTCTGGGTAAATGCCAATGAGTGCAATTGCTGGATCATTTGGTAAGGGTACATTTACTTTTGTAAGAAATTACCAAACTGTCTTTCAGAGTGTCTGTACCATTTTGCATTCTTACCAGCGATGAATGAGAGTCCCTGTTGCTTTGTATCCTCACCAACGTTGGTTGTTCTCAGTGTTCCAGGTTTTAGGCATTCTAACAGATGTGTAGTGGTATCTCATTGATGTTTTAATTTCCGTATCCCTGATGACACATGATGTGGAGCATCTTTTTATATGCCTATTTGCAATCTGTATATCTTCTTTGGTAGAGTGTCAGTTAAGGTCTTCAGTCCATTTTTAAATCAGGTTGAGTTTTAAGAATTTTTTTTTGTATATTTTGGATAACAGTCCTTTATGAGATATATCTTGCAAATATTCCTTCTCAGTTTGTCTCGTGTCTTCTCGTTCTATTGACATTATTTTTCACAAAGAAGAATCTCTTAATTTTAGCGAAATTTAACTTAATGAATTTTTCTTTCATAGATCATGTCTTTGGAGTTTTCTCTAAAAAGTCATCATCACACCCAATTCATTCAGATGTTTCCTAAATTATCTTCAAGGATTTTTATAGTTATGTAAATTCTAATTAGGTCTGTGATTCATTTTGAGTCAATTTTTGTGAAGGGTGTAAAGTCTGTATCTAGATTCACTTCTTTATATGTGGATGTTTATTTGTTTTAGTACCATTTATTGAAAATATTATCTTTTCTCCATTGCCTTTCTTCTTTGTCAAAGATCAGTTGACTATATTTATGTGATTCTATGTCTGGGCTCTCCAGTCTGTTCCATTGATCTACATGTCTATTCTTTCATCAATTCCACTTCATCTTGATTGCTACAGTATGTTTTGAAATTGAGTAGTATCAGTCTTCCAGCTTTGTTCTTCTCCTTCAATATTCTGTTGGCTATTCTGAGTCTTTTGCCTCTCCATATAAACTTTAGAATGATTTTCTTGAGATCCATGAAATTACTTGCAGAGATTTTCAATGAAATTACATTGAGTCTATAGATGAAGTTGGAAATAAGTGAATTATTGACAATATTAAATCATCTATCCATAAATATGAAATATCTCTTTTTTATTTTTAACATCAAATTCCACTTATTTATTGCTGGTATGGAGAAAAGTGATTGATTTTTTATATATAAAATTCGTATCTTGCAACCTTGTTATAATTGCTTGTTAGTTTTGTGAGTAGTTTGATGATTCTTTTGGATTTTCTACATAGAGCTTATGCCATTTTCTACAACTTTAATTGCTTATTTGTTCTGGAAGTATTATTTCTGCAGATTCTTTAAGATGTTCTACATAGACAATCATGTCATCTGTGAACAAAGACAGTTTTGTTTCTTTTATCCCAATCTGTATAGCTTTTATTTCATTTTCTTGTCTTACTGCAGTCGCTGGAAATTCTAGTACAATGTTGGAATGTAGAGGTGAGAGAAGACAATCTTGCTTTGTTCCTGATTCTAGTGGGAAAGATTTGAGCTTCTCACTATTAAGCACGATGTTAGCTGTAGGGTTTTTTTTGTCTTTTGTTTTATTTTTTTTTTTTGTGGATAATCTTTATCAAATTAAGGAAGATTTTCTCTAGTCCAAGTTTACTGAGAGGTTTTTTTTTTTTTATCATAAATGGGTTGGATTTTGTCAAATACTTTTTCTGCATCTATAGATATGATTATGAAAGTTTTTCTTTTCTAGGTTAATGTGATGTTATGTTATGTTAATGTGATGTATTATATTACTTCATTCTTGAATGCTGAACCAGCCTTGCATATCTGGGATAAATTCCAGATGCTGTGTTATATAATTATTGTCATTATTCTGTTGCATTCAATTTTCTAATATATTTTAAAGAATTTTATATCTATGTTCTTAAGAGATATTGGTATGCAGTTTTCTTATCTCATAATGTCTTTGTTTGCTGTCGGTATTAGGACCATGCTGGCCTCATAGAATGTATTAGGAAGTATGTTTTCTGTTTTCTGCTTCTTTCCTCTGAAAGTGACTGTAGAGAATTAGTATAATTTCTTCTTTAAAGGTTTGGTAGAATTCACTAGTGAACCCATCTGAACCTGATGCTTCTTATTTTGGAAAGTTATCAATTATTGATTTAATTTCTTTAATAGATATAGGCCAATTCAGAGTGTACTTTTGTGTGTGTGTGTAAGTTTTGGAAGATTATGCCTTTCAAGGGGTTGGTCTATTTAATTCAAGTTATCTAAATTTGTGGGCACAGAGTTGTTAATAGTATTCCTTTATTATCTTTTATTGTCTATGGCATATTTAGCGATGTCCTCTTTTTCATTTGTGATGTTAGAAAATTGTGTCTCTTCTTTTCCTAGTTACCTTAGCCTGACTTATTGATTTTATTGATCTTTCAAATAACCAGCTATTGGTTTTCTATTTTTAATTTCATTGATTTCTGCTGTAATGTTTATTACATTTTTTTCTTCTGTTCATCTTGGATTTAATTTGCTCTTTTTTTTCCTAATTTCCTAAGGTAAAAACTTAGACTATTATTTTAGATCTTCTTTTCAGATATATACGGCCTATGCTATAAATTTTCCTCTGAATACTGTTTTTGCTGCACCCTACAAATTTTTATGTTATATTTTCATTTTAATTTAGTTATAAATATTTTTAAATTTCTCTTGAGATTTCTTCTTTTACCCATGTTATTTAGAAGTATGTTTTTTACTCTTGACATATTTGGAGATTTTCTAACTATCTTTCTGTTATCAATTTCTAGTTTAATTCCGTTATGGTCTCAGAGCCGATATTGTATAATTTATATTTTTAAAATTTCTTACACTGTGTTTCATGACCCATATTGTGTTCTATTTTGTTGAATGTTCCAAACTTGAGAAGAATGTATATTCTACTATTGTTGGATAGAATAGTCAATTAATGCCAATTTTACCCTATTGGTGATGATATTGTCCAGTTCAATTATATCCTTATTGATTTTCTTCCTGTCTATTCTATTCATTTCTGATAGAGGATTGTTAAAGTCTCCAGCTATGATAATGAATTCCTTTTTTGTCCTAGCAATTCTATCAGTATTTTTTTCCTCTTATGTGGTTTGATGTTCCATTCTTAGGTACATACCTGTTAAGAATTCATAGGCTGTCTTGGAGAATTGACCCCTTTATCATTATATAATGCTCTTCTTTTACCCTGATTACTTTCCTTGCTTTGAGATCTGCTCTTTCTGAAATTAATATAGTAAATCTTGCTGTCTTTTGATTAGTAGTATCATGTTATATTTTCTCTATCCATTATTTTTTAATCCATATGTGTTATGAAAATTAAACACAAATGGAGACCATACTTGATAATTCCTGAGCAGACAAAAGCAGTTTAGTCATATAAGCATAGGTTAATTTAGGTTAATTTGCAAGACAAAAAAGGCTATTTGTCCTGGGTCATTTCTTGCGTATGCCTCTGAAAATCATAAGTGAAAATTTAATTGTCCCCACCAAATTGATAAGAAGTAACTGCTAATTCCCTTTCATTTAAGACAATTCTAATATTATAACTAATCATTGTGAAGTATAAACATCCACACTTTATAAGCCGCTTCATAACATTATACCTCTGTGACACATTTTATATTTTAATTTGAGTGCTCCTGGTTTGCCAACTGTCTTTTTGGTGTGTGTATAATAAACTTGAACTAATTACTGTTCAGTAGTTCATTGGTATTACTTTTTTCCCTAAACTTTTGATAGTGGCTTTATATTTCGAGTTCGTTTTTTATAGACCTCATATATGGGGGTGTTGTTTTTGATCATCTCTTTTAATATCTTTGAATTGGTGTATTTAGACCATTGATGTTCAAAGTGATTTTGATACAGTTGGATTAATATCTATCATATATGTTACTGGTTTCTATTTACTGCCTTTGTCTTAATTATTTTAATTTTTTTTTTGTCATCCACCCTTCCACTCTTTTTTGCTTATTATGATGTTAACTGGGCGTTTTATGATTCTATTTTCCCTGTTTTCTTAGTTGCCTTAGTTAACATATATGTCATATAATATGTATGTTAGTTTTTTATTTTACTTTTTATAGCAGTTTTCCTAGAGTTTGCAGTGTTTATTTATAACCAATCCAAGTCCACTTTCAAACAACACTACACTACTTTATGCATATTGTGAGACGTTATAATAGCAAAATAATCTTAATTCTTTCTTCCCATCCCTTGTAGCTTTCCTGTCATTCATTTAACTTATATATAAGCCTACATAATAATATATTATAATATATACACAAAGCATACATAATCTAATGCATAGATGCTATTATTATTTTGAAAAAAATAATCTGTTATATCAGTTAAGAATAAGAAAAATAAAAGTTTTTATTTATCTTCACTATTCATTGTCCAATTCTATTCAATATGTAGATCCAAGTTTTGGACATATACATTTGTTTTTTTCTCTAAAGAACTTTTAACATTTTTTGTGAGGCAGGTCTATTGGCAATAAATTCCCTCAATATTTGCTTGATAAAGTCTTTGTTCCCCTTCACTTTTAAAGGATGATTTCACAGGTATAGAATCTAAGTTGGTATATTTTTTCTTTCCACACTAAATATTTTACTCCACTCTTCTTGCTTGCATTGTTTCTGAAGAGAAGTCAGACATAATTCTTACCTTTGTTTCCCTAAAAGTAAAGTGTTATTTTTCCTCTGGCTTCTTTCAGTTTTTATTTTTTCTTTTAATCTTTGATTTTTCTATAGTTTGAAAAAGATATGTGCAGGCATAGTGGTGTTTTTTTTGTTGTTGTTGTTGTTTTGTTTTGTTTTGCATTTATCCTGTTTGATGTTCTCTGATTTTACTGGATCTTTGGAATAAATTTTTGTTTCAAATATTTCTTCAGTTCCTTTTTCTCTTCTTCTTCTGGTATTCCCATTATGCATATGTTATATTGTTGTAGTTGTCTCCCAGTCTTTGACTATTCTGTTCTGCTTTTTTAAGTCTATTTTCTTTGCTTTTCAGTTTTCAATATTTCCATTTTTGTATCCTCAAACTCAGAGATTCTTTCCTCACTCATGCCCAGTGTACTAGGAAGGCCATCAAAGTCATTCTTTATTTCTGTTAGTGATTTTGATCTCTAGCATTTTTGAGGTTTTTTTTTTCCCCCTAGAATTTATGTCTCTCTTCTTACATTGCCTATCTGTTCTTGCATGCTTCCTACTTTATTCATTAGAGACCTTAGCATATTAGTCATAGTTGTTTCGTATTCCTAATCTGATAATTTTCAACATCCCTGTCATGTCTCGTTTAGATGCTTGTTTTTCTCTTCACACAGTCTTTTTTGTCTCTTATCATGCCTTGTACTTTTTGTTGAAATTTGGACATGATGTACCAGGTAAAAGAAGTATTCTTTAGTAAAATGGTGGTAAGATATTGGGAAAGGAGACATGTTTTGTATTTCTATAATTAGGTCTCAGTCTTTTAGCAAGCTTATGCCTTCAAACTGTGAACTTCACAAGTGTTTCTCAGTTTTTTCTCCCCTCTCAGGTGGAACAAAATGGCTAGAATGGGTTGGAGTTGGGTATTTCCCTTCTCTCATGTCAGTTAAGCTCTGATAATATCCCAGAACATTAGGTTCTGCTTAACTAGTTTTTCCTAAGGGTAGGAGGAGTTTAGAGGAACAGAGTACCTTGGTGTAAATCAAAATGGTTTATTTTCCCCTCCTATAGGAAGCATTAAGTTTTGTTGTGGTGGTGGTGGTGGTGGTGGTGGTAGTGGTGGTTGTTGTTTTCAGATATCTACCGTGGGAACTTAAAGTCTATCTCCTAGAGTTTAATCTCATAATAATGTGGGGACTCCTACTATGACTTGATTGCCCTGGAGTTTTTAACTCTCACAGTTGTCCATATTGAGCCTCCAGCAACTCATCAATTATAGTTTAGACCAGTGGTCCCCAACCTTTTTGGCACCAGGGACTAGCACTTCTATGAGAATCTAATGCCTGATGATCTGAGGTGAAGCTGAGGCAGTGATTTTAGCACTGGGGAGCAGCTGCAAATACAGATGAAACTTTGTTTGCTTGCCCGCCACTCACCTCCTGCAGCGTGGCCTGGTTTCTAACAGGCCACGGACTGGTACCAGTCCATGCCCTGGGGTTTGGGCATTCTTATTTTATATTTTTCTATCCCGTCACTGTGTCTTCTGAGGTTGCTGCTTGTGTGTCTCTACTCTGGTAATCGGCGTCTCCTTGTATTTACCTGTTTGTCTCTCCAATTTTGTGGACAGCAGTTTCCTCCGTATCCTCCCTTCTCTTACAGATCCAAACAGAATTTCAGTCTATTCAGCTTATTTGTTAGGACTGAATGGTGACTTCCAAGCTGCTTACACGTGAAACCAGAAACGACACTTAATTATCCTTTTAAAAGGTATCAGTCTTACTGTTTTCACAACCGAAAATGCATGCTGAATGCATCCCTTGTTTTCTTCTCTGATGTCATGAATTTGAATCAAGCCACCATCATCCACTTCTGAAGTAATGCTAATTGGTGCCTTCACTTCTTTTGGCCTCACTTTCATCAGTTTTTTCACACTGCAGCAAGAATAACATGAGGTGATCTTTTCACTTCACTACTTAAAGCCCTTCAATGACTCTCTTAGTCACTTAGAGTAACACTCCTTAACATGCATGGCCTAATATATCTGCTCAAACTGACTCCTGCCCACTACTCCAAATTCATTCAGAGCTGCTTCTTCCCTTGTTTCAGTCACAAATTAGGCAAATAATTAAGTCCTGATCTTTTCCATCTCTGAGTCTTCTTACACAATTTCCTTGCTCTAAAATTTGTTAATTCTTTGGGTCTCAGTTTTTTTGTTTCTTCCTCAGAAAAACCATCCCTGACACACTAATCTAAATTATCTAAGTCACTTTCTTGGATTATTGGAGAATTAAGGTTGCAGGGAAAATCACCACCTCAAAATTTGGAGAGATGGGTGAATCCAGAGACTCACAACTGAGATCTGTTTTCTTGAAGGAGAAGATGCTGGAGCCATAACTGTTTAAACAGTGAAATGCATGAATAAATAATGAATTGCTAAAACATGAGTATAACCTAGCATGAAAATGAGAAATGTTTTGGGGCTGCCATCTTTGGGGGGGAGGGCGCTGCAATTTCATGAGTTATTACCTTCAAAAACTCCACCAGGTTCTGAGGATAATAAAGATCTGAGAAGTATCTCCTCATGCCTGTAGTAGGGAAGTGGAAATTTTAATCACTGTGAAAGGTAACCTGAGTGTGTTCCATAAAAAAAGACCTACTCTCAGGGAAAAAAGGCTTTACATAAATTTATTCTAGCTAAGGAAGGATATTTCTTCAGTCCCCTCTATCCTTCCTGTCTCACCTATGGTGCAAAAAAAAAAAAAAGTATACCTTGTGAGAAGTATCTGTGAAGGTCACAGTAGGAGACACGGGCCTATTAAAACATAGAGATTTAATCATAAGATTTTTGAATGTTTCACTTCCTCCTTAAGTTATCACCTCACTTACAGGAATTGGGTACAATATTTGAAAGAAGTGGGTATATGGAAGAGTAAATATTTTTAAATATTTCCTGAGGGTCCTCTATAACAAAAAGCCTAATATCCAAGGAAAAGGACTTTGTCAGAGTATTGTCGCAGGTAGGGGAAAAGCACATCTCGCACTTCATTCTATTTTTACTTTCCTTTCTTGACAAAGGAAGAAAACACACATAATCAATAGTAACCAGGACTCTAGAAAATAGATGGGGGATCATACAGTCGGAGAAGAGAAGCACTGAAGAAACACTTGTGAAGGTCACAGCCCCAAGACACAGTTTCACTAAAAGACTGAGATTTAATCAGAATATTATAGAATACTCCCCATTCCCCTATATATTACCACCATGCTAACAAGTCTTCAATGTAACAACAGAAGTATACATTTGAAGAGCTATGAAACACTGGCATTCTCTGAGAAGGAGTACTTAGGGGAAGCCTAAAGTCAGCAGGGGAGACAAAAATATGACAGATGAATTTGACGTTCTGGCACCCATAACTAGAGCAAATATTAAACATACAGAAAATAAATTTAAAACAACTATAATTACTATGTTAAGGTCTCTAATGGAAAAAATAAACAAAGTATAAGGACAGATGAGTAATGAAAACGGCTAGAAACTCTAAGAAAGATAAAAAAAAGTTAGAAATGAAAACACTGTAACAGAAATAATGAATGCCTTTGGTGGACTCATCTGTAGACTGGACAGAGACAAACAAAGAATTAAACTGCTTAAAGATAGATCAATAGAAATTTTTTAGATGGAGATGCAAAGAGAAAAAAATAATGAAAGAATAAAACTTTCAAGAATTCTGGGACAATATCAAAAAGTAAAGGGTACATGTAATTGAAATATCAGAAAAAGAAAGCAAGAACAAAGTAAAAGAAATACTTGAAGAAATAATGGCCAAGAATTTTCCAAAGTTAATGACAGAGACACCAAATTATAGATCCAGGAAGCTCAGAGCTAACCAAACAGGTTAAATACAAATGAACAATCAAACAAAGAAAATATATATATACATATCATATTCAAACTGCAGAAAGCAAAAATAGAGAAAAAATATCTTGAAAGAAGATAGAAGAAAACAAAAGTAATAACAAGAAAAATAATTATAGGGGACTTCTCATCAAGAACTAGCCACAAGAAGAGGGTAAATGAAGTGTTGAAAAAAACCCCTCTAACCTAGAATTTTATATTCAGCAAAATTAACCTTTAAAAGTAAAGTTATATAAAGCTTTTTCAGACAAACAAAAACTGAGGAAATTTATCACCAGCAGACCTGCTCTGCAAAAAATGTTAAAAGAAGTTCTTCAGCAGAAGGAAATGTTATCAGAGAAGGAATAAATGAAGGTAGTAAAAAATGTTTTAATTTTCTTATTCTTACTTGATCTAAAAAGTAACTATTTATTTAGAGAACTATAATAGTGGTTATAACATCAAAATAAATGAAATGAGTGAAATGTTATAAAGAATGAGAAAAATTAGAAATATTTTATAAGGAACTATATTATACATATGTTATTTAAGGTACCCATACTATATGTGAATGTTATAGTTTTATTTGAAGATGGATTTACATTATTTAATAACATATGCTAGAATCTTAGAGCAATATCAAAAATATTAAAGAAATATAATTGATATTTTAAGAGAGAAAATAATATGAAATCATATCAAGTGCTCAGTTAAAACTAAGGAAGGCAGAAAATAAAGGGAAATAAAAAAAGAATAAATGCAATGAAGAGACTAATTAAAAACAATATAGAAATTAAACTGACTATATCAATAATCACTTTAAATGTAAATGGTCTAAATATACAAATTAAAGATAGGGATTGCCAGATTGAATAAAAAAAACAAACCCAACTGTGTGTTACCTACGAGAAATCCACTTTAAATAGAAAGTTTCAGAAATATTAAAAGTAAAAAAATGGAAAAAATATACCATGCTATCACTAATGAAAAGTAGAAGTAGCTATATTCTTTTTGTGTAAAGCAATCCTCAAAACATGAAAAAATTCTTAGAATGTAAAGGGGGTATTACATATTGAAAAAGGGAATAATTCTCCAAGAGGGAATAGTAATCTTAAATATGTATACCTCACAACACATGAGGCAAAAACTGATAGAACTGAACAGAAAAATAGACAAATCTACTATTATAGTTGGAAACTTCAAACCCCTTTGTTGGCATTTGACAGCTCAAGCAGGCTATAAATCAATAATAAGATTGTTGACTTGAACAGCACTATCAATCAATTTGATCTAATTGACTTTTATAAAATACTCCATCCAGCAACAGCAGAATATACATCCTTCTGAAGCTCATGTGAAATGTTCAGCAAAATAGACCACATTCTGGGCCATAGCAGACACCTAAACAAATTTAAAAGAATAGAAATGATACAAAGTATGTTCTCAGACCACAAAGGCATTAAACTAGAAGTCAATAACAAAAAGAAAGCAGGAAAAATCCTGAAATATTAGTAAACAACATACTTCAGAAAAACACATGGGTCAAATGAGTCTCAAGAGAAATTGAAGAGATAGTTATGAAGAGAACTTATCAAATTTGTGGATTGCAACAGAAGCTGTGCTTAGAATTTATGGCACTGAATCCTTATATTAGAAAAGAATAAAACACTAAAATCAATAACCTAAGTTTCCACCTTAGAGAAAAAAGAGTAATGGAATTCTAAATCAAGGAGATTTAGATGACAATAAGAAAATTAGAACAACAATCAATGACATTTAAAGCAGGAAAGTAGTAAAGCAAATTAATAAAGTAAAAGGCTGGTTCTTTGAAAATACAAAAAAATATATATAAACAAACAAAAAACAACTCAAAACCATGATAAATTTAGTCAACCTAATCAAGAAACAGAATGTAGACACAATTTCCCAATATCATAAATGAAATTGATGTCATCATTATGGATCCTATTGACATTAAAGTATAGTAAAGGAATAATAAAGGAATATTATGAACAAGTTATGCTTACCAAACTGACAAATTTGAGGAAATGAACCAATTACTTAAGGAATAAACAATCAAACATCACACCAGAAGAAATAAATCATCCAAATATGCCTATTTATATCTGTTAAAGAAATTAAATCAATACTTAATTATATTTTTCCAAAAAAGAAAGCACCAGGCCCAAATCATTTTATGGGATTTCCAGCAAATATTTAAGGAAGCAATTGTATCAATTTTTTTTTTTTTAACCATCTCTTCTAGAAAAATAGAATCAGAAGGAGCACATCTTAACTTATTTTTTTAGGCCAATGTTATTTTAATATCAAAACTAGAGAAAGATATTGCAAGAAAGAAAAACTACAGAATAATATATCTATCTCATGAACATAGACATGAAATTTTTCATGAAAATCTGAGCAAATCAATCCAACATTGTATAATTGAAGTTATACACCATGGCCAAGTAAAATTTGCTTCAAATATATGAGTGGTTCAACATTTGAAAATCAATCTGTGTAGTGTACAACATCAATAAGCTAAGGAAAAACATGGTTGTAATAATTAATAAAGAAAAAAATATTTGACAAAATCCATCACCCATTCACAAAAGTTCTCAGAAAATTGGGAAGTGAAGGGAATAAAATAAAAATAATAACTCAATAAAAATAATCTATGTAAAACCCCCCAAAATAATCTATAAATAAATAAAAATAAAATAAAACTCAATAAAAATAACTCAACAAAAATAATCTATGTAAAAATAAACTCAATAACTCAATAAAAATAATCTATGTAAAATCCACTGCTATCATTATACTGAATGGTGAGAAACAGTATGCTTTCCCCCGAAGATCAGGAACAAGGCAAGGATGTCTTCTTTCACTATTCTTTTTTAACATCATACTGGAAATTCTATCAGTGAAAGAACACAATAAAATAAAATAAAATAAATGTATACGGATTTCTAAGGAAGAAATAAAATTGTCTTCATTTGCAGCTGATATGATAGCCTATATAGAAAATTAAAAAAAAAAAAAACTTATTATAAAATGTCCTGGAATGAAAATACCTGTATATCAGGGTCATAGTATGCAAAGTTATTATGTAAAAGTCAATTACTTTCAAATATTCCAGAAATTAATGGTTGGTATTTGAAATTTTAAAATGTAATTAACAACAGTACCCCACTATGTATACTTAGCAATAAATCTAAAAAAATATGTACAAAATCTATATGTCAAACTACAAAACTCTAAAGAAAGAAACCACAAAAGAACTTTAAGAAAAAGAAAAGAGAGAAAGATAGTCTGTGATTAGAAGTCATGGATTAGAAGACTGAATATTAAGATGCAGTTCTTCCCAATTTGATCTATAGAGCCACAGAATTTCAATCAAAATCTCAAGCTATTCTTTTAGATACTGACAAATCGATTCTAAAATTTACAAAAGATCAAAAGATCTAGAATAGCCAACACAGAAGATGAAGAAAAACAAAGCTGTAGGACTCATATTACTCAAATTTAAGGCTCAATATAAAGGCACAGTAATTAAGACAGCACAACATTAGCAAAAGAATAGACACATAAATTAATGGAATAGAATAGTGAACCCAGAAGAAGGCCCACACGATTATACCCAACGAATCTTTAAAAAGGAACAAAAGCAATTCAAAGGAAAAAGGATTGTCTTTCTCAGCAAATGGTGCTAGAAGAGTTGGATGTTCCTATGCAGAATTCCAAATACAAATTCCAAATATCAAGGAAGGAGCATAGGTTCTCACTTTTCATTTGGGCTGTGCATAGTGACTTCATTTCAAAAAACAGAATATGAAGGGGAAAAGAAGAATAATTTTACAGTGGATAAACCTGACAAACATCACCTCAGCCAGTAACCAAGATTAATATCAACAGTAATAAATCATGTTGATATTATGTACTCTTGATATGATGTTATGAAAATGACACTTTACCTCTGTGGTCTTTCTCATCAAACATAAAACTCCGGTGTAACCATGAGGAAAAGATCAGACAAATCTTAATTTAGTGATGTTTTTCGAAAAACCTAACCATGTACTTTTCAAAATGTCATGGTCATTATAAACAAGAAAAGTCTGAGAAACTCACAAAGCAAAGAGGAACCCAAGAAGACATGACTTTTAAAGGTTATGCAGTTTTCTGGATAGGTTCCTGGAATAGAAGAGAGTATTAGGTAAAATATAAGGAGTTCTGAATAAATTATAGACTTTAATTAATAGTATATTTATATTGGTTTGTTAATTGTAACAGATGTGCCATACTCACATACTATGATAATAATTAGGGAAATAGGATGTGGGTTGTATGAGGATTCTGTGTACTATCTTTACAATTTTACTGTTAATCTTAAACTGTCCTAAAAAAAAAGTTTACAAATAAAAAAAGAATACCAGAGACTTGCACTTAGTGAGCATTTGTTGAGTTAATGTCTGGTGGCTGCCTAGTGGGCTGAGCTGACAAGTATTCTGAGAATCAGCTGAAGATCAGCAAAGCATTTCTATAGATAGAAGTTGTTTGTTAATATATTTTGGGGGGTGTGAGTTACCAGTGTCAGGGTATTATGCGAGGAGTGCCATGCATTTACATCTGAAAATAAAATCTCCTCAATTCATACTTGAAATAATGAGGTCTATAGGAGCTGTAGATATGGAACTTAGCAACACTAAGAGAATTCCTAATATTGGTCAGATATATTAATGTAGGGAGGAAGCAGAAGAATTAAAAATATTTATTAAGCCACATTCAGAGACTGCAATATGATGATTAGCTCTGCAGCCAGGCTAGAAAGACATTTTCAGAACAAAGGAAGATTACTGCTGGATTACTAACAACCCATTCTCCACACTTTGAAGGGGAAACAGGAACCAAGAGTCATTCTCTATGGCTAAAACCATGGGGAACCTATGGATTAAAGGTTAGAAACTGCCAGCAAGGCCTTTCACTCTACATTTTCTTACCATTCAGGCTACATACCTTTCCCCTTCCTCACTGTATGTCCATATCAAAGGCGATGGGTTAACAAAATCTTTTAAACAATAACTCACAGAAACTAAAGAATGATATATAAACTAAATTCCCTGAACACTCACTGTCTTTCCAAGTCTCTTGGTCCCTCTCACTCTCTGAGAGGAGACAGCACTCTGTCTCCTCTTTCCTTTTGATTCTAACTTTGGCATGTGTGTTGAATTCTTTCTACACTCTGTCACTAAAAGACTCTCTTCTCTCCGTGCAGAGCTTGGTCTGCCCCCACCAACTCAAGGAAATTTGCCCTGTCCAGCATCAATATTACGATTGCAGGTCTGACCTAATTTGGACTCCAACTCCAACATTTACTGGCTGAGTGACCTTGAACAGGTGCTCTATAAATGTTAGCCATGATTTTACTTTGATAGTGTACTGGACACTGAGTTCTGGGCACTGGTCAAAATACTTTATTATGTATTGACACATTTTGTGCATGCACATATATACACACATAAGAAATTTATAAGGCCAGTCCTATCACTTTCCCCATTTTACAGAGAGGTTAAATAACTTGCCCTAAATCACTGAGTGGGCAGAGGTCGGAGCCAGTTCTCAAACTTTTAGAGCCTGGGGTCAGTGTCCATGTCCATAGGCCATAAAAACAGCATTGTTTTGGTGGTCTGTATAAAATATAATCCTTTGAATTATCAGACACTTAAAACAAGCTAATAAATGCCAAGTATTTGGTAAATGGCAGTTAATGAATTTTTTTTTCCCTTACACTAAATGAAGACACAGCATTACCGTAGTCTCTGGCTATTTGGCTAGAGCTGCAATCTTTGACTCTCCCCCTGCTCCCCGGCATTATTGATATATAATTGACATATATCACTGTGTCAGTTTAAGGTGTACGATGTGTTGATTCGATATAAGTATATATTGCAATGGGATTACTACCATTAGTGTTAGCTAAAATCTCCATCATGTCACATAATTACCATTCATTTTTTAAATTTTAATAAATAAATAATTTTTTATGGTGACATTGGTTAATTAAATCCAATAAGTTTCAGCTGTATACTTTAACAGTAAGGCATATATATATATATTTACTCTGTGTGTTCACCTCCCGTAGCTAGATTTCTTTCTGTCACCACATATTTGACCCCTTTTACCCTGTTAACCTCACTCCTCTTCCTTATCTTCTACCCTTTGATAACCACTAGTCTATAGACCACGTCCATGAGTTTCTGTTTGTCCTCTTCCTTTGTTGTTTTTAGGTTTATAGCCAACATATAAATGACATCATGTGATTTTCAACTTTTCTTGTCCAGCTTATTTCACTTAGCATGATTATTATCTCGAGGTCCATCTACGCTGTCACGAATGGCAGTGTTTCATCTCTTCTTATGGCTGAGTAATATTCCATTGTATACATGAACCACAGCTTCTTTAGTCAATCATCTATTGCAGGACACTTCAGTTGCTTCTATGTCCTGGCCACTGTAAATAATGCTGCTATGAACATCAGTGCGCAAATACCTTTTTGAATGTGGGTTTTAAAGTCTTTGGGGGTAAATACACAGTAGAGAGATTGCTGGATCATATGGTGGATCAAGTCTTAGTTTTTTGAGGAAACTCCATACTGTTTTCCATAGTGGCTGTACCAATTTGCAGTCCCACCAGAAATATGTGATGGTTCCTTTTTCTTCACATCTTCTCTAATATTTGTTATTACTTGTCCTGTTGATTATAGCCATTCTAACAAGCGTGAGATGGTGGTTTTGATTTGCATTTCCTTAATAGCTAGCAATGTTGAGCATCTTTTCAAATATTTGTTGGCCATTTGTATGTTCTCTAGGGAGAAATGTCTGTTCAGATCTTCTGCTCATTTTTTGATGAGATCATTTGCTTTTTTGTCGTTATTGAGTTGAATGAATTCTTTGTATATTTTGGATATTAGGCCCTTCTCGGAGGCGTTGCTTGCAAATATAATTTCCCAATTGGGTGTTCTCTCTTTACCTAGTTGACAATTTCTTTTGCTGAGCAGAAGCTTTTTAGTGTGATGTAGTCCCATTCGTTTAGCTTTTATTTCTCTTGCTTTTGATGTCAAATTCATAAAATCCTCTTTAAGTCCAAGGTCCTTGAGTTTAGTTCCTATGTTTTCTTCTATGCATTTCATTGTATCAGGTCTTATATTTAGGCCCTTAATCCATTTTGAGTTAACTTTGGTGTGTGGTGATAGACAACAGTCTAGTTTCGTTCTTTTGCAGGTAGCTTTCCAGTTTTCCCAGCACCATTTATTGAAGAGGCTGTCCTTTCTCCACTGTATATTTTTGGCTTTTTTGTCGAAAATTATTGACTCATATAAATATGGGTTTACTTCTGGACTCTTGATTCTGTTCCACTGGTCTGTGTGTGTTTTGCTGCCAATACCATGCCATTTTGATTACTGTCACTTTGTAGTATAATTTGAAGCCGGGCAGAGCGATGCCTCCAGCCTCATTCTTTTTTCTCAGAATGGCTTTGGCAATTCAGGGTTTTTTGTGTTTTCATATAAATCTGATGATTTTTTGTTCTACTTCTTTAGAAAAAGCTGATAGGATTTTCATGTGGATTGCATTAAGTCTGTATAACATTTTGGGTAATATGGTCATTGAGGATAACAGGTATTAACTTTCTTTGAATGGTTGGTAGAATTCACTGGTGAAGCCATCTGTTCCAAAACTTTTATTTTTTTTGTAGTTTTTTGATGATTCTTTCAATTTCCATACTGTTGATTGGTCTCTTTGCGTGTGCCTTATCTTCATTCCCATATTCGAATTTGGATCTTTGAATCTTCCCCTTTTCAGTCATTGTTATCTCGGTTAGTCCCTATGTATGCTGAACATTCATTACTATCTTGCTATAGCAATTTTCTTATTATTTAAGCTTATAAGGCCCTGTTCTTAGTAAGGGTTGGATTCCTCTGCTTCTATTTGCCTGATAGTCACTTTACTCTTAATTATGTATTTTTTTTAAACCATTTAGTTTTAAGTGAGCCGACCCCTTTCAGTATTTCCTGTAGTGCAGATCTCTTAGTGGAGAATTCCCACAACGTTTTTATGTCTGGAAAGGTCTTAATTTCTCCTTCATATCTAAAAGAGACTTTAGCTGGATACAGTATTCTAGGCTGGTAGTTCCTTTCACTTAATAATTTAAAATATTTGATTCCATTCCTTTCTGGCTCATAAGGTTTGCGCTGAGAAGTCAAAGGATAATCTAATGGGTTTTCATTTACGAGTTACCATTTTCTTCTCTCTGGCTGCCCTGAGAATTCTGTCTGTGTCACTGATTTTTGATAATTTAAATACAATGTGTCTTGGTGAAGGCGTTTTTAGATTGAGGTAATTTGGTGTTCTGTTAATTTCTTGAATTCCAAGCTCCAGCTCATTCCTTAGATTTGGGAAATTCTTGGCAACTATTTGTCTGAAAACGCTTTCTACTCCCTTTTCTTTTTCCTTGCCTTCGATAATGCCCATTATTCTTATGTTTCCTCTCCTGATGGTATCAGCTAGTTCTTGTATTTCTCTTTCATTTTTTTTTTCATCTTTGGTTTCTCGCTTCTTTCTTCTGATTTATTTCTAGATTTCTGTCTTCGATATCACTGATCCTTTCCTCCATTTGATTGACTCAATTTCCCAAGCTTGCTGTTTAATTTTTCAACTCTTGCACTGTGCTTTTTATCTCCAGAAGATTTATTCTGTTCTTTTTTAGGAGTTCAATTTCCTTGCTCTGCTCATCTAGTTGTTTTTTCAATTCCTGAAATTATTGATATGACTCGTTTCGAAACTCACTGAGTTTTTTCAGAAGTATCATTTTGAATTCTCTGTTATTTAAGTTGCATATTTTCATGTCTGTAAGCTTATTTTCTGGAGATTTTCTTTTTCTTTCTGAGATGCCTTGTCACTTTGATTGTTGGTGGTGTTTAATGGATTATTTCTCTGCCTAGGCATTAATGGAAATGTATTCTGCCTGTGATTCCAGAAGGAAGATTTATTTTATAAAGGTCTCTCTGTAGCCTGCTGAAAGAATATGCTTTTCTTTTGGTTTCCAGAAGGTGATGTCTAAGCTTCTCGGATCCCTGGTTTATATAAAGCCTTAATAATGCTTTTTTTATTTTCTTGTATATATTTAATAACGCTTGTTATCCTCTGTTTCAGTCCTTGTCAGTGTCAGCAACAGTTTCGGTAGCATTCACTCAGATTCCTCTGAGGCTACGTGATGATGGGTCTCGGAGGGTATTAGGGGATGGGCCCTCTGGTTTGGGGGTTGGGGGTGTGGCTCAGGCTTGGTTTTGCAACTGCAGCCAGTAAAAATCAACTGTTGTTTCTCTGCTGTCCCTGCTTTTCTGCGATCCCCATTTCTCTGCCTTCTGCTGTGATGACTAAACCCTGCCACTGACTCCCTGGAAATCACAAATCTCTCAGGCAGGGCTGTTCAGGAAACTCACTAGACTTTCTCCCTTCCTCTTCCCCCTACAGAAAGCTCTGGCAGCTATGAGAGGCAGCTTCTTTATTTCTCTAATTCTACTGCCCAGAACCCAGGGTTTTGACATGTGGTGGTAGCTCTTATGCACAGATCTCACACTCAGACATGCTTGTGTGCAATTCATTATTTTTTTGTTGAGTTTTAGATATTCTACTTGTTGAGTTTTAGATATTCTGCTTATTGTTGTTTTGAGGGGAGAGATCCGGGGATGTCTCACTCCCCCATGTTTCTCCAAATCACTATCTCGCTTTTTTTTTTTTTTTTTGATGAGAGCATTTAAAATTTACTCTTTTAGCGACTTTCAAGTATATAATATAGTTTTGTTATTTGTAATAACAATGCCGTGTATTAGTTTCCCCAAACTTATTTGTCTTCTAACTGGAACAGTGTACTCTTTGACCAACATCTCCCCAATATCCTGCCTGCTCTGACACCACCAATCCCTGGCTCCTGGTAACTACCATTTTACTGTTTTTATGAGTTTGACATTTTTAGATTTCATATATAAGATCATACAGTATTTGTCTTTCTCCGTCTGTCTTATTTCACTTAGTATAATGCCCTCAAAGTTTATTGCCTTTTACTGGTCAGAATGGCTGTTATCAAAAGACAAGAGATAACAATTGTTGGCGTAGATGTGAAGAAAAGGGAATTTTTGTACACCGTTGGTGAGAATGTAAATTCAGTCACTATGGAATACAGTATGGACGTTTTTCAGAAACTTAAAAATAGAACTACCATATGATCCAGCAATCTTGCTTGTGAGTGCATAATATATCCAAAGGAAATGAAAATAGAATATTGAAGAGATATCTACACTCCCATGTTCACTGCAGTATTATTTACAACAGCCAGTATATAGAAATAGCCTGTGTCCATAAATAGTAAATAAAGAAAATATGAGCTTATATATCATTTAAAATATATATAATTCATAGAACACAAGTAGTTCATAGAAAATATATAATTCAATCGATATATATATATATATTCGATATATATATATATATATATCTACTGACATTTTACTCCTATGCTCTATATTTCTCATTAAGGCTCAGTGATCAGCCTGAAAACTTTTATTATATATAGTTTTTGCTTATTTTTATAATTTAAAACCTATTTTGTCTAATTGAGCATTAGACAATGCTACTGTGAGATGATATTCTCTGATGATATTTATAACAATAATTGTGATAATAAAAACACCTAATTTTTATTGACTATTGACAATATGGAAAGCACTGGGTTAAACATTTGCATTTAGTATAAGATGTCATTATTAGCTCTCCTATCTTTTTTTTTTTTTTTTAACTGAGCACATCAGGACACAGAGTGACTAAAAAATATGTCCAAATTCACGCGGCTAATATGCCAGACAGCAATAACTTAAACCAACATCTACTCACTCATGGGCCATGCTCTTAACTACCATGCTGCAGCAAGGTGAAATTTCTCCAGAAATTTCTAGTCCTGAAATGATTTCAAAGAAAGCTCGTTACTCTGCTTCATTTTCTTTTTGTTATTTGGAGATTCATTGGTCTAGATAGTGTTAATAATTGCTTTAGCAGTAATAGTTAGGATTTGTTCTTCATTATATGTCCCAATATTAAATTATGCACACACATTATCTACAGCTTACAAAATGTATTTATACCAATATTTTTTTTTGTATTATCAATGAAAATAAACAGAAATACTTAAGCAGTTTCTATTTTATAACTGGTTTAGCATTTCTATGTTCAACAATACTGTTTGCTTCTTTCAAAATGATTTACTTATCAATATATTATGAAACAGAAGCCTTTTTCATAGTCTCCATTGGCAGTATTGTTGAATACTCATGTTTACTTTCTGAAGCATTTTACTCAGAATGGAAATACAAAACATTAGTGTAGGCTTTGTTAAATTTGCCACTTCTCAGATATATGAAAAGTACTTGAGTTAAGGACAGCATTTCAATGGTACTGAAAAATCTCAGAGACTCTTCAAGGAAATAAAGACTTTTTGTCATCTCATCTATATTAGACTAGCAAATTAAATCAGAACTCTTTGACAGTGTTAAATTTCCACATTTTTCCCAAGACTACCTTTGCTTTCCCAGCTATGGAAATTTGCACGTATGGGTCAGATTTATATTTTTTATATAAAAGGCATGTATTTACATTTATGAGTATCAATCGTAAGGATACATGTCTTTAATGTGTAGTATACATAACGTGTGTGTCTTTATGTTATTATGAGAACTAAAATGCCAATAGTGTTGAAGGAGAAAACAAATACACATTATGCTGCAACAACCAAATCAATTAGCTATACATGTAATAACTAAAAATGAAATCCTGTTTTAGAGGGATTTTTTTAATGACACTTGCCTGAGAAATGTTTAATTTTTTTACATTTTATAAATTTTTGTTTGATTTTGAATTTTTTCCTTCACATATAAAAACCTCCTTCATTGTGTCCCTTCAGTTAAAAAAAAAAGCCATAATAGTCTAGGCTTATCATTTTTCCTCTTCTACTTTCCATTATTGCTAGCAGCACGACAGCTCTCCTATCACCCAGGGTTACAACCTTGAGTCCATCTTTGATTATCTCTCTTTCTACCTTGTGTCTAGGACCTTTCTATGTCCTGCCATTTCTTTCTTTTATAATGTTTGAAAAGCCAGTTTCTTCTTTTTTGGTTTCCACCACCAAGACCCCAATATACTTTCTTTTATTTTCTTTTATTTCTGCTCCAACTATTGCAATCTTCCACCTCCATATCTTTCTTCTCCCATCTCAACTACTAGGTTGCTATAAAGTCCAGGTATCTATTGGAATGTCTAAACTAGAGGAAAGAAAATGGCTTAACTTCAGAACAATCGTATTAAACAGCAGAGCAGGAGCCACTGTTTGTTAAAGGTACAAATGATCACCAATGTTTCAAAAAGTGCATCTCATGGAACTTTTAATCTCCTGAGATCACACACACACACACACACACACACACACACACACACACACACACACAGTGTTCAAATAATCTTGGGAAATGCTGTTTACAACATCTCCTCCTAAAGAGTCAAATGCATACCAGCTTACTCAAAGTTATAAGTACTGTGAGAACATAAATTCATTTTCAGCATTTTAAGATAATGTTTCTTAAATTTATCTGACCATAGAATCACTCCTACACTAATTTTTTTAGTATAATATAGATAAAGAGCATATTTTGGGAAAAGTCATTCTACTCAATCACCTCTATCTATTTACATTTCAGTTTTCCTTTAAAAAGGCGAGCAAAGTCTTGGAATACTTTAATTCAGAAAAGGTAGAAATTCCAGTAAACTGCAACTGCCATGCCAGAAACCAAAGAAAGCTTTGCCTGTGAGTGATAGCATTGTTAGTGGCTAATTTCCCCTGGTGGGAGGATTTATACAGATAATTTATATCAGGGGTGGCTAATTTGGAACCATTTTCATGGCCATCTTCATGGAAATCTCCCTCAATTATGTTAAATTAAAAAAAAAATGTGTATTCCCATCTTTAGGCTTCACTGTCAAGCTTCCTTGCATCTTCCTGCACTTTGTAGGAAGAAATAAAAACAATAAACAATAGAAAAGGCTTTAGATACCAAAAGTTTAATGTCTTGTTATCTTTTAATGTAAATTCATGTCAGTTGGGAACAGTGTTTATTATATACTCTAGAGCTAACTGTTTGCTGTATAAGCTTAATGAATTTGCCACTGACCAGTATATCACAAACTCTTTATAGAGCTCATTGTGTAGGAAGTGTAGCTCTCAGCCACATTATCTGATAAAAGTGTCTATATAAGCAGTCATCCTGAAGTGCTGATTCTGTTATTTGATTTGGGATTAAACAGTCTGTTGCAAGCCATCTGCTTTCCTATGCATGCGTCCTTGAGAGGTTAGATTTCTACTGATATTGCCCCATAACTTTAACTGGTATTTTGAAAGATCAGAATTAGCTTAGACATATGCCACTGAAATTGCTGGCCTTGTCCTAAAGGACTGTCCAGACCTTGACACCAGAGCCTAAATCAGAAAAAAAGTTAACTTTTCTCACATTGTTGCTGATTCAGAATCCTGCTGCATTTGGCGAAGTGCCATGAGATTCAAGAATACTTGCCTGACAAAGTTTTACAACAGTTCATGCTCCTGAGTATATGAAAGAGTGCACTGGCTGTTTAAGGCATGTCTCCTGATGATTCCTAAAGAACACACTCCTCTGGCCTACGCCTGATTACTCTGCAGAAATTCCTGTGGTTTCTGCTATCTCAGCAACTTCTATCACAGAGACTCTGGAAATATCCTACTAAAAACTTGTGTGGATAGTAAGTATAAGTCTCTGCCTTCATGTTTGTAAAAGATAATGATTGTGGTTCAATTCCATTTTAAAAAACCCACCTTGTTTCATTAATAATCTGACTTTTCCAGAAGTAGATTTCATGTGGGCCTCTAGGCATAAAACAACTTTATTTTCCTTTGGATATATGTCTGAATGTGTGCTGAAGTGGATACTTTTAGAAGTTCCCAGATATATACCCCATTAATACCTCTTTGGTTTGAAATCTGAACTCTATTCTTTATTATACTCTATGAAATAAATATTTTGCAGAACAATCTTTCTGTAGCTTTCAAAAAACTTCATTTGAAAGTATTGTTAGGTCACTTAATAATTTTAACAAGAATAAACACACAATAAAGTCCACTTAAATTTAATTTTAGAAAAAATTTTGTTTTTGCAGAATTTTAGGCTTTCCGTTCTCATAAAAGAGAATCTATTCAACAATATCTATCTTCCAAATTGCTTCAGTTGCTAAAAATCATTAAGACAAATTTGTTGCCTAACTAAAGCAGTATTTTTAATTTAAACGTTTGAGTGCTCTTCTTTTAAGTTAGCTTGTTTTTTGGTTTTATTTGTTTAAATATCTAATTATATGTTTGCACAATTATACATTAATAGAAGATATCTCTGAAATGCAGTGGGATGAATATAAAATTTAGAGATAAGATCTATTTATTTGTACTGCATAGATTTTGCTGGTCATAATTGAAGTTTATTTTTATATGTACTTTTATCTTTGACATATTAATTGAAAAATTGATTTATTTTTCATGTGTACTTCATTCAAAAAACCATAATGCTAATAAGTATTTTGTTTTTTTAAAAAAAATATTAAATTGTGAAATATTTCAAACATTTAAAAAAGTAAACCAAATAATAACCCTTACTTTCATGGACACCTCATTTAAATCTCAAGGTTGCTTTCGATTGGCTATATTTGTTTAAGGTGTTCTTCTCCATGAAAAAATTAATTAAACTTTGTAGACATAACTAAAGTTCATCCTTAATTCTGATCCTTATTCATTCCCAGATTCAACCACTTGTCTTAAGTTGGTGTTAATTCAATCTCGTACTTTTACAACATACATATGTATTTTTAAACAAGATAAACAATCTTTTAAACAAGATTGCTTTGAATGGCCATATGCTTTTGAAACCTTTTTTTTTCATTTATAACATTATATTTTGAGCTTTATTCATGTTAATGCACCAATGTAGTTTAATACAGTTTTCAAATTTTCAACTGTTATATCCCATTTATTTACCCATTTACCCACTGTTTACCCACTTTCATACTGATAGTTTCAAATTTCTTCTTTTCATACAGGAAATAATGAAAATCTGGTTCTATGTTCCCTTAGAATTTTTCTAAAATGGGTGACAGGTAGTACAACATTTTTTCTAAGGTGCGCACACCTGCAATTTTTTTTTTTTTGTATTTCTGAAGTATTTCTATCAGTTTACAGTCCATCAGCACTGTATACTTCCTACTTCTCTGCATCTTTGCTAGCCCCTTGGGTATTAACAGATTTAAAAAAATAAATACTAATCTGAAAGTTGCATCATGGTATTTCAGCAGGGTTTAATCCGCATTTTCCTGAATAAAATGGAAACATTCAACTTTTGCTTGTGGTCATTTGAGTTACATCTTCAATATCTTCATGGACTTTGTTCATTTTCTCATTAGAGTATCTATCTGTTACTTTTTGATTTGTAAGACTTGTATATATTGCCTATTATATACATTGCAATAATGTCTCCCAGCCTGTGGCTTGGTTTTTAATATGTTAATGGTGTCCTTTTCCTTATATAAGTATTTACTAGACATTCTAATTGAAAAAGTGCATTAAAAACACAACCAATTAGATGTTGCTTAAAAGCTAGAAAGTCAAAATTTAAGGTTGTAGCCATATTAACATCACACAGTGCAATTTTTAGGACAAGAAATAGTCCTAGAGATAAAAAGAAACATTTCAGGATGATTAAAAGATCAATAATACAGCATGACGATATACATTTTTATATGAGTGCACCTAACAATAAGCCCTCAAAATATATCAAACAAAATATATAGAAATTAAAGGAGTAAAACAAATCCATTCTTAGAGTAGGAGAATTTAATATGCTGCTAGGCTGGATTTCTTCAGGGACACTGCTTTCTTCTCCTCTAGGGCATGGATAGAAACACAATTTTTCTTATTTAGTGAATAGTTTTCCCTCTTGTTCTTTTGCAAATGGGTTATCCTTTTTGGAATCCCAGATTTTTGCAGAAATCTCAATTTCTTTTGCCCTCTGGCTGTTGCCCTGTCTTACTTCACTACAAGGATATTAAATCTCAACTCATTAGTATTTATTGGGTCTAATTAATCATTTACCACTTTTCTATCCCGTTTTCAGAGAAATAGCCACAGTAGCTCTCATTGTTATGATTTTAGATTTCATTTCTTTTATCCGAGGATTTCACTTCATTTTTGTAAGCTCAGCTCTCAGTTGCATTTTATTTACCCAGCATTTGTATGTTTGTTACAAGTGGATGATGGTTATTGGTGTTGTTCACTCAATACTTACAGATTTTTCTCTTTCAGGGTACAATGTAGTTTTATCTTGGCTGAACACTCTGAGATTGGGTGGAGTCATGGGAGAAGTTCTAAGCAGAACTTCTAAACAGAACTCTGAGGAGATGTGATACATGTTGCTTTCGGACCAAGCATTGAAATGTTAATGGGTGAACCCCTAGAGTTCTTTATTCTGCCTGGTACATCAATCAGCTATGCTGAAAATGGCAACTCCTCTATCATCCTGGGTCTCTCATTAAATAAAATGAGCAAAAGCTTCCTGCTGACTTGAGAGGGACATGCACCACAATTAGGAAATACATCCTTATTATTGTAAACCACTAAAATTTTGGCTTTTTTTGTTTGTTTGTTTGTTTGTTTTTATCCATGTGTCATGCATCTGTGTTTGTGGTAGGCAAAATAATGGTTCTGTCAAAATATTCACATTCTAAACACTGGAATTGGTGAATATATTAGGTTAAATGATGAGAGGAATCAAGTTGCAGATGGAGTAAGATACTAACCATCAGATCTTAAGATAGGAAGATTAACCTGGTTTATGAGGGTACAATGTAATCATGACAATCCTCAAAGATGGAAGAGGTAAGCAGTAAAGATCAGAGAAAGAGATACAGTGACAGAAGCAGGGTCAGAGGGATGCTATATTGCTGGCTGTGAAGTTGCTGGAAGGAGGCCAAGAGCCAAGGAATGTGAGTAGTTTCCAGAAGCTGGAAAAAACAAGGATGTAATTTTCCCACTGTAACTTTCAGAAGGAATACAGCTCTGGCAATGCTTTGATTTTAGTTCAGTGATACCAGTGTCAGACTTCTAACCTACGGAACTGTAAGATAATAAATTAACACAGTTATAAGCTATCAAGTTTATGATAATTTCTTATAGCAGCAATTGAAGACTAACACCCTGACCCATACATTTAGTCATTTAGTATTACCCTTAGTACGGGCAAGAGGTTCTATTCTTTAGAGGGGCTGACATAGTATGTATACTCAAAAACTTTACTAAAGAACCTATGGGTAGCTCTGTCATTTGGGATTTGGAGTCAGCACTTGCCACTTCACATTAACCACTAAATAGGCATAGAAGCTAGAATTTCTAACAGTTTTATTTAAAACATTGAATAAATTTTGAGTAAATTTTCAAAATATGATTTAAAATATCAGCTTTATTTATATAACTAAAATATAAAATCATAAAATAAATAATAGTTTAGACATTTAATACCTTGTATATCATATAAAAATAATTTTAAAAAATATGAAAAATAATATTGACACTGTAATTTTTGACAAAAATAAATTCAAATTCTGTATATTTTTAATAGCATCACATTTTATTTTTAAAACTCTTTAAATCATTACTGTGACCAGAACACAAATGAGGTGAATATCTTAATTATAATCATGTAACTGGTGATTTTGCAGAAAAGAAGACAAGAAGAAGTATATTTTATGGTATAAATATATAAAAATTTTAAGTTTTGTGAGTTCAATTTACTAGTCATGCAAACAATGTTGCTCCATCAGAAAATCCAGATAAACATAACAATACTTAAATTTTAACATCTTTCATCTTTTACTGCCTTCCAGTTATTCACAAATTATTATTTTGTTTATTTTCAAATATACTTGTCATTTTGGAGGTACATTAATCAAGGTAAGTAGAAAGACATGTTTAGCTAACAGTTTTGTTCACTCAATTTATAACTTTTAAATATTTGGATATATGGCATGTGGAACCACATTTTTACTCCTGTGTCAGGCTTACAAATGTTAGGTTACAAATTTTACAGTTAATATGTAAATGGATAAAAAGATATAGTTGTGCATTATTTTTATCAGTTTTATTGAGATAGAATGTTCATTCCATACAAGTCACCAATTTAAAGTATGTGATTTGATTTTTATTATATTCACAAGGTTGAATATTCACAAGGCAGTCTTTACCACAATTCGATTTTGAACACTTTTTTCTCCTTAAAAGAAACCCTTGTACACATTGTCACTTCCCATCCTCTATACCTACCAAAACTAAAAACTAATAATTTATCTGCCTAATGTGAACAGTTTGTACAAATGGAATCATATCTTATGTGGCCTTTTGTAAATAGCCTTTTTCTTAGCATAATATTTTAAAGTTTCATCCATGTTGTAGCTTTAGAATTTCATTTCTTTTTATTGCTGAATAATAGTCCCTTGAATAGATATGGCATACTTTATTATCTATTCATCAGTTGGGGACATTTAAGTTGTTTCCACTCAGGTTATTGTAATTCTGCTATAAACATCCATCCACAAGATTTTGTGTGGACATATACTTTTATTTCTTGGGAGTATTTACCTAGAAGTGCAATTTTTGGGTCACTGGCGACTATGTTTAACACTTTGTGGAACTGCCAAACCATTTTCCAAAGTGGCTTCATTTTATATATTCTATCAGCAATGTTTGAGGATTTTAATTTTTCCATATCCTTGTCAATGCTTGTTTTGGTTCATCCTTTTTAGTACAGTGATTTTATAAGGTGCGAAGTGATGTCTTAATTGTGGTTTTGATTTGCCTTTCCTTGATGGCTAGTGATGTTGAACATCTTTTTATGTGCTAATGGCCATCTTTATATCTTCTTTAGATAAATGTCTACTTAGATCCTTTACCAATTTTAAAATTTGGGTTAGTTGTCTTTTTATTATCGAGTTGTATGAGTTCTCAATTTATTTTACGTACAAGTCCTTCATCAGATATATGGTTTGCAAGTGCCTTCTGCCATTTGTGGATTACCTATTTTCTTGACGGTTTTCTTGAAGCAAAAATAATTTTAATTTCTGCGAAGTCCAATTTATTGACTTTTTTTCTTTTATTGCTTGCATTTTGGTTTACATGTGAAAAATCATTTATCTCAAGATCATCAATATCAAACCCTATGTTTTCCCTGAAGTTTTATAACTCTGGCACTTACATTTATATCTTATTTATTTTATTAACTTTTTTATATAAGGTATTCAACTTTATTCTTTTAAAAGTAGATATCTAGTTTTTCCAGCACCATTTATTGAAAAAAATTTTTTTTCTCTTTGCGTTGTTTTACATCTTTGTTAAAAACCAATTTGCTATAAATTAAAGTGTTTATTTCTAGATTTTTAAATAATTTATTGATACATCTGTCTATCTTTATGTCATTACTGCACTGATGATTATTCTAACTTCATAGTAAGTTTTAAAATCAGAAGAGTTACACCCCCCAACTTTGTTATTTTTTTCAATATTGTTTTGATTATTCTTTGTTGCTGCTTCCAAAATTTTCTCTCTTTTTTATTGCAGCATTTTAATTATGATGTGTCTGAGTGTGTATTTCTAAATGTTCATTCTGCTTGGAATTTGTTGCGCTTATTAGATGTGTAGATAAATATTTCATTAAATTCATGAAGTTTAAGCCATTATTTCTTCAAATATTTTTCTGCTTCTTTCTCTTCTTTTCTGTTTCCCCATTACATGTTTTTTTTCTTCTTCATGCAATTATGGCATGCCATATTCCTTTGAAATTCTGTTTATTTTATTATTTTCTACCTCTTCAAATTATATAATCTTTACTGCACTATCTTCAAATTTAAGAATTCTTTCCTTTGTCAGATCATATCTTCTGGTAAACCCTATAGTAAAATTTTAATTTTGTTTATTATACTTTTTAACTCTACAATTTCCATACAGAACTTTTCTGCTTTTCTTTATTAAAATAAAAATTTCTAGTCTTTTATTGATATTTTCTATTTGTTGAGACATTGTCGTCATACTTTTTATTTTACTTCTTTTAAGCTGGTTTCCTTTAGTTTTCTGAACATATTTATAGTGGGTGCCTTGAAGTTTTCGCTTAATATGTTCATCATCTGGGCTCCTTCAAAGGCGGTTCCTATTGCCGTATGTGTGCATCACATTTACCTATTGCATGTCTCTTTACATGTCTCACAATTTTTTAAAAAACTGATTACTTTAGATAATACATTGTAGCAATTCTGGATATTGTTCCCCCACTCAGAGACTGTTGCTATTACCATTTGCTTGGTCATTTGTTCATTTGTTAGTTGCTTGGCTGATCTAATTTTACAAAGTCTATTTTCCCTGCTATGTACAGCCTTTGATGTCTCTACTCATATTTTTCTCCTTGTTTTTATCTTCCTATAGTCTGCAGTGTCTGATGTTCCTGCTCGTATTTTTCTCCCCTTACTTTTATCTTTTATCTTAGTGGAGACATTCCTGGGTTGCAGTAAGCTATTTATTGATCAAACTTTGTGCTTAATCCTGTTAGCCAGTTAGATTTTTACCTATTACTATTGAATGTGGACGTGGCTTAGAAGGCTGCTATCACAGTTCAGGATGTGTAAATTCTTATATCCCATGTTCATCTTGGGACTAGTAGTGCAAATATTTCCTCTTTGATTTATCCTGTGATCATGTAGCCTTGGGCATGTACACTGTTTTCCAGAATGCTAAGGATGAGTATAATTTTATTTTTAAGACTAATTTTTTTAGGAATCACGCTAGGTCAAAGTATGTTATTGTTCTGTCAATGTTGGTCAGAGCTTGTGTTTAAGTAACTTTGTCCCAATGAGCCTTCTGACATGGGTCTGCACATGCATGCACACAGCTTGAGAAATGCTTTCAGGTTTCTCCCACATCCTTCTCTGATTGCTGCATGCTAGTGAATGAGCACAGCCTTCAGAGCCTCTCAGAGTTTACTGTGACCTCCGGGGGATTTTTCTTTCTCTATTTCTCTCTATTAAACTTCTGGCTGCTCTGCCCTTTTGCTTGTATCATGGAGCTACCAGTCTGCTCTATAAGTGAGGGTTGGATGGAAAACAAAAGCTTTGGTCCTCTGAACTGCATCTGCCTAGAATAGAGCCGCTGCAAGACAGGGCTGAAAGGTATGAGAAACACAGGCAGCCATGCCCTCCTCAGGTAAAACTAACCATAGATTGGGGGAGAGCAAGCTGTTACCTTCCTGGCCAAAGCTACCAGGAATGGAGTTACTGCCATGCTGAGCTGGGAGTGAAGGGAGAAAGTGCATCACAGTTCAGATCCCATAAACTCTCGCTGTTCTTACCAAGTTTTAGTAGATTTTCTTGAATAAACATTTCTTCATTATGTATGCCCCTAGGATAATTTCTAGAGCCTTTAAATTATTGTTTCTTTAAATAATTTTTACAAGTTTTGCTGACTTCACTTGGAAGTGAGTCCACAGAGCTTTTCACACTGCTATTCTGGAAATATGTTTGTATTTTTCTTCAAATATTTTGTCCAGTGTTTTAGTTGAATGTTTAATTATTATTGAGCTTTATGAGTTCCTTGCATATTCTGAACAAAAATCCTTTGTCCTATATGTAGTTAGAATATATTTTTCTCAGTCTGTGGCTTGCCCTTTTACTTTCTTATTAGACAATATGTTTCTAATTTTGATAATGTTCAATTAATCAATTATATTCATAGATCATGCCTTTTTTAAATCTGAAAACTCATAATCCAACCTAAAATCATGCAGAATCTCTCTTATTTTTTCTTCTATAAATTTTATGCTTTTACATTTAGTTAATTTTTAATGGAGTATAAAGTACGTGTTGAGATTTATTTTATTTTGCATATGGAGGCCCAATTGTTTCATTAGCATTTCTTGAAAAGACAAGGCTTTTGCCCTTCACCATATTGCTTTTCTACTTTTTCAAATATCAGAACTTTGTTAATGTGGGTCTGTTTATTTCTGTGCTCTCTAGTTTGTTCCACTGATGTAATTTTTAAATTCTTTCTCAATATGATGCTATTTTTAATTACTAGTAGATTTATAATAAGTCTTAAAAATGGGTATAGATCTTGCACGTATTTAGATAGATTTATACCTAAATGATTAATTTTTTGGTGCCATTGTATATAGTATTTTAAAATTCCAAATTTCAAATGTTCATTGCTGGTATATAGGAATATGATTAACTTTTGTATACTTGTATATTGAGGTTTTGCTAAACATACTTAGTTCCAAAAATTTTTTTGGTAGATTTTTCTCAGATTTTCTATCAGATATATAACTTGTGTGCTTGATGATATTAGTAGATGAGAAATAAAAAGAGAGTTTTTTTTTGTTTACATCAGATTGATAAAAATTGGGGGTTACTAGGTGTGAGTTGTCCTTTGGGACACGTGTGTAGACATTTTCAGTGCACACTGAAGATCTTGTTCTAGAACTCATTAAGGGCACCTGTTTCGAATATAACATTTTGGAGATTCATCAGCATTGAGTTGCTAATTGGCCATGGACATGAATGAGATCAAATTCACCTCTTTGGAAATGACATTCCTCATATGTTCTGTAACTGCTTTCTGTGAATTTATCTTCTCAAGGAATTGCTGTAAAAGGAAACTTTTTATCCTGAAATATAAATCCTTTCTCAGCAAAATTTCGCTTCTTGCTTCTTCTTGGGCTCAGTGTAATTATTTTGCTTTTAAGCAGGCTTATAATACATGGAAACCATGATTTTTGACTTAACATCCTCTAAATGCAGACTAGGGTTTCTAGTTTGTGAAATTTTTCTCCCTATGGTCAAGGTCAGTGGCTTGTTCGAGTCCCAATTTGCAGACAGGCGTATCTTCTGCAGTCCTGCCTCTCTGACATGCAAGAGGCCTGAGGCTTTGGCTTCTTCTCTGTAAGTGCAGTGGAAACTTGAAATGCTGTGACCTTTACTTAGTCTTGAGACTCCATAGCTACACAGATTAACTTGCTGCTTCTGTAAATTCCCTCTCAGATTCTGGCACCCGAAAATATATTTCCCTTTCTTACTAATATTTCAATTAGTTTTGAGTGGAAAGGAGAAGTTACGGTGTGTACTTCATGCTCAATCAACAATCTGGACTTAGAAGTTTAGAATATATGTGCTTATAACATAGATCACTTAGGGAAATATTTGTTGTCATAAAACACAGTATATTTGGTGCAAATTAACCAATACACACAATGAATCTTCATAAACACTACTTGAGATAATTGGTTTTGACTTACAATTTTGAGTGTGGATAATTAAAGATAAAGTAGGTTCCAACTTCTGATCCAACTTCTCCACCCACAGTGCCCTAAATATTACTATAATATTGACAATGTTGGGTTGTCACTGGAAATTGTTTTTTTTATATGTGGTTATTTACTTTGGTTGCAGCAGTCTGAGACTTTGCTTTTCAAGATGTTTATAGCTTTGAACTACTTCTCCACCTTTTGTTCATCTACCCTATAGGTGGCTGTACAAGAAGAGCATTTGTTGTAAGATTTTTCTCCTAGTGCCATCATTTTTCATGGCCTTGCGCCACTTGGCACATAACATAGGAACTAGTGAATGACCCAATGTTTTAACTGTCAGTCACTACAAACTACTTTATGAAACAGGCTTAACAGCTCATAAACTGAAAGCAATCCTGTTTACTGCCATCTCTAGATTCATAGATTGTTTGCAGCCTGTTACTGTTCTAGCAACACTTAGGGGCCAAGCACCTAACGTACTTTGTGTATTTCTTGATGTCTCTTAAGAAGGCTGGTCTCGTGAGCATCCTTGTATTTTTTTCATCTAATATAATAGGATTAGACCTTGGGGTGACTATAGCAGAACTACTGACAGCTTTCTATAACATGTTGTACATGAATATATCCACGACATCTAGAAACTTTTGGAGGAAGAGAGATAGTACCACAGAAACAATATTTGAAGATGAATAAATTGATTCACTATTTTTTTAAGTGTCTATCACTGTAGGTTAATTGACACTTTCTTTTCTTTGTCTTATTGGGCTGTCAGCACTTTTCTTGGTCTTGAATTGCTTTACTTTCTGTTTAAGGTAGATGTATATTCTGAAAATAAACTTGAATCTGTTAAAGTGGGTAACATATAGTGATGTCCCTGTTTTGTAAATTGAGTTCAGATATAGGCTATTTATCTGTTTGGCAGCAGGAGAGGTAACTTTTGGTCTGGGTTTTACTGCTTGAGATGTTAGAATTGTCTTCCAAGGTGGATAGGGGTCAGGGTAGTATCAGATTCACACATTACTGTCTTTACTGAATTTATATGAATGACCTCTTTTGAAGATTGCAGGATCCAACACAAGTATTCATAAGGCTCTTTTCAACCAGAGAATATTATTTTCACCCTTTTTTTTATTGTAAGAGATGTGATCATCTTTTGACATACACTGATTTTTTAAATAGCTTGAAGAAAAGCTGTAAAATTATGACAGAATATTGACAATCACAACGTATAAGACGAGTTTAGTTTCAAAATTTGTGAGATGAAAAATTTATAATTTTCTTTTTGATGTGTAAGATCATTTGGTTAGGTTTCTAATAAAACTCAGCTCGTGGAAATCACCAGCATTAGTATTTAATATTACAGCACCCCTGTGAGGAAGATAAGTATTATTGTTCCTTTCTTATGGAAACAAAGAAGGAAATGACTCCCGTGGTAACACTATATACATAGTATACATGAGTATTGGCACTGAGAAATATTCGACTTTTGCTTCTAAACTATAATTACTACCACGTAAGTAAGGCAAAAACTAGCTAAGCAACCATATACATCAAAGAACCAGTCACATATAATGTAAATGGCAAATATATATATATTTTTATTTTATATTTAATTTCAGGTTTAGCCAAGAATTTCAGTCTTTTAAAATTAAAAGAATATTTGGAGCTAATGTATTTTTCACATAGTTACATTGATGGAGAGTATTTTCTTCTTATAAACAAACTCCGTTATGAAAGAGAGGAAACCTAGAAGTCACTGGCTTGAATTGACAACTGTTCATCCCTGCTGCAACATGTGTGGGTCCCGGGCAGGCCGGCCTGGGCCCCCTTCTTCCCCAGATTCATGAGTTTATCCTATAGCAGCTGGACATTTTAAAGGATTAATGGGACTTAAAACCCAGTTTTCGATTGATTTCAATGTCCTGTAATTATCCTGTCGACTTTATCTCTAATGAATTCTGAGCCCCAAACATCTTAGTAAAGTGGTTAACATATGGCGTAGTCAGTAAGCGGATCATTGAGGGCACGGATCCAGCTCTGCAATAAGCATGTTTCCATTTTCCTCCCTCCCTCCTCCACCCTTCCCTCCCTTCCTTCTTTACTCTTTTCTTTAAATTTTAAATATTAAATTCGTGAGATAGCTGAAAAACCCGTGGTACACTTTATAAGAGATGCTGACTGCCATTACTCATATAGAGAATGACTCTTGCCAAAATGAGGAAGGAACTACATATATAAAAAAAATAAAACAGATGGCTGAGATCCACCTAAAATTGGTTATTATTTTCATGTGACTAATAAAAAGGTATCAAACACTTACCTGTTTTATATTCTTAAAGTGTCCATGAGTTTTTCTATCAGAAGTCACCGTTCCCTTGGTCAAGAAGAAATGGAAAGGTCTAGGGCAAATAAATGGCTTTGTTAACTCTTCTGGCCTATTTTTCAAACATACCTATATATATATTTAATGAAATAAAATGTGTGAGCTTTGCAACACAATTGTGTGAATGCACACGCAAACACAAACACATATTTATTTAAGACTGCATAGATAAATCTGTTTATGGAACAACATAACTACTATCTTAAGAAGTTTTAAAGAAATAAGGTATTAATTTCTCTAAAGCATTTGCCCTAGTACTTACAAATGCTACTCTTAAATATTTATCAGTTTCTACTTGACCTGTCATAATTATTTCTTTGTGAGATTAAAATCCAGACTTTTTAGCAAATTGGAAGAGAAAGAACAAATGGCCTTTCTCCTAAGCTCTACTCTTGGTGTCATTTCCTTATTAATGCCATTTTGCACAGCATATCACCACATTTTAGACTTTGTTAATTAAACTCAGTTCCATCATTACATTTTATTTATCTTCTCATTTGTGCTGATGTATATTGTTCGTATGTATACACCTCTAAATTTGTCATATGGCTAATGACAAAAAGCCATAATCTGCATCCTGGAGTCTTTGACTCAATTGTTGCTCAATTGATTTTTTTTCCCCAATTAAACTTAATACCAGTCTTGAATAGTCCTGCTATTTCTACTGTTAACATCATTATGTAAGGAGCATTCATGTGCTGCTGTGCTGTGAGCATTTCTCAGGAGTTGCACATGCATTATCTCATTTAATTTTCAAAGCAATTTAGTGAATGCAGCATTTCAAGGATTTATATTTGGCTGTGTTCAATTGACTATCTAGAATGCTATATTCATGTACTATCTGTGAATGGAGCGTAAACACTCTGCTAAACCAAACAGGTCATTGATGTTTTTCACTTTTTAATTTTATAATGTGTCATCATGTGAATAAGTAAAATACACAATTGCTGATGAAATCACAGAGAATAAAAAAATACTATGTAATACAAAGGATTTTAATATTTCAATATTTGACCACAAATCCTGCAAAAAGAAATATTTTAAAATTAAATACTAGTATTTATAATAAGCCTATAGAATAATTTTGTAAACTTAGATGTTGCATATTTCTGAACAGTACCTTTAAATACTTAGAAAATTCTTTTTGGTTTATACATTACAAACTGTGATTAACACATGTTAATCAGGACTTTCAGGCCAAATACTATACAAAAAGACATATACAATTATTTACACGATTAATTAATTTCCCAAATTTTCAAATGGTATGACTTTTAAATAAATGACTATATATTACCTGTTCTTTGCAGTACTTGGATGATTAGGGTTCACCCCCATTGCTAGCTTGAATAACCACTCTAAACAACTAGAAACTATCTCAAAAAATAAAGTGTTAAATTTAAATGATTTTATTACTTATCTTTTCAAAAAAGTATAAAATTGCACTCATGTTGTTTTTATTTGGCAATCAGTTGTAATAACCATTCTATCTATTTTATTAGCCATACGTTATCTGTACAGACATAAACTTTTCATAATAAATAATGTAATTTAAACCTTTATATGTAAATTTTATTTTTTGATATTTTAAAAATATGTTTATATATGTGATAGCTTTATTTTAAAATAACTTCCTATCATCTATATTTTGATTATGGACATAACATCCATGATAACAATTTTGTAAAATACAGAAAACTATAAAAGTGTTCTATAATCCTAGAGATAATTACTGTTATATTTTTTCTCTCATACACGTATATATGTGTATATACATAGATACCGTCAACATCACTTTATTTTAATGGAATTATTTTTTAGAGCAGTTTTAGGTTCACAGCAAAATTGAACAAAAAGTACAGAGATTTCCACTATATCCCTTGCCTTGATACATGCGTAACCTTCTCCACTCTCAACATCTGGCAGCACAGTGGTACATTTTTATCAGTCAATGAACTGACATATCCTTATTACCCAAAGTTCGTAGTTTTCATTAGAGTTCACTCGAGTTGTACATTCTATGAGTTTTGACAACTGGATAATGATGTGTATCCACCATTACAGTATCATACAGATTAGTTTTCCTGACTAAGAGTCCTCGCCATTCTGCTTATTGATACCTCTCCCTGCCCAAACCCCTAATAATCACCTATCCTCTGTTGCCTTTATAGTTTTTGTGTTAATTATATTTTAAGAAAACACTTTCTTTTATGAGCATATTCTATCATTACAATTTTCAAATACATAATTTTATAAAATTATAAAATATTATATTTAAATGTAATTTTCCTATTTTTTGCCATATAGTATTTAACCATTCTGATATTGTTGGATATTTAAGTAGTCAATTTTTTATCACCATTATCAATTTTTTATCACCATTTTCATCCATTAATTTTTGAAAAATAGTATGATTTATTAAATATACAGTTTGGATACTGAGTTCCATATTTTTCAATTGCTTAGACCAAAAATAAATTTGTACATAACTCTTCTATTACTCTCTTACCTTACTTTCATTTTGTCATCAAATCCTTTCAACTCTAACTACCCAAATCTAACCATTTTTTTATACAGATTATTTTACTTTAAGTTACTGTCTTCTCTTGTTTGTATAAATGCAATATCAATAGGTTATGGCATTAATAGATCCTTAACTCCCTCAAGCTAGTCTCAATTCAACAACTGGAATGATCATTTTAAAACTAGATTGTGTCTTTTTTTTTTTTTTTTTGCCATTTTATTTGGAAGAACAAAGGAGCCAAAACAGCTAAACAAAATAAGAATTAGTTTGGAAGAATCACTACTTGATTTTAAAAGTTACAATAAGGCTGCAGTAATCACTGCATTTTATATACTACTAAAAAGCAAATAACAAATGAAACAAAAATATTTACTAATAATTGTGTCTATATGACATACTGAGAAATAGATTAAATGAAAATGTAAGCAAACTCTACCTTGACCATATGGTATTGGTGAAAAAATAGGCACATAAGTCAATAGAACAAAATAGAGTTCAGAAATATAGCCACACAAATATGCCCATTTGATTTTTGACAAAGTTACATAAAAATTCATTAGAGAAAAAATAATCTTTTTAACAAATAATGTTGGAACAATTGATAATCCTTGTGTAAAAATACAATTAAAACCTCAAACCTGCACAAAAATTAAATCAAAATTGATGATATATCTAAATGCAAACTGAAAAATTTAGAAGAAAACAGAAGAAAATCTTCTTGAGCTGGGTTTAGGTGAAAATTTCTTGTATGCCAAAAGTGTGATTTATCAATCAAAAAATATAAATTAGATTTCACCAAAATCAAAAACTATTTTACTTATTAGACTTTTATTTTGTCACTTTGCTAAACCACTTAATATTTCTCATACTTAAAATCTTCTGTGTAATTAGTCATGCAGATAAAAATATTTATACAGGAAATTTTTTTTCTTCCTCATTACTGTGGGTAGGATCTCCTGAATAATGTTGAACAGAAGTGGTTAGAGTGAAAAATCCTTGCCTTTTTTCCCATCTTAGTGATAAAGTGTTTAATATTACATCATTAAGTATAATAGCAGTTGTAGGATTTTTTGCTTATTTGTTTTGGGTAGACAGCATTTCTCAAGTTGAAATAGTTTTCTTTCATTCATTGGTTGCTGGGAGTTTGTAAATTTTTATCATTAAGTATTGAATTTATTAATTTATTTGCCTGAATGTATTGAAATAATTATTCATTTTATTCCATTATATGCTGAATTAAATTTATAGACTATTTGAATGAAAAGTAAGGGGTGGGGGAAGGGGAGGGGAGAGGTAGATGAGGTGAAAAGGGTCAAATATAAGATAACAAAGAAATTTAACTATGGGCATTGAATGTTAAATCAACCTTGCATTCTTGGAATAAATGTTATTTGACTATGATGTATTATACTTTATACGTATTTCTGGATTTTTTTGGTCCATATTTTAAAGTACTTTTTGCATCTACGTTTATTGAGAGATAATGTTCAGTAATTTTCTTTCTACTTTTTATGGTAAACTTTGTAAGGGTTTTGTTTTAACTCAGCCTCATACATTGAGTTGAGAAATGTTTCCTCCTCCTTATTTACTGAAAGAGTGCATAAAATTGGTGTGACGAATGTCTTCTTTAAATTTGTAGTAAAACTCACCAATAAAATCATTTGGGCTTGGAGTTTTCTTTATAAACAGGTTTTTGATAAGAAATTAAATTTTTAATAGCTACATGGCCATTTATATTTACATTTATTCTTGTGCCAGCTTTACGAGTTGCATTTTTCAAGATGTTTATATGTTTTGATATGGTTAAAGTTGTTGCACAAATTTATTCAGTATAGTTTTCTATTTTCTTTTGTATAATTTAACCTTAACATCAAAAATGTGGCAAGCACATAATAAAATGGAAATTACAGACCACTAACTCTCATGATCATAAATTAAATAATCCTAACATATATTAGTAAATTAAATTAAAAAACATATAAACAAAAATATATTAAGATCCAGTGGAGTAAACTCCAAGAGGGAAATTTGCTTAGCATTAGGAAATTAATCAATCTACATATTAACAGGTTAAAGGAGAAAAATATATTACTATCACTATAGAAGCAGCAATTAAGTCATAAAACAACATTCATTTATTCATGATACAAGCATGGAGAAATCTAGGAATAGAAAAAAATTTCAACTTGAGAAAAAACATTCTGTATAAGCATGCAGCAACTCAAGCTTAATGGTGAAACATTGAATATTTCTGAGATCTTTAAAAAGTTAAAGATTCCTACTAACACCACTTGTATTCATCATTGAAATAGAGGACGTAACCAGTATATTATGGCATGAAAACAGAACATGAAAATTATAAAGATAGAATCAATGTTTTTCTTTATTTAAGATTATGCAATTTGTACATGGATAACACTAGATTATCTATTTATATTTATAGATTATTAAAATTTCTAAGATGATATAGTAGGTTTTGGGGTATAAAATTGGTGTACAAAAATCTGTTTCATAAATGAAGGATTATATATTTATTATCTAAATGTGAGAAAGTCTCCAGGGCAGAGCCTATAAAATGAGGAAGAAGGGCATAATAGATGTATTCAACCATATCTATTATATCTATATGTGTCTTTCAATTTCTCTATGTATATCTATTCATATTTATCTATACATGAATAGATATATTCAACCAAAATCCATATTTTACAGATTTACTTGATTAATAAAAGTAACTATGAATATGTTAATATATTATTTAAAATTAGGGAAAAATATTTTTAAAGTTGATAACTGACCTCGATTAATATCTAGAATATATGATGATTACCTGTAAGTCAACATGAAGGATATAAGGAACCGAATAGAAAAATGAGCAAAGGATGTGAAAAGCCAATTTACAAAATGTGAAACACAAGTATTTATCAGATATATTCAGAGCTGGTCAAACCTATAATTAGTAATTTGAGAAATGTAAATTAAAGCTCTAATAACATTGTATGTTATCTCCATCAACTTGACAAAAATTAGAAGGTTGAGTAATATCTACTGCTGGTGTATTTATGAGAAAATGCATTGGCATAAAATTTATATGGTAATATAAAAATTTATATGGTAATATAAATGAATGGAGATATTTTGGAGCATGATCTACAGTATTTGGGGAAAAAAATATTCCTGTATTTTCTAATACAGAAAATCAATTTCCGTGCATATATCCAAAGAAATTCTTCCAATGCTACTTCAGTGTGAACTAAAGAATTGTAATGACTTGCTTGTCCAAAATTCAAGGAGAGGAATAATTAAAATGCTCTATATTGAACTAATGGAATTCTGTAAAATGGAGAAAAAGTGTGAACTAGAAACATGAACAGAATTTTATAAAGTATAAATTAAAAACAATGATTTGTAATCCAACATCTGTTTATCCAACTCTCCATCATCTCTCTATATCTTCTTACATACACAGACCACTGGTTAATAGAGTGAATACTTCACAGAGGATTAGAAATATAATTTTTTTTGTTTTTAGACTGTGAAGTTTTTTTTATGTACCATAGTAGTTTAATATATTTTCATATATTATTTATTTTTCTATTTGATCTGAAAAAAAAAAAAAAAACTATTAAATCCCCTATGACTTTAGCCTGATCAGTTTCTGCCTGTATTTCTAGAGATTTTTCCTGTATGTTTCTATGTTATGTTAGTCAGCTCATACGTTTTGTAGGTAGTGTATATTCATTTTGGAAATAAATCTTTAGTTTTAAAAAGTTATCTCATTCCTAGTTAATGCTGTTTCTAGAATTAATTTTTTATAGTAATGTATTACCTTTTTTCTCTCTTTTCTTCTCCTTTTTCTTTTCTCTTTTCTTCTTTACCACTTTTTCTTGCTTTTGCCTCCCTCCCTCTCTCTCTACCTCCCTTTTCCTTTCTACTATTTTAGAAAGAGAAGATCTAATATCTGTATTTTACCTATACTTTTATTTTATTATTTTCTCAAATCCTTTCATTTAACTACCTTTCTATGATCAACATATAGTTAGTTTGCATGTATATTTTTAAACTCATCTAAGCATGGGTGATTTTTAATTTAGGATTTTAATTTTATCTCATTCATATTTATTGAATATGTCTATATATTATATTGTTTGACTCCCAGTTACTGTGCATATGGTAAACACTTTACTTAAAAAAGCATTCAATGAACACTTTAAAAAATAGTTTTACCACTTTTTTTCAATGATTGAAAAAAAATCGTTACCAATAAATTTCAGGAAAAAAGTTTAATTGAAATTGTAGAGGTGTATATGTGACAACTTTAAAAAGGGGGTTTATGTTCTAATTGTGTTTTCCTTAATAGTTACATATTAATAATAATCGTAATCTAATTATTTTTAATTTTTAATGTAGTTTTGTTCAAATAAGTTGTATTTTTTCTTGAGATTCCGTGAACACAGCCTATTTTGACTATAAAACCTTTAGTGTATGAGAATTTTTTTAACACTTCTGAAACAAACAAAAAAATTCACTTATTCCGGAAACCCTGATGGGTTTTAAACTGTGTAGCTCATTTCTTTGTTCTATGTAACAAAGAAAACTTCTTAGGCTTTCTGACTGCACTGTTCTGGTTTGTGCCAGGTTACTACTGCCTTTTACAAGGCAGAAAAACATTCAGCACTTCTGACTCTGACTGCTTATTCAAAGACTAGAGCCTTGAAAAGGGCATTAAGATGGCCTTGGTGCTAAATTTACATTATTTTTATGATTTTGAGATTCCGATTTTCAGTACTTCAGCATTTACAACATTTTGATAGAGGACAGCGTTAGTTGTGGGGAGATAGGGCTTTCCAACATTTTCTATCCTATATGAATAACTTAGCTCCTCATCAATGTCTTCCTTATTCATGGCCACTTATAGCATGAAGAGATTTTTCACTAAGCCAATAAAAATGCCAAATGCTCTGAGAGTAAATAAAGGAAAGATTAAAAATTCTGTCTTCCTATTCTACCGACTATGTTTGTAAGAACTAGAAAAAATTACTCCCTCCCTGCTTCCTCCCCACCTCTCTTTGATTCTCTCTCTCCCTCTCTTTCTCTCTCCCTCCCTCCCTCCCTCTCTTCTTCTTTCTCTTTTTCTTTCTTCTTTCTTTCTTTCTTTCTTTCTTTTCTTTCTTTCTTTCTTTCTTTCTTTCTTTCTTTCTTTCTTTCTTTCTTCTTTCTCCTCTCTCCTCTCTCTCTCTCTCTCTCTCTCTCTCTCTCTTCTCTGTCTTTCTTCTGCAAAGAATTAAGAGCCATGAGAAATAAAATGGATTGATGCTTGTTGTTTCAAATAACAAGTGCCAAATGTATCTAATAAAATATAAGATCTAATATATATGTTATATAATATATTCTAATAATGTATTATACATAATAATTCTGTTTGGGGTATTTAGGTGTTTCCTAGTTATTTTTTTTCTCTTAAATGATTTTAAGTAACTTATCTTTGCTAAGTTTGTTTCCTGCAATTAAATTTTTAAAAGATTTACTAAGATAAAAAAGTATGAACAGATTTTTAAAAGATCTAAAGTGTTTATTGCTGTTATGTAAAAATTTATTGATTTATAATACTTATTTTGAGCTATCTGTCTTTTTTATGACACTGCAATCATTTCAAGTATGTTTTTCTTTTCAATTGTTTCTCTTAGTATTGAAATAGCCTGTTTTCTTCCCCAGCATGGATCCCAGAGTGCTGACAGCCAGTCTTATATTCTTCATACTGGAAATAAACTGATTCCTTTCTGAGAAGTCTGAGTAGCGAATGAGAAAAACCTGAAGTCACCCATGTGCAAGTTTCCCTAATAAAATAGTCCTGTCAGCTGACCTACAGTGAGGCTCTCAGTAGACAATGACCACTCACCAGTGCAGAGCTTCAAATCAGCTTTTAGGTGGTCTAACTTTAAATATGAATAATCAGCTTGAAATATGAATAATCAACAGCTAGCTTAAAATTCTACATAAAAACATTTGATTATTAAAATTCTAAGTTTTATATAGAGCAAAATTGTGATAAAATGTTTTCTACCCAAACAACACATGCAAAAACAAAGTAAAACAAAAATCTTAGTGAAATTCAATTATAAAATAAACAGCTTTGTTCCATAAAATTACCGTGCCTTACACTAACTGCTAAGTTGTATTGACCCCATTATATTGGGTGTCTTACCAAGCAGTCATATGTTCTTGAATAATTAATTATTGCTTACTGTGGTGATACATTGTTAGCATAAGATAATGGTATTTTCAGATAACCAAAGTTTCCTGAGGCAGACAGGGTCTTTGGCAAATAAATACTGTGTGTATGTAGACTTCAGTACAAAACAGAATCATAAATATTTTTAGAGGAACTTACAGATCTTAAGAATTGGATAGCAGGTGTGTTTCTTTCAATGTGAAGTAACAGTTTGTTAATGACACATCCCATAATCAGATTTTCGATCCACGAATTTATTGGCTGGAATAGTTACTAATATGACAAATTTATTAGCCTGCAATGAGAAACACCAACATGGAAGCACAGATGGTCTCCTCCAACAAGTGACAATTTGAAGCATCAGATTTATCATGAAATGAATAGAATTGTTTAGAACCATGGTATTCTGGCCTATAAAAGAACGAACAATAGTAATAGCAGCAAATAAAAACAATGGTAGCTTTTTCATTTTAATTTGCATTTTAAAGATTCTTTGATAATAGCACTTTTTTACAAAAAACTTTTAAAGTGCCATGTCAGGAATTTTACTTCTTTACCGAACTGCAAACTGAAGCAATTGCTTTCGTTTGATGACATTTAAATTTACTCCTTACTTTTTTACAGAGATTTAGGGTGTGTGTGTGTGTGTGTGTGTGTGTGTGTGTGTGAGAAAACAAAACTAATTTATGAACACTCGTCTAAGAAAATGCCAGCACAAAAGTATGACAACAGTACCTGTGGGAAATAGCAAAAACCAACAACAACAACAAAAAAAATCATTGTGGGTAACATGTCCTATTGGGGTTGGTGTTTGGTAATAAGAATCAATTACATTTTTCACAAAATCTGGTGGGGTGTGGAACATGGCAAGTATAAATAACTCATTAGTGTCTTTAAGTATCTATCTACGCATAGAGTAGGCAGCACTGGCCATGACCCAATGTGGAACACAGCTAAAAGCTAAAATAAAAAGTTCACCCCACATATCACAACCCTTGTTCAAGTGATTGCAACCTGCTTAAATGAAATTGTGCTAAAGTGAGCCCCTTTATACACCATTTTTTTTATTCCTTTCTGTTGCCATAATTAATTGCCAGAAATTTGTTCCATGGCAGATTGCCACCTCAAAAGCACTTGTAAAAATGGTTTAAGAGATGTCAGGTTTTAGTATCAAAAGGAAAGTAGCTACAATTCTAGTAGAAAGGGTCCTATGCTATTTTTTTTACAGATTTGCTTATGTGTGTAACACTTGATACCAAATCTTACTCTACTCTGGCAAGGAGTTCAAATGGAATTCAAAAGAAAAGATAATTCTGAATATCAACCAGACAAAGCAATATCACTGAAGTAGAAAGGCAAAACTTTATAGTTAGATCTTATGTATATAAGTGTAATGATGGTTTGCATGAAAAGTAGTGGTCAAAATCTTATGTGATGAAAATACTGTTCACATATTTTTATTGAGTAATTGCTGTCATTTAAGGAATATCTATCTACCTATCATCCATCTATCTATCTATCTATCTATCTATCTATCTATCCATCTATCTATCATCTATCATCTAACTATCATCTATCTATGTATCTATGTTTCTATGTGTCTATCTATCATTTATCATCTATCTATCTATAGATATATATTCCTCTGATCCTTAAAAACACTTCAAAATTAGGATATTATCTTGAAGACAGGGTAATAAAATGAAGAATTTGTCATTTAAAATATCTTTGTTACTGCTTTGAAATTGAAAGAAGAAAAAGGAAGAGTGAGAACCAGAAAGACAGTGCTGACTGTAGGCAGATGAAACATGCTGGGTCTTGAGGCAGAGACAGGTAGAGTGGGGAGAGAGTATCTATATCAGAGGTAGAAATACAGTTAGGATTTTTATAATATGTATGAATATAAATTACATAAAATCTTCATTTTTAAGGTGAAATATCTATAGTATATATAGAATTTTTTTATCATTTTTTATTACTCTCTTGGCTTATAATCTTTGCTGCTTTATTTTCCTGAGCATTGCAGGTCCTAGGATTTTTTGTACTATCAGAGCTGTAGAAATATCTCGAAGAGATTCTTTGGTGGTGGTGGTGCTTTAATTGTTGCTTTTTTGACATCTGCTGCTTATAAATTACTTTGCTTAGTAAAGTTCTAAGGTTTTTTTTTGGTATATACTAAGATATCTTTACAAAAGCTATTTGTCTTTAAACTATCACTCCTCCACTGATTGTACCTGTTCACTTTTTCCTGTGGAGACTATTATAATTTTCACTTACGTTTGGCAACTTAATAAAAGTTTAAATAGGAGCTATATTTTTTAAACTTTGAATTCCAATTGAAGTAAAATAAACTGAAAATATGTAAAGTGATTAATTTGGTCAGTTTCAATATATTTATGCAACTGTGAGATCATTGCCCATATCAAGATAATAAACATTTTTTTATCCACCCCCCCAAAAATATCCTGTGCTTCTTTTTGTCTATATTCATGAGGTTTATTCTATATATTTTTTTCTATAACGTTTTCTCAGGTTTTGGATTTCTTTTATACTGGCATCATAATATGAGTTGAACAATAAACATTCTTATCTATTTTCTAATTTTTTTCCCCTTCTATGATATCATTTTCATTATTTAAGAAATGAGCTATTTGGTTGATCTCAAATAAGCCCTATTTATAAAAAACTATCTGAAAAAAATTATCTGTAGGCACTGTCTCCAATATTTTTCCTCCTATTCTCTCAGGAACCTACTCAAATCTGATTTTGCCATCTCCATTGCTCTTATTTGCCAAATTTGCTCTTATCGAAATTGTCAGAGACGTTTACATTGTTTAATCTGTAAGTCACTTTTTAGTTTTTATCCTATAGACATTAAGCAACATGTTAAATAATTGATTTCTCTTTCTACTTTAAAATATTTCTTCACTTGGCTTCCAACATAACATACTAATATGGTTTTTCTCCAACTTTCCTTATGACTTCTTATAAATACAGTTTGCAGGCTCCTCCTTAACTCTTTCTTCTTTCTACATTTATCTCTCAATAACTGATGGAAGAAATAGATAGAAAATCAGTAATGGTATAGAAGGTTTGAACAACATTGCCAACCTACTTAAGGTAATTGATATTTATAGAACATACTGTGCAACAGCAGCAAAACACACAATTGTTTCAAGATTACAATAACATTTACAAAGATAGACTGTATTTTGAGCCATAAATCAAATCTCAATCAATATGCAAAGACTTCTTTGGATGAATTAAAATGAGGACATATCAAAATTTATGAGATGTTCTAAAGCAGCACTTAGGAGGCAATTTATAGCACCAACTCTTCACATTGGTAAACAGGAAAAGTTTCAAATCGGTTGACCCAGTTTAAGCTTTAAGTTTGTCAAAAAAGAAGAGAAAATTAACTATTAAGTAAGGAGAAGAAAGAAAAAATAAATATCATATTGGAAGTCAATGAAATAGAAAGCAGAACAATAGAGAAAATAAATTTTAAAAATTGGTATTTTGAGACAATTAATAAAATTGATAAGCCTCTGAATTAACAGAATGGACAAAAAAATAAAAAATAAAAAGAAAGAAGGCACAGGTTACCAACATGAGAAAAGAAATGAGATAAATAATAGATATTAAAAATAATTAGGAAATTTATGAACAATTTTCTGCCAATAAATATAACAACATAGATAAAATGGGGAAAAAGTTCTTCAAAGAAATCAACTATAAAAGCTTACTCAAGAAGAAATAACTAATATAATTAGTCCTCTATCTATGAAAGACATTGAATTTGTAGTTAAATATGTTCTTGTGGAGAAAACTGCAAACCCAGACAACTTCCCTGGTAAATTCTGATAATATTTATGAAATAAAAAATTAAGACAATTCTCAGTAAACACTTTCAGAAAATGAAAAGGGAGAGAAACTTTCCTATTCATTCTATGAAGCCAGAATTATCTCGATGTCAAAACCATACAAACATATTATAACAGAAAAAAAGTACAGACCAATATTTTTCATTAACATATATACAAAAATTCTAAACAAAATTCCCACAAATTGAATTCGACCATACATCTGAAAGATTTATATATTATCTCTAAGAAATGTTTATTTCAAGAATGTAAGACTGGTGTAACATTCAGAGAACTAATTCTTTATTTGCGGATCTAAAATGTTCTCATAAATGCCAGGATCTATCTTTGTGTTTTCCCTTTTTTATTGTTTTATTTGTCAATAATATGTCAATAACATTCTTTCTTATGACTTTGAATTGGTTATATTAATTAATATCTCAGAGGCCGTATAATTTTTTTCTCACTCATCCATAATGTTTGTTTATTTTGCATAGACCTTTAGATATCCATGAAATTTCAGAGTAAGTTTTTACATTACTCAAATATATTTAACTTGGATTTAAATAGATTTTTTAGTAAAATGGAATAATCTCTTCCAAGACTTTAAATGTCTCCTCGTGTAGATAAATATCTCTGCCCTTATTATGGATTGAATGTTCATGACCCTCTCCCCAAATTTTTGTATTGAAGCCCTGATCCCTAATGTGATGGTATTTGGAGGCGAGGCCTTTAGGAGGAAATTAGGTTTAAATGAGGTCATGAGTTTGAGTTTAGGGCCCCTATGATGAGATTAGTGCCCTTATAAAAAAAAGAAAGACCAAAGACTTCTCTCTCGATGCCATGTAAGAATGCAGAAAGAAGGCATTCATTCACAAGACAGGAAGAGGGCTCTCACTGTGAACTGAATTTGCTGGTACCTTGACCTTGGACTTCCAAGCCTCCAGAACTGTGAGAAATAAATGTCTGTTATATATGCTGCCAGTCAGTGGTATTTAGTTTTAGTATCCAGAGCTGACTAATATCGTCATTTATTATAATCGTATTGGTATTGTTTCTTCTAAAGAGGGAATTTGTATTTCTGCTTTGATTAATTCTTAGATATTTTATTATTTATGTTGCTATTATGAACAGCATCTTATTTTTAAGCCATATTTTGTTGCGTTATTGCCGATTTAAAGAAATGCATTTAATTTGATAAGTTGATTTTTTTAGCTGGTAAACTTTTTACAGCTACTAATATATTTTTTAAATTAGATGTCCATGTCTTGATAGTTTGTGTCTTTCCTTACAATTCTTACACCTTGTTACTTTTTATTTCCATGTCATGTTGGTCAAGACTACCAGAGTATATTAATCATTAGGAATATTGTGCATAAAAACAATAAGCATCTTTGTTTTATTCCTGATCTTGAATTGAATGCATCCAATTTCTAGTTTCCACGTTAAATTTACTCTCTGGGTGTTGGTTTTAGTATATTTCATTTTGGTAAACAACTCCTAACATGGTCCCCAATGATTTTTGCTTTCTGGTATTTATGTTCTTATGTACTCCTCTTCCCTTGAGTGTGGAGTGAGCTTATTTATTCACTTCTAATGAATAAAATATGGCAGAAGTGATAAGATGCCACTTTCAAGATCATTACAAAAAATACTGTTGCTTTTTAAAAAAAATACTATATTGGGTGCACTCTTTGCTTGCTCGGGGGAAATCAGCTGCCACATCATGAGGCAGACCTGTGCAGAGGCTCATATGAGTGAGCTTGGATGTGGATCTTCTGTGGTCAGTCATGTGAATGAGCTTAGAAGTAGCTGTGTGGCCTGACAACTGCCATGTAGGTGAGTTTGGGAATAGATCCTGAAACTTAAGGTAACTACAGTCTCGGCCAACATTTGATAGTAGCCTTGTGAGAGACTTTGAGGCAGAACCACCCAGTTCATTTGTATCTATTTTCCTGACTCATAGAAAATATGAAATAAATGTTTTAAGCCACCAAGTTTTGGGGTGTTATGCAGTAATAGACAACTAACATGTATGTTTACCTACTCTTTAAAAGAATTTCCTGCTCTTTCTAGTTTGCTAAAGGTTTTTAAATCATCACTTGAAAAAATTATATCTATTTTTTTTCTTGATAAGATTGGGGTGATATACACATTTTAGATGTTGAAACATCCTTGCATTTCTGTAATATACTCTACTTGATCATGACATATTTTCTAACCCCATAAATAAGATGAGTACTGTTTTGCATCTGAATATTTTCCAATTTCTGTTCTGCATTGTGTTTATTTACATCTCTCCTCCATTTTTTTGATCAACCTTTCTAAATTCTTTCTTATTAATCTTTTCAAAGAATAGCTCTGTTTTTTGTCTCTATTCTTATTTTTAATTTTATTAATTTTTCTCCTTATTTTTACTATTTTTTACCTTTGCTTCTTTAGGCATTGTTATTACTTCTTCCACTTAACATTGAGTTTATTTATATTTATTCTTTCTTATTTCCTGGTACACATATTTAAGCTGTAAATTTCACTATAAGTACTGCTTCAAATCTGTCTCACATATTTGGACATGCTCTGTTTTTATTGTTATGATGTTCTAAAATATTTCTTACTGTCATTTTCTTTTGACCAAAAAATTAATTGTTATTTAACTTCTAAATATATGAGAAATTAAAATTATCTTTCTGTTATTAGAATTTTGTTATATTAGGGACAAACAACAAGTGCATCATATTGCCCTTTGGGATTTGTTGTAGATACCTTCATGATTGTGTATATGACCTATTTATATTACTGTTCAGCATGTGCTCAAAAAATAGGCATTTTTTTGTCTAGGTATAGAGTTCCATATATGAACTATTAATTTAAGCTTATTAACTGCTTATTCAGACCTTTCATATCTGCATATAGTTTTGTCTGGTTGTTTTCTTTGTATCTGCATGGAGTGTGTTAAAACCATAGGCTCCAATAGTTTCTTTCTATAGTTCATTTTAGTTGTTTGATATATTATGAGACTATGCAGTTAACTCTATATATGTTAATATGTTCATAATGCAATATTTTCGTTTTGTTCCTTTGATCAGAATACAGCAACTTTTTCTTTCTTTATATTATTTTGCCTTAAGTTTGACTTCATCAGATATTAAGATTTTTGTTGTTGTTGTTTATATGTATCTGGTACATTTTTTCCATCTTTTCTTATATTTAAATTTTTTTTTGTTAGGTGCATTTTGTATACAGACTTTTTATATTGCTGAAACTTTGTGAAATATCTTTTCTTATAAAGTTCATATAAATATTTTGCAAAAAGAAGCATCTGGTCAGTTCAGTACATAAGTATGTAAAAGTAACCTATTTAGAACTAGAAGGACAAGAATATTAAAGATAGTTAATAAAAATCATAATCTATGTTTGCAGATTCATAGTGTGAATTATTCAAAAAATATCTCAAATTATACTTGGTTTCACAGCTATGGAAACTAAACTTGAATCTGGTGTACATCCCAGGTTTGGGAGAAAAGATGTGCAAAGATGAGTAATAACCCAGACTTCTTTGAACCTCCTGCTTAGCAAAATTTGTGTAACTGTTTAAAATTAAAAACTCCACTGTGAAATGTACAGCCCAGTCCTTCCAACTGGTAGTTTTCCTGGCATATAACTATGGTTCAGTGCCAGCTGCACTGAGGTAGGGCATAAAAAGCAAGATTGAATGAGAGAAGCCAGTAATTATGCTTGCGTGATATACTAGTGATCGAGCTATTTAAATGAGAAGGTTATAACTGAAACGACACAAAAGAACCTTAAATATAATGTAAAAATAACTATTTGGTAACTTCTTTTTTTCACGATTGATTTTAATTGGATTTTTAATAAGCGTATATTAAAAGTAATAAATTATATTTTAGGCTGCCAGTATGAGCAGGAATGGATATGTTTGCATGTGAATTAGGGTAGTTTTATTCTCATTTTGTTTTTTGTTTGTTTGTTTGTTTAAACACTGTTTCAATATATTTGATGTTTTTAGTGTATGATGTGTTATTTTGAAAATACATATTTGAATGCAACTTCTCCCTTGTGAATCAATAGTAATAAGTTAAATCAGAAAATACTGTTTCTCTTTAAAGCTTGGCCATTCTGGGGCAAGTTACGAGCACTTATCTTGATGTTTTACTTTCAAGTTGTCTAAGAAAATTGGAAATAGTGCACTGAAGGCACTTTCACATGTGATATCTGTTAAATGTCATTTACAATTTATGTATTCTTAGACAGAATTTTCTGTTCTAGCTTTGGAGACTGAAATAAAATTTCTCCCTGGCTACTCCCCCTCTTCCCCCCCTTTGGCAAAGAGAATATTGAAATACATCTTTTGGTACTATAGATAAACAAGGCTATTATTTTATCTATCGGTTTCATTGTATGTCTATATTTTACGGGAGTTTGCCTTTTTGCTCTTACATTTGGTTTGATAGTGAGAAGATATGCCTATCTTTAACCCAAGTACTTTCTTTTAAAAATAAAATGTCTCTTAACTCCCACCATTGAAAGTAAGTGGTAAATTGTACAATCATAATTTTTTATTTATGTGTGAGATATTCACATTAAATATGCATGTCATATATAATATATGCATCACTGAAAGCAAAACTACCAAAGAGTTAGAGAAGAATCATTGAAGACTTTATTTCACAAAACATCTAAAACAACATAAGGAACGAATCCTAAAGCAAAGCAACACAAATATACAGTTAGCAAAGCTTATTTTTAAAGCCATAGTTTTAACTATATATATATATATGTGTATATATAATTTTCTTTAGGAAGATTCATATGACTCATAATAAGCACATATGTATGACAGGAGGAGACTACATACATGTATGCATGTAATTTTCATGCTATTAAAATTAAATGTCTTAGTTTCATCACTTTAATTTGCTTATATCTTTGTTTTCTTTTAATATCTTTATTTGGTATGAGTCAAGCTAAATATGATAAGATGGAATGTAAAACAAAAATTAAAGATGGAAGAATTACTCTGATAGGAGTTTCAGCTAATAAACAAGGGGAAATCAGAGACAGGAGTAGACTGAAAATTTGAGAACATTTGATAAAAATGACCTATTATATTTGTAAAACACTTAACATATTTTGCCCTCATTAGTAACTGCTGATATTGCAGATCCCAGAGGAAGAATTTTTGGTGGTAGAATCCTGGTTAATAAGAAGTAAAAGGTGAGTGAAAAATCCAGGCAAAAAAGAAAGACTTTTAAGAAGTTTGCAGTGAAAGGAATGATATGGAGCAAAGATAGCCAGAGGGCAAATAAAGAAATTTTATTAAATTATATTTTGATTCATTGGAATATGTTTGTGAGTGAAGGGGAAATGTATAAATAAGAAATCAAAGGCAGGAGAGATATCATGGGTAGCTAGTAGAATATAGGGCTATAAGAGAAAAGGATTGTGTACTTTACTACAGAAAGAATAAACCAGGAAAAATAAAGAAACGAATATGGAGAAATGTTTAAAGATTGAATTAGAAACATTAAAGATGTTCATTTTCTAAGATTTTGTAATTATATCAGCAAAGTTTCTCCTGAGAATTAAAACCTAAAAAGAGAAGAAAAGTTTGTAATTGATATTATAGGAAACAGCACAAAAATTAAATAAGAATTACTGCTTAAAAGAGCAGTTAAACACCTGATTGATATTGGAATAAATGGACCCAGTTTAGGGACTTCCTCAGAAATGTCTGGCAGAAGGGGAGCAGGAACTGAGACTGCAGGTTTACCATTTACCCATGGTTGGAGAAAATGTGAACTCTTGAGAAGGTAAAAATTGGGATCTTAACAGAAACTATTAGAACTTTTATATCATGTTCACGTTTCAATCCCTGAGAAATAAAGGTTAAAGTTTTAAAGACTTAACCCCTATAGCCTGGCCACCCAGAGCAGGTACTGGGTTCCTACAAAGTTCTATGGAAACCAGCTATGACCCAATGCTTCTGGAAACTGATCCTGATCTGATCAATGACAAGTCTTGGATCCCAGGACTACACTGTGCCTGGGCAGGGGCCTGTACTTCGCCAGTTGTGAAAGCTGTTGTTACACTGTGGTTACTAGTTGGTGAAGGTTCCCTAACAAGACTTCGACTCCAGCTTCATTACCTGACCAGTAAAGGGATTTGTGTTTCCTTGCTTGCAAAGACAGATAACACTGTGCTTGTCATATGATGCTACCTCAACTCCATAGGTGTTTTTCAGCCTTGGCAGGGGGAGGGCTGGTACTGCAAGGTTAAAAATGGCGTCGGCATCTGATATGCCAGGTTATTGTATTCTGACTCCTGATTACACCAGTGGAGAGGCAGCACTCCTCTGATCTTGCAGTTTAGAGGTTTCACAGTTCAAGGATCTATGATTCTCACTAGGGGTCTGAGGTCTGGTCCTGACAGATTTCTATGTTCTATACAATGTATGATGGCTCAAGTGGGCCTGAGCACCTGGCACATTGCCTGCTTCTTGAGTTTGCCCCTGAAAATGCTGTCTATCTTTTTTAATGTGTGTGTGTGTGTGTGTGTGTGTGTGTGTGTGTGTGTGTGCGTGCACGTGCATGCGCATGTGTGCATGCCCACATGCACTGCTTGGCCATTTTATGATAACCAAAAAGTCAGGAGACGTCATCTCTAACATGAAGAAGGGCAAATCTTGGTTTTGGGTAACTAGAGATAAGGAAATAAATGAGAGCAGAAGGTGGCTCATGGGGTTTTATAACAGGAAGGTATCAAAGGACTAGGTACAATATGAAATTAGCAAGTATAAGGGAGTGAGAGAGGCATGAAGATAGGACAGTAGTCAGAGAAGGTAATTTCATGATTTAAGTTCATGCACTAGTATATTATGTCAAGGTTAAAATCAAAGAGCTGGAAGAAGTAACGAGAAGGCAGTAGATTGCAAATACGTTGTTTAAAAAGCAGTACAATCTAATAGGTTAAAGTTCTTAGAAGAATTTATCTTCTGAAAAGTTATATCTAATATATATTTCTTTCTGGTATTTTTTGGTATTCTATTTCTTGGCTCTATTATTGAAAAGATTCAATGAAGAGATAAATAGAGGAGTTAAATAAAGCAAATTTTCTTCAACTCATCAATTATTGATTGTAAACTATACTAAAAACAAAAAAGATAACAACCACATAGTCTTCCAGAATTGAGGAAATTACAAGATATCTGGTGGATATTCAATGAATAATCGTCGATACAATCTTTAATGATATGCACTGTCATAAAAGATTACTTGACAAAAAGACTGCTACAGCTAAGAATTCAATGGCTAACACATTGTCAATAAAAGCAAAATTAAAATATTTTATTTTCTCAATTTATGACATTACGGGTTTGAAAATGGGTGCATTTGAAATTGATGATATCTTAGTTTTAACATTCTTATTAACATATTTTGTAAATCTAAATGTTCATTGTGCCGAACTGGTTGTAGTGAAAATACCATTTTAAAACATGTAGTATTTCACTTATTATCTTTGTTAATTTGTCACTCAGGTCTTAGATTGGTGTTGAATTATCTGTAGCAATTAGCAAACAGAGAATGATATAATCATATATCAGCACTACAAATACAATAGCACACTTATGTTTTTACCCTCTTTCTAAGACTCCAATCAGCAAGTGGATATTATCAAAAGTGCAAAAGTTTCTCTGTGATTATTTAGGTAATAACATGTCAATAAGAAAACTTAACCACCCCAATCACAAAATCAGCAAAACAAAAAGGGAAATGTGAATCTCTACTCTCTCAAGCCATGAAAATTCCAAGTGGATTTTCCTGGGCTGTCTGGATTGCAGGTTATGCTGACAGTATTTAAAGATTTTATTCCAAATAGACTTAAAACAGAACTAAATCTCTGGTCAGCCACTATAAATTTTTATAGTTTGCAATCTTAGGCAAACATCAGAAAATTTAGCTACGTTTCAGTTTTGCTTACTTCTTACGGGTGCCTAAATTGTCATAACTTGTATGTGATAATTGCCAAAAGTTCAAAATTGCAATATTTTTACTCTTGGTGAGGAGGGAAAATAAATGAAGGATTTTTCGCGTCTCTCAGATATATTAGTCTATTCTCCAAATGACAGGTTCCTGACTGATCAACTGTACCACCTGCTACTAAAGCTCAGTAATATTAGTCTGTGGAATGGTTTCATTCTCATCTCACACCTCAGAGATCTTGCGCTCAACCCCAGGCATCCCTTGTGTGTTTAAATCAGCTTAACGGCTCATACCGTGTGCTGATTTCCTTGTAGGCTTCTGTTTTCTCAAAAAGTGATCACCTTTTGCCAATGCCCTCAGGATTAAACAGGGCAGTCTGGTTTTCCTTTTCTGCATTGGCTATACCTTTGTAGTCAATAAAAGACTAACTAGAAAAGAATCAGCTGATGAGAGAATCAATCTTCTGGAAGCCTCCCCACAGTTTTCTCATCATTTTTGTGCCGTCTGTCATATCAGATTGTAAAATGGAAACCAAAACTCAGTATGGGGGAAGACTTTTACTGCTCCTTGTTAACAAAAACAGTAAGACCAGGGGTTTTGATCTTATGAGTGTATAGGTAAACAGTAAGCTGTAAGTGCACACTCTTGAAGTGGCTTTCCTCTGTTTTAATGGAGGTTTGCAAAGAATTATCAAAGTGGTATCAAAAAGGTCCCCTAACAGAGTGGATATCTACTCCGAGGAGGTCAGGTTAACTCTGAAGGTCTTATACGATGATACCGGGTTACCTTATGGTACAACAAACCATATGTGTTTCTTACTAATTGTCATAGAAATAGAGAAATATAAAAAGATCCTCTGCATTTTTATAACTGGTTACATTGCATTCATTTATGTCTATAGCATTGCATTTTTAAATCAAATGACATTTTGTCTCACTTAACTTTTATTTTAACAACTTTATCTCACATAATTTGCTTTCTTATAGACTATTCAAAAATGTGTATGAAATATATTCAGATTACTTTGGCAGATAAAGGTCATTTCTTTACATAACCCATTGTATATATTTTCTCCAGCATCAGGGAATCCAAAAATAATTTTCTTCCTGCTTTTACTTTATGGTTTTAGATCTCATTTGTAACTTGAAAGCACAATGAGCAGAGGGAATTTAAACTTGCTAACTGATCCTATTAAAATACAAAATAGAGTTTGAAATTTGCTTTTTTTCTTTCTTCTTTTTTTTTTTGCTTGAGTTCAGGCTTTCAGTCAGTCACAATGCTATCAGAGCTGTTTAGCTTTTCCCTCTGGTAATATATAAAATACATTTAATGGAAATAAAATGTATTTTTAAATGTGTGAAATCCACTTTAAACTCTCTGGTATGAATTATGTTATTGAATTATGAAGAAGTAAAATGATTTCATTACTTCTTTTCAATGTCATTGAAGTAGCTCAATGATTAAATTGTTACTGCTCTCTGGAGCTGGGAGTATGGTTTGGTGAGAACAAGATTGACATTTTTCTACGGCTTATTAGTTTGCTTGTTACTAGAAATTTGAATATGTCAGTATTATATTTTGTATTGTGAAAATATTTAAATTTTTTAGATGTGTCTATGTGTTTGTAGGGAAATAATAGAATACTCTTAGAAGAGAAAATCTATAGTATTTTTCTAAATACCTGGAATGTATTTCAATTTAAATCATATATGAAGTTTGCTCATAAAATGGAGAAAATAACAGAATAAAAATATTCTTCATCCATCAGTTTGTTTCTTCTTAGCATTAATACTTATTGACTGTGCCTAATATCCTTATTACTATTGATTGATTGTTCAGAAAGTATGTAGTCTTTTCCTGGACATTATGTAATTGCATAATATTTTTGATCATGTGAAAATTCTAAGATTAATTAAGAAATCCAAAATTGATCAGACAGAATATATTTATGCTTTTCTTGTGTTTAAGCTATTTTTTTTTTCAGTATTTTATATCACCTGGTTTTCTCATTATAAATTATCTTTTGGGCATTGAATTTCATTTTTATTTTATTTAGTTTTATTTTTCCTCTAGACACTTACTATAGCTAAGATTTCCTGAGAAAATAAAGGAGATCTCTTTCTTTTCTCATAGTCCAAACCTTAATATTATGTTCAGTACTGCTTTATCACAAAGCAGCTGAATCCCGGGGTAAGATTCTTACTTGCCATGTCATAATGTTATCAACTATGTCTGACTCATAGGAAGTGCTTCATTAATATTCAATAAAAAAAAAACTTCCAGAGGATGTTGTTTGTTTGTTTGTTTTAGATCTGTAAAGCTTTTAAGTACAAATAAGCGCAAACTATATTGATTTTTTAAAATGTTGCTCTATATCCACGCCTCTTCTTTTTCTTCTTTTTCTTTTTCAATTAGAGTTGACAGTCAATATTGGTTTATTTTAGTTTCAGGTGTACAGCAAAGTGGTTAGACATTTATATAATTTACGAACTGATCCCCCTGATTAGTCTAGTACCCTCCTGTCATTACACATAGTTATGACCATATTATTGATTATATTCCATATGCCGTATTTCACATCCCTGTGACTATTTTGAACTACCAATTTGTACTTCTTATTTCTTTCACCTGAAGGATGATTTTATCTCAGAGTTTGAAGTTCTTCTATATCTTAATAGCGAGTATATACAAACCACTGTGGTATGTGCTACTATTGCCTGCAAAATAGTATACTGCAGTATTACTGCCTGCAAGGGGTTTACCAAAAATAGTTCTTTGCATTACATATAAACAGTTAGTTGGGTGGAGGGACATTACAAAAACATTTGTTCATATCATCTTTGTTTATATCATATACCTTTACTCTAGGAAAGATCCTTCTAGAAGAGAATAATTTGGCTATATTTCCCATAACCGATAACCAATGCTTGAAGACACCAGCTGAATGAAAGCAATGAGAAAGAAAGTGGCAAATTGAGTCAATGACTTTATATTCAAGTCTATATATCAAATCTGTTTTGACTTATTTTGGATGAATATTGTTTTTTGATATTACATAAACAAACTGATGGTAAGGCTGTCCAAATAAATATTAATTAACTGAAATCTAATTAAGGCATAAGTTGCTATTCTTATTTGCATTTTGTAAATATTAGGCCACTTTCAGTATGCTATCAATGTAGATAGAATAAGGTATAGAACTAAGCAATCAAAAACAGGGAAAATTGCAAGCCAACTAGAATATTAATTAACACATAATAGGAAATATGTAAGTGCTATGTAAAATAGCACTTTTTTTTTAGTTGTATCAGATGTATCTTTTTTAGAAAAGTAAGAAAAATATAACAAAAGCCAGGGGAAAACTTGTACATTTAATAATTTAGATGCCAATTTCAGAAAACATTTACTATAATATTCCACATCATTCTTCTGTTCGACACTAGCCTGATTTCCTTTTCCAATTAAAGATAATTTTTATGTCTAATGCCCATATCTTTAAATTTTTCATCCTCTGTTAAGTAAGAACTCATTGTATTGTATTAAGCCTCATGTCCATCCAATATAACCAAGACTTCAAACTTGCATTGAATCCTTTTTAAATATTAAAAATTTAATATTCAAAATTCTACTGCTCCTTCTTACTGTTGCTATGGTAAACTTGTGATAAGACATAAGCTGTCTGTCTGGAATAGTAAACTCAAAATATAAAGTTATAAATTAAAAGAAACCATATGTATGGGAGTGGCTCCATAGTGTAGTGCTTAGCACATCTGCTTTACATGCAGCAGGTCCTGGGTTCATGCCCCAGGTAAAGCCATGGCCCATATCCTGGGTGCGCCAGGCCCCTGGGTGCACACTGCAAGTGTGTGGGAAGAGACGTCCCGCCTTCAGAGATCCAGTTCTTAAGGAAAAACAGCAACATCCATAGGTCAGGGGTGGTTGTGAATTAAAGAGGGGAAAAAAATAATAAAAGCTAAAGGAAACCATATGTAATAATAGAGGCATCTATGTATGATATTTGATCATGGATGACTCTCAATTATGTTACTTACATCATTAATTTACACAATAAATTGTAATTTATCACTGCATTAATAAGATAGTAAGAAAAAATATTTACTTTTCACTCCATTTTCAAAAGAATTTAAAGCTGTACGTGACTATGTATACAGCAAAATATAAAAGAACTTTTAAATTCAAGTGAATTGGGTAAAGAATGACAAATAATTTGTGGGTGAAGATGGGACACAAAGTACAGGATAACTTTGCTGTTTTACTAGAAATGGGTCACACATCGGATTTAAGCTTCCGAGTAACATGTAAGGAATATAACGCATTAGGACTTACATAATTCATAATATCCATAATCTAAAAATAATTTAGTTGTTTTGGCAAAACAGAGATATGGATGACAGAGATAACAAAGATAACAAAGAAGAAAAAGTTCTTCTGGGCCTCCATTGAGCAGGCATTGCTTGACTTAGGGGATAGTGTCTGCATTAAGATGCATAGGAAGTAAATTTTCCAGTTTCGTTTGGCTATTTCTAATGCTAGTCCTCAAAACAAGCTGATGACACCTTACCAAATTATAGTTTAAAGAACGCTATTTTAAAATTATGAGAATAAATATATATTATTTTAGTTAATATGCCTAGTGTGTTACAGAGAGTGGAATTATGCAGACTCCTTTTCAATTTTGCTCAAAGTCAAATAAGAAGAGTGGTCAAAGTAAAGAAAAGCATTAAGAAGGGGCATATTATAAGATAATATATGTGGTGCTTATGACAGATCGTTTCCAAACATCTGCACAACTCCAAAAGTTTTAAAATGCAATAAAAAACATCACTGTGTAGAATCAGAGGGAAAATAGAATAGTCAAGGGGATAGTTTCATAAACTATATAAATGTCTAACCAATGTACTATATACCTGAAACTAATAAAAAAAATACTGTAATTTAGACAGAAGTACATTGAATGCAGCTATTTCTGTATTTCTTTAATCTAAAGAGAAATTAATTGACTTATGCAACTGGGCAATGAGTGTGTCTAGGCTCGTCATGGCTGGATCTAGAAGTCCATGTGATGATGATTCTTCATCTCCGGGTTTACTTACTTCTGCCTGTATGCAGACTGTTTCTTTTCACATGATAGTAAGACCACATTGCCTTCACTGGTTATGATATTTAAGAGTGTTTTTTTTTTTTATCATAGGTCAAATTTCTGAGCTGATCCATTTTTCAACTAATAACTGAGATCAGGCTAATGTGATTCTGATTGCCCATCATTGCAACTCTGGCAGCAGAGGTTGTTTCGTCCACACGATTTGGAATAAATATAAGAAGAGATGCATAGATTCCTGAAAGGTGTTATGAAAAGTAGATATGAATAACAGGGAAGTTTATATCTTTTAACCTTCTTTCTTTGTGTTAGAATATGTACAATTTGGTATAAAACAAAACCTAAGGCAAACAGTATAATTCTTCCATAAGCCCATCAGTTTGAATAGGTTGGTTCTTCTAGGATTTTCTTCTGAATAGTATCTTAAATATTAAATAATAATAATAATAATAATAATAATAAAAGTTTACTCCGGCACCTTTCTTTCCATTTTTTAAAAATAATTCTGTCTAAAAGGAAAATATATTTCTCGATCAGAAACAACTGATAATGTTCCCAATTACTCATTTTCTCGATTTACCTTTTATTAAATGAACCTTATAATGAAAGGTGGGCACATAGTTATGCAACAATAGACTAGATTTCTAACCTCCTTGGCAGCTAATTATAGTTCTACAGCTAAGTTTGCTCCTACTGGATGTAGCAGAAGTGATTAAATGCAAATTGTGGGATACCTAATTAAAGCAAAAACCCCTTTCCTGGGATGACCTCTAACATCACTTTTCTTGGAATAGGACAAAGAATTTATGAATAGCTAGCTTTACCCTTCCAGATGAGAACATCCTGGGAAGGATTCTTACTTAACCTCACAAGGTCCATGAAGCAAGGAATTTGTGGATAGAATCCAACAGGGGACATGAACTTGGAAAGGAACGATGACTACATCTTAATTTTTGCTAACCTCTAATTGAAAACAGACATTTCTTTCAGTTGTAAAATGTAGGCAAATACCACTGTAGTCTTATAGTATCTGCGCCTTTTTCATTTATAGAATAATAAGTATTTTCATATCATATTATAAATGACGATACATCAAATATTATTTAGTTCTTCCTTATTGAAAGTTTTTGGTAGTTATTAGACCAACCACTTACTCTTGATATTTAATGTATTAATAAAGAATCATATATATTGCTCTATCATGAATTCATTATTCTAATATTTTTATAACTATAGTTTAATATAAATTGGTTTCCTTCTTAGTTCCAATTATTTTATTTTATGTAATTAAAATATTAATCAAATAAGGTATTCGTGAGCCTTTGAGTATTGCCAAAGGGGCCTGTGGTTCAAGATGATTGGGAATAGGGAGCAATATGGAGAAAGAGACCTCTGGGTTTCTAGAATACAGTTGCCCTACCAGTTTACAGCTAGACTATCACTGGGTATGTTCAGTTTCCAGAGCTGCTCCAAGTGGGTACCACAAATTGGGTGGCTTTAAACAATAGAACATTTTCTCACAGCTCTGGAGGCTGGATGTCTAAAATTAAGGCATTGGGGCTATGCTACCTCTGAAGTTTTTAAGGAAGACTCTTTCTTTGCCTCTTTCAACTTCTGGAAGCCTCCAGGCATTCCTTGGCTTATGTATCCCTCACTCTGATCTCTGCCCTCCTCTTCACTTAGTGTCTCCCTCTGCATCTATATGTTCCTATTGTCTTTCCTCTTTTAATAAAGACATGAGTCATACTGGATTAAGGGCCCTCCCTACTCCAGTATGACCTTGTTTCAACTAATTACATTTGCAAAGACCCTATTTACAAATAAGGTCACGTTCATAGATTGTGAGAGTTAGGGATTTAACATGTCTTTTGGAGGACACAATTCAATCTCTAACACTTGGGAAAGATGTACATTTCCATGTAATTTAAGCATTCTGTGTTGAGGCTTCCGTTTTACAAGCTTAATGTGTGCTTGGGTACAAATATACTTTGTTATCAAAAGTAAGATAAATTCTAATTTAGATGTATATAACAGACCTCCGTGGAGTCCTGATTGCCTAATCACATCATTGTCTAGTATCTTCCAGTCCGCAATAACTGTTTTCTGATCAACTGACAGTTATTCCTCTAGGACAGATGTTTAGCACATATCTCATTTTTAATAAAGTTTATTGTAACATAGCCACATCTATTTATTTATGTACCATTTATTGCTGTTTTCATACTACAATAGCAAACTTGCCTAGTTGCAACAGAGACTACAGCTGGCAAAACCTAAAATATTTACTATTCAGTCCTTTACCGAAAAAGTTTGCCAATCACTTCTTTAGGACATGAGAGGTTTGACATGTTTTTCCACTTGTTTTTTGTACTATGTGGGTAGAGAAATCTTATTAAGTCAGAACTTAAAAAAAAGAAACAGGAAAATATAAACTAGGCCTTAAACTGCCTATGAATTGCTCAAAACAATTTATATAGTTAGAGGATGTATTCACTTGTCATTAAAATCAATTATCTAAAGATAATACCAGACTAGAAGAAAGTACACAATTTCCAAGTTTCCTTAATAAGAAGAAAACAACGATAACTTAAAACTCACTTGTGATAGAAAAAAAAAAATGGTTATTTCAAATTAAGAGTGAAATTCTATAAAAACAACCATTTTCATAATTGTATGATATTTCTTACTTTCACTACCATTATTAATAATACTACAGTTTGACCTGACAATGAGAATGGCTTCCCTTGTGGCATTTTGGCAGTTTTATTTCTGTTCTTTGAAAAATAAGGAATAGACAAAGGGAAAAAGTCCTTGCTTGAGGTGCTGAAACAATACTATAGTGTAAAGAATTTCCAGTTACTCAAGAGCTCAAAGGATTCCATTTTCATGGCTCCTTGAAGACTGGAAGCTTGATGGACACTCACAGAAAAGTTCTCAGTTTCCTTGAAATCAGGAGTCATTTTTGGAGAATATCACTGCATTTGGGGCCCTATAGACAAATAAGTATTACCGCAAAGAAATTTATTTTGGAATAAAAAAATGATATCTCATATGAAGCAATCATGAAAGTCTACAGTCAAGCTGTTAGTATGTCATGTTTGGGGTGCATTGTAGTAGTAATAGAGAACTTGCCCATCACAGAGTCAGCTAAGTTACTGTAAGTACCAGGATTTTATTGCCATGGCTACACATCTCCTGGGATTTCTATTAAAATAATATGTTCTACATTAGGATGTTTTAGTTATTCTTTAATGCATATTTTTCAACATGCTGAGAAAAAAAGCAGAAATGACAATATAGTTGACACTGGTATAAAATAAGATTAGGGCACAAAGATCATACTATTGGCAGAATTAAACGGAACTTGAAAAAAATGCTAGACGATCGAAGTCCAAATGTAAAAAAGACTTTTAAATGGATAGACACTCTAATCCTACCTACCCCGTCTTATGCAAAATGATGATCTCACTTGATCGAACTCAAAAAGATTTATTATAACTTTTCAAGGAAATTTTCCTTCAGTCGTTATCTTGCCCAGCTCCCCCTTCTCTTATGTTTTCTGTGTCTTATTCTATTTATATTTTTTTTTAAAAAAGATTCTGTTTGGGTACTTCCATCTGCACAGAGCTATGACAAATGTTACTACACAGCAGACATGTGAAGACATTTAAAAACATAGCAAAGTCCATATTAGATTTTTTTCTAAACTCTACAGGAAGGAAAGTATATTTTAAAAGAGAGTAAAATAATATTAAAGGTAGACCTTTAAAGAATAACCAATAAAGCTTTGAATAATTTTCCTAAGGTAGCCCTGGGCCTAATGTGGAAATCCAGCTGCCCTTTCGTGGGATCAGTGAAAAGAGGGAGAGTGAGCACAGTCAAATGAGTGAACAAACCTTGGAGGAGAGAAGATAGAAGGGTTTTAAAGAACATTTGGGAATATGAAAAAGATTGATAGGGAAAATAAATCACAATGAAAGGTAGGAATCTTTGTAAAAAAGCTTGGAGAGCTTGGATACTTATTTACTACGACTTGGCAAATATATATATTTGCTAATATATATATGATGTACCTATCAAGTGCTATCCCCAGTGAAAATGATCTTGGAACAATGCTGTATGAAATGCATCACTTATTCTCAAGTAGTGTGCAGCCTTGTGGTAGGGATAGGCAGATAAACATAATTTCAATTCAAAATGGTAGCCATGAATACAGAAATGTACCTAGCTTAAGTATAAGAATACAGAGAATAAGTACTTTAAGGAAATGTTCCTGGAAGAAATGATGTCTGGTACAAGCTCTAAAGGCTACTTAAATGCCAGTTTGGTTTAGAAAGTTGGGAAGGGTCTCTTAGACAGAGGGGCCAGAATGAAAACATAAAAGAGCAAGGTGAGACATAGAACCATGAACAATTCAGTACTACTGGAGCATACAGAATGCAATGCAGACTGTATTAAACAAGCTTAGAGCTTCTAAAAGTGCTAGATTTTGAGCTTTTGGATGCCAGGCTGAGGAGGCCTACAGGCAATGTGGAGATACTAGGTGTTTTAAGGTAGTAGTTATGTATTATTAGATCATTCTGACTGTAGTATGAATAATACAGTAAACTCTCACTTAACATCATCAATAGGGTCTATGACTTTAAGCAAAATGACATATAATAAAACTGCTTTTACTATAAGTTGATGTAAATATGAGTTAAATATCTACAATATCTCATCAATGTTATAATGAAATAATGTTGAATAAAAACAACATTATTTGAGGACCTGCTGTAATTTAAAGGTAGAAAAACTGCAAACCCATAGAAAAATCTGGAGGCTGTGGCACTGTACATGGGGAAAAGGGGGGAAAGAATTAACCAGATTGGTGGTTTTAAAAACTAGAAGCTCATCATAAGTGTAGATTCCATGATTGTATAACTGAGAGACTTATGTTATCACTAAAAGGGAAAAGGGAATTAAAGAGTATTTGTTTTTGTTTGTTTATTTGTTTGTTTTGGAATACGGTGAGAAATTTGAATTTTGACTCAGGCGCACTGAGTGTGTGGTGCTTATGTCTATTTATGTTATTATTATTATGCCTTTATATATGTGTAAAATTGATCTGATATACAGAATTCCTTAAAATTTAAAGTGACAGGAAAATCTAGTAGAAACATTAAGTAGGCAGTTAGAAATCCAGCTTGGAGCATCCAGCAGACTCTTGTGATAGTCATAAGTCTTGAGTTCAAATCCAATACAAATTATACAGATTTCTAAACCTACTAGTATGCAACAATTGCTTATTGCTATATCTATAACTAGAGGTATCTAATTATATTTTTGGAGGTTAGTTCTTCTATAGCTGTGGTAGGAAAGACCATTTCAATATAGCAACTGTCATCCAAATACAGTGTTATATTTCAATTTTGGCCAATAGGCTCGATTTGTAAACATCTACAACAATCAGAAATGTTATCTACTTGTTCTCTTTGCAAATTTTAGGCTTACCTTTCATGCAGTAATTTGCAGCATTTTATTATTAAGAAGCTCACACTCTTTTCCTTCTCTCAACAATATCTTGATTATGACTATACAAACAACTACTTTCCATTGGCCTTGAAAAAATGTTGAAAAATTCGGATGACATCAATTCTTTTTTTTTACAGCTAGAATATAAACTCCTAAAAGATAGAAAATGGATCTTATTTGTCTTCCCATTGCTAAGGACAGTGAATTTGCAGTCAATAAGTTTGCATTGAATAAATTGATTTATGTATTAATGATTTATTGAAATAATTATTAAATGTTTTTCTAATTATTTATGCTCTATTTATGCTCTATTTAATGCCTTCCATATTTGGCATCAGAAAACTTTCTGGATACATGAATATTTCAGATAACCGAAGCTAATCTCTTGAACCTTTTTATTTTAACCACTTTTGATAAACATCTTTTCAAAATTGTATTACGTGCTGTAGAAAAGAGAATAAACTTGAGTTAATTTTACTATTTCATGATGACTCATGTCCATTATAATAAACATTAATCATTGTACTTTATAGCAAAACAATGCAAGCCATAGGGACCATTGATCTAGGCAGAACGGTTTGCATCTAATATCTAATGTACTAAAATTGCTGTATTTTTCTGTTTCGTCTTCTGTTCTCTACTGCTTTTCTTCTGTCACCTGTCATTCTCAGTTGCTAGGGAAACCAGACAACCACATTTGTTAAAACAGTAATCTTAATTTTAGACATGTAACACCTGAACTGGTGCATTTGTTACATGGATTTTTCTGGGTAATTGATTTCATAGAATACTGCTAGTTGGTATATTTCCCTTTCCTAGAGGTTGTAGTAATATCTAAAATGAGAAAGCACTCATTTGACAATTGTGTCAAGATATTTAATTAATAGAAAATAATATGTAACTTACATATAAGTAATGTTTGTAGAACTCAATAGACACTGAGAGTTTTAATGTGATCTCCTCTTTCATAAACATTGGTGGATGCATTCCTTTCCTGGACTGATATGGAAGACTCGCGCGTGCATGTGTGTGTGTGTATGTGTGTAAAAATTTCCTTGCTTTGCAGTTCAGCTTATTTATCCTGACTCTACAGCACTCTTTGCTCTCTTCAAATTTATATGTAAGATATTTTCTTTGGGATAAACAGCTTATTAATTTTCCAAATTTAGTTCTTAGATACAGTACACACCATAGTCAACAATAATCTTTCGGATCTGTTCAATTAAATTACTATTTCCTCTGTCTGCTTTAGCTGTCCCCTCCACACCATTTACTTTGGCTTTCTTGAAATCCACAAACCACATGACATAGATTCTATTCTCGTCCTCAGCATGTGACAGAGTCGATTACTCTTTTTTTTTTTTTTTTTTTAAAAATACTTTTCTTCAATTGGCTTCTAGAACTTTATCATGTTTTGGTTTTCTCCCAGTTGTATGGACTGCTACAATTACATCTCACTTCCTCTTTCAGAGTTTGAAATGTTGAAATATCTCAGCTTTCTTACATTGGAGCTCTTCTTTGTTTATACTGAATGCCTGGGTGACCTTATCCAGCACTGTAGAGTTAGATAACAAAAAATTTATATCTCAAACTCTTCTCCTAGTCCTGAATATTAACTGCTTATTGATCATTTCTGCGTGGATGCCCAAAAGGTATCTTCAAACTTAATAGATCTTGAAACAAACTGCTGATTTTTCCTCATAAAATACTTCCTTGTCTTCCTCATCTCAGGAAATAACATCATTCTAAAAGGTTGGAGAAAATGTTTGTTATTTTCATTCTCTCACATTCCACAGCTCTTTAGCAAATCCCATGAGATTTGCCACAGAAAAATATCAAGAATCTGACTAGCTCTCTCACCTTTGCCACACTGGTCCAAAAATGCTGTGCCTTTTAGACCACAGCAATAGCCTCTTAGCTAATCTCCGTGCTTCTAGAATTGAATGTCCTCCCAGAAGCCAGAGTGATCTTTAAAAAAATGAAATTCCAGATCATGTCATTCACATCTTTTCCCCACACATGAGTGGTTTCCTCTTGAGTTTAAAAAAAAAAAGAACCCCTGGTATGGCCTATAAGGTGCTGTGTAATCTGGCTATTCGGCTTGCATGCTATCTCATTTCTTACCATGCATCTATCTCCTACTAGGATGCAAGCATGCTGGCCTCCTTGCTGTTCATTGGACATATCAAGTACAGCTTTTGTGTTTGCTACTGTTTCTTCTACCCCGATGCTTGTTTTCCTGTATTTCCACAGCCTGTGTCTCACTAACTTCAGCACAAATGTCATCTAAGCAGAGCACCCCCTCCATGATCATCCTAGTAAAAGAGCAAACACACTCTTTTCTGTTTACTCTCATCAGACTCTGATATACCTAGCACATTGTCCATTTTGTATATATCTATCTGTACATCTCTCATCTCAATAGAGTGTAAGCCTCTTGAGAGCAGGATTTTTATTTGTCTTATTCGCTATTATATCTTTAGCTCCTGGAATAGAGCTTAACAGTTAACAATACTCAATACATACATGCGGGATCAATGGATGGATGAATAATGTCCTTTGGGTCTTTCAATTATTTGCTAGAGACTTCTTGAAAAACGTTTTTCTCTAATCTACCCATAGACTCTTTTAGATTTGTACTATTTACCCTTTACTGTTTACTTTTGTCAAACACACACACAAAATCAATTTGTTCTATCCTGAGGATAATTCCGTTCCTCACCTACCATACAAGATCTTTGTGACAACTACTTTCTTTGATGCCCAGGAGCCTTTTATTGCCTTATTTTGGGCTTGTGGTTTTGTTGAAGCTGATTGAAGTTACCTGAAATCTGATTGCCAGTTAAGGCAGGAATTACTCTATGGATTTTATTGTTTAAAATACTAGAAGTTTTTGAGTAAAGCAATACTACAAAATTATGCTTGAAGGGTATTGGATTTTTATCTAGCTCTTCGTCATATTAAGCCAAATAAAAGCGATTTAAATTTTCTTTCTTTTATGTTAATAATATGTTTACATAACACTTAGTGAAGTGGTATTGAAATATATTAGAGATAAATCCAAGTAAATATAAAAAATGAAATAAGTAAAAATGTGTTTTTTTCATAAGTCTCATTTGGAAAGATGAGGAATAGTGGAAAGCAGAAATTTGTAAGGCAGAAAGAATTAAAAGGAAAGTCGAAATATTCATTTTTATATTGATGAATGGTGAAAATTATATAAATGGAACTAAATAAAATAAATGCAATCAATACATAGTATTGTAATACTGGTTCTAATACCTCATACTTATTACAGTAGTGACTGACTATATTGAAATTTCTTTATTATTAAGGTTTCCAGGGATTGGCTTACACCCACATTAAACATGTCATAGAATTGAATGCATTTGTTTTCAGGAATAACATGAATGCAAAATAAATAAATTTATAGAAGAATTTTATTAGAGTTCATGAATATTATTTTTTGTGGGACGCAGTCTCAAAGATATTCCAAGGAAAATAGGTCTCATAAAATAGGTGACACAATTATAGAAAAGTCTAGTACTTTAAGTCAAAGTCAGTCATTATATTGAAAACTGAGTTGGTTGAAAAAACATTGAACATTAAAGAATTGAACATTAATTAAATGCTGGCATGTCAGAGGTATTAAAGCTATCATCAAATGATAGCCTTTTCCTATATCTCGAGCCTTCTATTATAGTATTGGAGGGGAAAAAATTTCTGCATAGCAGCAAACTCAAAACTTTCCAACCAAACAACTAACTAAATAAATAAATACTAAACAAATAAATTGATTCTGTTAACTTTTCCTGTTTTGTTTTGTTTGATTTTTATTTTTAATATTAAAATAATTTACTGACACAATTAATTGAGTGTCCAAATTTGAGCAGAATACCTGAGACTGCTTGTCACCCTGCCAGCATTTTTACCCTTCCTTTTCTATTAACAGAAATTTGATTTTATTCAGGGAGGCAATATATATATAGATTTAAAAGAACACACACACACACACACACACACACACACACAAATCCTACATATCCTGCCTCTCCTATTGCTAGGTCAGGTCGAGTGTCATAGCTACGGTCAAAGAAGGAAAAGTGGAAACTCCTGAGTGAGACTTCCAGAACTCAGCTAAAATTAACTCGTGCCCTTTGTTTTTACTTTTGCCTTTTCCCCTTCTCTTGTCAGAAAAAAGAGAGATGTATGGAACTCTGACAGCCATTTTGAAAATAGAATGGTGAAATGTCTGTTAGGAACCTGACTTACTGGTTATTTATTGCATCGGAGAGTCTTGTTCCAACCCTGGATTACCTATATACAGATTTCATTAATATAAATTAAATTAAACCTCTATTATTTTTAAAGATTTTGTTACTAGCAGTTATATGCAATTTCAATACCTTGCAGATAGTCTTCAAGTTGAATTTCATGAGGTCCCCTTTTTCTATTCTCTGTGATTTTCCCAGATTTGCCTTTCCCCATATGTCAGCTTTGTCATTTTTTTTTTTTCATGAAAACAGAGTAGCTAGGAATTCTGAGCCTAATATCTGCATACTGTTTTGCCCAGAGCAAAGAGTTCTCTCTTTTTTTGTCATTAAATGCAAGTCTAGTGATTTTTTTCCAATTTAACCTAGCTGAACTAGTTACTGTGCAAGAAGTATAAATTATGATATTTAGCCTAACTATCCCAATCTAAGATCATCTAAAAGATGAAATGTAATATTAAAATTTGTGAAGTGGAGTTATAAATATATTTTTGATAATATTTATTTTTTAAATTATAAAAGCAATACAAAATCATTGTAGCAAAAAGCAAAATACAGAAAAATATAAAGAAGAAAATAATCACCCATAGTTTCAAGAGCAACACATTTGGGTATATCTGTATTTTATGTGTGCATATGAGTAAACACACATACACTCAAAAAAATCCAAGTGTATTCTTAAAGAATGCTAGACACAGATATGAAAGATTCAAGGAGTTAAAATTAATTGTTAACTTATAAATTAAATTGCTTAAGAATAATTGAATTTATTAAAGAACTAGATATATAATAAGCTTTGACATATAGTCAGTATATTGTGTGGAAGTATAGAAAATTTATATTATGTTGTGTGTGTGTATACATACCAATAAAACAGGGACTATACTATTGCAAAGTTAGTATTACTTCTTCTTTTTAACTTAATATTACTTTAAGTATTTTTCATGACATTAAATTTGTTAGATTTTTTAAAACATTTTTGTGGAATGTATTTATCTTATAGATGACTCATAATTTAACCACTTTCATATAATTTGGTATTTTACCCCATGTTTCAGAATTATAAATAAAACTTCAATTAATATGCTTGTTAATAAACCTAAACCAAAATTAATAAATCTAAATATCACTAAATAGTTTCTTAAGAGATCAGCTAGTTTGGAATGTTATATTAAAGGTTATGAATATTTAAATATTTTGATAATTGGAAAATATTTCTAGAAAGGTGATAATTTATTTTACCTCCAGAAGCATTTAGTCATTTTTTACTGTATTAGAGACAGTGCGTAGCATTTTCATCCATTATCAGTTTGATAGTTTTAATGACCTCCTTTCGGATTATTAGTGAAGTTGATTATTTTTTCACCATAATGTATTTTTACACTTTTTCTGTAGACTTTTTTGCTAGTATTTTATATTCTGTTAGTTGTTCTTATATTTTTCTTACTGATTTCTATATTAAGTTTTTAAATGCTTTATATGCATATATTCATTAAAAATATTTTCCAGTTAATTACACACTTTTCTTACTGGTTGCGGATGCCTTTTTGTGGTCATAAGTTGTCAAATTTACTAGTATTTTCATTTATGGTGACTTTCATAATTTTTTCAGTTTATTCTTTCATCTTTTAAACAATTTCATTTATCTATTTTGCTTTCTGAAAGTTATTTAGTTTAAGTGTTCAGAGGAGAATCTAAATATCATTTCTAAATGACTAAATACTAATCCTATAACAATTAATTTTTTTCTTTTTCTAGTCTGTGATGGCATACTTATTTTATTTAAAATTATTTTCTATAACGAGGTCGGCTTGCAGAGAATCTTTTTTTTTTCCTACTATCCATCTGTCTCTTATTAATGAAATACCATATATCTTATATTGCCATTGCTTTGTTGTTTTAATAGTTCTTAACAGATGTCCCCTGCTATTTATATTATTTTTCCAAATTTTCTTAAACATTCTAAGGTTTGGGGATGTATACTACATTCATTTTGTAAAGTTAAAAATGTAAAAACTAGGCTTTTCATTGGAATTATTTATAAACCTATAAATTTAGTTTTGGAAAAAAATATTTTTATAATATTTTATTTTCACATTCAGAACAGTGGTTGGCCTTTATGTATCCAGATCTTCTTTTGTGTCTATATCAGTTAGAATACTTGTAGAAGATAGACAGTCCTCCCAAAGGATAATTGAAAAGATTGTGATGAAGGGACTGTTTATGATATGAAAGAGAAGACAAAAGGGATGGTGAAACACTTTGGAAGTAACTAAGAATAGAAAACGAGTTTCAATTCTAGGCTTAAAGGGGTAATGAGAGGCAGTAGTTACCAAAACCCTATAAAATCTATAACTAAAGAAAAGGATGACCTGACAGAGTTGCAACCTTCAACTGAAGAATGAAACTAACATCAATCCCCAGACCTCCAGACAGACAGAATAGGGATGGCTTGAGTACTCTCTCCAATCATCCTTTTATTTTTTTGCCAGAGTCTCACATTGGATAAACTCAGAAGGCCAGAGAACCATGGTGGTGCAATCTACAGAGATCAGCCTCTTTGGGCCAAACCAGGGAGACAAGTGCAGAGACAGAGAGTATTTAAGATAGTGTCCGTGGCTTCTTCCTTATAAGTTCTTAACACTTATTTTTTTAAACTTAATTATATGTAGTTTGGGTTGTTCTATCAGTCACAGTCCCTGCAGAACTCATACGGGAGATATATCTGGAATTTTTGAGCTAGCTTTTTAATGAAAGGGCAGTTTTAAGAGTGTGGGCATAATATGTGTGTTAATAAAGGAAATTGACATGGTATACAGAGGTATCCAGGGAAAGCAAGGCTGGGGATTTGTTTACCTTCTCTTAGGCCTGAAGGAGCAGTGTGAATACAGACTGTTTGAAAGATGAAGTATTAATTTAAATTGATGCTAGAAATGATATTATGAGTACTATCTCTGAATTGAGATGTCAAAGTGATAATTGTAGGATTAACATTTTCAGTTTATTTTAGTCAATATCCAAAATATAATTATTTTTCATTAATAATTTCAAGAGATTCTGTCCAAATGATTCACTTAAAATATAATTTCTATTTCCTGAATGGTGGTGTCTACAAAAAGAGTAACGTACTTTATTTATGATTGTTAGGAGAAAAATAGTAAATAATCTTCTAAACATCTAAATTTTTTAGAGTGTATTTTGGCCAAAGCTCCTAAATATTCCCTTGGCTTTAATATTTCTATTTCCATTTTAGAAACAGAATCCCACAATTTTTAGCAGGTCACATCTTCCCAACTAGACACTAGATTTTCTTCCCTTCCTTGCAACTAGGTGTGACCATGTAACCAATTTTTGCCTGAGAAATGAATGGAAGTGACATGTGTAACTTCTTGGTCTTTCCCTTGTAATAAGGAAATTGAGTGTGATCTTTTCTTTATCCTTTTCTTAGTTCCTGCAGCTGGGGGTGTCGGTATGTTACTGGTCAGCTATGTTTGTCCATACAAGAAAGGGCACTCTGTAGGGAATAGGACAAGAGCAGAATAGAAATGTGTTAGTCCAAGTCCTCCTGAAAGCAGACCTCAAGGACGAATTATATGTGCAACAGATTTACTGGAGGAAAACAGTTCTGAAGTATAATGGGTTTCTGAAGGAAGGAGGATTGGACAAATGGACTTAGAGACTTTATGGACAGTGTCTGAAGACTACTTTCCTTCTATTCTTCTCAGTTACATTAGTCAATAAAACAGCCTTCTTTGTTTAAGCCATTTTTATTTGGATTTTCTGTTACTTGTAGTATAGTCTTACCTCACACAAAACAATGTCCTATTTTACTTCATTGTGAAGTTCTGTTACAAGTGTTTATTGTACTTAATGAAATGAACATTATTTGATATACTTAATATTTTTAAAGTGCTATAGTGTCTCCAAACCACTCAATGATATGATACAATATATATAATATGTATGGTGTATGAGATACCATTTACCCCACTGAGAGTGCAGATTAGTGAAATAATGAGTTTAGCTATAGACTGAATCTTCATAAAATTAGCCTTTAAGTTTTAAAGACAAACATTTAAAGTTGGGCTATATTTAATTAAAAGTAATTTTTAAAAATTCAGATAAATAAATAGAGACTCAGAGGAGTTAAGTGACTTGCTGGAATGACTTTGCTTTCAATCGCTATTCTGAGTTTTAAATGGCCATCTGGTTGGCCCTGAATCCTGGCTCTTTTTAATGTACTAGGCTGTCATATGAATGAATAAGTTCTAAGATAAATCTAAGCTTTTTATTTTTAATTTACTAATTTATTACAGTAATACAAAATGTGAATAACTGGATTCAAATTCAAGATAGAGAAGAATAAATTCTACTTTGAACTGATGAATTTTAGAGTAAAGAATTATGTGTACAGCTATTGTTTAAAAGGTCAGAGGAAATTGAAAAATTGTCAAGGTACATGTTAAAAATTTATTAGAATAATGATGACTTTCTCTCTTACCAGTGCTTATCAAAATTAAAACAGTATATTAATTTTCAAAGTTTTATATCTAATTAAAATTAAGTTAAATGAGTCAAATGATCTAATTATCATTTTCATGAATTTCACTCTATAAGTTCTTTATAAAAGTTATAGGCATTTTTTGCCTTTAAGATTTATTTAGTAGAGCAATTTTGCTGTTTCTTTTCTGATTTAAAATAAAATGACTTCTACTCTCACAATATATTTCCCATAGTATTAAATAATTTTGTTTTTATTTGGACAGTAGCCATAGAATAAATATTCAAAGTCATACAAATGATAATAACAATGCTAATATATTTTTTATTTTCTCATTTGAAATAAAATTTTTATGCTTACCTAATAAAATCTTGAATACACTAAATATTCAAGTTTTCACAGAGACCAGCCCTGAAACTAAGATCCTATCTATTTTCTTGGTAGCAGAACTCATCATCTAATTCAGTTCTTATAGATATATTGCATATCGATACACAATCATTGATTCTTTAACCATAATCCTAGGAGGAGCAACTGTGAATCTGTTTGATTGCTAAGCTTAAGGAATATTTTACATTATGTCAAAATGATTTATCAATTAAGGTAAATGTCCATTGTGACTACTAAAGTCCGCTCAACAATACACCCAGTTTATGTATACAGATAATTACAATTTAAAAAATTTATTTATTTTATATTTTATAGCCAATTAACATGTTGAATTTCTCAATTTTCAGCTAGTTTTAAATTGTCACAGTTCAAGTTTATCACAGTACTGATTTTTCTCCTACACCAGTCTAATATGTAGCAGGAGACTATGGTCCAAAATTCTAGATATGAATCCAAGCCAGTTAGATGATATTGTATGCTTTTCAACAACTTAAGTGTATCATCTGAATGGCCCTCTATTTACAAGTTTTATTTCTCTGTCAAAATGAAGGGAGCAAAATAATTCCATGGATACTGAGACCATTAAAATAAAATTTGTATCTTAAAGGGAGTCACCCTCATTCATCGTTTATTTGCTCCAGGGTTCAATGAATGATCTAAATAGTACTGTAAAATTAAAATTTTATTTAGTGCTGATGAAATATTTATTTATTAAAAATGTAGTCATCTGCAATCAAATTTTTACTTCAGTCTCTATATTTGGAATCTGCTGATAGTTCCTGGAAGCTGCTTGGGGATTGAAACACTCAGCACTATTGTATTGTGATCAATAATTAAATTTAGTGCTGACATGCATCTAGTTTATGCAGCAGTCTCTGACAATCCTATCTTGCAAAATTAATCCTTTCCAATTTATTTAATAGGGGACATGAACAATAAAATAATTCAGATGAGTACCAATGTAGGATTATTTCTGGTCAATATTACTTTTTATTATAAATTGGGTCCACATACTAATTAGTAAATTAACTGTCAAATCTGAAAACAGCCTTTTTTTGTTTAAAGGTAATTATTGGTACTGAAGACAAGGAGGCACTTAACCTTGCTGTACAGTTGTCCTTACCACAGTGTTTTTTATTCCAGGCTATAACTAACCCATCAAAGCTGCAGAGGGAAAATAATTAGTGATATTAAATGGATGGAATTTTAACTATTACAAAGCCATAACTGTTTAGATACAGATAATATAACTAGATAATGACAGGCTTTTATAATTATTTGAAATCTGGGTTTATTTTGGAGATATTTTAGCTTTTGTCACCTGAAAAAAATCTACTGGAAAGAAAAGAAACATTGATGTAGAAAGAATTTTATTTAAGAAACATAGGTTAGAAGTGGTTGATTTTTTTCATAAAAATATCAAAAATTACTCTAGTTTTCTGTGAGATTTGACAAGTTCTTTTTAAAAATTGAACAGAAAAATAGTCAATCATGTGTGAAAGAAGTTTTCTCACAGTATTCTAATTTTTTCATTGTATTAATAAACCAGTTCAGTCAATGCTTGTATTCACTGTTATTTTAAGAAGCAGTTTACAGAGATGCATTAAGCTACTCATTTTTCTACTTTGCTTTATTATTTGCACACAAATTTAGAAGAACTTTGAATAGACATCATTCTATTTTGTTAATGAGGAAAAATGTAATTAATGTAATTATATTTTAAACATTAGTCTTTCCAACAGACTTAAAAATGCAAAGCATATTACATCTACAGAATGACTGGAATGGATATTCTTTTGTATTATACATATTTCTGTGTTAGACAAGTTAGAAGTAATATTTTTCAATGTTTGTACCAAATACAAATTTGATGGAGAAGTGCTGAGTCTTATTGTATTGATTGCTGCTACACCTACCAAAGAATTGAAACAGAATGAAGAGAAAGTGGCATATATTCATTCTATTGATGTTGTATGCTATCAATAATCTGCACCTCAAGAAGTCCCCAAATTGCATTTGTTAACTCTTTCAGAATTCACAAAAAACACTAACATGCTATTTGTAGCTTGGAAGTATATCTACATTTTAATCGCTGAACTTGTATTCAGATTAGAGAGACTCGGAACTAAATGATAAATAATGAGAATTCAATTTGTTAAATAATCTACTGTTGACTAAAATAAAATGGTTCTGGTTTATTTAGCTCAGTTGTTCATTCCCAGAAATAAGATGAAAGAATAGATACCCCCTAAAGAAATGCCTTATAACTATCACAACTATTTTTATGACTCAATGATGCTTTAAAATATTTTCATTATCCTACTACTAGATGCGGTGGCTAAGTAGTCGATGTCTTTGAGACATGTTATTTTGGCAATGTGGCCTTTGCATAATATTGCTGAGTGATATACGGCTTGGTAACATTTTGTTTAATTTACTCTTGTATAGCTTATAATGCACATTTTAGTTCCCTTCTTTTTTTCAAGCTCGGACTCTCTTGTCACTATTGTGGTATGGTGGCTGGAAAGCTAGAGCTAGAACCAGCTTCCCATGACACTTCAAGAAATCATGCATACTGTGACTCTTTGTGCTATTATGTTTTTTTATCATCTCTTTGGTTCTGTGTGTTGACTACATACTAGCTTGCACCACACCTCCTGGTTCTGGCTTGGTTCAACTATGACTTCTAAAACTGTATCAGCTCACTCTTTGTAATAATGAGAAGAAAGTCATCTGCTAACCAGGCTTAAAATATTTTTTATTATCTATTTGTGACATTTGCTCAGCCACGATCAGCATCATTAGCATTGTAATATTTATTAAATAATTCCTTGGTAATGACAATCATTTACAGTTCTCAAAATCAGTGAAACACAGCCTCTGATCTCTACAAATTTTGCACTTAAAAAATCAGTATGCATAAAGACTTAAACCATTGCAATTTGCTGAGAGTAGGTGTAAGAGGAGAACCTATAACATAGTCTTTGTGCTTAGTATTAATGAGCTTCATATTGTGGAATATGAAAGGGGGAAACACAAATGAACTCCTCTGTTATTCCATTAGGGAAGGATTCATTGGACTGGCCATGAGCAAGCATGTGCAGAACAGTGGCTCTGTCCAGCCTGGAGCTGCAGATCCCTTTGGTAATACTGGAGAAGGGGAGAGCATCTACCTGGTAAGTAGTGTTAACCCTCTTTCATTGGCCACGATTTCATTTGTACCATTCAGAGGTGATGAGAATAAGCTTACATGTGAACAAATCAGGGAGGTAAAAAAAAAAAAAAAAAAAGTCTCAGGTTTGTCAACATTATAAAGCCAAAGCTACATTTAAGCAAAGGGCATAATAAAATCTTGTGAAGTGAAGTTGCTATTTATAAGGCCACGCCACTAGAGTTTGGATGCTGAGTAGAAGTATCGAATGACGGTCATCATAGATAGATCATGTCATTCCTTCTGTTTGAAATTCTCCAATGACTCTCACTTGATGCAGGCTAAAAGGTAGTCTTACAAAAGCGGATGTTTCCCGTTCTCGTGCTGGCCCTTTCTATCTCCGCTATTATATCCTAACTTCTCTTCCCCTCACTCACTCTGCCCCACCTGCACAGGCTGCCTGCCTCACTCTCAAATCACACCAGGCTCGCTCCCATCTCAGGGACCTGGGCAGAGTGGTATATTCCTGAACCTTCCACAAGTCTCTACCGTGATCAACTATACCCTGTCCCATTTTTTTCCTCCATAACTCCTTTTATATAAAATGTAAGTTATATACAATATATTTTAAATACAATGCAATAGATGTAATTACATATTTATACTAAATATAAGCCCTGTGAGACTTGGAATCTGTGAAGTGGGCTGGTAAACATCTAACAATCAGCTCTCCAAGGGTATAAAGCTCTGATTTATAACGTAGTCCAGTCGCTATGTTATAAATTTCCCCATCATGCCAATTTCAAGCTACCAAGATTTGATGATCAGCTTGCAAAATTGCTTAAAATGTAAAAGTAAGCTCTTATAAACAGATAAAATGTGACTTTGGCATACTACTGGATTTTTGTCTGTTTTGTCTTACTGTGTCCTTAGTACATGGAAAAGCCCCTACTACGAATAGGTACTTAATATTTATTGAATGATTGAGTGGAACATAAGAGGTGATCTAAAAATAATTTGTAGAAAATATAAATCTCACCACGATAGCTGTCTGTTTAAAATCCTTAGTATGTAAGGTTGTATAGAGCCCATCGAGTTTTGGGCACTGCCTGCTTCTGCAGCCTTATCTCTCACTATAAATCTCTGCATTATAGTTTATGATAATGCTAAAGAGAAAATTATGGTTATTTCCTGTCTATCCCACATGGCTTCATTCCTCTGTACCTTCACATATGCTTCTCTTAAAGCCTGAAATATCTTCCGCATATCATCTGCATTGTAGAGAACTAAAATTCTTGCAAACTTTTTGTACATCACATACTCAGAGAGCTTTCCGAGAATACTCTCCCTTCTGTCTTCAATGTGCACAAACATTTCCTCGATCACTATTACATCTATTCTTTGTGCATACTTATCACAGTTCCCTATCATTCTCTTGCTCACCTCTGCTCAGATATTTTTCATTTTTTAATTAAATTCAGTTTTAACTTTTTTTCCAGTTTAAAAATGTTTGGATTACAAACGTAACAAGTGCTCCTTTTTGTTTTGTTTTGTTTTGTTTTTGAACACCAAAGGAGAGGCATACATAAATTAAAAAGCAGAGGGCTCCCTTTAATTCCTGCATACATCCACATTCAGAGTTGCTGACTAAAACAATTTGGTATCGAGTCACAACTTCAGTGCTCAAGAAATCATATTCTACTGTAATTCTACAAATACATATATATCTCTATCACCAGACTGTGAATATCTTGAGAACAGGTTGTACCTTTTCTGTTTCCCCAGCCTCTAACACAACACTTGGCACATGGAAAGTCAAAATAAATGCTTGGTAATGAGACCAGAGCAGCCATGCTTGTTAAGACCGCTGCTGCAGAGTCTGACTATTGATGTGTGGAGGTTATTTTGAAACTATTGTAAAATGACCTTCAGTAGCCAGTCGTCATTTTTTCCAGACCGTAAAAGATACAGCTATAATAATACTGACTTTTAACTGTCTTCTAGGCTCTCATTAGAGCAGATCTTGTCCAAGAGCAGTTTTTAAGTGTTGCTGATGAAGTAGGTTCAGATCCTGGATGTAAAGTCTATAATGTATGGAAAATATGTGGTCTTATACTTGATAAAATGTTTATGAAGGGTTGCTGGATAAAGGTACCTCATTACACAGAACTCTGTGTATCACAATTACTGGCTGCATAATGAGATAAGTGATTAGATATGCATAATCTGGAGAATTAATTTACAGAATTTAAGTCTGTGAAGAAGAAAGGAAAGAAAGTTAGACTTGGAGCAAAATAAGTAAATTTGAATCAGAGTTATAATCCTTAGTAGTCATATAAGATAGGGCTAGTCCTTTATTTCCCTGGGCTATGAATTCTTAGCTCTGAAAAGGTAATAACAGCTGCCTGAAAGTGTTGACAAGTATTATTCTTTTAGTTGTTGTTGTTATATAATTATGTAGCACTTTCTACATGCCAGAAACTTCCTAAGCATTTTATAAACAATGATTCATTTAATCTTCTTGACAACCCTATGAGGTATGTATAGTTACCATCAGAGTCGCATTATAGATGAGGAAACCAAAACATATTAAACAAATTGCTCAGAGTCACACAGAGCAAAAGCCATGGAGCCAGCTTTCAACTTAGGCTATCTGTGTTCTGAACCACCCTGTGATTATATTTTTTAAAGTATTTTATAAATGAAAAGTACAATTATTGCATTTTTTTTTTTTTTTTTTTTTTTTTTGTGTCAGCATTCCCTTGTTTTTTCCCCCCCTGCTAATAAGCTATAGGGCTAAACATGAAAATAACCTTAGCTACTGTGATTTAATATTGTGTGACAATATTGTCGTTATTACAAATAATAAAATGTTATGTGAAAAGCAGAATTTATCTTTGCCTAGAAGTAAAGGGCAGAGGGTAAGTAGGGGTCAGTGTGGAGAAAAGTCCATGCTGATTCATAAACCTTTAATAATATTATGCTCTCAAGCTCTTGGGCCAAGCCTGGGTTTGGGAATTATTTAATAGTTACTAGAGCTGCTCATTTCCAAATTCATTTGTATGTAAACTAAAATGAAACAGGCAGGCTGCACATTTGGGCTGTGTCACATTGTCTCTGCCTCCCTAGGCATATTATATTGGGGAATTTAAAGGTCTTAGGAAGAAAGTTAAAAAAAAGTTTTGCTGATATTTAAAACCCAGAAAAGTCTTATTTAATGATTTGAAATGATGGGAAGACTTTATTCAGTAGATAGCAATCAGATAAGTCAATAGATATAAATTTCAGAAAGTTCTTATAAGAATGTCCAAGTGAATAGTAAGATGATAGAAGTATTTCAATATGGACAAATGCAAGGTAAAATTTTGAGAGTAAAATGAGCCAAACTAGACATATAGGATTCTGGGCTCATGATGATATGCAAGAGTTATTAAGTTTGGTTAAAAAATCAAATTTAATGTTACTGTGATTAAGAAGTCCAATAGAACAATGTTTACAACATTGAAGGACTTTGGGAAAAAAAAAATCCCCTTGTATAGGACCCTGGTACTTATCTGAGGTACTACTTGCAATTGTTCTTAATACACCTTAATAAAGACATGATAGAATCCTAAGAGACACAGACAGGGAAGAGTAGCAGAAATCATCAATAGAAGTGAATTGCTAAGGCTGTGCATTAGAAAAACACCTAAGCAGGTGAGTGTGCACTAACGATTGCAAAGATGAAGACTAATAAGTGATTATAATCTACAAACCCATTTTAAGAATGAGGGAGAGGAATGTATCCCTTGAAGCTTATGAAGAATAAAGTTAGAAAAGGTAAAAGGAAGTATAAAAACATACACCAGGAAAAAATTTAAAGAATTTATTGTCCCGATGCTGAAAATTTAAACAAATTCAGAATAGGCTTACATTAATCCTTAAGTGAGAAATCTAAATTGAATCATGAAAGCAATAAAGTATGAAGAAGAGGCATTTTTAAATTTTAAAGAAAATGGGTACAGCATACTTTCTCATACTGTATCTCAATTTCTCTATAAGAAAAAGAACTATGGGTCTAATTTAATGAGGACAGGCTAGAGTTCTTTCATTATATCAGATAGTTAAAATATTTTTATTCTTCTCTTTCAGTGCATATGGCCTTTATTGATTTGACCCTCTCCTGTTCTGTATCACAATTGGTTTTTACTAGATTTTTATGGTTAGGATAGATTTAGGACACTAAATTAAACACACACACACACACACACACGCACACGATCTTGATAGTTGGTGCTATGAGGTAGTAGAAATGTTCCTCAGTTTTGAAGTGAGAAAAATTTGATGTTGAGAAGTTAAAATAGAAAGCATGTGACTGAGAAAAATAATGTATTAAGAAGGGATGGGGCAATGGCTTTGAAGTCATAAAGATATATGTTTTAATTTGTCATGTGCTTCTTAAATGTTAGAGTTTGGGCAAATGAATCAACATTCTTGGGCCTATATTTTCTGATCTATGAAATAAAGTGATTATTAAGATTAAATCAGAGAATCTGTGTAAACCATTCCAGTGTCTGGTGCAGAGTAAACCCTCAATAAATATTGGTGAATCATCATTTTAATGACACTAAGCATAAAAACATCAAACAGAAAACTGAGAAGAGGATGGCGGAGACAGAGAACTCATGAATACTTGGAGTATCTGAGTATATTTAGAGAAGGAATTTTAAACTTTGTCTAAATTAAGTGTATCATTTTATAGTTGAAGAAAATGGAGTTCATAGAAATTGAAACCTTTTTTTCCCCCTTTCATTAGGCATTGCAATTCACTCAGTGCTATTTGGTGAAACAGGGCATCTGGAGAGGGATTAGGTTTTCTAGAACGTTCTCTGAACACACAACCTACATATACATTTCAGACATAGAAATACAATTTTTTTAAAAAAAGCAGATTTAGCTTGTACTAAAATTGATTCTTGATCACATATCATGTTTCAGGTGCTTCTTGCATATATTTTTTTTTTAATCTTTGTAATGAGCAGTTGAGGTAGGCACATTATTATGTTCACCATTTTACAGATGAGAGAACTGAAGTGTAGAAAAGTTTAGTGATGTGCTCAGATCTAGTAAGTGGCAGAACAAGATTTTGAGTTTAAATCTATCTGATTGAATCAATAGATTACACTTTTAACTTATGCTCTATAGTTTTAGAAACAAAAATGATAATCTTGTAAAAACATCATTTTATCTGGGTTTTTATAGAACCAATACTTAGAGACAAGTGCAAATAAATAAGGTAGACATTTTCTTCCAGAGAGTATGCTTAGTCTCCATTTTATCACAGTACAATGAAAGTACTTGAGTAGGGCCCAGTACATTATTACCATCTGCCTCTTTCTCTTCTCTATAAAGTGTGGGTAATTATACTTCAGTAAGATTAACATTATTGGTTAGAGATCTTTAGATTAATAACCTAATTTTGCTTATATTAAACACATTTGGACCTGTTTTACTGAGCTTCTATGATTCATAAAAGAAGGAATCTTATTCATAATAATCTCAATTTCCATTTAGTTATCTTCATAATTAAATATTTATTTTTACACTGACTGGATGTAAACACCTAGGCTAAGTACTGTTGGTTCCAACACATAATTCCTGTTTCAAAGAGCTTATATATTTAGTGAGATAAAAACTTCTATAGTGTAAATAATTATTTTAAATAACAATTGAAACATTCAGATAGTTGCAGTCATAAGTCAAATATGAGTTGTTAAGATGGAACAAATATAACATCTGCCCAGTTTGAGGAAAGACGTATTCTTATCAACAGAATTGTCAGAAACAAATGAGTACTTTTGCTGAATAGGTGTACAACACCATAAACTTATTATTAAATGAGAATAATTTAATTTTAGATTGTTCCATTTTATTTGGACCACACGATATGTTTGAATCAAAGCCACTAACCTGGGTGTCTGTCACGTCAAGGCAAGGCCATGCACTGTAAATTGGGTAATATATCAACCAATGAGATTTTTATGTTTTGCAGTGAAGTGGTGGGAAGTAATCGAGGATAGCAGAAAATTATTCCCAATCCTGTGTGAAATTCATAAACAATAATTGTTATTTTGTTTCAGGTGAGAAACTTGAAAAGGGAGAGAGATTATCTACAAGAGAAAGGAGGATTATATATAATCAGTGAAAATTTTTAGCAAATTCTAAGACTATATAATCCCAAATATTTGTTTTCCAAAAATTTAAAAATAAATTCTCTGCAAAGATGATTTTACTATAAACAAGTTACTAGGTTTTGCACTATTACTCTAATTTGGGATCCTAATTATAATAGAAAAACCTTAAAAATAATTTGTTCAATTAACCCAATTCTGATGTATATGGGACAAAATAACAACCTAGATTACACCCTTAATTTTACATTCTTAAAGGTGACAGTTAGGCCTTATACTTAGACCTTCATTTATTACCATTGTCTTCTAACTAATTCAAAGAAGTAACATAATTCGAAGATCATGATCTCTTGTGCATTGCTGCCAAATTACATCTCTTAGTTGGCAACCATTGTACTTATCGTTTCCAACATGAAAATGTGCTATTAATTAGATCACTGAATCAACTTCCCTGTTGAGAAATAAAATGATCCCCAGGGAATAAAAAGAAAACTAACCTGTCAGTGGAACACATTTAACATGGGAATCCATTTCTGAGGAAGACTGTGTGAACCAACCCTACCCTGGCTGCCCTTTTCTGGAATCCCTTAGAAACAGAAAAGCTGATACTGTTCATAAAAGATCTGGGTGCACTTATGCTTGAAGAGATTAGGAGGGACGCTAGCATCCTTACGATTCGGTATAAGTCTCATCGTTGCATCTAGCACTTTATATCATCATCCTTGTTTGCCTATCACCCCAGCCAGGATGTATGTTCTGAGAAGGCAAAGAATGAGTCATATTCATCTTTGCATTTTAGCACTTGGCACAATTTCAAGCATATAGTAGGAATTTAATAAATGTTTGTAATTAATGCCTAGTTTCATGATCGCTTTTTCAATTTTATATTTCTGTCTAAATAAACCATTGCTTAAGAATGATTTCTGCGTGTGAGATAATGCATATTGCTCATACCACATTCTCATCTTTCTGAGTCTCAGAGTATAGAATTTTCCACTTTAATATAGACTATATATTTTAATTTATATTCTTTAATATATGTTCTATAATACATAGAAGTGAATGATTACGTGCTCTGAGACCGATCTTTAATTTAAGAAGATTTTCTCAAGAGCTATGTTCTTTAATTTTATCTATAACACCAAACTCAAAATATGATTTAATCATCTGAAGGCAGCTTTTTCTCAACCATGAATTTGACAAATACAGCTCTTCTAATTTTACTCATAGAACATTCCTGTTGTTATAAGGGGAAAAAAGGGAGTTCTCTGGGACTTATAAGAAGAATTAAAACACAGTCATTAAAATTTTAAAATAAGAGCAATGGCTAAATTCCAAATCAATAAAAATGTTACATGCTCTGCATGATTTTTAATGGCTATATAGTAACAAGGAGGCTATTCAACTATGATAATTTTAATATATTTGGTGTCTAATCTCCTTTTCTTTTCTTATGATCATCAGACTAACATTATCAGTTTAGCATAGTAAGATTTTTCATTTCAAAATTTTGAATATGTTTCTCTCTTTAAAATTTAAAATGAATATTAAGTATTTTTAAGATTACCAGTAGGAGTCTATTAATTCTATTTTTTGATTGTTATAGAGTCTTTGGTCTAAAAGGCTTGAAATTATCAACTAGCTGAGTTCACTACTTTCAAGTATATCTTGATCATATCCATTTTAGTGATGTAAAATTGAAAACCAAAAAAAAAAAAAAAAAGGTAACAGCTTTAGATCTCCTACTTTTTTTATTCCATCTGACAGCTGGTGAAATTCATTGGTGAAATTTCTTTTAATTATTTACCATACCTTCTTCTTTAGCTTGAAATACTCTTTTAAAAAAAATCTGTTCAAAATTTGTGATATTTGGTGCCAACCTATTTGTATCTACTGATACTTCAATCCCTTATGCCTTAGTTTTCCTTTTAATTAAACTAGAAGACAAATGAAAGAATGTAATTTGTATCTTACTATTTATATTCCATTATCAAAGATTCAACACCATCTAAAACCAAGGTCCTAGACATTTTAATTTACTAATATTATAATACTTTAAATAATGACAGTCAAATAAATATTAGTTATAATTAAAATGTTAACTATCAAATCCTTAGTTATGTATTGTATCACTTGTAACATAATTACACATACACCCACTGAAACTGTTCTGTTCTACAGGTCTTCACCAGACTGCTTTGTTCAGAAAATTACTGAAAGGATAGCAAATTCTTATTAAAATTCCCACATTTTTGGCTCTCATCTTCAGATTAGCAGATTCAGATATAGAATTAGTAAGAGGTCCAGAGAAGTTTGGGCTCAGAGTAACCAACTAGAAACAAACAAATTCAGAGAAATATGTATCAACTAGAATGTTTATATGTTCATATATAATAATAATTTAAAGATTTGACCATGACTAAAATTCTGAAATTTCTTAACCTGCCAGCAAGTTCATAGAATGTCAAATCATAATAAAGGGAAATATGAAATCAGAACAAGGGGATTTAGTTGGATAATTTTAAACATTAGTTGCATACTTCCCTTTGTGTGATCATGACATGTCAAAGACAATTATGAGTTGGGTAATGATAGAGATGTGTTGTCATATTCTTAAAATTTTTTTTCAAGGATCCATACTTGTGTTCAAATCTTTGTATAGAGTCTACTAAGCAATCTAAGACACCCCAGAAAGGTAAGACATATGTTAAAACATATGACTTGGATATCCAATTGGTCATATATTTCCAAGAGCACACTCTAGTCACCTCAAAGTGCCATTATTGCGTAAGTAGATTTACTTCTATTAATGAGTGATCTATTTCACAACTTGTAGATTTTTCCTAAATTAATTCTAATATAATGACACATTTTATTTCTGGCAAAGATTTACTGCCAATCCCTTATATTTTCTGCATCTTTCATATACCTTATTTTTTTTCCTCAAGTATTTATAGTCACTGTGCCAAGCGTGATTGTATTTAGTTTTCCCTGTTTCAGGAGAAAGAAGTGCAGCTCATTTTATGTCCTATGTTTCTTTGATAGGCTTCTATAACTTTATATATAACTTTCTGCCCAACACACATGCTAATTGCAACATGAACTCTCATTAGTTTGGCCTCCCTCAATATCTTACTCTGCTCATGTTTTTTCTATCTCATGTCTTACTAATAGATCTTTTTGTTCTTTAAATTTCTCCACTAAAACCCAGAGATTCTAGTACCTAGTCTCTAAATTCCCAAAACTCATTTAGTCTAATCCCTCTGATAAAGGAAAAAATGTTAGGAATTTTATGAGATTATTTAGCTGTTGCTCAATGATGGCACACACAAAGAAAGATTTGGGAGTGGATGAGTTAGGGTGTAAGGTTCATTTTAAGACTTAATTATGGGAAAAGGCTAATCACTAAACAGGCAGAGATAAAACTCTTTGAAATTTTGTTACAAATAATCTACTACTTAAAGCAATCTGGAATTAAACAATGGAAACTGGGAAGAGTAGATGAAACTCTGAACTCACTGGCTTTGAGAGCCCTGACACAGGTCCTCTTCTTAACCCATCCCAGATTAGAGCAGGTTGAGAAGAAGTGTAGCAGTTATAATGGAGTAAGGGGAATGGCCCTCAGGGTTAGGGAGCAATATTTGTTGAGACAGTTAATTGGCTATTTCCACCTCTGTAACTTTGACTTGAGTTAGCATTAATATAATTTAGCTTCTATATAATGATAGGTAAGAACAGGGGAAAAAAAAAAAAAAAACCTGGATTTTTATGAGTTTATTTTCACTTAAGTCAGAATTTCTCAGTAGGTCAGAATAACCTTAGTCACGAGGGGTCATTGGCCCCAGAGTGCCGAATAGAACGTAGCCTATTATAACAGGCCTTGTGTCAAAAAGCAAAAACTCATGCAGGTTTATCTAGAGGATAAATTTAATATTATAAAATAGTAAATATTCTAGAGTCAGTTACTTCTAGACATGGGATATTGCTCTCCTGAACCTGTTTCCATTTACCTATTTGTTTATCTCTGTGAGGGCATATATGTGCACACACACATACACATATCTTAGTATACATTATATTATTTGAACATATAGTTACTATGTCTTCTGCTTTTATACCCCTTAGCACCAGTGATACCTTGAATATCACAGATACTTAAAATGGTTGTAGAAGATAATTACACAATTTAAATGATGTGGTAGTCTCTGGGATTCTTCAAAACCAAAAATCAATAAATAAAGTACAAAATGGCATATTAAACATTTATTTGCCATTGAACACCAGTTATTCTAAATTTTATTCTCGCATAAACTTAGTTTACTGAAAAACTAAAATTGCACATTAACCAAATTTGTACATTAACAGTTTACAAAATCACTCTCACTTAGTTGTAGTTTAATGTTTTCTTTGACTTTTATGGGGTTCTTGATAAGAAAGAACAAGATAAAAATTGTTTCAACATTTGTTATAAATCAATGTTAATGCTGCTGTGTAAGGTTTCAGATAAAAAATTTCTTTTCGAACTTAATATAAAAAAGTTATTTTCTAACAATTTAACATTCTTCTGTGTTATATGTAATGAATGTATTTCCTTTTTTGCCCTTGCTTCGCAGGAGCTCAGAATTAAAATGTATACAAATTATAGTGTGACTGCACATTGATGTTTTTACTTCCTCTCCCTTCCCTTCTCACCAATTCCCTGATTTGCCTTTATTCATCTTACAGCAATGCCATTTCAATACTTTTCCGCAATTGTTTTCCTTTTGAAAATTTCAATACTTTTTAAATCACTTTATGAAAGATGTGAATTATAACCAAAGATAACTTGTAAGACAAGTATATTATTCTTCCTTAAAGAAACAAATAATATAATTTTTTAAATAAATAATTTGCAAAATTTTTCACAAAATTATCAAAGCAAGCCTGAAGTTTCTTTAGAATTTACTAAATCTCCCTGGATTGTATTGTAAAGCCTCTCCCTCTGATGGGGCTGTTACTAACTCTTGTGTTTTGAGTCTGCATCTCTGCAAAACAGTGGCATTAACCCAGGTGTCATGTTGAAAAACTTCCATTTATCTTAGTGGGAAATTAATTTTAAGCTTACTTGTAACTATTTAGAGATTTGCACTCATAGGTCACTTGTCCAATATGCCAATATTCTGCTTGAAGAACTGAAGCTTAATTATAAGCCTTCTTGGATGTTAATCTTCATTATATAACATCAAGTTCCTATTCTCAGAAGCAGGGCTTTTTGATTGGCTGCTTCAGAAGGACTAATAGACAACAAAATATTGAAGAATAAAGATAATCGTCAATAATTTCTCAACTAATTATATGTAACATTATAACACCTTTCTTCAGCAATTATATTATTTTTATGAAGCAAATAAATGATAAAATTCTACTTTATTCCTGACAAAGACACTTATTAGGTGGCATCTTCATTAACACTGCACACACACATCCTCCTTAATATCCTACTTGTGCATGAGTGAAAGAGTAGATTTTTTTTCAGCTCAGGAACAATACTGATTATCACCACTGTCCCAAGCAGTTAGTCAAGAGAATAAAATTCTAGGTACAAATATGGAAAAGGAGTGACAACATTATTATTTTTAGAAATATTACAATATCTAGATTATAAACTATAATTAAATCTTCAGTGCATTGTCCATAGGCTGATTTTAAAAATTGAAAAAATTTTTAAATATACATTGTTTACTCTTTATGTACCATCAGCATGATGATTTTAGGTAGTATTGTAGTACCTTTTTTCAAGTTAGATATTTAATTTGCACCATCTATATCTATTCCTTAGAGGGAATCTGTTTTACCTCTTCCTGTTTTCTATTTTTCTGGTGCCTCTTACATGTTTCCAAATAATATGTGTAATAGATCTATTTCTTGATCGATCTACTTTAAATATTATTGGTTACTATCTGCAGTAATGGATGACGATTACTTTTGTATATTTTTCTACTGGCAATGTGTCACTATTTTAAGTACCAGCTTTCTACTACAATTTTAAACATTTGTGTGTATGCACGTGTTTATCCAACAGTAGTAGCATACTTTGATTTTCTTAAGAAGATGTTAGCTGCCATAGTTTTCCTATCTTCTTGACTCCTTACATTTGCACTTCTACAATCTGTTCACACCTTTTTACATTGTTAAGTTTGATGCTAATTAAATGTATTGTATGAACTACTTCATGCAGAATTGCTTACACATATATACACATGTAATATAGCAGGACGTTCCACCATGTTAGCTGTGATTATTTCTGGTAGTAGTATTTTACATGATTTTTCATTTTTTAATGATTTGAAAGAAACCTTTCAGCAGTGTATTTTCTACTTCAGGCCTTATAATTTCTGTATCTAGAAGCTTGATTTGAGTCTTTTTTTCTGTTATCCATGCCTCTACTTAATATGTTCAATCTTTCTTCCATCTTGTTGAATATGTGAATACAGTTTTAGTATTTTTTAAATGTTCTTGTCTACTAATTATATATGCTGTGTCATTTCGGAAACAGATTTGGTTAACTAAATTTTCTCCTTATTATGTTATATTTTTCTTCTTCAATGCATACCTGTTAATTTTTTTTATTGGATAGATGGCAGATATTATGATTTTTAACTTTTTTGTATGCTATATAACATATATTTATATAAAATAACTATATAGGTATATAAAATATGCTACCTATATATTATACTTATGTATGTTAAAATACATTATGAAAAAATATTTTTACCTTTTTTATAATATATCACACAAAAAATAAAAATCACAATATCTACCAGTTATCATATATATAAATATATATATATATATATATATATATATATATATATATATATATAATCCCCCCCCCCTAACCTGCTTGGTCTTTGTTCTAGAATGTCGTTATTTGGAAATAGTTTGATCCTTTCAGGTTTTGCTTTAACTTTTGTAGACAGGACCTAGAGAGGTATGATACTATTACCTATAACTACATCAAAGCACATATTGTTGATGCAAGAAATGGCTAGACCAGAAAAAATTCCATAAATCAGAAAGGTTTAAAACTCAGTATCTCCATTGTGGAGAATGATATCAGCCAAATGCAAAATTTTAAGTTCTGGACTGATTACTACTCCTGATTTCTTATCTGCTTTTCCCCCTAAAAGCTAGAACAGAAAAGCTACTATATAAATCTCAGAAAACAAGCAAACAAATAGTTACAAGGTTAGAAGCCAACTTGACAGCTTCCTCTCATCTGGCCCCTCCCTCTAGGCTCCTTAGCTTTGTGGAATTAAAGGCCACATCCCAACCAGAAAGCACCCCCAGAGAAAATCAAATTGAAGAGGAGAAAATAATGAAGGTATCAGATTTAAAATCTTTCAGTATCCCATAGACCAACAGCTACCCCAAGCCTATTAGGGTCCCTTACAGCTCTTAGAAAATGATCTACTTTCTTTTTTACTCGGAAGGTAAGTATTCTACTCCCTCTACTCAATCTTATAATTTCTCACTCTCTTCCTAGAGTAGCTGATCTATCAGAATGGATGCTGAAGAGGGCTGCATGAGAACAAAATAAAGAAAGAAACCAATGCTGTATAATAGGCATTATTGATATGTGTTTTCTTTTTTGTGTAACTATATGGTTTTCTTTAAAACAGAAAAAAAAGATGTTATGTCTATACCACCTTGGAATTCAAGAATGTGCCTGTCCCTCTGTGTGTGTGTGTGTGTGTGTGTGTGTGTGTGTGTGTGTGTGTGTGTGTAAATTAGCCCTATGTCCATAGATATTTTTGTAAGCCCTGTAAAACAACATATCTAATTGGCTTTGACAATAGTTGAATAAACTGCTTTTTATAAAGCAGATTTTGTATTTGGTAAACATAGAAATAAAGCTTGTGTTTTCTTGAACAATAGTACCTCTGCTTTTCACAGAGAAAGAGTCTCTCCAAGGAGCCTGCCCCATGCCATGACACAGACCTCTCTGTGGACATGAGATGCTGTCTGCTGGATGTTTTTAACAGGGCTAATTAAGTTCATTCACAAATCCTCTTTATTAAAGATTTCACACTGAAATATCTCCAAACATGCACTAGAACACTATTATTGAAAAGTCTTTGTTTCTAATCACAATACCAGGGTGATAATTGAAGACAGTAGAAAGTGCCCTCATGCGGGTAAGGATTAAGAACACCCTCGCTATCTGCTAAAACACTATAAGGAGACGTGCTTGGGGAATAGTGCTCTATCAGAACAGATCCCAGGAATGCTTTTTTATAAAATTCTAGAATCCAGATACTATATTCTAAAGTTGATAAATGTCTTGCTTTTTAGGCTCTTTTTTTGTCGTTGGTGTTATTCAGAATATAAATGCGTCCAGATTATCTGATAGGGCTTTCCTTTTAACAGTCTTTTTGTTCATAATTACTGACTAATTTCTGAGAATAAAAATCAACCCATTAGGTGTTTGAGCTGGCTGATCCTATTATCATTAATTATTATTATTTTTAAAAGGGCTATGTGTAGGCTATGCTAAAATATTTGTCTTGGGAGAGCTGTTGTTGAAAATTAGTGTGCTAGATTACATGAAAATATTGCAAAGCCATTTCTGAAAAGATTAAGAGTGGAAAAATAACATATATCTTAATTGAAATCTATTATATTTTACGTGCCTATTTTAAAGTCTTTTTTCCCTCAATTTTTAAATGGAAGAATTTTGTTTTGATACCTAAGAATTTCAGCCCAGGCATTTTCTCACGTTCTCTGTGAAGTCAATTTAAAAGTACATTAGCAGTGCATGTGGATTTAGTCAGGGAATCAAGATGTGAAATTTTGAGCATATTTCTCCAAAGGTAGACTCTTCAAATAATGACTGTGAAAGTAATTTATTCCAGCCAAACACAGTTCCACATATTGTTAGCAGTACTATGTGCTTCAACTCATTTAACAGCTTTTTAATTCAGTAGTTATTCACATTTAATAGAGCCATTTCTTCATCATTTTGCATTTAGTGATAAATGGTGCCAGAATTTATGATAAATTAAACTGCAAAGGACCATGTTAAAGTTATCTTAAGGGTTTCACATAAAAGGAATAAGCCCCTATTTTGTTCAGAACAGCCACCTGAAAGTTCATGTGGCGAAAAGAGCTTCTTACTGGGTATAAACTATGAGATCTATTTGAAAGTTAAGTTTTAATTATACTTTTCCCTCACCACTTACCATTGGCAGTGGCCATCCAGCTGGGGACTGGCAACACAGATGCTTTAAACTAGGGGCTCTTTCTTGTTTTAATATTGATTTAACAAGTGGAAGAACATTCAGGTTGAAGCTTTGATGAAAATCCTTACATAACAAGCCACCAGATACAGGGGGGAACTTTTAAAAAGTTTGGTGAAGAGATGAGGCATCAAGGGGCTATGGAAGAGATAAATTGGGCAGGGCCAAGTGGTGGGAGAGAGGAAAAGTGTAGTTGGACAGCCCTGCCAATTATGAACCCTATTATCCTTCCTCCTTCCTACTAATGCATTGGCTTAACAGCTACCACAACGGGAGATGAGGGGCTGAATTCACAGGCCTCTTCATTCCCACCTTCCCATAGGCACACTTTGTAAAATGAAAAAAAAAAAAGAAAGAAAGAATAATTTCTTCACTAAAGTATCAAAAATGGTTCGCAGCCATTAATTCTACCATTTTCCAGAAATGTTAAAATGTATAAACTAGCTTAATTAGGTTTTTTCCCCTGCTCATCTATACTCTCAGGCAGGCAAGTTAGTCAAACAAGAACTACATGAGGACAGAGATCAGGACAAAACTATGCAAATGAAAAACTGTCCTTAAGGTTAAAAACCTTTAGGTCACTCCTGACAACTAATGAGAGACCAGGGAGAACCTGCACACAAACACTTATTCACACTGGAAGGTATGTTTCAGCTCTCCAAACAATCATGAATAACATACATGTGTCCACAACTCTGTAGGCAAAACATTTGTAAGGGAATGAGGAGAACAACATGCATTTCTTCATTTGTGAAAAACACATTCTCACCTTTTACATTCGAGTTTTCCAAGTTAGAATTTTCTTGTTACTTCATGATTGTTTATTTGATATAATTATTTTATCCATACGTTATGAAACATCTTTATTGAGAACCTATTATGTTAGGATGCTTGGCATACAAAGATTAAAGACATAGTCTCTTCAGGACTATGGTTTATAATAATAATAAGTAGACAATGAAGGAAATTTTGTTCTTACCAAGTTGGGAGAATTAGCCGCAAGCTGAGTTAGTGTTGAACTACCAAAAAGGGCATTTGCTTGATGGCTTAAAGGAAAGTCTAAATACTTTGGAAAAGCAGCCTACAGCTCATTAGCCTTACCCTGTACCTCTGGTTGGCCTCTTTTTTTACTGTCAAAGTTTGTTTATGAATTCATGTGTGTATGTCTTTGTGTATATTCGTCTTAATCTGTTGCTCTTTCTATAGCTTTAGCAACAATTATTAAGTGCTACCTCTGTGTCAAGCAGTGTTCTAGGCACTTTATATACCTCACCCAGCCTAACAGAAGAGAAAAGAATGATGGATTGGGAATCTGCATGCTCTGATCACAAAAGTAGAGGTAAATCACTTTACATCTCTATTTTAAGTCTTCAAAATAGGAAGAGTTCACTTTGAAGCCCTTTCTAGCTGTAACAATTTTATAAAATTGTGAAACCTGATGCTTTCCTAAGTATTGAATGAAGGAAAGATTCATACTACATTGTTTTTAAAAAAAATTTTATAAGAGCCAATTGATGACATATGCTAGGGAGCAGGATCGCAAATGCTCCCGATTAATAGCTAGTTTTGTTAACTCTCTAACATTCTCTGTTCTATAGATACCAGTTAAGTGAAAAAGGATTAAATAACAGTCTAGACTACTTAAATAAATGGACTTCATTTTCAACAGATGGATTAAATTTAGGGACTAAAAATGTACCAGTTCATTATAAAATTATAAAATTTTATAATTTTATAACAAAACAATTTTCCAAGAAAGAAGCATTTTTGATTTCTTAATAATTTCCAAAAGTGTTTCTTTAACTGCACATTTTTAATAGATGAATATTTGAACTTTAATACTATAATTTTAATATCCTAAAAATATTGGTACAATTTTCAACTGTAATAAAAATACCGATTTTAGGAGCATTAATATAGACACTTAACCTGAAAATAGAACAGTGAGGATTTCTACTCATTAAATTGCTCATTGCACTATCCAGAGCCAGTTGTCCACCTTCTTGTTGTGTATGCTGCTTGTTATATTTTTTCTGGGCTGTTTATTCCGCAAAGGGCAATTGCAAAAGAGTTAGAAGCACTTTTTAGTGGTAGGCCATTCTCCAGCTTAAGTTCATGCCCCTTGGTTCTCATATTTAACAGAAGCTCAGATAGCCTGCAGCATCTGTCCTTTTGGTTCCCTTCAGGATTGTGTACATTTCTTTGTCATATCGTCATTTCTCAAACCACAGATTTTCTTTAAATAGCAGCCCTGTCCCAGTAGAATTATGGTGAACTATAACGCTATAATTTGAAGAATATTCTGCTTCAAAGTGCATTGTCTTAATTGACATAAATATTTGAGACATACATTTTATTTAGTTTCACTGCTAAGAGGAAATAAAGTATGCCCATTATTCCGTAAGGAAATAAAAAAGAATATTAATTTTCTGTTCGTATTTTGTTAGTATGATCAATTCATTGATTGGGTAATAACACAACCTTCCCCGTCCCCAAAATAATTAAAACACTCAGTAGCAAATTTGGTCCCCACATCAAAGGTAAAAAGAAAAAATAAAAAAAAATAGTCACTTATTTACAAAAAGTGACATTACACATATTTTCAAATAACATTGTGTTGACATATCCTAAATAAATTTTAAATATATACATGCATGCATCCTGCATAAATAAATAAGTAAACTATACTTTATGTCTATCATTTAGAGCAAAAAAGAGAAATTCCAGAAACAAAAAATTTACCTTCATCTCATTTCATCTATTCCTGTTTAGAAAAGTTACCTGTAAAGATAATAATTCTGAAACATCATATTAGTATTACATATTGTTCTGTGTGTTTTTTTTTTTTTTTTTTGACTTAAGGAAAATTTGGTTCTATACTAGATGTTTAAATTTTAAGAACCGGCACACTGTTTTCAACTTTATTTTTTACACACATGCCAAAAAATATCTATAGAAGATTAAGCAGTGTTTTCCTCTTCATCTGGAGGCTGTGATGAAGTATAATCAGATCTGAAGCCTGTTACATTACATATGTTTAGTTTTTCTGTAGGCACAATTTGTAAGTGGAGAATTCCTTTGAGATTCCACTTGTTCAGTCTCGGGAGTTTTTGTTCTCTCTTTCACAATGAATTGTAAAATGCCATTTAACTTCAAGGTTTCTAATTGTATAACTGCACTGCTGCCTACCTTTTTATTGAATACCCTTCCTTTGTTGTTGTTGTTGTTGTTTGTTTGTTTGTTTGCTTCCCCAGCAAGATTCTCAGCTCGCTGCACATTCTTTCAACTTGGCCATCAATATAAAAAGTAGAGAAATCTTTCTAAGTCTTGATGCTTACAGCAGTATTTCACCTATCACTTTTCCATCCTCAGAGGAAAGCTCTATCTGAACTGTCTGAAGTGGCTGTTGATGGTGTCTTTGCTACATTACATAGAAGCCTTTTTTGAATACGATCATTGAAAGCTTCCTGAAGCTCAGTAAAGTATTGTCAGATTGGGTCAGCAATATTTATGTTTATTTGCCTCAGTGTATATCTCTCCTTCCCACCTTCTAACCTCTATTTTCCCTTTCTTTTATATTTGTGACAATGAAGTTGTTGGTAGCGTATCTATAATAGACTTACAAAGATATATTTGAATAAATCCAAATACATTTTGTTTTTGGTTTTATTACCTAATTTATGTAAATTATTGTTATGTTTTGAAAATAATATATGTCGTTAACTATTTCATATGTATTTCACTTCAATGTACATATAATATATAAGATATTTGTATATATATAAAATATATACATAGTGTTTCCTCTAAAATAAATGTGTGTGTATGCGTGTGTGTGTGTGCGTGTGTGTGTGTGAAAGAGAGAGAGAGAGAGAAATAGAGAAAGAGATGTTTATATTTCTTCCCTTAGAGAAAACATATAATTTTACCCAGGTATTAATACTAAATATCAAGAAAATGCTTGAGACAGCAAGGATTATGAAATAAATAGCATATAAAATAAATCTATTATATGCACATGCATAGATTTAGGTACTTACTTTCTTCAGTTGGAATTTTAATGTCTACTGATCCAATCAATCATGTATTTCAATACATTTGTATAAGTCCTACAGATCTCTTAACCTCTTTTCATAAACCCCAACAGAGCCAAAATTGAGCATGCAACATGACCCCAAATATTCATAGAACATAATAGCATTATTTTCCCCTTTAGCCAAGTTTTGACTCTATCATTGAAATAATTATGAATTAAATAGACTCACACCTGTTGCAGTTTTCATTCCACAGCAAGGAATGTTTTTGGTTCCGATGACTTACAAGTTTTTTTTTTATTATTATTATTTTATATGCTAAAGAGAATGGTCCTTTGGACTGTTGATGAAAAATATTGGATTCATCAATATATGTATTAATGATGAAGATAACTATGTCCCTCAAGAAATATACTTAGTTAATACTTAGAGGTGTTGGTATAAGATTTATGTATCATACTTAAAAAAAGTTTAGAAGCTCATAGAGTGATAAGATGTAGAACAGAATCATTAAGTGTTAAAAGCTACATTGTTTTTTGACTCTCATTTTTCTTTAGAAGTACAGATATGGGAAAAATAGACAAAAATGAAATTGTAAATATATCAATAAACTGTTAATTTATATACTTAAAATCATTTAAATATATTTAAATATGAAACATGATATAATAACTTAAGAAAATATTTTATTCAGACCACTGTGAATATTTGGTAATAAATTTATCCTTAACTATAAAAATAAAGATTAATTTTAATTTTAAAATTTATAAAATTCATTTTTATGGAGATGAAAATCTATGATATGGATAACACAGGTTTTTTCTATGATATTCTAACTTAGGGAGAATAGAATTTAACTTGATTTAATCAGGTGTTCATAACTAACAAGTCTTAACCATGAATCCAAGCCATTTAACTTAAGAGCAGGATTTAATCTTTTTAAATGATTTTTCATTGTAACATTTTAAACAAACAACAAAATTCAGTGAGATAGCATTCTTTCACCCTAAATCCAGTATCAAGAAGCAATAAATTCAAAGTGAGTTTATCTGCAGCAACATTTTGTATGTTTCCAGCCAAATTTTTGTTAACTTCTATCACATTGGTACTCAGGCATCACATGATATTATTTCTTTGATATTTTTATTTACTTGAAAAAATGTCTTTTGAGTTATCATTTGCTAGGTATTATGATTAAAAAGTAATCTGTTTAGTGGTATAAAGCTACGTTTCTCTACAAAATGGAGAAATCTGCAGAGGGAAAACAGTACATGCACTATATATATAGTGCTTTTTTCCTCTTCCATCTTGCAACTCTCCATATTACTGTGGGGATCAGTCAAAATTTGGTTTCCAATTCCTTTCAAATTTTGGCTACTAAAATTACCACCTGCAATGCTTTGAACACTATGAACACAGCATTGAAAAGATGTTCAGTCCTTCCTATGCTGTGAGTTTTGGAGACTGTTTATATGAGGATGATGGAAAGAAGTGAGTAATCGTGCATAATGTCATTGCATGGGAGAAACTGAGTGAAGACAGAGGCTTCAAACATGTTCTTTTATCATGAGCATTGAGTCTTTGAGCACCAGAACACTTTTAATTATGCTCTATTTCTCCTGATGATGGGAGAACATCCCCACCAGGACAGTTTCCTGGTTTTTACAAGTCATTTTAATGATTTTGCTTCCAGGTAGACTCCTGAGGGCAAGCAGTAAAAACGAACATATAATGTGTTAGTGTCATAAGGAAAAGTTATAAATTGTGATTTATAATGAGTTGTCTGTAAATAAATACCCATACATTTATCAGGAACACTTTTAAATAATGAGATCAATTTGAGATTATGTGTTCTGGAATTGGCAATTTCAGTTTAACGAGAGAAAAGGACTTGTAAAATTGCATCTTCTTCATTGAAAGTGAATGACAGAAAACAGAGCTTATTATAGCATATGAGGCAAATACATTATTTGCAAGACACTCTGTAATTGTTTTAATTCCACTTACCAAGCCATTTGCTTTGACATTTTTTTGTGATAAGAATGAGACAATTTAGGTAAATAAGTATATATGTTGGATATTTTGAAGAGGTTACCTGACTTGTACAAATATATTTAAACAAAGGTTTTGATATGACACTATTGAATACAGGTAAAAAGATACATCTGTCAGTTTTATTAAACCCTTGTTAAGTTTTCCTTAAATACTAGATTACAGTGCTAATGATTTACTTAGATGGATAGTGTTCCTGTTTTCCTCCTAACACAATTATATTAAATTTTAACAACACCAATTGTAATATCTAACTGGTATCTGAAAGCTTGTAGAGAGCCCAAAGGTTTTATACAAATTTATATGTATAAAACTCTCACTGATATACTTTGCCAGTAGATATTTTACCTTGGGTAGTCAGCTCTGCAAATCCCTTCCCACAAAAGATTAAAAACATCCTCCTATTACATCTAGAGATTTCTTTTTGTTATTCAAAGCCATGAATAAATTTAGGAAAAAAATGTATATGATTTTAATGCCTTAAACCAGAAAGGTTCCTTGATTCCTATTAAAAAATGGAATATTTAATGTTTTCCTTCTTCTTTGGTACTTTTTTGATACTGTAGCAAAGAACAAAAAAATTCTTAGAACATATAAAACAAAAAACTGTGTTTGAAGTATTATAATAAAACAACCTTCTTCCTTTAATGCTAAGTCCCTTTTTAATGAAGATCTTCTGGCAGCTCTTGAATGTATAACTAGTTTATATCATGGGATGAAGCTGTCTGTTCTGATGATTGACATGAGCCCACATTACAATGTGATTCTGAAAATTAGTCCATAGAGGTCCTTTTCAGGTACTTCTCAGACTGAGAGCTGCCCTCCAACTACAGTAGAGCCTTTTTAACCCCACTCATTGGTATTCTAATCTGGAAGTGCTGTCCTGCCTTTTAAATAACTCAGGCATTCAGGCTTGTACCCCCCTTGACACATTACTTAGCCAAAGGATTCAAATGAGATTCAAGAAACATGCAGTATAGCACAAAGGAATTGGAATATGCACAATTAATAATCACACAGTTAATTCATTTTTAATGCAAAGAGTATTTCTGAAATTTCACATTCAGATTTGTAGCACAAAGTAATAGCTGTCTACTCTGATTACATTTCCAAAATTCCAAAATATAGACATTATCTTTAAGTAATTATTTTTATTTTAAATAGATTCTCCTAAAGGCATAGCTTCATGTAACATTAAGGTTATGACACAAACTGATAAATTTGAAAATAGGACTCCTTTCATTCCAGGTCTTGTGTGAATGAATATACACATTAAGAGTTTTTTTACAAGAATGGGAAGAGGGTACATCTCTGACTAAGAGAAATTGCGTTGGGGTTTTGATTATCTTGGGTCAAAGTCAACCAACTACATAACACAGAGCAATGTTTTGTTGCTCTCATTGTTGTCTTTTAGATAAGTATTCTTATATATCCAATGTTAAAGATCTTGCTGCCAGCTTTTGAAAGTTGTGTATGTAGTTCATTGCAATGTCAGTAGAACTGCAATAGTTCTACAATTTCAGAGCTACAACCAGAAAGACAACTAACCATAGAGTCAATAATGAGTTGCTAGATTCTTCCAGTGTATGAATAACAAGTGAATGCATTTATTCACCATTTATACATTGTATGTTTTCTGTATGCCCAATCCTGGGGATGAAAGCCATGAATAGGAGAGACAAAGTTCCAATTCTCATACAACTTATATTCTAGTACATAGATAGAGGGATATGATAAATTAAGAGAATGATAAATGTTATCCAGAAAAAAATAGAACCTGGTAAGAGAATGGAGTAATGGGAGAAATGGAGGAGAGAGAGAGATTGTCAGGAAGTAGAATATGAGAGAGAGATCTGAATGAGACATGAGGATATATAGGGGGAGGGCATATTAGACAGAAGAAAGAGCAAGAACAAAGGCTTCAGAAGGCCATGAGTTTCATAGGTCTGTAGAAGCCCAAAATAGATGGAGTAAGAGTTGAATGAGCAAAAGAAATGTCTCATAATCAATTGGTTTGTCATTTGTGAACCTAAATGAGACTTTAGAGTTACCTAACCCATTCCAACATTTGTTTTGGTCCACTGGACTTCTCCTTTTAGAAATGGCTTGAGAGTCAAGCAGGAGACAATGTATTCCCAATATCATAAAGGTGTGACTTTGTAGGGAATTAGATTAAGTGGTGACATCTCTTTAAAAACATTTTAATCACCCAGCTGCATTAGCTACTTGAAGTAATTATTGGGTGGCTTGCAGCTTCAACATTATTACGTATTTTTAAATCATTTATGCTTTATAATGATTTGGATTGTGGAAGCCTCACAAAAAAATTGAATTACGTTATTGGGCATGTCATCATAAGATATTTGTACCAGTACCAAATTTTGTACCAAAAGATTCACTACCTTTCCCATACCTTATCCTCCCTCCTCCTCAATCCTCTAACCTGAAATAAAAGGAGGAAATTAATATTTCATGGAACCAGGGTATGTCCAAAACCTTAAAGATGGTTGGCATATCCTTGTTATCCTTGTTATGTAGTATAATAGAACTATGTTATATAGTTCTATTATACTTTGTTTGTTTGTTTGTTTGTTTTGTTTGTTTTTTTTTTTGATACACACAGTGTCTTCAGACTCAAGTTTGGGAAGTAATTCCAGGCAGGCTAGTTGCCAAAGCTTTCTGCAATCTATTTGTGAAAAATACAGTCCAATTTTTTGATATGTTTAAAAGTTTCCCAAGCTAATTCAATGCTGGCTCCTTCTTTTGGTTCTATTTTTAATTTTTCTTCCTAGTCTTTCTTTCTTCCCTTCCCTTCCCTTCCCTTCCCTTTCTTTCCTTTTCTTATAATTACCGGGATTGGCACATGACCTTAACTTGGACCACTAATGCCAGTTTTCAAGCATGACTAGCTCTCATTCTCCAAGCCACAGAGAAAGATAAATAGTTTTATTTGATGTCTTAGTTTTACTAATGTCCCAAAAGGCTAAATCATTCATGCAAAGGTAATTGCTCTACCAAGATTCCTTGATATGCGTGTGTGATTGCAATTTATAAATACCAATTGGGTAATTGCTAGGAGAGGTTTTAAAAGCAAATGTGTCTAATGCATGGTTGGCACATCATGTTCCCAATTGATTATATTATTTACAATATTAATGAACATGATATTCTTTCTCCTATCAAGAGCAACATTCAGGTTTACCTAAAGCTCAGTAGTGTGACCAGTGCATGATTTTGCCTGGAAGAAAGTGAGGAAGGAATGTTAGCTATCTGTCCAATATGTTATCCCCTACAGTACTATGCACAAGCTGTATGCTGATCTGGTGTGCAGAGCTCAAATTAGGTCACAATATGAAGTTGAGAGATTTTTTTTTGGTGTCAAACTGTCAATATTATTTCCTTTTAATACACTCGATGTTAGAAGTAAAATGGCAAAAATTTTATGACAAGAAGTACCTCAAACTCCTACATTTATTATATCTTTTAGAAAATTATTGCAATAAAAAATTGTTGCCTTTAGTGATTTATAAAGTGATAAAATAAATTAAAATTCCTTCAGCAGAAGCTTTCCCTTCGCTTATGGTTTCAGGCTTAACGTTAAAAGAGAACATTTTATCTTCATGAATTTTGACCACTGGTATTTCCATTCTAAAATATTAACAACTGGATATTCAAAGAAAACAACAATAACAACAACAACAACAACAACAACAAAACTCTACTGCCTAATCATACAGTGGTCCATTTGGCGAGGAAATGAGAAGATTAACCCAATATTATAAAGTAGATTTGAATAGTAGCCAATGTAGTTTTACCCTTTTCTTTCAGGAAGTACTCCCATAGGCTTCCAAAATAATCCAAAAAAAAAAAAAAGGAATTTATGTGACTGCTCTATGGAAGCTTCATGCTCCTTGCATCAATCAGTCTATATAACCCCGATTAATAGCTTGGAAATCAAGCAGTAGATCCTCAAGACATTTTACCCACATGACTTTGCCTATCTATACCTCAAGTGTGCTTTCTAAGAGCAGGTCATAAATGCCTAGCGAGGCAGAGTGTTTATACCTACCAAGTCGTGGTATAAAGCCCTCTGAGGAAGCCACCAGTCTTGGAGATCTTCACAAAAGCAGTTTACTCTCCATCTCTTCTACATATATTTAAAGGAAATAGCTGAGTTGAATGAAAACAAGCCTTGTTTATGCCAGGTATGGAAAAGAGAAGGTGAGGAAAAGAAAAAGATTTTTCCTGTTTTAATCTAAGTTTGGCAGGGGAAATGTTATCTAGAAAGAAAACACAATTGCACTGTTTGTTCATATTTAGGTAAGGATCACTTTAAAAGTGTAGCCTTCTTAATTATCACAACAGATTTAAAAATGCATAGGTGCACAAATGAGCTAGCATAGCATACAGATTAGAAGAGATCCATATTATAATTAAATTCATTTACAGATCTTTATCCAAAGGAGAATTGCACCATGAGATAGTCAGGATGTGTGCTACCATACTCTGCATGCTGATAAAGATTCAATGTGATGCAGAAGACTAATGCATATGAGTAAGAAAATAGATTCTTTTTTGAACTAGAGGGTGTAATTTTCCTAGTCATTTTTTATTGTTCATTCTTCCTACTTCTGTATTTGTTAAAGAAAAGAGGACTTTGGGAGAATCCACAGATGTTTGTTTATTATTTCTCTTTAGACTTATATTGTTATTTCTCCAAAGATTTCAAAGTACCTTTTTAAAACTTATGAGAAAATAATGATATCACTAACAGGAATTCAAAGGTAAAAAAGTTAAAATAGCAGTAAAAAGTCATTAATTGAGGTACCTGGCTAAAAAAACAAACAAACAAAAAAAAACAAAAACAAAAAAAAAAACAGGTAATCTTTTCTCTGCATTGACCCATTCACTATTCTTTTCTCAATATTTTTTAATTGAATAATTTACCTTATACACTCAAAAAATTTAAAAAAGCACACATTTGTATATTGTCAGTACTTACTCTGAAGTGAGAGCATCTCTATCAGGACTGGTTCTAGTTGGGGTGAAAAGATGATTGTGGTTCACCATTAGGAACATGGCAGTGCCTTGATCATCAAGCACTTCTCTTCAGCAACTCCTCATTATAGTTGCTTTTATGCTTTAAGGCAGTATTACCAGAAGATTCCTATTATCTGAGAGATATTATTAAATTAATAATTTAGATCCCATTGATGCATTAGTTAAAATGTGTTAAATAACGTGTATTCTACAAAATACTAGGTACAATAGCATTTGTGAAAGGAATAAAATTATATTAATAATTCAAATTTCATGTGATCTAATTTTCTCATGTAATAAACACTAGCTATAGATAAAAAATAAGTAATATAAAGTATTTTAACAATGCTTGTCCATTTAATTTGTAGCCTGTATCTTTATCGTGATTCTTTGTGCCTGCCCAAGCTTTGAGAGCTATCTCAAGCTATTTGACTACTCACATTGTATTCAATTGTTGATCTATTTTTAGATGAATGTGAATATAAATGGTGCATAAAGGAGTAAGTGTTATCTTTGGATTATCAAGATTTCTCTCCTTAACAGAAATTGCAAATAGTGCCTGTTGCTCACATTTTAAAATCACCTTGATTTGATTGTACTCTTGGGTACAATTTCCACTTTCCCATTTTGGAGAGCTTTTTCACCATAAATACATTTTAAAACACAGAATGAGGTGATTTGGCCCATTTTGCTATGTATATAATTTAACCTTCGAAAGATTATGGTCCATGGAGCAAACAGGTTAATAAGAAGGTTTTAAAAAGACATTTTTTCATCTGATAGGACGTAATCATACCTAAGGAGCTGTTATGGTCCATTGTATAAATCCTTCAAATTCATGGATTATTGCCCCAAAACACAGTAATAGGTCCTGCAGAACATTGAAATCTATCATGTTAATATAGTTGCTGCATATGCAGTGTATGAAGTTTATTCTCTCATCCACACCTTGAAAGATCTGTATGTAATTCTTGTATTAATAGATCTGAATCCTGTACCCCATATGGGATGCTTTGCCATGCCCATCAAATGCTAAGTAACACATCTTCTCATGATTTGCATTGAAACCAATGATAACATATTTCTGTAAAACACTGCCATGTCTAATGAAAATATTTGCTTGTTCAGAATTCCCAGAGGATTCACACCACTTCACATTTATAAAGCAACAAAGAGCTTTTTTAAAGTTGTTATTTACAAATCAGCACCTGAAATCATTCAATTGTATCCAACTAAATGCCAAGGCACAGTCTCTTCAAAATTCCTTTCATTGATGTTGACAAGAATGATTAGTTTTGTTCTGAACACATGTATATTTCTACTTTTATAGACTGATGGGTCTTTTTAGGAAGCCTAAGATGCTCTCTATTACAACTTCTCAATTTCTCTCAGTATTATTTCCTTCCTCTCCCCACAGAGCTGTAAAAGCAAAGGCTATTGGCCTGTTTTATGGTCACTCGGAATACAGATCTGCAATGTCAGAGAACCCTTGATCCTAATCTCTGTGTCTGTCCTTAGCTGCACAGACATATTAAGTACTAAAATCTGGGGCCAATGTAGAGGATAATCAAGTCTATAAGGCCCCCCTTATCCAACTCTTATGCCCTCTGTTGGAGTGGTGGCTGTAGTTAAAGGAGTCATTCTACACAGTTTTACTCTAGAAAGTAACATACCATGGCTTTGCTCAACCACCAGCTGTGCAGTGCCCTTTGGAAAGGAATGATCATGGGCAAGGCATTGGGTAGACCCTAAGATACTTGATAATCGGAGGCTACTTAAAGCAGTTCTTCCCTGAGTGGACAGCTGGGGGACGCATCTTTGTGTCTACAACAGACAATTCCTTGCACCACTTGAATCAATCCAGCAATCTCCAAAATGCTAATATCTTATTTTCCCTAAGTATATAATTCAGTCCCTAGAATACTCTCCTGGTTCTGCTATACAGGCAGGCTAGGTCTTGTGGCTCTTTGGAGTATGGTCTCATCTCTTTTTTATCAGACCTAGAATGTCTGCAGATGATTCTGCCTTGCTTATAGACCTACAGCCAGGAGGGCAGTGGTGGCAGTTCCTGAGAGAAACAATGTTGCCTTGCAGGGAGTAAGCCTCTGCATTGTCTCTCAGTGTAGGATGTTCATTTTCTTAACAGGAAGAGGTACAATATTCCTACAGACTGAGAGGGTTTAGAGGGGACTGGGACCCAAAATTGTGAGAAATTCATCCAGATAGTCTCATCTCTAGTGTCAGATTCATGAGTTTTTATTCTGATATTGACATAACAGACCTGCCTTGATTAGGGTTAACTGTATTCAAAGTGCAGCTACTTGGCCTACTACATCCTGAGCCCTGTTCTCAGCCTTCCCCCCCCCCTCCAGTTGAAAGTCATGAGAGATTCCTTATGTGCAACCAACAAGACCCTGTGGCTTTTATAGCTTATCACTCCCCATCAACTGTTCATTTTCTCTCATTAATGGGGCTTAGCAGCAGCCAACTCATCCCATTATCCCTATAGTTACTATTTTCTTCCTATATCTGAAACACCTCATACATTGTGTGTTGCATGCATTCTCTTCCACCAGAAAAGTTTTAACAATTAGACCACCACCTTGTGCCAGTGGCCATCTGTGTTCCATCTACTACCAGTGATGAGCCTTCATTGCTTACTTGACTTGATAGTGACCCTATTGTGTGATTTCTCAGACCGCTCCCAGAAAGAACTGTCATTGGTTAGGTCAATGGGGAAATAGAACCAAGGGGAAACCAAAAGCCAAGCGGAAATAGAGTTTGGGATAAAAAATATTTTTTAGGGATCATCATGAGTTAAACAAGGATGAATAAAATGGTATTTGGCAGAGGAAGCTGTCCCTGAGATGCAGATCAGACACAGCCACACTTGCATTGGAAGGGAGATATGGAGCAAGTACTGCCCTTTTCAGTCTCCTGCATGGATCACAAACAGCCAGATATTTGCATTTCCACCTCAGTCACCTAAACTAGCTGCTCCAAGAAAGGTATAACTTTAGGTGAAAGGGATCTCTGCAGCTGAGACAAAACATTAAAGGAGTTGAGTGTTGAAGACAGTAGGCAGACAACACTCCCCAAAGCTGGGCAGAAGGTACTTCTTTGAAAAGGGAACTGCGTAGTGATCTCTGTATCTACGATGTTACATAAGAAAATTTGTGGGTTGAAGACCATACTTTAGCCACAACAAATTTATAGCTGGTATTTCTTTTATAAGTTAAAAAAGTATGAAGAGGGATATTTGGAAACATGGCAGAGTGAGAGAAGTCCCAAGATCTCTCCCCTTGAAACAACAATAAGCTGAGCATCTAAAACTCAACAACAACAACAACAAAAAAACACCCAAACTGTACACCAGCATATCTAAGCATAGGGTCTGCGCATACGAGCCACCACAGGTCAGAACCCCAGGTGTCGGGTGGTGGACTGGGAGAAACAAAGAAGCTGCCTCTCGCAGTTCCCAAAGCTACCTGTAGGAGGAGGAAGAGAAGAGAAGGAGCGACAACTTCCCTGAACAGCCCTGCCTGGGAAAGCTGTGAGCTCCCCTGGCCAGCAGCAGGGCTAAGTCACCCTGGCAGAAGGCAGAGAAGCAGGATGGCAGAAAAACAATAGTTGATTTTTACCAGCCAGAGTTGCAAAACCACAGCTGAGCTGTAGCCTCCAAGCTCCAACCCCAAGGGTTCCTCCCCACATACCCTTCGAGAGCAAACACCAAGGACCCCCAGGGGAATCTGAGCAAATGCTACCAAAACTGTTGCTAAGATTGACAGTGACTGAAACAGAGAGTAGCAAGTGTGATTAAAATCTACAAGAAAATAAAAGACATTAGGCTTTATATAAAGTAGGGATCCAAGAGGCTTATACGCCACCTACTGGAAACCAAAAAAAAAGCATCTTCTTTGCAGCAGGCTAAAGAGAGACTTTTATACAATGAATCTTTTTTCTGAAAAAAAAAAAAAAACCAGCAGAATACATTTCCATTAATGCCCAAGGCAGAAATAGTCCATTAAACATCATGAACAACCAAAGTGATAAGGCATCTCAGAAAGAAAGAAAAATCTCCAGAAAATAAGCTTACAGACATGAAAATATGCAACTTAAATAACAGAGAATTCGGGATAGTACTTCTGGAAAAACTCAGTGAATTCAAAAATGAGTCATATCAACAATTTCAGGAATTGAAGAAACAACTAGATGAGCAGAGCAAGGAGATTGAAACCCTCAAAAAGGTGTATGGCCATGCCACCCTGAAAATGCCCAATCCTGTCTCATCTTGGAAGTTAAGCAGGATCGAGGCTGGTTAGTACATAGATGGGAGACCAGCTAGGAAGACCAGGTGCTGTAGGCATAAAACAAACAAACAACAACAACAACAACAACAACGACAACAACAAAAAGCCTCAAAAAGAACCAAATAGAACTTCTAGAGATGAAGAACACACTGCGAGAGTTGAAAATGAAATAGCAAGCTTGGAAAATAGAGTCGACCAAATGGAGGAAAGGATCAGTGATACCAAAGACAGAAATCTAGACATAAATCAGAAGGAAGAAGAGAGAAACCAAACAATGAAAAATATTGAAGGAGAAATATAAGAACTAGCTGATATCATCAGGAGAGGAAACATAAGAATAATAGGCATTATTGAAGACAAGGAAAAGGAGCAGGGCCTAGAAAGCATTTTAAGACAAATAGCTGATGAGAATTCCCCAAATCTAAGGAATGAGCTGGAGCTTGGAATTCAAGAAGTCAACAGAACACCAAATTACCTCAATCCAAAAAGGCCTTCACCAAGACACATTGTATTAAAATTATCAAAAATCAATGACGAAGACAGAATTCTCAGGGCAGCCAGGAAGAAGAAAACCGTAACTTATATAGGAAAACCCATTAGATTATCCTTGGACTTCTCAGCACAAACCTTACAAGCTGCAAAGGAATGGAATCAAATATTTAAACTATTAAGGAACTACCAGCCTAGAATAATGTATCCAGCTAAGCTCTACTTTAGATATGAGGGAGAAATGAAGATCTTTCCATTATACAAAAATTGAGGGAATTCTCCATTACAAGGCCTGTACCACAGGAAATACTGAAAGGGATCAGCTCACCTAAAACAAAATGACAAAAAAAAAAAAATAGATACATAATTAGGAGTAAGGTGACTAGCAGGCTTATTGAAGCAAAGGAGTGGAACCCTTACTAGGAACAGGGCATTATAAGCTTAGAAATAATAAGAGATTTGCAATAGCAAGATAGTAATGAACGTTCAGCATACATAGCGACAAATTGAGACAATAGTGACTGAAAAGGGGAGGATTCAAAGAAGAAAAGGGATGACTATACATACATGTGTGTGTGTGTGTGTGTACCATCTTTTACATATTCATAATTGTAACCACACACCAAAGACACAGAACTGAAGTATATAACATAAAACAAGAAGGACCAGAAAGAAAGCCCACAAAAGCTGGCCAAAATAAAGAAAACAGAAACACAAGGACAAGGAAGCAATGGAAACACTGAGCTACCAGAAAGCAAAAGAGAAAATGGCTATAAGAAGACCTCATATTTCAATAATCGCTCTAAATGTAAATGGACTGAACTCATCAATAAAAAGGCACAGAGTTGCAGAATGGATCAAAAAACAAAACCCAACCATATGCTGCCTCCAGGAGACACATCTCAGCTCCAAAGTCAAATATAGACTCAAAGTGAAAAGGTGGAAATGATATTTCAAACAAATGACGTTCAGAGAAAAGCAGAAGTAGTGGTACTAATATCGGATGAAATAAACTTCAAAATAAAAAAGGTAAAGAAAGATACTGAGTGATACTATAATGATAAAGGGAATCATATACAGAAGACATAACACATTAATATTTATGCTCCTAAACAGGGAGCCCCAAAATATATAAAACAATTACTAACAGAGCTAAAAGGAGAAACAGACCAAAATACTATTGTTGTAGGTGACCTAAATACCCCACTGTCAGATATGGACAGAACATCCAAACAGAAAATTCATAAGGAAATAACATCCTTAAATGACACATTAGACCAACTGGACATAATTGACATTTACAGAGTGTTCCATTCCAAAACAGCTGTTTATATATTTTTCTCGAATGCACATGGAACATTCTCAAGAATCAAGCACATACTGGGACACAGAGATAGCCTCAACAAATATAAGAGGGTTGAAATCATGCCAACCATATTCTCTGTTTAATGCTTTGAAACTAAAGACCAACTGCAGAAAGAAAGTGGGAAGAACCACGAATACATGAAGATTAAACAATATGCTACTGAAGAATAAATGGGTCAGAGAAGAAATAAAAAGAGAGATCAAGACACACATAGAAATGAATGATAATGATAGTACAACATATAAAAACGCCATCATAAGAGGAAAGTTCATATCATTACAAACCTATCTCCAAAAAACAAGAATGAGCACAAATAAACAACCTAACACTTTATCTTAAAAACTAGAAAAGGAAAAACAAGCCTAACAGTCAACAGAAGAAAAGAAATAATCAAAATTAGAGCAGAAATAAATGAAATTGAAAACAAACAAATAAAAAAGATAGAAAAAATAAATGCAACAAAGAGCTGGTTCTTTGAGAAGGTTAATAAAATTGACAAACCCCTGGATGAAAAATAGAAAGGACACAAATAAACAAAATCAGGGATGAAAGAGGCAAAATTATGACAGACACTGCAGAAATACAAAGGATCATACAAGAATACTATGAAAAAGCATGTAATACAAAATTTAATAACCTAGAAGAAATGGACCAGTACTTAGAAAAATATAATCTTCCTAGACTGAATCAAGAAAACTGGAAAATCTAAATAGACCAATCAGCAGTATGGAAATTGAAACAATTATCAAAAAACTACAAAAAAAATAAAAGTTTAGGAACAGACGACTTCACAAGTGAATTCTACCAAACATTCAAAGAAGATTTAATATCTATTATCAAACTTTTCAAAAAAATTGAAGAGGAGGTAATACTTTCCAATTCATTTTATGAAGCCAATATTACTCTGATACCCAAACCTGCTAAGGATAACACAAAAAAATCAACTACAGACCAATATCTCTCATGAACACAGATGCAAAAATCCTAAATAAGATACTAGCAAACCAAATACAGCAACATATTAAAAAGATTATACACCACGATCAAGTGGGCTTCAAACCAGGGGCACAGGGATGGTTCAAAATATCCAAATCAATTAATGTGATACACTACATAAACAAATTTAAAAATAAGAATCATATGATCATATCAATAGATGCAGAAAAAGCCTTCAAGATACAGCATTCATTTATGATCGAAACACCTAACAAAATTAGTATAGTAGGAAAATACCTTAACATAATAAAGTCTGTATATGACAAACCCTCAGCCAACATTATACTAATGGTGAAAAACTAAGAACCTTCCCTCTAAGATCACACACAAGGCAAGGCTGTCCACTATTGCCACTGTTATTCAGTATAACATTGGAGGTCCTAGCAAGTGCAATCAGACAAGAGAAAAATATAAAAGACATTCAATTAGGAAACAAAGAAGTCAAACTGTCACTATTTGCGGATGACATGACTTCACAAGAACACTACAAGAAACAATAAGCAAACACAATAAAGTCTCTGGATATAAAATCAACATTAAAAGATCCATAGCATTTCTATACTCTAATAATGAAGGGTCAGAAAAAGAAGTGGAAAAAATAATTTCTTTTGCAATCACAACAAAAAGAATAAAATATCTAGGAATAAATTTAACAAAACAAGTAAAGGACCTATATAATGAAAACTACAAGGCCCTATTAAAAGAAATGGAAGAATATACAAAGAAATGGAAAGATATTCTGTGTTCTTGGGTTGGAAGAATCAATATAGTTAAGATGACCTTTTAACCTAAAACATTATATAGATTTAATGCAATCCCTAGCAAAATTCCATTGACATTTTTTAAAGAAATAGAACAAAAAATCATCAGATTTGTATGGAAGCACAAAAGACCCTGAATTGCCAAATCTATCCTGAGAAAAAAGAATGAGGCTGGAGGCATCACACTGCCCAACTTCAAATTATACTACAAAGTGACAGTAATCAAAACAGCAGCAAAACAGACACACAGACCAGTGGAACAGAATTGAGAGTCCAGAAGTAAACCCATATTTATATGGGCCAATAATTTTTGACAAAAAAAAGCCAAAAATATACAGTGGAGAAAGGAAAGCCTCTTCAATAAATGGCGCTGGGAAAACTGGAAAGCTACCTGCAAAAGAATGAAACTAGACTGATGTCTATTACCCCACACCAAAATTAACTCAAAATGGATTAAGGACCTGAATATAAGACCTGAAACAATAAAATTCATATAAGGAAACATAGGAACTAAGTCAAGGATGTTAGACTTAAAGAAAATTTTATGAATTTAACCTCAAAAGCTAGGGAAGTAAAAGCTAAAATAAATGGATGGGATGGAACTACATCAAACTAAAAAGCTTCTGCTCAGCACAAGAAATCATCAAGTAGGTAAAAAGAAAACCATCCAAATGGGAAATTATATTTGCAAGCAGCAATGCCTCCGAGTAGGGCCTAACATCCAAAATATACAAAGAACTCATACAACTCAATAACAACAAAAAAGCAAATGATCCTATCAAAAAATGAGCAGTGGACCTAAATAGACATTTCTCCCTAGAGGACATACAAATGGCCAACAAATATTTGAAAAGATGCTCAAATATTAGGGAAACATTAGCTATTAGGGAAATGCAAATCAAAACCACAATGAGATACCATCTTATACCTGTTAGAATGGCTCTAATCAACAGTAATAACAAATGTTGGAGAGGATGCAGAGAAATAGGAACCCTCATACACTGCTGATCGGATGGCAAATTGGTATAGCCACTATGGAAAACAGTATGGAGTTTCCTCAAAAACTAGGAATTGATCTACCATATGATTCAGCAATCTCTCCACTGGGTATTTACCCCAAAGACTTGGAAACCCATATACAAAAAGATATTTGCACACCGATATTCATAGCACCATTTTTCGCAGTGGCCAGGACATGGAAGCAGCCGAAGTGTCCTATGATAGATGATTGGCTAAAGAAGCTGTGGTTCATGTATACAATGGAATATTACTCAGCCATAAGAAGAGATGAAATACTCCCATTTGTGACAGCATAGATGAATCTCGAGATAAAAATCATGCTAAGTGAAATAAGCCAGACAAGAAAAGTTGGAAATCACATGAAATCATTTATATGTGGGATATAAACCTAAAAGCAGCAATTAAACAGGACAAACAAACAGAGACTCCTGTATATGGACTATAGACATCTGGTTACCAGAGGGTAGGGGGTGGGGGAGGTGGAGGTAGTAGATGGTTAAAGGGGTCAAATGTAGGGAGGTAGGGGGAGGGTGAAGTGGGTAAAGAGGATCAAATATATGGTAACTGAAGGAAACTGGACTTTGGGTGGTAAACGCACAATAGAATATACAGATTTCAAATTATAATGTACAGCTGAAAATATATAATTATATTAACCAATGTTATCCCAATAAACTTAATTTAAAAAATATAAAAATATGTGAGTCATAAAATCGGTTTTCTATTTATCATTTACTGACTATCTCATACATGTATTAGGTGAACAATGAAATAATTAACAGAAAGCAATGTGGAAGGAATGGCATATTCAAACAACCATGGTAAGAAATTGACTATTTAGAAAAAGAATCACTTTTAATATACACTTAATATTAGTCATTCCAAAATTAGAGGAATTAAAAGTGTTAAAATTTTATCATAAAAATAAAATATATTTTAATATATAGCTGATCTCAGAATATACTTACAGTATCTAATACAGTGGTGAAATAAGCAGTTACACTACTTACTTATATGATTATGACTCCATATATATAAACATGTATAATAATTCAGAAAAAGAAAAATAATTCCTAATATATTAATGTAAGAAATTATAAAATGCAAGACATCCTATATCAAGGCTAGTGTATTTCATGTTGACTTCATAATTATTGAATATATCTTTAAAGTTCTAGAATGAGGAAAAGCAGATGATTTTGAAAAACACAAGTACTTAGAAGATTTCTTGAATGCTTTCCTGAGGACCACAGGATATGCTGCCATGAGTACAGTAATTCTCTCTTTGCCTCTCCGTCTGTCTCTCAGTCTCTCTCTCTCTCCTTCTCCTTCCCCCTTCCCCTTGCTCTCTTTCTTCTATAAGAATGTATACTCTTATTAGAATAGTACTAGTTTCTAGACATAAAAGTTACAGAAAGAATCAAAAAGGAAAAACAATATATTTGAGGACATTACCAAATTATAGAGGGATGATTATGATGAATGTGACAAAGCAAGGTTTAATAGTCTTAATATGCAAGAAATTCTTCCAAATTCATAAACCATAATAAAATCCAATATTAAAAATGGAAGACAAAAATATTATAATAAAATATTTTATTTTTTATCTTTTATTGTTACCAGGATATTTTGTTCATCTCTTAATTTAGGCTAAATATTATACTATCAAGACCCTCTAGCTTTGCCTTCAATGTTAATTCTCTAAGATTGCTTCCATATTTTCACAAGAAAAATGAAAAACTGCTATGACTTTTCACTTCAATGTAGTGTTGTGACTGTTCATCTATTAACGTTTAGATTTGAATTAATATTTAGATTTGCAGCATGCAATAAGGTATAGGAGTTGACATTTACCTACAGATCTTATTTCATGTAATTATTACTATATACACACACACACAAAAAAATCTAAATTATCAGGAGCAGAAAATCTTAACTCAGGATCAGAAAGCACTTTGTCTGAAGTGCTCAGGTAACGGAGTTAGTTATCCAGTTCATTTCTTAAATACTCCCTTTCACTTTGTAATTTTAGCTTTCGATAAATAAAAATTATCCTGCTGAATAAAAATTATCATCTAAATTATGGGAGAACAGGGAAATTGCTAGTAGCAAAAGAAGCTCCCCCTTCCTCTGTGCTACTGTACATTCAGATACATAAAATGGGATGAATGTCAGGAATACTTCAAAGCTTGTAGTGTGTTCCCTTTATTCCTTGTCTCTTCACACGCAGAAGATGGTAAGGTATTTCTTATCTGGGCATAATGTCAGTTTTCTTTTCAATTGCTTCTGAAGAAGCTAGCTGTTTCTAAAACATGGCTCTTTGGTGGGACCCAGAAGCTATGTCTACAGTTGTCCCTCCATTGCAGGCCACCAGCACGGGCTTCTCCATCCTGCCTCTCTCCAGAATGTGGCTGTTGATCTCATCAGCCTTATGCTCTGCTCTGAATTGTCTTCAGGACGTCGCTTTTCACTGACTGCAAGGAGCTTACGTGCTGTTAGTTATTTGGCAATAAGGTTATAAGCACATTTTGCCTGTCAAGCATATGTATGATCAAAAAGGTGTGCCCCTGCTCATTTACGTTCATGCTGTAAATCTGCTTTCTGGCCTTCGAGCTGATCTCATCCGGAGAAAACCTGGAGCAGCACTTCCAGACAGTAATATTGAGATCGTAACCCTTTGTGGTGTACTGGCCTTTTCTTTTGGTGAATCAGGGGCCTCAGCAGACTTACACAGACAGTTATTGAGATCAAGATCTTCTCTGCATGAAGTTCAGAAATTGCTCAGTCAAAATATCTCAAATGGGGTATTTTCACTGGTCTGGTATGAATCATTTTTTGTTTCTCTTTTCTTCCTTGGTATCTGTTAAAAAAAAAAAAAAAGCAGGAGTCGGGGAGGGGATCCACACTGAAGGAAAATATTGTTTGGTGGTGAAAGTCCTTCGAAGTGGCAAGGGACCCTGATGTCTACTCTTATATGATGTGTCCTTGCTGTTTAGACATTCTTGTCTGTGGTACTGCACATTAGAATCCTTTTTGCTTTATGTGGTGGCTTTGTACTGTGCCAACTTAGTTAAATTGGAACATCGTTTCCCAGAAAAGCCTTCTCAGAATAATAGTGGGTTGGGGTTAACCACAAGAGAAATTCGTGTCCAAGATTTTGAAGCTAGAAGAAAGGAGCAACTATTTCCACACTTTGAATATCTGTGCATTCGCTGTTGCAGTCAACACATACTGACCTGCTCTGCTGACTCAGTTTGTTGGCAGTAGCAGGGCAGGGAGCAGCTCCTCTAGCTCGACAGTATCTATTCTTTCAGCATCTCTGAATCCTGGACCACATAAGTGGGCAGTTCCAAGATAAAGAGCACCAACTACTCCTGCAGGTCACCTACCTAACTGAAGTTGGAGGCAGTGAGAAACAAACATGAGTTCAGTTTGTCCTTGTTCTCTCCAGTTCCTGTGAATGATTAATCCCCAGCTGCCTGCCCTGTTGATATTATGCCCAGCATCAAATGCAGGACAAACAGCCTTCTATTGATGGTTTAAACCACTCCCAAAGTGTATAAAATTAAATTCCTATAATGAATCCTTTATTCTGTATTACTCATAGTGTTTCCATGTCTCTGGACAATCTGTAACTGATAGACTACAGTTGAGAGGCCTCCTACCATTCATTTTGTGCATAACGACCAGAAGGGCAAACCTTTTCCTCTTTCCTTATTCAAAGGATGAGCACATAGCTTCTTTTTTTTCCTTGACTGTGAAGACGGTAAGATTTTAATCCCTAAGTGTTCTTGTCCCTCCTGCACTCTTGTGCTTCTGGTTAAGTAGAGACAGTAACTATTAGTCCCTTGGTGAATAAAATGCCAAACCACACACAACACCCACTTTGCACTTCCTATTAAAATTTTACAGGTCAAAAATCCAAAACCCACTTAATAAAAATTGTTCTTCATCATAAGTGACAGGAGAGAACAGGTCAATCTATGGAATAATGGCTCAGTAATTAGAAACTTTGTAGTTGATAAAGTGTGACTGCTAATCAATGTTTGGCTAATTAATCAATATTTTAATCATTAGACCTTTTAAATTTGTTTTAATGAGCATTTCCTCTAATTCCCCTGATCCCATTGCTTCCAATGCTTCTATTATCACTATGAAAGAGTAACACAAGGATTTGTCTGTTCAGTGTCTGGTATCTATCGCTAAAGACTATAGAGCAGTGTGCCTTATGAATGTTGAGATACCCAAGGATAACCAGACTTAGGTGATGAAACAAGTGAGGTATAAATTCACCATATTATCATGGAACACCTGCTTAATGAGAAAAAGTTATGATTTAGAACATCACATTAAAACCATCATAAGCTTTTCCTTCTCACAGGGAGTTTGGAAAATTGTGCTCCTTATCTCACTGGTAGGACTGGACAGTGTTCATGAAATCTTACAGTCTTCTCCTGTTTCGAACTCCATATTTACTTTCATAGTGTGTCATACACTTCTGTTGGTACCCATGGCCATTGTTTTATCTTCCTTTTCCTCATCTTCTTCCTCTCTTCTCCCTTCTTCTTCTTTTCCACCTGTGGCCCATCTCGCTGCTCTTATTCACCAACCCTCTCTCATCTACGGCATTTATACTGCTCAGAATACAAGCACATAAACATTCACATCTGAGTTTTATGTAAACAGGGACAACACAGATCACCCCTCCACCTTATCTGATGAGAAAATCAGTGAAATTCAGAAAGGTTGAGAGATATGTCCAAGGGATACACAGTCTAAAATAGAACCCTAGTCACCTGTGTTCTTTTTATATATTCAATGCTCTTCTTAAATTGACTTGGAAATTTGACTTGGATAGGAGGCCTTTCCCAACAAATTAGTTAAAAACTTTCATTTCCTCACAGTCTTTGTGCAGCAGCTGTCATTTATTGTGATTTTCACTGAAAATAAAGACAAGTAAAAGAAGTAGAAAGAAATACTTTTATATATGCTTTTCAGATGTTCTTAGGAAAATGCTATAGGAACAATGACACAACTCAAGCTGGACACCTGTGAGAACATGGAGTACGGTGCTTCGGGTCTCCCCGAATGACCTTGTTTACCGCGTTAGCACATGGCAATGCCCGACATGAACAGAGCAGAGAAATCACTGTGGCTGTACAGGCCTCAGACTCTGGAACACTAAATATTAAACACTGTACCATCCTGATATAAGATGATGAAATCCAGTCTCCGCTAAAGTACTTTTTGATATTCTGATTATTCTGGAATTTTAAGGTACTTTGTAAATTACTATCATAATTAGGGGAACATATATTTAAATGTTTGCTAAGAAGTATAATTCGTTTGCTCTGAAATTTTGATAATAACAGGTTCAATAGTCAGTAGGGCTATTCACAACATTCCAGTTCTCTGCTCCTGCCAGACACATAGCAACATTATATGCCTACCACCTTTGAAGTTAGGTGCCATCATTGATATACGTAAGCCAGAAGCAACATAGGTCTCTTCTAGGAAGAAGAGTTAGAAATCAGAAGATAATTTCTGTCTTACCTTTGGTGAAGAGATGGCGTAAGGTGAATCCTCTATCAGTCTGGATCTCTGAATGATTACAAGGAGCACAGGTGTCCTGGCAGACATGCATTAAACTTGTAACATGGAATCCATTGTAGTTATGCTAAGCCTATCCTAACTAATAAGTCTAAGGAAGGTTGTAGGGTGTTTGACATTGCTGTGTATAGAATTCTTTTTTTTTTTTTTTCCACTTAGAATAATAGCCTTCTGCATTGTCATGGGAATGGTGTATTCTTCTCACACATGGGTATAACAAACCAGGGAGCTCAATCATGTGTGTGGCTTTGGGCAATTAATCTAATTATTTTTGACAACATTTTGTCAAATCTGTTTTATGTTAAGACCACAGTATTTTACTGAATAACTTTCACTACCTCTTCTTCTTTCAGCTACAAATATTACTGTGTTCTCTTTTACCTCACTTCTTAGTACCCCAAATTTAATATAACTGGTTCATCTAATAGCAATTAAGTAAATTCATGGAGGCAGTTACAAAGTGCATATAGTTACTATCAGGGTTTATTCATATTTTCTGGCTAAATAATTAACTGCCATACTCAAGGGAAAAATACTATAAACACATCTTTGTAATAATATTTCCTGTATATTAACTATTAAAAAAACAAGAATACTATGTTCAACAAAGAAGCCTTGAAACTGATATCTAGTGTTTCTATTTTGATCATTTTGGCTCTTACATGTATGAGCTCAAATTAGTTAGTATTATATTTTGGCGATCTCTGCTGAGCAAGATCCTCTGACACAGAAGACCAAGAATCCTGGAGGTAAGCCATTAAGATCCTGAAGCATCAGACAGTAACAGATTTTGAGGTTCGGGGGGTCAAAAAATAACACCACTGTTCCCACTTGAGATCAGAACCAATTCACAGAGAATAATACAGAAGTCAGGCAGTTAGATCTCAAAATAGCTTTATTCCTGATAAAAGCAATAGTGAAGGACATCACGTAGATATGTCCTAATAGAACGCTAAGGCTCCTCTGAATTGAAGTCACCCCTCTTCCCACTACCACCAAACACAATAAACAAAGCCCCTGCTGCATGTATTTGTAGGAGCACAGCCTACATGATCAACTTTACCACATGACTGATGGCAGGTGGAAACCCACCCTCTCTACAGGTTTTCAGATTCCAGAGAGAAAAGCAAAAGGATAGACTGCAGCAAGTAGGTCCAGTTCCTACTTGCAAAACAAAGAAGTCAATCCTCTTCTCTAGTGGAAGGAGAGTGTAAGGCTGATGAGCGAGCCTTACTCTTGGGTAGAGTTTCTTAGCCTTAACACTATTGATAGTTTGGACTGTGTAATTCTTTGTCATAGCTGCTCTCTTATGCATTGTAGGATCTACCCATTAGATACCAGCAATACCGCCATCAGAAGTGACAACCCAAAATGTATCCAGATATTGTCAAAGGTTTGGGGCGGAAGTGGGAGTATGAAATTGTTCCTGAATAAGAATAGCAGTCAAAGGTCTTTTACTTAGAAATGTGAGGTGCAAAAGTTCTTCATGAATAAAAACTAGCAATTCAGTGGAATAGACCACTAGATTTTAAATTCCTTTACTACTTCCCAGAGAAGTATAGCTTAGAAAAGTGTCTTTGAAAGTGACAATGGTACAATAAATTCTAACTAATGATAACTCAGGCATGATCAGAACAAAAGGCAATATTACTTGCTAGGAAGAGGAAAAGTTATCATTATTTCTACTGCTCAGAAAACAGAAATATTCATATAAATGTTATTAAGAATTATTAGAAGGTAGAAAAAGGAAAAAAAGTAGAAGAGGAATATGACCACATTAATCCCCCTAATATTTACATATTCCCTATTTACACAGCATTTTCCCAGATGTTTTGAGGGATTATAAAATGTACCTCTACTATATCATCTAAGCTCTATCTTCCTTGTCATGAAAAATATGAGTGTTATGACATATGCCCATAAAAAGTTCAATATCAATATCATGTAGGATGTGATTCAGTGCAATTCAGCCCTTTCTTTTGCCTTTTGAAATCTATCTTTTAGCTTCCTGAAGTGAAGAAAGCCCTGACTTTCTGTCCTCGGTCTATAAGCCTGATGTCTCCCTCTATCAGAGATATTTCATCTGGACTAGGTAAATTTCATGTACCCAAATAAATTTATTTTCCATGTAGCTAGCTACAAACACTGTACAGTAAACTATGAGGGGAAAAAAATCTTGTCAGCTTCTGACCTTGGCCAGCTAAGGTCATGGAAAAAGACAAGAAACCAGGAATAAGAAAATCAAGTGTGGGCAGTGATGGGGGAGTAGGCTAGACATGGTCACGAGACCAAAGCAGAAGTCGTTTAAAGATCAAAATGAAACCTTAGGTCAGAATATGCTTGTGAAAAAATGAGGAAGAGCCAAAGAATTTATGGTATTCAACTTTTTTTATGTCTTCAAGGATATGATAAGTGCTATGTACCTTGTTTCCAAAGAAATGCATACATACACACATAAATGCAAAATTTTTTCTAGCATTTCAGTGAATCTTCACAGTTTATTGATCTAGGACAAGGAACAACTGTCGGGCAAAACTCTGGATAACCAGGATAAATGTACAAAAGGATTTTTCTTCACAATTGCTGCATGGGTTATGGCTTGAAATGAAACATCATTAAAATACAGATTATGGGCAGTTATACAGATAATTCGTATATGGAAATATTTTTGAAGAAAAAGATATGTTCGATTTTAATTATCACTTGATTTCATATTTTTATTGACCAAATTCATGAATCTTCAATTTTTATTGTCGTGGCCCCAGCTTTGATCTAAATAAGAACATATCCTAAAAGTTCCTTTCATTATAAAGATTTAGAATCTTATATAAAATAAGAGAGTTATTAGGTTATATAGTAATTTAAGATATGCCTTTTAAAAATATTTTTTTTTAACATAGACACTTCTCGTGTTCTTAGAACATAGATCATACTGCCTATGTTTGTTCCATCCAGGTTTCTATGTGTGTGTTTTTCAGATACTCTACATTGCCTTTGTATTTCTAAAAATTTTATTCAAATTTTCCTAGCTCTGGATGTAACACATTCATGATGACATTACTTTTTACTTTTGGTGTTGCCAATAAAAACAAAAGAAAACTCTAAATTGTCTCCCTAAACCTGCACTTGCCCTCTCTTCACTACAATTTCACCTTAGATAGCCCTTTGGTAAGCTAGAAAGAGAGCTAACACATACTGAGTGTCTAGTGTATTCCGAGAACCGTTTTAAGTACCTTATATGAACTCTATTGTTTAATTCTCAGGAAACACTGTGAAGTAACTACTTTCATTATTATCCCATTCTCCTAAATAAGAAATCTAAAGCCTAAAGTTTAAATGACCATGATCATCACTACTAAGAGTGACAGAGTAGGAATGCAAACTTAGGCTTTTGATTCTCAAAGGTTTTTAACATCTCCACTATACTACCCATATGACATTAAAAAATATATAATTTGTTAATTTTTAGTTTTTTTCTTCATAGACATTGTTTTTATTTTTTAAAATTTCCAGTTGATTTCCTACATCTTTTCAATACATGTGCAGTGTATGTAATTCAGAAACAGTGTTAATTTTAATATATCTTAATTTGATCAAAGGAGAGATGGCTGCTTTCACATTGCAGAGCATAAGGAAGGGCATTGCATACATAATCCCAAAACAGACTTGGCCTTACTGCTGCTCTGCTAATTTCAAGCATTTGTGAAATTTTTGCTTAACTTGTAGTTGAAGTATGTTTTATCTATTTCCAAATTTCTTCCCCTATGGGTCTGAAAAATACAGCATAAAATATTTTTTTAAATTTGATTCTTTAATTTTTCTCTTTCCTTAAATTTTCTTCTCTACTTTATAAAAGAAAAAGAACTTAGTCAAGTGAAGAGAGCATGTTAAGGGGGTTCAGAAGGTTGCGATTTTATTCCTGACTCGGCTACTGACCTGTTATGTGCCCTTGGGTTTAACCTCACTGCACCAGACTTAGTGAAGAGGTGTTTCAGCTTCTCTGCTAACATGCACTCAATGGGCCAGATCCTTCAAATGAGCCAATTGCACTTGGGGATTAAGTTAAGCCATTTGGAGGGGCATTAACCCTTTCTGGTCAATGAATTTTTTATGCACGAGTAGAATAACTTACTAAACAGTGGCTGCTGTCCTTCATTATGCAGTCCTTCTCCCCCAATTTCCTACCTTAAACAGAAAGTATCACACTCAGTCAATAACTAAGCAATACTTTAAAGAAGTGCTGAGCTGTAGGAAAAAGGAATAGCAAGTAAATGAAACGACCCTCAACAAACAGGTGAATAAACTGTAGAAATCAATGGTGTGAAAATGGACTGCTTTCTCCTCTTCGCTGGATTTTAGTAGTTGTCTTTTTGTCTCTTCTCCCCTTTTCTGGCTAAAGCATTCCAGGAGTAAACGTGTCACAGAACAGCCCTGCCTGGCTACTGCATTGCCTGGGAAAGAGCCTTTTCTTTAAGGTCAGCGATGGCATCCATTGTCCTCTGAATCAAAGATAAATTTATGATTATTGTCTTCAAAGATCTCCATTAACAGGACTCACTCCATGTATTTGTTCTTGAGCCTTTTAGTGAGATTCTTCCTAGAATAGATTCACCATGAGGTCTTACACTACTCTTCTTAGTCCTTTCCACACACACACGCCCTTGTCTCCTGTCTTTCAGTTTCTTCAGGTTCTCTCCTTGCACATGAAGCACAAGGCCTGACTCCCCCAAAGCTTTCCATCATCAGTTCTTCCAGGAAATCTTCAATGAAGACAAGGCTTTTGAAAGTGTAAACATATTTTTCTTTATAGTGGAGGTTGAACAGTAATTCTCTTAATAGATTTATAGATGTTTAGGGTATTTTTTACTTAATTAATAGTTTAGGTGTCCAATCTGTAGCCAGTGAACCTGTTGATAGGCTAAGAAATGAGAGGACTAAATGTCACAGCTTGGGGACACAGCAGCGCTCACATGTAGTTTCACAGATATTGTGAACACCCTTTTTCAGTTGAAACTGTAGAACTGTATTTACACATCTATTTACATATAACGTATGGGTTCCTATCACAAAATAAAGAAGAACATATCTCTACAAAAAAGCAAATGAGTTAGAAAGAGGAAATTATTCTGTTTTGCTTTTCTGTTAAACAATTAGTTTAAAATCTGGAATTGAGAATTTGGGGTTAGAAACAAATAGACGTTTAATAATTTGTGATTCCATTTTATTATAGTACTTCGAGATCAAACTTGAACAAATATATAGTTGAGTGGCCTTGAGAAAATTACCTAATCTCTTTGAAACTTTGTTTCTTCAATGTCATACAGGGATGATATCACTTAACTCTATGGTTGAATGAAAATGAGACAAGATAAATCATACAACACTATTCCTGGCACTTACTAGGTACTCAAAAAATATAGCTTTCGTGACTGTCTCCTCTCTCTCTTTCTGATTTCTACGTGTGCTATTACACTTTTAATTTTTTAATTTTGCTGAGAAGAATGACAAATTTGGGAAAAAATAGAGTGTATACGAATAGAGAAAAAATAAAATTAAACCTCCATGAGTGATTAAATAAGCCACTTTGAAAAGTGGCAAATGAGTTTTAATTTAAAATGGGATCATCTGTCTGACTGCCTAGATGTAGCCCACTAAAATATCTAAAAAGATAAAGGAAAATGAGAAAACTCATAACAATGCTGAAAACTATAGCTGATTGTCATCTTGTTGCTAGAATTTGGATCAAATGTCCAATAACGTTAAGGCTGATGAAATTGTACTGAAACAAACATTTAAGAACCCTCTCTTGGTATAACTTAGAAAAGAAGCAATCCTGCTTTCCTTAAAGTTGTCAGGAGTGGCTTTCATCTGTCTCCTTAGACTCTATTTCCTGGTTCAGAAACACAAGGTCAATGCCAACCAAAACAACTATAATGATGCTATTTAAAAATAAAAATAAAAAACAAAAAAACAAAAAACAGCTAGAGTTCTGATAGACTATATTCTGGCAGCTGTAGTATCCACAATAAAATGTAAGCAACAGAAAAAAAAAATGGATGTAGAGCTAGAATGGGCCTTGAAAATATAATACACACTAAAGATTGTAATTTAATATGTGCTCCATTTGTACAGAGTGTTGGGCAACAAAGGTGCAGGGGTTCATGTCAGGTCACTATAATCTCCACTAACTGAATATATTGCAGACAGTAGAAGTCGTGATGGAAGTCATGCACTTCAAACACTGACCACATCTAGATCTGAGGAAGAAAGAGAATTTGAATGTGTTAGACTTTGAGCAAAGGGTAATATGTAAAACACAGTGTTTCATGATAAACATTGCATTTTCATAGATCTCTGCTCAACTGAGGATGAATAAATAGAAAACAAATGTTTAGGGGGAAAAAGAGGAGACAACTTGAAAGGACATAGTGCCATGCAGATCCAGAGTAAATTCTAAAATAATTTAACCAGATCCACAAAACAATTTTATAAAAATGTTTGATATCTCCAGTGAAGGTCAGAGATCAAAGACAGACTCACACCATTGCTATTAAAGCTGTCCATTGGCAGGACTCATTAACCAAACAACAGTCATAAACTCCTTATGAAACAAGAGCAAAAATGCACAAGAAGAGAGAGTGAGATGAAAATACAGTGAAATGAAATGAAAAGGGAGTTGGATAGTATGAGAAATTATAGTAACACTGGGGAAAAAACCTTAAAGAGCTAGTTTAAGCCATAACAATTCATTTTGTAATCTATACAGATGATTAAGTTTCAGACAGTGATTTTATTCATTTATTCATTAACTAAATGTTTATTGAGTGGTTACTCTGCTAGATACTGTGCAAGCAGTGAGAGCGATATAGCAATAAGCACAGAGCGTAGGTCTCTAATCTTAAAATTAATTTTAAGATTAATCTAATCTCTAATCTAACATGGCAGTGAGGAATTCAGACAAAAATTCAAAAGAGCTGATAACGATAAGTGCTAGGAAAATTAGAGTAAATTCTAAATTTACTTTTTAAAAAGAGTAAATGAGTAATCACTTTAAGGATTGAGTGGTCAAGGGAGTTCTCTCTGGGAAAATTACATGAAACTGAGACACAAATGATAAAGAGCCAGTCTTTCAGAAAGAAGGGAGAAATTCTAAAAATGCTAAAATCTTATGGTAGGCATAAGCTTGGAATGTACAAGGTATGACTGAATCCCATTGAAAAAGAGAATGTGTTAAAATATAACTGAAGATGAATTGAAAACATGTAGAGTTTTGTAACTCAGGTAAAGAAACTTGGATATTATTCTAAATTTGCTGGAAGCCACTGGAAGTTTTAATAAGAGAGTTTTCTGTGTATTAGCTTGTGTTCCACAGAAAGTAGAATCTGAGACACAGCTTAAATGTCAGTACTTTTGAGAAGAGGTTGATCCCAGGTAGCAGCTAGGAGGATCATTGGAACAATTCAAAGAAGGAGGAAGAGCCAATATAACAATGCATTATTAAATTGGCCAACGCCGGGAATCACTGCTTGCTAGATACTACAGACCACCTGAAAATTCATATGAAATGTGTCTTTGAACCTTCTGTGTAGGAAAAATTAGGGGGAATCATTTTCTAATCATTTTCTCCTCATTTTCCATTTTCCACTGGTCAAACATCTCTCTTTCGGGACTTCAATATATATATAAATCTATATCCATGTCTATGCAAACAGAACTTACATATTTAATTTAATCTTCCAGATAACAATAACTCACAAAGTATACTTTAATAAATTATTAAATTTAGAGATCAGAAAGGAAAATTATAAAGTAACAAAAAAATTGTATATTAGCAAAACTTAACCACTTGTATATTTAAGATGCTATCAAAAACAAGTTAGACATACAAGAAATAGGTAACAGAACAATTTGTAAAATAAAACTAATGTTTATTTAAAATTGTGAAATGAAGCTAAACTCTGCACACAAAGAAAATTCCAAGTGCTAAAGTTTTTATTTAAAAACAAAATTAAATTATTCAAAGTAAGAGGCTTTTATGAAAATCCATCAGGAAAGTAGTGCTAAAGAAAAACAGGGTTTGAAAAAAAGAAATTGATAATTAGAAAAAAATTAAAAAGTAGAACTTTTCATTTCCAGGATATGTTTTTTTTAACAAAAATAAATAATAATAACATGGTAAATAAAAACAAACAAACATGATAAATAAAACCAAAACTATATTAAAACTGATAAAACTCAGTTTTCAATTTCTGTGAAGGAAATTTACTTTATCTTCCCACCTTAATCAAATATAAAAGTATACCAAATAAATAACAATTTTGAAACATTAGACAATGAACAGAACAGGATAGTAATCCCTGAAAAAAAACGATAAATTAGGTGAGTCTTATGAATACTCCAACTCATTGTGTAGAGAAAATTTCCATATTACAGTACAGGGAGAGGAAACTGAACAGAATGACAGGCTTGTGTAGGTAAGGAGACATAGTTCAAAATGATGGGAGGCAAAGTTGGCCAGAATCTGTGCAGCAAAATTTCAGAGGTGAGAGAACTGCAAAGAATAGCAATTATGAATGTTTATGTATCAAACAACAGAGTTACAAAATATGTAAAGCAAAAAACTTAATAAAAAATAGATAAATCTACAATTTTAGTTGGAGACTTCAAGTTCTCTCAGCAATAAAGAACTACTAAGCATAAAACATTAAGGGTATAGAACTCAATAACAGAAAGATAACAAGAAAATCTCTCCAGAAAGAGATTACTGATACAATTACAATAGAAACAGGTTAAAATAGAGCATCAGAAACATAAAATAATACAAGTCGCTGGGGTTAAAATTAGATGTTTTCTTCTTAGATGAATCCATATTCTTTCTAGTTCTCCATACCCTGGTTTACTTTCAGGTCCAATAGAATATTAGAGGCCTGTCTTATTAGGCAAACTAGCAGATCCTATTACTTGAATTTTAAAGAAGTCATAATATGTATATATATGTATATAATATATATTATATATATTATTAAGTATATATGTATATGAAGCTTATTTAATTTTTCAGTCAAGTGGTATATAGAAAAACTAGATCACTCATATATTGCTGATGAGAATTAAAACTGCATAGCTCTCTGGAAAATAGTTTTATTGCTTCTTATAAAATTAAACATACGACAGCCATATGAGTCAGCAATGGTAATCTTGGGCATTTACTGCAGAGAAGTGAAAACTTATGATCACACAAAAACTTCAGTATGACTATTCGTAGCAGCTTTATTCGTAATAGCTACAACTCATATCGTTTTTAGTTTTCCAGTTGAAAATAAATGGGTAGAAAGAGACATACCATGCAAATAATAAACAAGATTACTGAAGTGGTTATATCAGATAAAACAGATTTTGAAGCAAAATATATTATCAAATATAAACAGGCATGCATTGCAATGGAAAAATGTCAATTTAAAAAATGTAGGCACTCAATAATAGTCTTAAAAGACATGAAAAACATTGATAAATTAAATGAATAAACAGACAATTCAACAATTGTAGTTTGAGATTTTCATACCAATCTGTCAACAGATGGAAACAGAATAAAATCAGTAAAGACAAAATATCTGAATAACAACAAGCAACTAGACTATTAATGTTTTAGAGAGCACAATACCCAACAACAGTGAAATACTCATTTTTTTTCAAGTGCACACAGTAAGTTTACTGGGATAAACCATATTCTAGGATATAAAACAAGTTTGCAGAATTTTAAAACATTTAAATAATGCAAATTATTTTCTCAATCAAATGGGAATTAAGCGAAAAATAAGTTTACCTAAAACACCACAAATATTTAAAATTTAAAGATTACTTCTAACTTTTGGATCCAATGAAATATCTCAAATGAAAATAGAATATATTTGAATAGAATATTTATAAACCTCTAGCCAGCTTGGCAATGAAAAAAAGAGAGAATGCAATAAGTACTATAGAAATAAAAAAAGAGGAACTAATGACATAAACTTCAACACTAAATAATTAAGAAATATTGTTTTAATAATTACACCAATAAATTGAACAACTTAGACAAAATGAACAAAGTTCTTTAAAGACTCAAAGGGACCCGAAGAACATTTTTGAGATTGACTGAACTGTGCCATATCCTTATTGTTGTGATGGGCATATAACAGTATACATTTGTCAAAACTTATAGACTCGTTTACATAAAATTGGTAAATTTCATTATGTGTAAAATGTCTTCAATAATGCTGACAGAAAAACTGATGAATTTCTGGCAAAACAAATAAAAAGAAAGTAACAAGTAAAAGGCAAAATAAAAACTTATTATTATGATTGATATCTGAGTGGATTTTTTTAAAAAAATAGAAACTGCTTTCTTTCTATCTATTTAGGTATTGTTTTTTTTTTTTTTAAGTTTATTGGGGTAACACTGGTTAATACAATTATATAATTTTTTTTCAGGTGTACATTATAATTTGACATCTATGTATTCTATTGCGTGATTACTACCCAGAGTCTGGTTTCCTTTAGCTACTATATAGGTATTGTTTTTTATGTTTTGTTCTATTGCTTTAAAATTTTTTATAATGGTAAAGATATATATTTTTATCACAATAAAATTATTTTATCAATAATTAATTTTAAATAAAATAAGTTAAATAGATAATTATTGTAAATATTTTTAAAATTATGATATGCATATAACATTTGTTATTTCAATCCTAAGTATGCAATTCAGCGGCATTGATTTCATTCACAGTATTGTGCAACCATAATTCCTATTTATTTCTAAAATTTTTCATCATCTCAAACAGAAACTCTAACTATTAAGCAATAACTTCCCATTCCCCTCTCCCCTTGTAATAATGAATCTATGTTCTGTATATGAATTTGCCTATTTCAGATATTTCATTAAAGTGAAATGATACACTATTTGTCCATTTGTGTATGTTTACTTAACTTAGCCCAATATTTTCAAGGTAAATCCATGTTGTAGCAAGTATTAGAACTTTATTTCTTTTCATGTATAGGTAGTTGTCTATTATGTGTATATACCATATTTTGTTTATCCATTCATCTATTGATGAACAGTTAGGTTGTATCCATCTTTTGGCTGTTGTGAATAAAGCTGCAATAAACACTGGTGTACTGGTGTACAGATATATGTCTGAGTCTCTGTTTTCAGTTCTTTTGTTTATATACCTAAGAGGAGAATTATTTTCACTAGTAGCAGTGTATGAGGGTTACAGTTTCTCTACATCCTCTCCAATATGTATTATTTTATATTTTTTGTAGCCAGTCTTGTAGGTGTAAAATTTTATCTCATTGTAGTTTTGACTCACATTTTCCTAATGACTAATGAGACTGAATATATTTATATGTGCTTTTAGGCCATTGGTATATTTTCTTTGGAGAAATGTCTATTTAAGCCCTTTGTCCATTTTTTAATTATTTGTCTTTTTGTTGTTGATATGAATAGATTTCAAATAATAAAATTATTCTTTATTATGTTATACTAATAAATATAAACATTTAATAGTATTTGGCTATTTCATGCAAAATATAGTTCATCTAAATTGATCACAAATAGTACAAATCTTGAACACAAATAGCTTTCAAAAGATTACTTCAATAAAAATGCTTCTGAGATCATTGATTTTACCTATAAATTTTTTCCAAAACTATTTGAGAATTAGTAATCTCTATAGTACAAACAAGTGTTCCTGACTAATAGATAATATTTACATGTTCCAAGTTTATTATATAATTTAGGTAGTAGTACTTAAAAATATTTAACAAAAGTAAACTATTTATAAAAATAGATGTTAAAATCATAAACAAATCATATAAGAAAAGAAAATTCAACATTCTATTGAAAAGGTACAGTTACACAAGAAGATATTTTTTTCAGAAATGCAAAAAGTTATTTAATATTTGTAATACATCAATATTATATAAAATGAATAATTATAAAAAGAATAAAAAACAAAACATTATTCAAATATGACATTTGGTAAAAAATGTTACATGCTTCTGAGGGGAAAGAAAGGTCTTAATCAAACAATATAAGGTACTTCTTAATATGATAAACTATATAGGACAACAAATAGAATTTTTTATAATGGTGAAACTCTATAATTAAAATTATAATAAAGATTTTTTCTAATTATCCAAATTTTACCCAACTATATTTGTATTGTAAGATATTAAATAAAAATAAGATACATAGGCATAAAAAGAGATTATATGTCATTGATTGTAAGATATATGGACAGATTTTTTAAAAAATCAGTTTAGAATATAAATCATTGGTTTTTATATATGGATAGGTATATATTACTTGTGTGTATTTTATAATAATTGAATCATAATCCATTGGTTATACTACAACCACAGTTACAAGTAGTTAGAAAACACCTAATTAAAATACAGCAAAAGAAAATATAAATGAATTAATAAAAGTATTAAATGTATTTAATTTGCTCTTTTAGTAAACTAATTTAATAATGTAATAACTTAACAATTAAAGTAGAAGAAAATAGGGGTGTCTATTTGGTTTCAAATTTAAAAGTCTCTTAGAACTTAAAAAAAAAATACACCAGGGGTTTAATGATGGGTTTAACTATGTCGAATATTTCTGAACACTAATAACAATGTTTAGACTGAATTAAAAACAAAACAAAATTTTCTGAAAAAATATTTCTTAAAGCGTAGTAACAAAGGCTTTAATCTTCCATTTATAAACAAAGCATATACAGGTGAATAAAAAAATTAATTAAAAAATTAATAAAAAATTAATAAAAACTTTAATAGGAAAGTGTGAAAGAATAAGAATTAAATAGAACATATGAATATCATTAAATATATTTTCAATGTTTACCACACAAATAATCAAAGAAATTAAAATTAAAAGAGAAATTGAAGGCTTTGCTTATCAAATTATAAAAGATATAAAAAATTGTGCCTGGGTAAGAATTCCATGCATGGACCCTCTGCCCTGAATAGTAAGTATGTAAATAATGCTTTCTCAAGAGTAACTTGGAAGTATATGTTAAGAGTATTTCAAAGTACATATTCCATTTGGTTCAGTAATTGTACTTTTAAAACTTATCCTAACAGTAATGGAAAATACATTGTTAGTGGAAATTTTGAAATATTCTAATTTAATATAGTAGTGCCATGGCTAAATTTTATTTGGGTAGCTGTTTAAAGAAATTTTATGAAAGCATTAGAAATCAGATATCTGATGATTATTTAAACCTATAGTATATAATATGTATATAATATAATATTAAATAAATGAAATTTATTTCTACTAAAACAGTGACTCAGTTAATGAGAAACAGACAATAGAATTTTGTTAACTAACTTTTATTTAACCAACTTACTGGATTAACCTAATGCTACTATCCTCCCCCCCACCCCAAAATTAATCACTGCATTGTACCACACACGGAATGCTTGAGATTGTTAGCTCACAACTAAATATGTAAGCTTACTACTTCTAGTCTCCCCTGATGAACTATTTGCTTACCAAAAGTGAGTTACATAAATGTTCAAAGGCTTCTTTATGCCTTTTGAACTTACTATTGTAATTAAGTAGTTTAATTAAATTTTATATAAACTGATAAAATTAGAAAGTGAAAAGAAAGTTATTCTGCAACAAAAATCTGATGATTTGGAAATATTAAATGCAGGCGAGTATAAACAGACTGCTATGAAATTACATATAGGCAATACAATATTCAAATACATGAGGTTAGTATAAAAATTTAAAAGAATTCTCACTCAGATTACATGCAACCTTAACTTTTCATATCACTTTAAAAAAACCAATACTTGAAATTGTAGACAATATAGGACAGAGTATATGAAAATCCCTTTAGATGAGTATAGTCATAGGAAAAATTATGGTCTCATATCAAGATATAATCAAATCTTTAAGGCTTTCTCTGTTTTCAGTTAAAATAAATGGCTTTAGTATGTATGTATAATTTCATATGATCATCATTCTTCCAGACTTTTTCCAATTCTCACACTAACAATTAGTCCTCATGACTCTTAAGCAGTATCCTGTTTGATAGTGACTAAATAACTAGTGAACCTTTGGCTTCTTAATGCCATGAGCCAGGAACCAAGACAGAACTCGAAGTGAGATAAGAAATTTGAGAAAGAACCAAAGTTAAGAGTGTCTGTCTGTCAGTCTGGTAGAATGGAGATTCAAAGTCATAATGGAAGAATAGTAAAAAAACAAAAAAGCAATTTTTGTATGTCCGAATGACTGGAAAGAAAGAGAGTAAATATGCCAAATATTAAGAGTGGTTATTACAAAACAGTGGAATATTGATTCATATTTATTCTGTCCTCTACAATTAACATGTGCCACTTTTATAAACGAAAACAGAACAACGTGTTATCAAGGAATGTAATAATTTGATTAAGAACTTAAATTGTACTGAGTGAAATTCAGGTAATTATATTTTAAAGTAAAATACTTATAAAATATACACTTTAAATGTTTTTTTTTTTTTTATCTCTTATGTAAAAAGAAACAGACCATGCATTCCTGCTCTATAACGTGCAAAAGGAGCAGGGGGCAAAAGTTAAGAAGGAGGAATGTGGGGGAGAGAGAAAGACAGCAAGTCTAGAAATAAGCCACTCAGTAAGAGAAAGTTGGAATGATCCTTCCATAACACAGGGCAAAGGTAGAAGAATAGGTTTTCCATTTCTGCATGTTGGCTCATTAATAAGAGTTAGTTCTTGGCATATAAACAACTCTGACGATGGAATATGTCTCGCTTCTTAAATTCATATGAGCTACCCATAAACTCATGAGTTCCTGGAATTTTTATTAAAATTTTCATATAAACAAGCAATCATTTTAAGACTATAGTTCCTGGTAATGAAATCTAGGGATACCATCAAAACATGCATTTGCACTAGAAAACAGCAGATGAAAGAAATGGGGAAGACATTTTTAAAGATAGATTTTTATTAAAATGCTTATTTTTCTATTCATTCACATTGAGTATTACAGCACCATTAGTAAATTGTTGTTTTTATGAGTCTGTTTCACTCAGGAAATTTCTTAATTCATTACATTTTATTAGATCAGCAGTAATGGACCAAAAACAATATCATTTATTTTTATTACTACTGTAGGCTAAATCACAATGATTTATATAGCCAGATTGAAGCAATGACTGTGTAATTACTCTGTTATTGTCAACAATATATTTTTCTTAAATAAGACACTTTAACCACATGTAAAGTCAATGAATGTAGAAACTTGTAAGTGAAAATAGTGGACTAGCTACCCAGCCACCATTTTGTACTGAAGGTATAATGTGGATTCATTCTGGACAGTAGGCATGAATGATGTAAGGAAACAAGCAAACATTGGTATTAATGAAGTGCCAATGATGGGTCTCTTACTGTCACGACACATGGTGTTAGAATGTTTATTATATCATAAATGTAGGGGTCTCATTCCTTAAATATAAACTGAATTTTAGATAGAGAGTCATCTGTATCTTTCTTCTCTTCTACGGCAAGGACTATTTTCTAAGCATCGATAAACATTTTCCTTTAATGTCTTACAATTCCAAAAGTCATAATGTGTTAGTATATGTTTTTTTAGTCCAATTTTATGAAGCTTAATGTCACTTCAGTTAGTCCTGTTTTCAAGAAAAGTAGAGGATAGTTGCTCTGGTACATGAATTGTAATCTTTAAAACTTGAAAACTTATCAAAAAACATTTTCTTTTTCTGAGTAAACAACTTCAATTCAAATAGAAGATTTCAGTAAACAAATATTAAAGAATCTAGCCAACAGATTTTTTTTTTAGTAATGTTATATTAATATTTGAAGCTATCATGAAATAATTACTTTCAAAATATCTAGGGGCAAAAGAATTATGGATTCACCATTCATTTTCTACAATCCACACTCTGGTATACAAAAGCACTGAAAGCCAAAAAATTAATTCGTTTGGCAGCAAAACCTGATCAGAGCAGTCATGTGGCTATTTATAGTTTTTATTCCACTTAGTGTGATTATTCAACTATTTAGTTGCAATTATTTTAATGTGCTTGATTACAGAATACTGTCTTAGAATCCACTGTAAGTGTTCCCTAATAAGTAATGAATGCATCGTGTACTTTCTAAAATTGAAAAAAAAAAAAAAAGAAAGAAAGAAAAAAGAAAATCTTTATTATGAAACACATTTGATCCAAAGGGATTGTGAATTTTGTTTGGAAAGGTGAAATGAGGTATAGTAAGTAATTTTATTCTAAACTATTTCCTGGTTTTACTAATTTTTAAATATTTTGTGTATTGCCTAAACTTTTCTCTTAATTATAGTTATTTCAAAACCAAAATGGGCAATATAAAGTCAGGTATCTGTGCACCTTGTCACTAGTATTGAGATAATAAGGGCAATATTGACAATCCACATATAGAAGATAGAGCAAATGGCCTTATTGTAAGCAATTGGGAGAGAAGAGATTAGAAATATTTTGTCGAAATGATTTTGGAGATATCGGAGTAAGCTTAAAGAACCAAAAGTGAAATGAATGTTTTAAACTTAGAAATTCAGCTGACAATATAGCTTCCTAAAGTGAGATGAAAGCATATAATCAGGTTCTTGGTGGATTACAGACCACTTTCTTGCTTCCAGAATGCTCTGATCTCATTCTGTTTTCTCTTCTGCTTTTTACATTGGGTGGTCTTTTATTACAGTTATTTTATATTCTGGACTATAAAGAGTTAAGTAATTTCCAAGTTTGGTAAGTCACAGCTATTTCTCTTTAAATATAGAAGTTGCAATATTTTGGAAATATTAACCTTAAATATAAACTAAGATGTAGGATAGCATATTTAATTACTACTAATTTAGAAAACTCTGAGTGAAAACAAATACAAAAAAGTTCTAGCTCTTTCTCTTCCTTTTCCCTCTTCTCTTCTTCACTTCTGTTTTCCTTGAGCTTCTTCAGCAGCATTTCGATTTATCTTTGATAGTATGATCATGACAGCTGAAGCTAACAAATACATGGATAGTTACACAAATGAACACACAGGAACCCAAACACTGGAAGTTTGCTCATACAGCTATGAACTATTTCCTTTTTTTGGTAACAATGTAAACTCCTCTTAACAAAAAAGGAATAAAATACAATCTAAGTAATTTTTAAATTTGCTTGTCATTTCTGTACATACTATACCAGAATATAATTTGGAAGAGTAATAAATTACAAACTTCATTTTAATGGATATTACTGACCTGGTTGCTTAGAGTAACAGTGTATTCTCTCACCTGTATCTCATAGTCTACATTCTTTCTCTTTCTCCCTGCCACAAGTGTGAGCAAGGGAACACCTGGTCTTTTCATGGTATTTCTTTCCTATTTATTCTGTGTATATTGTCTAAGTTGGTACATGTCTTGAGAACTTAGTATCGTTAAAACTAGTTTACTTAAGGGAAAAACGCCTGTATCTGGTAAATTGAAAGAGAGAAAGCCACTCCATGCATTTAATATTTTATAAGAAACAGGCCGGGGGAGGAGAAAGCAAAAATGTCCTTAAAGAAGAGTTAAAATATATATTTTTTAATGCTGTATTGGTTATGTAACATTATTAGAAATGTTTAATTTATGAACAATTTGTAATTTAGTCAACCATCACAAGTTAATTATAGAAGCATTACGATTTTGTCAGAATACTCTTGAATTGGTTAAGCTAATCTCTTTGGATGGTGGTTTCTTATTTAATCTTTTCTTCTTTTTTTTTAAGTTGAAAGATAATTTACAATCTGTCAACACATAAATTTGTGAGAGATGATGCAATAATCATTTGTAATATTTATCAAGTTAATAAAAATATTTAAAAATTATTTTTAAAGAGAATAGATCCAAAGAGAAAACTTTGTGCTGACTCTATATTGTTCTCTAGCACATATCCCTTTCCCTAGTCATCATCCTTACTGAACTAAAGAATGGACCTTTGGTTAGGAAGATTCATCTGCAGAAATAGAGTTCGGTCAGTATAGGTAATATTTTATGGTACTTTAGGGAACTCTCATTATTTTCTACTGAAAATTCTCCTCATTGAAATAACAAAGGTTTTCATGACTTCCATTGCTGGAACAGAATCTAAAGCCTAAGAGAGAAATATTAACAATTTATTGGAAATCTTTAAGAGATTGAAAGTGTTAGTAGATATTAAAGAAATATTAAGGTAAGCTGATAGGTGTGACTGCCACGCAAATAGCAAAGGTTATAAGATTTGAACTGTAGTCCTTGGAAAAATTGTGTTTGCAAATTCTCTAAAGTGGGTAAATAGATAAAATCTCAAAAAGCAAAATTTCAAGTCTTTTTCTTTTATCAATTATTCAAGATATTAATGGTGTGTCTAATATTTTCCCCTGTAAAAATCAATGATTATTTCAAAATATGAAATGTAGGTAGTCAGTATGTGTAGAATAGAATGACAGTGAAAAAAAAAATTAAGAATTGAAGAGAGTAAAAGGCAAAGGGCAAAACACTTTATTCAACTGAATCAGCAGAAAGTGGGACTTTTTAAAAGTTAAAATCCAGAAAGAGTTTGGTCTAATTTTTCTATTTCTTCTTAAACTCACAGTTTTCTTTTATCCTGGACTTCAAATGAGCTAATGGACAGGACCTCCCATTTTCTTCAATTCTTTGCCTGCAGAATTTGCTGCAGAATCACTTTTTCTCACTGAACTCTATCATGTGTTACTGAAGGAAATAAAAAATATTGCTTTATTGGATGTGGAGAAAGGAAGCAGCATTTTAGAACCAAGACAGAGGTCAGTATTTGTTTGTGCTAAAACTTGATTGTCACCATTTGAGTAGCTTCCAATTGAACAGTTCTATCCCTGTTGATAGTCCTGCTCACAAAAGAAAACATCTTATTTCTGATACATTCCATTTTAGAAGACAGAAGTTACCATTAATCCATTAGAAAAGCCACTGGCACTCTTTGGTAATAAAAGAAAAATTTCAAAGTAAACATTGTATTGTGTACAGCCAAAAAGCTTGGAAGCGTCAAGTTCTGGTGGCCTGTGTGTCAAGTTCTACTGTTTCTCAATGGAAAGATTCCAAACCTTGGATTTTGTGTAAGCATCTTTAGAATTCTAAACTATGCTTCTGAAAAAGTTTTGTCAAAAACATAATTATAAATTAAACCCTGTTTTTTTTAATTAAAAAAAAGATTTTATTTCAGTAAATACTCTTAAGATGAGATCTACCCTCTTAACAAAATTTTAAGTTGACAATATTGTATTTTTGACTATAAGTACAGTATTGTACAGCAGAACTCTATTTATATTCCTTAACTGAAACTTTGTTTATTGATTAGTGAGTCCCAACTTTCTCCTCCCCCCAGTACTTGGCAACCACTATTCCACTCTTTAAGTCTATAAATTTGACTATTTCAGATTATTCGTATAAGTGGAATCACACAGTGTTTGTCTTTTTTGTGACTTACTTGTTTTAGCATAATGTCTTCAAGGTTCAATCATGTTGTTGCATATTGCAGAATTTTCTCTTTTCAAGACTGAATAATATTCTATTCTATATATATATATGTATATATATACATACATACATACACACACACACACAACATTGTCTTTATTCATTATCTGTCAATGGACATTTAGGTTGTTTCTACATCTTGGCTATTGTGAATAGTGCTGCAATGAACAGGGAAGTGCTAGTATCTCTCTGAGATCCTGATTTCAATTCTTCTGCATAAATACCCAGATGTAAGACTGCTAAATAATACATTAGTGCTACTTCCGATTTATTCTTTGTACATTACTTTTAAATCTCACCTCCTCAAGTTTACAAGGCCCTGGCATATCTACCTTAAAATTATCTCTCTATTCTCATTTTTTACTTTTTGCTTTTCCACACTCTACAAATCTGAACACACTTGTCTTTTTTTAGTTACTTGAATGTATAAGACTCTTTGGCTTCTGAGCCTTCTCAGTGTTGTTTTTAGAAAATTATATCCTTCTCTTTCCTTAGGTAATTCTTACTATAACATCCAAACTTGCTTTCCTTACATGATTGGGTTAGGTGCTCTCAATGTCACTTCTACTTCTTCAGGGTAGCACTAAACACTGCTTATTGTAGTTGTCTTTTTGCATATTTTAAAATCTTTTCACAAGAATCAAAGCTCCATGAAATCATGGACCAAATCCATTTCACCATGGCACGCTTGGCATATATAAAGTGTTCAATAAATTTGTTCAATGGATGCATGAATGTCTACTGCCACTGCCACTGAAAATAGTTTTAAGTTTTAGGGTGTTATATTAGATAAAATAGATGATTTGGGGGTTATTTTATTGATGATAAAAATAATATTAGTAACAGGGACGATAATAACTGCCACTAATTTTGTTGATTTTCTACCATGATGACTAAGCACTATATGAAGAGTTTAATACACGACTCCATCTAATTCTTATAACAGTTCAAAAAAGTGAGCATTATGTTATTTTGCATTTTATAGATAATAAAACTAATACTCAATAACTTATGTAATTTAATAACAGGAAAAGTCAGAATTTAAATCTGTTTTCAAAGATTGTCCTGATCTCATTATACTAAATGGCTTATGCAAAGAGATTTGGGGAGTAACCTCCTTCCAGCATTTGATTAGTTTCTATCATTAATAGTTTACTTTTAAATTATGAGGTAAAAAATTACATAATAGAAAATTAATTAAATAAATATTTTGAAAGTATAGTCTTTCTCTCTGGCACTATATGCTTAGTGCTATAACTAACAAATAGTCTTAGATATACATATAAATGCTAGGAGCCCTAATTAACACTTTATCTCCTTTGGTTACTCACTTATTATAGTATCCGGTTTCCAGAGCCTCATGATTTTCTATTATTCTATTTGATAGCTATCGTTACTTTGCTGTAGGACTTTTGGACATTATCATTTTTATCATTAATATTATTGTTGAGTCTTAATAATAAAAATTACAACCAATACTATGGTAATCATTCCATCTTCATATTTGTGAGGCAGTGACCATGATTGCCACCATTTTATATTATGCCACTAGTATTGATAAGGATGTCAAACTTATAAATTTAAGTCATTAATACATGGCAGAGCAGGGATAGAAATCCAAGATTTCTAACTCCAGAAGTAGCAATCTTTAGGTGTCAGTGGTTCTTGCTGAGCAAAGAACTGGGAAATAATTCCTGCTCTTTCTGCCTTTCGTCCCCTTATGAAGTTCAGGGAGAGAAGAAATTTCTATTTCTTAAATATAGACATATAGCCTATTATTTCAGAGCATATTTCTTTTGGGAAATATCTATGAAAAAAAATCTAAATACCCTCAAAATCCTCTATGCATAACCTGAGAGGTTTCTTATCTGAATCTGAATTCTAAATAATTTTTAATTTAACTTTAATTGGTTTGGGAAAGACATTTTAGGCTTTCCCCTGTTTCTTTTTACATATTTTTATACAAATATTTTAAAATAATTACGTAATAGAATATAAACCTTATGTTTCAAGTTGAAAGCATATTGCTATTATTAACAATAAATCCTTTCAGTGAATTAATCACAAAGTTTCTCACATCTGGATTTATTGCCATGATTTGGTGGTAGTATTTGATCTGACTTCAGAGAGTGTAGGTAATATGTGATAAATTGCTTAGTAAATTAGAAATTAGAAACTTCGACCTGTTGAATTAGGCTAGGGCACCTGTAAATTGAAGAGAGATAGTTTTCAACATGCAATGCAAGAAAACGAATACCTAGTGACCAGTATAACTTCTTCCTTACTGTTATGTCTGAAAATGCAGGTTGTTTCCTTGATGGCCTATGTTGCTTGGGAATTTGACCTCTTAGCTAAAATACTGAGCACATACTTGTTTGGGAGACTTCCTGATATTTACAAAAATAATTTTGGAAGTTGCTTTCCAGCCAGAGTCATCACTGTTTTAGTAATTTGCCAACCTTCTGAATTTCTTTAAGATTCAGCACTTGCCAGAAAAAGTCCATGGAAAAAACATAAGTGTGTATCTGTTCACAAATATAATTTTGGTTTGATCGAGTATAAAAAAAAAAACATTAAAAATATTCTTAGGTGACCATTCAGTTATAATAATAGACTTCAACTTTGAAATTACTTTTATTTCTAAAAATGGAGAATCTGAATGAAGTTATGTTTCAAAAATATATTAACAAACATCATCATCAATAACAAAGTGGCCAAGTTTAGCTCACAGTATTTATTAAATACTCCCAAAAGAAGTTTCTTGATATTTTGTAGATATTGATAATGGAGAAAAGAGATGACTCTCTTGTGAGTCACTGGCCAGTGGAGCAAATTCTAGGCTAATTTGGCGTTATCTCTGGTTTCCAGTAAACATTCTTTTACTCAGAGAATGACAATGTATAACATCCTCTGGAGATTGAGAAACTAAATAACATACTAGTTTCTTAAGGTAAGATGATCAGTGGTCCCTAGAGAAAGACAGCTTTACATACTACATTTGACTATGCAGCCTTGAATTGCTCATCAAAAGCCCTTTTGTTGACTGAAGGATCTGTGAGTCAGAACGAACAAAGACATATTTACATTATAGCAGATATGTGGACATACACTTCAGTCTAAGTGTCAAAACCCAGCAGATATTTTTATAAAAGGAATATCTCACTTGCCAAGAGTGACACTTGAAAACTAGCTTCACTTAGCATCTCTGAGTCTTATAAAGATTCCACAGCAGCCAAAACTATCGAAGGCATAAGAAAAAACATGCACCTATCACTCAATGATTTCCTCTTGATTTTCTTGAGACTGAAAGAATAAATATTAAATAACATAAAATGTCAGTTGGGCATATGTGCCAGCCATTAATTAACCTACATATATTTAGAAAGTAAATGATTTATTAGAATATACTACTTATAATCCATTTACTAATAATTGTTTTAAGATATTTTTTCATATATTTAATAGAGGTGTTAGTCACTTGGATATGCCTAAATTTTCTAGTTTTCCAGTGCAGTCTTTCTATAGTTTAGCATGCAGAAAATCTGTTACTCTCCTTTAAAAATTTCTAAGAGCAGTAATTTTCTGAGTTTTAGTTTTCTAGTCACCTCTTGCTCTGAATTCTTGCTTTCACTGTATTCTAGATGTTGCTTGGATCTAACCTCCTGCAGTTGATCTTTTCTCCCCATTTGGTGCTAACCCAAAAATATCACAGATTCTTCGCAATTCCCTAAATAATTAGGAAAAGGAGACTAGAGTAAGATGAGCGTTTCCTTAATGTCCGAGTATATTGGATTGGGTTACATCATAGTACAATACCAGAAATGACTGACAACTGAATCCTAAGCACTTTTATTCTTATTTCCTCAGACTTTTCTGCTACTAACTGCTTCCTCTCTATACGTAAACTCAGGCAACTAAACTGCTCCCCAAACCTTACTCTTTTCCCCTTTCAAGCAACCCTGCCAAACATACTGAAGTTAGTTCATTGAACAAGCAAAACTCAAAGAGAGATTAGGAAATGTGTTCCCCTCCCCCCTTCTCTCATTGCTAACACTCCAGGGTGCCCTTGTGCATGTGTGCTTGGGAGCACACACGCACACGCACACACATACACATACAGACCTGACCCCTCACAAACTCTCTCTCTCTGGGCTTGCTCTTCCCTGTTCCCTGGGTAAAATCTAACAAATATCTAATGACTTTTGTGATCACTTTGCTATCATAAATATCTTTAAATCACAAAAAAGACAATTCATAAATTAAAATGCCCTGTGCTTTTAAGTCAACACTTTGAAGTTCATTTTAAATTAAAGCTTCTCGCTAGGTCCAGTTAGGGGTTTACTGAGGACAGAAAGTCTGGAGCATCGGCTCTCTTCGGCCCCACTCCTCACGGTCCTTCTCTTCCATATCTGTAGCGAATAGCTCTGGCTCCTTAGACATTGAAAGTAGAGGGGAAGGAAGAGAGGTAAGGTCAGGAAAGATTGGTTTTGACTGGATACCCAAACAATTTGGTGTTAGCTTTATCTAGGATAGCAGGCGTTTTAAAGTTGAGTCATTTATTTTCTTTTGTATTATATTCACAAGTTCTTTAGAAGACACTTAGTTCCAGAGCCTTCCGACCTATATAGTTCCATTAATTCAGGCAAATCATTTTACTAGCTTGATATTTCTCTACTACCTCTTAGTTTCCTATGGTCCATTCAACATGGACCCTCTCTATTAGAGTCTTACCAAGTGCTGCACTTAGGAAAAATCCATCTAAATAGAGTCAGAGATGTCTCTCTATCCCTTCATGCTCCCACGCACCAGAGGGAAACATTCACAGCCATGTAATTCAGATACTCTCACCCACCCACTCTCACCATGCTTAAAGAGCCTAAGCATGTTTGTCCCATGAAGATATCAGAGGAAGCAAGGCCTCTTAAAACCCAGGCTTGGAATTAGCATGCTGTCATCTCCATCAGTCTTTTGGCCAAAGCAAGTCACATGGCTGTACTGAAAGTTAAGGACCAAGGCAATATACTCAACCTATTTACTGAGGAAAATTGCATAGTTACATGACATAAGGTTTGGTTACAGGGAAAGATGAAGAATTGAGAACAATACTGTAATTCTCTCTGGCTGGTATCAGCTACTTTACCTCAGCATATGGAAACTATCACTCCTTTGTCTTCTGTCATCTATCGTTGCTGATGACATACATGTTATAGTCTAATTATCAGTGCTACTTGGATTCTCTCTCCCTTTTCTCCTTGGTGGTTTTTAAGATTTTCTCTTTATCATTTGATATTCTGCAGATTAGCCAATGTTACATTGATCAATATTTCTAAATATGGATTCATTTTATTTATCTTGCTTAGTACTCAGGGTATTTTCCCTACCAAACAGTATTTTTTTTCAACTCTGAAAAACTGTCAATAACTGTGGCTTCAAAAAATACTATTCTACCATTTCTTTCAGTCTCATTTAGAACTCCATTGGTATAATTGGGTAGACACTGGTGTTTTTCCATCTATTCTTTATATTTCAACAGATCTTTCATTCTTTTTCTCTCAGGCTTGGTTCTGTATAAATACCTTAGGACAACATTTTCATTTATTAATTTTCTTCTCACCTGAATCCAATCATAGTATATACTAGCTATTGATCCCCCCTCCATGACTATAATTCTCATTATCAAGATTTTGAATTGGGTTCTTTTCATTTTCACCAAATACTATATCATATTTGTCTTTTTTATTTCTTGTTCTTTTAAAAAAAAATGAAGCTTTTTTCTTTCTCTCAGAGCAATGTAATAATGTTAAAATATTTGTCAGACAATTTCATTAATATATTATTTTTTAGCAGTGCTTTCTCAGCATTAATATACATATGAGTTGCCTAAGAGTTATCTTAAAATGTGGATTTTGATTTGGCAGGTCTGGGGTGAGGCCTGAGATTATGCATTTCTGACTATTTCCTATGTGATGCTGATGTTTATGGTCCATGGATCAAGATCCCAGAGTTTGTGACTTATTATTTGGTATTTTTTACTGCTTTTTTAAGCCTTAGATGTGTTTGGGATGCTTTTTTTCAGACTCGTTTTGAGTGACAACTATTTTGTTAACTTTGATTTCTTGATTTCTTCTTCAAGCTCTTGTGCTCACCTCTGCGTCCCTTTCTAGTGGTTTTATGACTGACTCCACACAACTGAGTTTCTAATCTAGAATAAAGTTTTTCAATGATGCTTACATACCTCTGGCATATGAATATTGAGGATATGATAATCATGTTCAAGGAGGGGTGCAATTTTGGTCATTCCAGGTCTTGAGAGTGTGTCTCCTTCTTTTCCAGGAAGTGAGTAACATCATTCATCTTTATTTATTCCTCCAGTCTTATTTCATGCATGGAGAACTGGAGTTCCTACCCAGACCCTTAGATTTAGCCAGTGAGTTAGATTCCATTTCCTGTCTTATTATCTTACATGGAACACTTTTAATCCACTTTAATTCTCAGTAGCCAAACTCCTGGATTCAGTAGACCTCCGCTTCAATTCTACTCACCAATCTGCATTTCTGTTTTACTGCCTCTATGAAAACTTTTGTCTTATTTTTAAGCCAGACACATATTTTGTTTTTCTCATTGCAAATTTTACCTGTTACTATTATGTGTTTGGAGCAGAAAGAGTGGATCAAAGGGTAAACACTTAGAGACCTCTTAACCAGGTGCTTTTTTTCTTAATTTTTAACATGGATCAGGTTCTCTATATTTGGGATGAAATTTAAGCATAGATGTTAAAAAATATAAATTAAATAATTATTGGAAATAATAAGTTGGTTCCATCATTTTATAATTTTAACTAATTAGGTCTAAAGTTTTGTTTTAGAAAAGAGTGTTTTTCAAAATGAAGTTCAAGTACCATAACTTGCATGTGAAAAATATTCCAGAAGTTGTAGAAGAAAAAAAGTGTTATGAGGAAATATCACATATAAAAATATAACTTCTCCAATAACTTAAACAGAAAATAAGAATTTTAGATATTGATTGGTAACATTTAAATGTGTTATGTGTGAAATCTGTGACTGAACAATAATTCATATGTTTAGTGACTGACTATATGTGTCTACAATGAGTCTGGATAATTCTGCCTGCAAATTCTTTCATAATGCTGACAGGGACCCTTATCTAGCACAATTGCTTTCTTAGAGGGCTGTCTAGTAAACTACTTCAGAAAAATAATTTAACTAAAGCTTTCTTTCAAATATATCTGAATAAACTTCTGAAAGTTACTTTTGTAACATATTCAGGGGACTTTAAAGGGTAGTGGCAGTGGAGTGGAGTGGAGTGTATTCTTACAGTAGGGGCAAAAGATCCCAGAACAGCCTAATTCTGTCTTTAATAAAAGATAAGTTTTTAAGGCAACTTATTCTGGCTCTATGTGCCTCAGTTGCTTCTACAGAAAAAGAGAAGAGGTTTTTTACTTGCTCTGACAAATTATTGTGAGACTGAAATGAGGTAGCAGGCATAAATAACTTTTTAGAAAAAGCAAGTACAGTGAAAAGGACAGTGAATTCAAATTAGCTGTCTATATTACCTCACTTTCAAGACCATGGCTAACCTACTCCTGTTCAGAAAAGACAATAAAGAACTGAATTACTTTAGTGGTCAAATCTAATCATATAGCCATATGGCACATATAAAATATACTTCCTTTAATATAATGTGCCTGTCCAGGAGGCCTTGGGCAAAATATTTCTTTACTCTGCTGCATCTTACTGCTCTTCTTTTTTTTTTTTTTTTTTTTTTACAACATCCTTCTTACCTTTTGGTTAGTGGGTCATGAGCTCAGAATGAATTCGGAAGCTAAAACATATTTCAGCAATTAGCACCCTAGAAACTCAAGCTGTTTTTTTGGCAATATTCTAAAAAGATGATTTCAGCACCTTTCATCCCCAGCTTGTTTGATAATTCACATTCCCATGTCCTTGGACTTGGCAGGCTCTCCAGTGCTAGAGGCACATTCTTAGGTTGGTGAGGAAAGTGTGAGAAACTTGAAGATGCTAAATAGGGACATTAGTTACATCTGAACTGGAAATACTGAGTTAGTAGGCTTTTGTTCCTGGCTTGTTCTCGCTATTTTTAAATGTGATTGTACTCAGAGCTATTCTGAACATTTTAGTTAACTCCCTGCCATCCACCTACCTATCTTATTATTAGCTACTCTCTCCAGAAATATGTTTAAAGGACTCTAAAAAGAGATAGATAAAACAAAATGTCTTCCAAACTGCTTCTACCCCTGGCTTCAGAGGAATGAGTAGACTGTTAGCCGCTTTTATACCTTATTTCTCCGAGGCAGGGACAACTGAAAGCAAAAAAGAGACTAGGGAATTTGGCCCCCTGTGCAAACTTCTTTATCCTCTAAGTTGCTTTACATACTCAGACAAAGGTGATGATGATCTATTCAGGAAAAATTAATGTTTAGTTTTTCCCCGGTTAAAATAAGAATGGCATGACGAGCATTAACTAATAAGGATGATTACATGAGTTTTTGTTGAAATGATAAACAACTGATTTTCCTTCACTTCCTCAATTCACAATCAAATGTTTCCTGACCAGTTGAGTAAATTTCTCATTTCTCTCCAAATTGGGTCTAAATAAAAAGTCACTAATATGACGAAAAGCCTAGAGGAAACCTAAGGGAAACCTGCATGAACTTACTGCCAGAAATTTACATCATCTATTTGAGCTACTCAAGTTCTTTTTTTTGTTTTCTTCTCTTTGGCTCCTTGCTCTAACTGATGGTGCAAATATTTCTAGTTCTAAAATTGCATGACCAAAAGATGCCAAAGAAAATAAAAAATAGAAATTTTGAACTATGAATTTAATTTTTGTACGTATTCAACATAGAGTATCTCAGTAAGAATAGGATGTACCACTGGTCAGAAAGAGTCAAAATCTTCAAAATCAGGGAATTAAGATTATGCCTGTAACTCTGGTTGGTTCTTTGTATTACTGAAAGATGACTCTCAATTGGGGCTGCCTGTCAAAATATGTCTCTTGCTTTGCTATTGTATATTACTAGATATACTATGAGGCCCCACTGCTAGGTTCTCTGAATCAGAGTCTTGGAGAGTGAAGCTCAGTTACATATTATTAAAACGTTCCCAGGGGATTTTGACATGTGACCCTCATTGACAAACACTATGCCAACTGATTTTCTACTTTCCTTCCCACTTTGACCTTGCATAATGTCATGTATCCACCATTATAGTATCATATACAATAGTCTCACTGCCTAAAAATCTCCTATGTTCCACCTATTCATCTTTTTCAAGCAGATGAAATCTTCTGACAAAATGGACACAAGGGCTTATACATTTGTGAACCCTACAATGAGATGACTACTACTACTAATGTATCAATATTAGCTCATCAACTGCAACAAATGTACCACATCGATACAAGATGTTCATGATAGAGGAAACTGTGGGGGGAGGGGTGGCATCAGAGCAAGGGGATTGGACAGCATACAAGAATTCTCTATACTTTCTGCTTAATTTTTCTATAACTCCCAAATGGTTTTTAGAAACAAACCCTATTAATCAAAAGAAAAAGCAAATTTTACTATATATAAATTTAAAAATAAAAAACGTAAAAGGGACATAAAAAGGATAATAATTCACTTATCCAAAAATAGAAGTGGTAACAAGGCCCATGAGAGAAGGCACAAGGCAAATACAGATTATCACGCTAGACATTTTGCTGTTTTTTATATTCTCATTTCAGTTAGTTAATTGATTACTTTCTCAATTCATTTTCATGAGTGATTGGAAGTAAAAAAATTGATTTCTGTTTTATTTATAAAGAAGGAAATTGTTATCATGCAATGCTCGTTAATATTTCAAGTAGACTGAAGCAATAGTTTCATCTGTTATTAACAGATAAAGCCATTAAACTGTGAATCCTTTTTAGCAACCCTCTTTCTATACTTTTAAACTCCTTTCAGCTGCTTCTCAAGAGTTATTGAGATAGCTTGAGATATTGTTCCATTACACTTATCATTCTCCACATTTTTATTGAAGATATTTCATTGGTATGACAACATGTCTGGGTTAATATATAATAAACATCTTTTTAAGCAGTGACCAGTCTTTTTATGATTTGGCATAGCTATACTATTATGATAAATTACCTTAAGCAAGTTCAACTTGATAACTATGAAAAAGGTTACATTGTTCTTCAATTATCCTTTTAATCAATCTCCCAGGATAATCATTCTGCCTAAAAATATGTTTCTCAATACTAATTTCATTATCTAGGTGATTCTCATCACCAATCATTAGGGTGCAATTCTCCATATTCTTAACAACTCTTACTTTAACTTAAATGGGTGATTAGACTCAATATGCAGGATATTACCTGCACGGTGGTCTTGATAATATATTCTCCATTGTAACTATCTTCGCTTCATCCTACTAATAGATGTTCAAAGAGAAAAAAGCTCTCTTATTAAACCCGTTCACAATAAATCATATATCTAAATGAATATTACTTAAAAAGAGAGAAAGAAAGATAGTAAAAGACTTTCTTTCCTTTATGCCGAGAGAAACTTTTTATAAAATTTTGCTATACTGAATATCATTAAGCCTTTCAAAGTAATAGAAGGGAAAATCCTTTTAGAATGTTGGCAAAATATTTAGAGATTCTATGTTGTTGAAGATACGGACTTAAAAAATATGTAACTTTAATTATGGATAGTATAATACTACAGCTCTCCTGGTTTTAATATCCCCCACTAGACTATATTCATTATCACAAATAGGCCTAAGTAAAGCATTCATGATTTTTCTGTGTTACAAACACACATCACCTAGTGACAACTGGTAGCACTTCAGTAAAAGTATTTGTGAGATATATAGTATACAAACACTAAACACATTGGTTAACTCTCAACTTTTGTATTATAGTATATGAAAGAATGTTATACATTGCTCTCACTTATAGAATGTTTTCCCATCTTAAATAATTTTTTCCTCATATTTGTGCCAGTGTTTAAGCTGTGTTTATCAATTGTAAACTGATTACAACTTGGCTTGGGTTTTAGGAAAATGTCATTCACTTGCATATTAGTTTGGGTTAAACAGCAATTACAGAACCAGTCCCCAAGATAAAACAATAAAAGCTGTATCCTAACACTTTCATATGTGTTTATTGACTCTAGTTAATAATTTTATTTAGTGACTATTATGTGTTCTTATTATTATTCATACTTTAAGTTCTAAAAATTACAAGAATACTTGTTCTCAATAGCATTTTGAAAATTAGTTTTGTTTTCACTTTTTTAAATGTACAGTAAAATTTATACTGTAAAATTGCATACATTAAATTTTTAAAAATACATTTATTTACTTAAATGATTTTCAAGTGTATAGTACATTAATTAGACAACTATAATGTTCATAAAATGATCCCCCCAATTGCTTCCTTCCTCCCTGGCCCTCCATTTAGCCTTCATATTAATGCTAACAGCATTCCCTCTGCCATGCTCCTTGTGCCCAACTATCAACTATTAATTTGTACTTCTTTAACCCTTCACCACATTCTCCCAGCCTCCCACCACCCTCCCCACCCCTGTCCATCACCAACATTAAATTTTTTTTTATTCATAAAAGTTAGGGATGTATTTTTGATGTTGTTATAAAATCAACATACTATGTAGGCATCTATTTTAACAGTGAAGAAAAAGATGACACACTCACTCATTTGTATATTAGAGTTGATTTTCTGGAAACTTTCTCATATCCTTCTTTTCCCCAAGAAGGTAAACATATGCTACTTCTTTTAAAACAAAATTCTATCCATTTCCTTGCTAGTAATCTTGGCAGTTTGCAAGGAAAAGAAAAAAAAAAATACACCCTACCATCCTTTGTCACAATGACTTACACCAGCTTAAGCAGCAGACTTCCTAAACCAAGACTTATCACTTCAGGGTTATTTCCATCTGACCTGTGGAGAATACTCATGAATAGGAGGAGAAAGCATGTGGCTTTCTCCGCTGTAGGGCTGAACTCTTTGGTGCAAGATGAGAAGGCAGTCCTGAGTGTTGTGAAGTAATCATTAAGTTACACGCTTGTCATTTCTTGTACATTCACTCAGAACTAATGCACATCACTTTTTCCAATTATAATCATTCCACCATTTAACAAGCACAAAAGGCCTTAGATTCCAATTTGCCACTGATGCCTCGCTCTCACTTGCTTATTTCTCGGTATTTCTGTCTTGCTAGGTGGTACATGGCTCCAATAATACGGAGCATTCTACTTTCCTAAAACAAACTTGCAAACGGAGGCGACAAGAAAAGCTGGTCTCACTTCAGAGGGCAGGCCGTTTTCACTGTTTTGATAATTTTTTTGTTCCTGCAATTCTTTTCTGCTGTTGTAAATACATATTATTTCTTGGTTTCCTTATTGCCAAAGCTGAACATAAATCACATAGTGATATGCTATATATGTTTCTGTTTAGGCTTCTTGGCTGGTTATATCAAACCTTCTCTTGTACATGTCTCATTTTATTCGGTTTCTCAAATCTGTTTCTGTCTTCACAAGCACACGTACACAAACAAGCAATTACTGGGCTAGAGAAAAATCATTGTCTTCATACTTTGTTACCTTCTGCTTCCTTCAGTGACTGTTAATATGTCGGAACGAGCTGTGAAACATGCTAGCTTTGGACACACAGGCTTAAACACGAGCTACATATAGCAGGAAACTGGTATTTTCATTTGCTGCACATGCTTTAATAATATTAAGCAATCTAATATGGTGCATACGCTGGATTTCAGTAATGCTTCTCTTGAGAATTTCAAATGGTAATGGCAATTTAAAATGACAGCCTTACATTTATATAACTTCTTTCATCTCAGAGGTCTTTACACTTTAGAAAGTTATGTGGAGCAATCATTTCACTTACCCACCACAGAAATTCTGCCACCTCTAGGGCAAATCTGGGCTTACTCTCTATACTGACTCAACATCACAGATAATTATGACAAGAGGAGAAAAGCCACAGTCAATGAAAATTGAATAGGGAATAGAGAAAGATAAAATAATTTATAAAAGAAATTTTAGCCAAAAGGTAAGAATTCAGCAAATAAAAATTATCTGAATTCTCTGAGGTTATTTAGTAACCAGTACACAGGACTGTGAACTCCCAGGCCAGCCACTAGAGAGCATTTCAGGAATTACTAATTTAAGGCTAATTCTCTGAAGGTTGATTTAAATTAGTGAAAATAAAAATTCAAAAAAATAGTTGGTCTTTGGCCAGAAAAAAAGGCTTAAAGTATTAAGATTCTAAATAAAGATATCATGTTTTCTTCTTGCTTAAAACAGTACCAATTTCCCTCTACTTCTACATACTTCTAGCGCTAGACAAAGGTTTATATACACACATACAAACACACTTTGATACCTAAAACTTTCAAAGGTTATTTATAGATATATTAATTTAAAAGCATTTTAAAAAGTCTCTCAGTATATTTATGATCACTTTTCCTTGATGTAGTATATTTTATTTAGGAATTATATAAGAAAAGCTAACATGTTTACATTTAGGTCTGGATACTTGGGAATACATTTAGCATGCTCTGAGTCATTTGAGGCTCGGTCTAGTGGAGGACAAACTAGACTTCAACTCTATACTGATGTCAGCAGTAATCAAACATGAAGTGGTCATAACCAGCACTAAAATGACCCAAATAGTCAATATCTGCTTGATAATGTGGATGTTGCTGCTCTGCCTACACTCCACAAACCTTTAAGCCAGAACAATCTCTAAATTAAGCTTTGATTTGTAGCATTTGCCAATTTCTATGGTGCAAATATTTTCATCATGGCTGATGTCAAGCTACCAGTGCAAAGTCATTAAAGGAAAAGATGGGAAATTGGTACACAATTGGTTCCTGTGGGTGAATATAAGACACTGCAGCTCCTCATGGAACTCCACATACTGATAGTAGCCTTTCACTCAACAGTATTTCATGAACATCTTTTCTTGCCAACGAATATTCCTCTGAAAAGTAACTTCAAGGCTGTGTAGTATTCCATATTATGAATACATCCTAATGTATTTAACCAATCCCCTTTTAGCTTTTGTTCTATTTTGGCTTTAAGTAACAATATAGTGATTAATATCTTATAATCATATACACGTTCTTATACTCAAAGAGATCTCTTCAACACCATTTACCAACTAGGTAAGATGAGTGAGGGCAGAGAAATTGCTAGGGGACTTGGACTTCTAGTTTCTTTAATCTGAGGATAAAAAACTTGAATAAGCTACAGGAGCTTGGAAATGAGAGAGACAGCTTGGGTGGGAATTCCGGTGAACTGAAGCACTCATGCTCCACCACAGAGAAAATGTCAGCTCTATTTTGCCAGTTACAATTATTGTTAAAGGGAGACTTCCTGAACACTGTAAAGACACCTTTCTGGCTCAGATTTGGCATATGTGCCAGAGTCTCCTGCCCATAAGAGTCACTAGCAGTGGCCTGCCCTGAGATGGGGTTCAAGATATTGGCCTCTCCCTATATCTAATACTGTAAGAATAGATTCTATCTATTACTCATTTATGTTTCTCAAAAATGTATGCCATATTTATTGATGGTAAGCTCTAAATGGAATTTATAACAAGACAGTTTTAACATCTTACTACCGTAAACAAATTACCCAGTGTTGAAACTCAACTGTTTTTTAGCACCAATGTGCATTTTTTTTTTTTTAGGTGATACGGGAGTGTTTGAGTAGAGCTACTGGGTTTCTATCCTTCTGCATGACTTATTACATATCTTTGCGTTGTCAACTATGTAATGTCTTGCTGTCATGAGCCCAGAAATGCTAATCTGTCTAGTTAGAAAAAAAAACACTATAGAAGTGTGGTTTCCAATGGAATTTTATATCCAAGTTCAAGGAAAGAAAAAGAGCCTTCCTTTGCTAAGAGGGACCAACAAGCTCTTTGGGTATAATCGTCCTCTTGAATTATTTGCAGAGTTGATGTAAATTTATGTCATTCTTCATAAACTTTCAGATACAATGCAACCAGTTCCAACTGTAGGAAATCATTTTTTTATTCCTTTCGTAAAACAGAACACTAGTAATATAAGAACGGAGACACTGTCGGACCTCAGAAACATCCAGCCCTTTCCAAATTTTATAGACTAATATCAAACATTTTAATGCACTTTTCCTGTGTATCCATTATTTTGTTTTGAAACTTCTATCAACTATCTTTTATAGTTAATGATAAATTGTAATATATATTCCTCAAGGTGGATTATTTCAAATTTTGGCAAAAAGCTAAATGTTAATGTTGTAAGTTTAGTGCCCACTCCAATGTTTTCAATGTTTTCTCATCTTTGAAAAACAAAAACTTCAGTAATAGGTACAAATTTGCAAAGACTCCAGTGAGACCATTTGGTTAAGCAATGACGTGCTAACAAAGTCAAAAGACCTGAGGTTTATTTAAATCCATTACTGACTGGTAACAACAGCTTTGATTAATGTAGTTTCTTGCTCTATAAAATGGAATATTTATAACTGATTTCATTCATTACAGAGAGATTTGTTAATGCATGTAAAAGTATTTCGGAACTTCAATTCCTCTACAAGTGTAAAACAGTTTTGTTATTGAGCAATAGAGGGGTAGGGTAAAGGAAGAGACATGGAGAAGTGAAATTAAGTAAAAAGAAATGCTTAGTTCTTCACTGCATTGTTCTAAATTTGCATATAAATTAGATTTGGTGGACGATTGTATATGAGAAGCCAATTGAGGTACAAGAGCACAGATCATGAAGTAGGCTAGGCCAAATGCAAATTATGGACACTGAAAAATTAACACAAACCCACATTTTCATTATGGACAATCTGAAGGGATTTATATATATCCTGAAGAACATCAACAACAAATCCCACACTTGTGTTATATTTAAAAGTTTTCTGGAATAGACTGGAACAGCGTTACTTTACTGTGCCTAAGAGTATGATATAGATCTAGTCAAAATTGCATATCTCTGATATCTACCTGTGGAGATTATGAATTGAAAGACATAAATGAGGACCATGAAGCTGCATCTTTAAAAGAATCACTGTGAGTCCAATGGCATAAATTAAGGGTGGGGGTAGAAAAGTTCATAGCGTGCTTAAGAGAGGATGAAATATGGAAGTTTCACATGTGGATGAATTGGAGAACAATGAGAATATTAAGCATAAGAAAACACACTGTAAATTAGTGCAGAATGCTGCCATTAATGGTCCCCAATTTGCTCATACCTTCCTGTATTTATGCTCTTGATAGCTTCTTCTGATGTCAACTCTAACTTTGGTCATGTGGCTTGTTTTGAATAGTAGACAATAGCAGATATGACACAAATAAAGAATTAAAAAGTATTCATGTTCTGGGGTATTTTCCCCTCTTGCAAGCTCCTGAGAATTCTATGATCCTCACTATGTGAACGAGCCTGGGCACCTTTGCTGATGATACATTGACAATCACATCAGTACATTCACCTCATAGTTGGCACCAATTACTAGACATAGTTTTGAAACCATCTTACACCAAATAGCTATAATAGATAATGACACAGGCTAAATTTGCAAGACTGGATTTAGCTCTAGATATGTTGAATTTAAGCTTCTAGTAAAACATGGATCAAGAGGATCTAGAGCATAAGAGAATGATTAAAGGCTTAAAGAAAGGGGTTTGGAAGGTACCTACTTGAGATTGTAATTTAAACTATACAAGTATAAAATTCAGACTAGAGGATGTAGGGCAGAACTTTAACAAAGTCCTTCACACTGGAAAAAGTAAATAGCAAATAGCAGAGCCTCAGGGAAGGGAACAGAAAGACAGTCAGAACTAGGACCAGAATGTCACAGGAAACAACAACAGAAAAAGAGACTCCTTTTGAGTCATAGCAAAAAGGTATCAATTGTTCAGAGAAGGCATAAAATAATAGCTCAAGATAGGTCTGTAGTTTGAGCAGTTTAAATTGGAAGGTGCTAGAAAAGTAATATAACATTGACTAAAGAAGGAGAGATAGACATTGTATCAACTACCTTTTGAAAAATATGAAATAAAAGTAAGGCAAGAAAAAGAAATATTTCTGAATATTTAGAAAAGATCAATGAAATATGTTTAGTCACCATTTGCTATCTCATTAAATGAGATATTAATAGCTAAAGGGATGGATTCAAATTAAAGGCAGCTTTTTTTCCTGACATTGATCTTTGTCTATAATCAATTATCTTTGAAATCATTTCCAGGAAATCCTTAGAAAAAATGCATTCCCAATATTATCACTTATTAAATGTGTTTAGTTCTGCTCCCTCCAAACTTCACTGAAATGACAGGAAACTTTGGTTACTTGATCAATGAAAAAAATTTAAGATAAAATCTATGAGATTGAAGAAATGGTAAAGAAGACAACTGAATATTCTGTGTGTGTGTAATGGATGTCAACACAACTTTGGAGAACAGAATAAGGATGAATGAATTACAATTGGCTTGGCAGTTTAGAAAAACTGAAAATTAACTGCTTGCAGAGCAAAAAGCTAAAAGAAAGCAAACTTGCAAAGCAGAATCCTGGATATGATTAGGAATTGATAATACTAGGGCCCTCAAAAGATAAGAATTAAAGAAAATAGGAAGATTTTGTGAAGTCCATAAGAAACAGTTAAGCTTTCAATTCTCTTTTTCAGATAGGTGAGCCCTCCTCCCAGATCATTCTATAATTGGATTTGCAAGACATTACAACTGAGATAAAGGAGGCTTATCAAAAAAAAAAAAAAAAAAAAAAAGAGTTGGGGCTATTGACAGGCCACATGTTGAATGTTGAAACCACTGACTCCCTTACTCTACCTTGCTCTGAGAACATTACCAATTTTGAGCATACGCCAACCCTTCACTCACTTCACCCAATGTCAGAGATCAGAAAATCTGCAATCTAGAATAAAAGAGGTACGGATATTGATGAGCAAGAAGACTGCAACCAAATGAGAAATTCAAAATACGGTAGCAGATATTTCAATATACCTTTGGAAATAGAAGTCAGAGAGAACTCAGAGAGAGGGAGGGGCAGAACAAAAAAAGAGAAACAGATCATGGAATTTAACATACGAATAATGGAAACTTTGAAAAAAGGGGAGAATGAAGGAAACAGCAAGGAATAAATCATCAAAAAAGTTAAAGACAGATTTGCAAAGTAGAAGGACAACAGTGGAGATTTTCAACAGAGTATAATGATTGATAAAAGAAGCACATCAAAATGCATTACAATAATATTTCACTATACTGGCAAGTAACACAAGATCCTAAAAGCTAACAGAATATAAAACAGACCTATGCAAATGATGAAAAATCAGAATACCATCAAATTTCTCAACAGCCTTGCCAGAAGCTAAAACCAATGAACCAAAACCTTTAAAATTTCAAAGGAATACTATTTACAGCTCAGGGTTCTACCTAATTTTTCAATGAACTGTAAAGCCATTTTATCATTAATCGATCATGAAAGATTTTAAAATATTTACTGCCTATGTACCACTCTTTTCTAAAAAATTTCTAAGTTGCATGCTCCACCCAAACTTAACAGGAAAAAAAAAAAAAAGAAAGAGAGAGAGAAGCACAAATTAAACCTCTGAAACAGGGAGAAATATTCCTTAGAATAATAATACTGGAAGGAACTAGGTTAATAGCCATGTTAGTTAGAGTCCTAAAGAAGCAGCCTAGGTTAAACCAATGTACTATCTGCTACATTTGAATATAATGAAGGGATATTTAGTGTTTTATTAGAGACTTTAGGGATGAAAGAGTGACTGGGATATACAAAACTAAATCAATGGAAAAATAAGGCAATTATTAATTGTAGGCACATTGGAGAATTTACTAGAGCTAAAATCTCCTATAGTAAAAAGTCAACATCTAAAATTTTTAAAAATCAAGAAATGACACAATATTTTTTAAACACCAGCCAAAAAAAAAGATGAAGCATATTTGAAAAAATGTTACAATAATGAAATATGTAGGCAAGTATGTGCATCCTCATTATACTCTTCTCTCTACTTTTTCATTTGAAAATTTATCTAATAAAAAATTAACGGGAGTTTAAACATTTCTCAATGAAATATTGAGGTAAATTTCAGAAGAAATAGCAGAGATTTCTGAAGAAGTTTGTCTCTGAAAAGCAGAAATAATTGGTAGGAAGACATAGAGTGGGGGCATTAAGATAAAATATTCTTTCTGTGAATGCACATCACTATATTTTGATTCATATAGGGGAAAAAAGCATCAGTTTCACTAAGATATGTCTGCATAACTGAAGACAAGTACTTGGGAACTTTTGAAAACAAAATAACTGATTTGAGAGTAATTACTTATTTTCTTACAGAGCAATCTACTTTTTGTCCAATGGAATAACTTAAAAATTACTAAAATTAATTGTCATTATTAAATTTTAAAGAATTTGTATCTTTATAGGTTGCTTATTTCATGCTTAAGTTTATTCTAGATTAGTTAGAGCAGCAATTCAGAAGGTCAATTGGATTTGACCCTAGAAAATATATATAATGAGATGAAATCATTTGCCCTATGTCAAAAATCCCAGAATTCTACAGTTAAAAACTATCTTGGAAGTTATCTTTGTCCAATATTTTTGGTTATCGATGAGGAAACTGAGATCTCAAGTCATAAGGTGACATGTCTAAAGTCACACATTTATATTAGCATAAAATTTTATAAAAACCACTCAGCAGCTGACAAATCACAGAACTAAATTTTGTTCCTTTAGTAAGGTCCTATGTGAAATAGGGCCTTATTTCCCCTCAAGAGAATGACATTCAAAAGTTGGCAGCTAGGCTACCTAAAGATAATAAATTTATATTTGGGCACAATCTCTTTGTCAACTCTTTACCCATTTAAAATGAGATCACTTTAAATCAACTTGTTACAGATAGTAAGTGTGGTAATTAAAATAGGTTTATTTTTAGTTAAATTGTGCTCTTGAAGGAAGGTAAGAAATAGACTTTGTTAGGAGCTGAATTATTTCCACCCACAAAATTCATATGTTGAAGCCCTCAGTACTTCAGAATGTGATTTGGAGATGGAACCTCTAAAGGATAGTTGTGTTAAAATGAGATTATAGGAGTTAGCATGAGCCCTGATCCAATCTGACTGGTGTCCTTATAAGAAGAGAAAATTCAGACACCCAGAGAAATGCCAGGGATGCGTGCACATGGAAGAAAGACTGTGTGAGGATATAGCGAGAACCAGGTCACCTGCAAGCTCGGAGAGAGACCTTAGAAGAAACCAGATTTTGATCTTGAACTTTTAGCATCTAGAACTGTGAGAGATACATTTCTGTTGTCTAATCCACCTATTTTCTGGTATTTTTGTTATGACAGTCAAGGAAACTAATGCAAACTTAAGGAGAAAGCTATTTAGAATGGAGTGTGGGTTGCCCTGTATAATTAAGTACTATGGACTCATGGTTGTATTGTGTGGGTAGAGGAGTCTGCTCTTAAATATGCTTTTTTTTTTTTCTTCTGGAGAGGTGGTGAGAACTAGAATTAATCTGTAAGGGTGGAGCCAATTTTTGGCTCCATCCATGGCAGCTGCTAGAACCCTTTTTTACGCTGCACCCTGAGGAACTTACATTAATGGAAAATTCAGGATAGACACTCATCTGAAAGAGGAATGGTAGTAGGCTCAAAACTGTATTCCTTTGAATATTGAATGAGATGACATCACATTTTGTACACCATGCTTTTACATGTTTTACTATACCTTTCAAATGTTTATTGATTTTTAAAAGAAAAAAATTAGGGCAGTTGTCAAAGTTATCTTTTAAATTAGAATTTTACAGTACTTAGCACAGTTCTGTAGTGAGTCTTTCCTGATTAAGGTATTAGGATGAGAGTAGAAAAAACTATTCTCTTTTCTGATATTCCTTGCTTATGTACACAGATAACAAGCTCATAATGTATTTCTTAATATCCTTAATAGTAAATATTCATAGTATATAATATTAGATAACATGGTTTTCAAGTCAGACACCTGAGTTTGGTGTCTAGCCTCACAACTGTGAGACCTTAGGCAAGTCATTTAACCTCTTTCACCTCAGTTATCTCCCCTATGAAATGAGAATAATATTACCCAATTTACAGGGTTGCTTTAAGAATTAAATAAGATGCATATAAATTTCTTAGCATGGTACCTAGAAGATAAATTATTCTTTCAGCAAACCAAGACATTCTAAATACCATGGAATTGCTTCATTTCCAGATTTCTAGATGCTTAGAGAGCTTTTTCCAGCATGAATGTTCTTAGAATCTTTTTAAACAGTCAAAAAAAAAAAAAAACTTTCTGAGGTTTAAATCTTTCATTATGCCTTTGCAAGTGAACATTTTCTTAACTTGGAGAAAGTTGTATTGCTTTGTAAGCATAAAACAACATTAATTTTATGTGGCATTGAATGATTCCAAGTCCAATCGTGTGACAAAACTAGCCTACGTCTACCTGTGCAGCATAATCTGTTTATGTTGCATTGAAATATCAATTTAGAAATGTCACTTTCCTTGAGCAGCAAGTAATTATCTGGAAGAAACATATTTTATCACTCCCTATAGCTGGTATCAGGCAGCAAATCTTTTGTCCCTAGCACATGATCCCGTGTTTCCTTACAAATTGTGCTGCTGAGCAGGACTGTACCTTAACACTTTTAAATAAGATCTTGACACTAGTGTCATTGTGCAGGCTCGGATCTGGACGACTTGATTTTTCCCCCCCTTAATTTAAACGCACTATTTTTCATCAAATGGCAAGCATACATTATGGTCTCCATTCTAACTAAGGCTCCAAAGGCTATTTCAATTTGACTAGAGCGGTTTTCTGCCAAATGGCTACTCTAAGTTACACAGTGCACATTACCCACCAGAAAGCACAGAGTTGATGAGAGTGCACTGTCAACTATCCTGAACATCGATATGGAGTTATTTGATTTGAAATTGGATTCTAGCCTTCCTTGATCTGTTGTATAAATGGAGAAGCATCTGTTGAAGAAATTCTCGCAAAGTTTATGAAGAATGTGTTGTACTTCCCCCGCTAGAGTTTGTCTTTTACTTTGTTTCATGCTAGCACAGGTTCTCATCTCAGTGATAAATATTCAAAGCTAAAAGTAGGAGAGGTTTTTTTTTTTTTTTTTTTTTAGTATAATGAAAACTTAGGAAAAATTATTCTATGCATGAATTTCTTCTGTGATATGAGTTGGGTGCAAGTTGCAGACTTTTGTAGCAGAGTGGCATTGTGACCCTTCTTTAAACATTTAAGACTTAGTTCAGAAGTTCACTGAATATGATGAGACATGATTCTTAAGTATGGAGCCTTCAAAAAAATCTTCTAAATATATAATATTCTCAGCAAGACTTGTCAGTCATTGTCAAGATGAAAGTCGTTTAAATGCTAAGTTCCTAGTAAACTGTATCTATATTGTGGGGCTCTATTCACAAAGCAATACCTTAGCAGTATGTGTAGAGCATACAAAAATATGTCGTTTTATTATGGGACATGCTGAACTCTCGATATTGTGATGTGAGGTTGGGAGGGAGGGAGTTTGCTATGCAAGTTACATGCTTATCACCAGTATGTGGATGGCCCTAAGGGCAGCACAGAGAACTTCAGAGAAAACATATTAAATGGGCATGAGGGAAGCATCCTTTTGACCCACATAAAAGGGCCTTTGTGTAGACCTCATGAGCACAAGATTTTATTTTTGAGTGGATAAAGATGTGCAGTTTCTTTAGAATCAAAGGTAGATTGGCAACGCTTTCAGTAAATGGCAAAATAATTATGAGTGTATTGGGTATTCAGTGTAAAACATTTATCACTTTGAATGGTTTTGGCATCAGAGCAGCTGTAACAGGCAATCCCACAAGAATACCTTTGTAATTTAGCATTAATTGATGTTCCTTTATTGTAATGGCAGTTGATAAGTTAAAGACACTGAATTGAAAAATGAAAATAAAGTGCTTTGACCAGTCCTTTACAGTTTCTGCCAGTAACTGGAAAAAATTAGCTCTAAAATAAAGCAGACAGAAACAGTGCCCAATTTTCTAGGAAGACCAGTGTAGATGGTAGTGTTTGTGTTTGTATATTTATGAGTGCATATACTTGCTCATGATTAAAATCTAGTATCTAACTTAGAAAAATGGATTTTTTATGAATATTTTAGAATAACTTTTTTACTGCATGTGTGGTAGATTAATTACAAAATGGCCCCAATTCTTCATCTTTCCTGTATCCACAGCCTTTGTGATGTGACTTTGCAGCCCCTTAATTTTATTTTGCTGTCTCTTGAAACTTGTCTGGTCTTTGGACTTACTTGGGCCACCAGAATATCATGGAAATGACAGTCTGCCAGTTTGGAGATTAGGCTTCTACAATCTCTCTTGAAACCTGTCCAGCAGCCATGTGAACAGCTGAGTTAGCTTCTGAAGGATGAAAAACACAGGAGTAGAGAAGAATTATCCCAGTTGGGTTCCTCCTTGAAGAGCCAACCTCTAGGTGATCTGCTGATTAATCGCAAATTCCTGAAGAATCCCAGACCAAGTCACTGGAATTAGACTCAAACCAGAAGAACTACTCCTCTGAGCCAATTCTAAATTGAAGACCTTGAGAATAGTGAGCCAAAGAAATGGTTATCATTATAACCTACTATATTTGAGGGTAGCTTTTTAATGCAACATTAGATAACTATTTCGGCATGGTAGATTTAGAGAAGTTCTAGATTAAGAAACGTAAAGCTAAAGTTTTACTTTTAATTGCATTAAGCTTATGATGTAAAGTCAATACAATATTTTGGCCATCACATATTCTATAATCTTCATATATTGTCCTTATTTTTTTAGCCTTATGCCTAAAATGCCTTTTCCAAAGGTCTAAATTGGACTTATTATTCAAAGCCTAGGTCACATACTTTTCCTCCATGAAGGTTCACTGATTTCCTTAGCCTGCTCCTCAGAAGTCTCTAGAATTTTGATTTTACCTATATATTGCCACACATCACGATTCCTTGTATTCGTTTTTAATACAAGTGGTTTTGTCATCCTCCCCAAAAGGCAAAAATGCTATCTTATCCATCTTTGTAACCCTCAAATCACCTTGTGGTACCTAGATTAAACTAAATAATCAACAAATATTTGAATAAACAAATATAAGAACAAGCTAAGAAACCAATCTGGATCCCAGCCTCCTTCTCTATAGTCTCGGTGTTAATGTAGAGAGAAGTTAGGCTGTTCACAGAACACTTAAACAAATATAATGTTTTAATACTCTTAATTAATACTGCTATTGTATTTTTGGCTTTATTTCTATGCATTTCCTCTTCCTATAAATTTTTTATATTCTGTAAAACAGGATATTTTAAGCTTTTTTGAATATATAATAACAGTAAGACAATACAAAGGTCATTTGGTTTGTTAAAAATTTAAAGGAAAATTATCTTTCCAGTATTTATTAATTCTAATAAAGACTATTTTTTTTTTTTTTTTTTTTTTTTAGTATCCAGGTTTTTTTCTCTTTTTGCTTCTTCATTTAGAAGCTGTGTTTCTGGTCTACAGAATTAAGTTTAAATTTATAGAAATAATTTTTTCAAGGTCTTTTATATATCTACAAATATAGAAAAAGGTATTAGGCAATTTTAGTCAAATTCTTTAAAACGAAGATATATAATTTTAGGTCAGTATACATTTTGTTGTCATTATTAAAGTGCTTTCCTTAGATCTTTCAGAAATAACTAAAATTGTCTCAGTTTTATCTAAAATGTTTTCTTGCTGCTTATTGCTTTGCTGCATTGGCTAATTTTTGTTGTTTCTCTGCTACATGAAGTTGCTAATATCAGGTTAACTTTCATAGCAATAAAATAAGAAAAAAAAAATTGAAGAGCAGTGATGATTCAATTAAACTTTCTTTCCCATAGTGTTTATTAAATAATAATAAAGTTGGAATGATGACTACTTACTTATTCACTGAAGACATTTCTGAAGTTATCTAAATCATATAATCCACTTAACCTTAGGTAAACTAGGCTCACTTTACTCCATTTTCTCAGTCACTACCAGAAACATTAAAGATTTGGATCGATTCTGGTTGCTATCATTGCTGCTTCAGAATATGAATAAAATATTTCTCCCCTTACACTATTACCAACATAAACTTAGAAATGTCTACACTAGTGTTTCTCATTCTAGTGTCTTAATCATCAGTAGCCCAAGACATATTCTTGGGTAACCCAAGAAACTTTCTAAAAGTTGTACTTTCATTCTGTGATAATTTAAACATACATATAGTTTTAAATAGTTATAAACAAAAACATATTTTGTCAAGGTAATTAATAAACTGAAAGATACTTGCTTAGAATAAGGCTTTGGATTTAAAATGCTATTTCTGGACCTCGAGTCTAAGAGAGATAATCTCACAAGTTCAAGAAAACCTTTCCTTCTGAAGTGGTTTATTTATTCCTCAAATCGGGAAAACACTAGTCTATAACCACAGTGGATAAACTTTACTAAAATGACTCTTTTAGAAAACACATCTATTTTTTTTTTAAATAAAATAAGAATGTCTCACCTACTATGGGCCTAGCACTGTGATTGGCATTGTTATCATGGAGATTTCAACAGAATAGGGAAAACTAACAATAAACAAATAAACCAATAAATAAATTGTTTGAACTGGTGGTGTATATAGACAAAGACAATGTGCAAAACTGATAGGCAGTTTTAAGACCAAACTCAGGACAATTTGGCTAAGTTTCCTGGGTGATTGGAATGTGTGCCTGAGGGAAGGCATTTGCTTTGCATGATTTGAAACTGGCTTAAATAACTTAGACCATCTAGGAATTCTAATACTCAGGCATGGGTGCACATGTAGGTCACTAATATTCCACCTCTTTGGTGACAGGACTGTTATGTTGTTTGTTTTCTGGTATAAACGAATGAAGGTATATTTTATATTAATAAAGATGAGCATCATTATTTTGAATCAATATTCAATCAGAGTAATTACTCTCAAGTTTTGCTTTTAATGTGACTTAATAGGTACAAAATTTTAACAATGTCTATATATTTGTCTTACAAAAATTTTGAAAGCTTATTAAGTTTTAAAAATTCTATAAGAATCTCAAAATGCAAATTTTGCCCATATGGTTGCCATGTCTGTACTTCATTCTGCTTGCATACGTATTCAGACTCAAAGAGACCATCCCCATCATGAACAAACACCCAGGCAGAATTCATGTTTTTTCTTTTACTACTAATCTCATAGAATTGATATCTATATTATAGCATTTGAATTATAATGCTCATTCTTAGTTTGCTTTGTTTCTAGAGACCCTGAGCTCTCAAAGTCTAGGCAGCACTAACAATAAGTAGATTTATTAGTGGGAGGCACTAATCAAAGCACTTTGCAAGGATTAGCTAATATAACACTCACAACATCATGAAGTAGGTACTTTTATTACCCTCATACTATTAATACTCACTCAAATGGGGAAACTGAGACACAGAGAAGTTAAGTAACTTGTCCAAAGGTCACAACCCAAGTGAGTGAGAAAGCCAATGTTTGGGCGCAGTCAGTGTAGCCCGAGAGCCTATGCCTTAATCATATAATGAGATAACAATGAACACTAAGCTGAACAAATGAATCATGGTTCTCAAGGAAAATATTAGATTTTTCTAGCAAAAAAAGAGTCCATTAAGAGTACTGTGATGGTTAGTTCTGTATATCACCTGGCTAGGCTATAGAACCCAATTATACAATCAAATGGTAATCTAGATATTACTGGAAAGGTATTTTGTAGATGTGGGTGACATTTACAATCAGTTTACTTTAAGTAGAGGAGATTACCCTCGATAATGTGGGCGGTCTCACCTATTTCGTTGCAGTTCTTATGAGCAAATTCTGAGGTTTCCTGGAAAAGAAAAAATTCTGCCTCAAGACTGCAGCATTAACTCTTGCCTGAGTTTCCAGCCAGCAGACTTTGAACTTGCCAGCCCTCACTTAAAAAAAAAAAAATTATATATATATTCACACAAATTTATATATGTAAATATATACATTTACATGTATTTACATATATATGTATATAGATCACGCACACATGCATACGCACACACTCTAGTCCAAGTAATTTTAATAATTTGTGAAAAGTTTAAGCAATAATTTTTGGTGACAGATTGGAACTCACTTCTGCCTAGTTCCCAAAAGTTTGCCTTTCTCATGCTACTAATAGACAAACTTCAAAGAGATTTGTCTCAAGGGAGAGTATTCAAATCTTAGACCTAGTAGAACAGTGTTTGCTCCTGGACCATCTAATCATACTGCCTGATAGCTCATATAAACTATACTTGTTCATACTTTTTTTGAGCTCCACTTTACATATAACAATGAATTCAAAGAGTTTCATCATATTCTGGCATAGGGTAGATTATGCGAAGTTACTTTTCTTTTTCTTTGATGAAGAGCAGGTATTAGAATCTCTCCTCTGCCCTCCTCACAATTAATCTTTTCTAAGACTTTTCACTATTTAGAAAGCAACCAAAATATAAGACTAAGAGGTTAAAGAGAGGAGAGATGAGTTTCTTCTCTTCTTTCAGTAATTTCGACTGAATTCTGGAGATCAGATGATATGGTTCTGGAAACCTACCCACTTCTATTCTTTCTGTTCCTTTTTAAAATTTTTCTTTCTGTTCATTTTCTTTTCCGTGCTCATAATACTATCTTCCCAACGTCAAGTAGAATGATTAAAGAACATTGTCAATAATAAGTACATCAAATGTTAATCTAAAGTAATTTTTTATATTTCTCCATTTTCCTTATCTCATCATACACCCAATAGAAATAGCTGTATCACAGAATTGAATATAGACAGGTTGTGGAATACCATAAAATAAGTCAATATAGCTATTCCAAAAGGATTGTATTTTGAAAATGGACAGCCTATTATTATTATTATTGTTTAAAAAACACTCCTCTATTTGGTAAAATATGATGAAACCTCAAATACTGTTTATCATCCAGAGTTCAGAATCATTGAACTTTCAAGTTACAATTAGGTCTATAAAAGCATTTTCAAAAGTATAAAACTGTAATTTCATCGAAGTTTGATCGGACAACAAAAACAATTCAAAAGCTCAGCAGTTTGCCGTAAGCGCTAGCTATACAAACATTTAACTGTGTCCTACACGATGGAAAATATTGTAATTTGCAATTATGTTATATGATTAAACCAGAATTGAAAAGCTAAAAGATGGAAAGAAAAAGATCAGATTTTCTTATTTTAACTTTTAGCTTTCTTGTCATTATTACCTAAGATCATCTAATAAGTAGCATGTACCTTAGGTTTCAAGTATACCTAAAAACAAAATGACCATATCTAATGACTTGAAATAATTTTCCTTTTGAAAGAAAAATACATGCTTAAGTCAACTCCAACTTTTACTTATAATTTTAAAATTATATAATTTCTACAATTAAAGCAAATTTTTTTATTGCCAGAGGAAAGCAAGAAAGAATAATATTCCCCTAATTTTTCTTCAATTTTTTTACATTTATTCATCTTATGTCTTGAAATAACTATTCTTTGCTTACTTCCTAGTAATAAGCATATCGAGACCAATGAAAACAGTGCTTTTCATATAGTATAGATGTATAATAAATATTTTATTGAAAGGGTGTGAAAAGATCTTTGGAGTTCTCAGTTTAATGGATAGCTTTTACACTGATTTTATTTACCATATTTGGCTAATATTTGTGGTGAAGGACTTGAACAGGAAAGCCAAGGTCAATGTAATGAACTATGGGTACAGCGCAACCAACATTTATTGAATGACAACTTATTTTCTTAAGATGTTTTGTTATTTTTAATCTTTGCTGGTTATTGTTGTTTTTCAGATGATGCTTAGCAAGGTTAACTTATAATAGAAGAAAATAATTTTTTTTTCCATTTGTTTATGGCTCAGAGAGATTAAGTTAATTCCCAAAGAATCACATGTGCTGTGTAGAGTACTAAATTCCAGGCAAATCTATTGCCAGAGCCCAAGATCTTTCCATTACATCAGATTGACTTTGTTTTACTGGTTCAGAGCTTGTTTTCTTGAGGAATTTGAATGAGATACTGATATCTGAGATTTGGTTGTTTTTATTAATTTGCAATAAAACTATATTTTCTCCTATATCATGTACTGCCTGGATGAGTTTGCAATTTAGACAAATGGTGATGATCCATGGTGACAAATTTAGAACCAGGTTTGGAATTCCTTAATGAAATGGAATTTTGAATGACAGCGATATTACAAGTAATAACACCTTGCGATTACTTCGTACTTCTAACTTATCGAAAAGCAATCATACTTCTTCTTTTCTAGTAACATTGTGGGATAGAAGAGATAGTCTCATTTCCATTCTTATAAATGTGGAGCCTGTTGCCAAGAAAGTTTATTTACCAAAAGTCTAGTAACTAAATAATGACAGACCAGGACTAGAAGCTATTTTTCTTGATACTACTCTGATATTCTCCCTGATTTACCTCTCATACTCTCTCCTCTGCTCTTCATGTGACCTCCCCCACCCTGAAACCTACAGTCTATGAAAAAGCTAATCAAGTCCTCAAATATTTCACTTTTCTCTATGATCTGCAGGAAAAAAAAAAAAAAAACATGTAAGCACTATAAATCATACTTAGTATGCTAGATAATCTTTTCCCCAAATATCTTTGCCGTGTTATTTGCACTACTTCCTTTAATTTATCTTCCTTTTCATCTACAGACTTATACCTCAGTGTTTTTTAATTAATCTTGCTTTTATTCTCTTTAAATATTTCTTGGTGGAAAACCATAATCTTTTCCTTTTCTATGAACCCTTCCTTCCCTGCCCTGATAATTGCCATGTGGTGCAAGCTGGGTCATAAAGATCTTTACCTTGATTTTTTCAAAATGGAATAAGGATACGGAGGACACTTTATTCACTTTATTCTCAGTAGCTCTTGGCCATGGTTGCAACTCAAGGGAGAAGTCGTTTTGGGAGAATGAAAAGCAAAATGAAAAGTGGATAGAGATCAGTTTTGGCTTTGTGTTCTTGTTTTAGCATTAATCTCTAGATTCACCCTTAAATTCTCAATTTGTGAAGTGACAAATTTGTATTATTTTTTTAATCAAACTTACTTTAATTTGGATTTTTGTTGCTAACAACCAAAGATTTTGACTTATTCAAGGATGACTAACCCTTTATTTATATCTCTTCTTACACTAATTTGATCTTGGTCATGCTTACAATTTGTCTCATATGTCATTAGCTGCATCTATATCTGCCATCTCGACCAGTCTGTGAGCCCTATAAATCAGAGTCCATTTCCTAATAATTAATGCTATATTTAAGTACCCAATTTGAGCATAGTTAGCAATAAATAAATGTTTGTGTACTTAAGTTTTCATTTAATTCTCTTGCCTTTTAATGTTTAGAGACAATATATAATGCAGCGTGAGTTATAGATATAATAATTGGCATAATTATTTTGATATTAATGTGATTATCTTGAAGAAATTATAGGTATTGCATCCTCATTTCTGCTCTTGATTTTTTTAAAGCAAGTTGTCTTTTTTTTAGTGCAAGGCTCATGCTCTGAGAAGAATTGACTTCAATGAACTATAAATCTCAAAAGAATGTAACAAACTGCAAGATACCATATTTGTACTTCTTGGGACAGCACCTTGTGATAAAATTTTGTGAAATATAATCCTTTTCTGGACAAGTCAAGCACCGTGGTAACACTGAAATCATGGACCACAGTTTATACAACTTCATTAGGCAGAAGCAGTAGGCTCTTGCAGAACATTGTCCAATCTAGGTTCTATGATTGGGATAAACTTGTTATGAAGATTTCTGAGAGGAGGCAATATCTAGCATGCTTACTCCAGATGTGGAAATTATGAAATACTGTAATGAAATAGAAAGAAACACTGAGGTCCTGATAAGATATGTTGTTAGCTGACTCCATTTTTGTCTACACCTGAAAAACTGAAACAATTAATTGAAGCAATGATTAAGAAAAGGAGGCCACGCTTTCACTCATTTATCTGGGTCATCTTGGGAGAATGATGAAAGTGAGCATTATCATAATTAGCTTATTTTTATAAAAGTATGGTTGACATACAATATTATATTAGTTTCACGTGTACAACATAATGATTCAACATTTATATGCCTTATGAAGTGATCACCATGATAAATCTAGTAACCATTCATTATTGTACAAGTTTAAAATAATATAATCTATAATATTCCCTATGTTATACATTACATCTTTATGTCATATTTTTTATAACTGGAAGTTTGTACCTGTTAATCCTCTTCACATTTTTCACCTAGGACCCTACTCCTTCTAATAACCATTAGTTTATTCTCTGTATCTATGAGTTGTTTCTGCTTTGTTTATTCATTTTTGGTTTTTGTTTTACTTAAATTCCATATATAAGTGCAATCACATGGTACTTGTCTTTGATTTATTTCACTTAGCGTAGTACCCCTTAGGTCCATCCATGTTGTTGCAAAGGGCAAGATTTCATTCTTTTTATGGCCGAGTAATATACCTTTGTATATATACACTACATCTTCTTTATCCATTCATCTATCACTGGACATCTAGGTTGCTTCCATATCTTAGCTATTGTAAAAAATGCTGCAATGAACATAGGGATGCATATATTTTTTCAAATTACTGTTTTTCTTTTCTTTGAATAAATACCCAAAAGAGGAATTGTTAGGTCATATGGTAGTTCTACTTTTAATTTTTTGAGGAACCTCTATATTATTTTCCATAGTATAATCCCACCAACAGTGCATGAGGTAATTATCTCGATTTTTATCTTCATATTGTATCTGTAAACTTGACCTCTATTTATTTTTGTAATTCAAAATAATAGTTATGTTGCAAGCTTGATAAAATAGGATCTAGTCAAATGTTTGTCCCTTATTGGCCAACAAAGAGAGTGATTTAAGCTTGCAAAAGGGGTGACTTAAGACAATATCAATTGTTGAGTGGATTTTTTTTTCCTTTGGAAGAACATAAAATGCCTGTCTTTGGAATGAGGTGGTTTTATATTAGAAAATATTGCCTTCGTCATGGAGTGCTTGATTAATCTATACCCACTTGAAAGAAATTCTAACCAATTTCCAAAAAAGGGAACATTTTTAGTTCTGTATAGTCAGTGTAATTGGGAGGAGAATGGAGGAGAATGGACAGCAATGGAAAGGCAGTTGATAGAACTGGCTGACATTAAGGATGGTGACATTTTTCTAGAGGAAAACTTTCAGGTAGAACAGGTCCCTAAAAAACAGTATCTCTATCAACCCAGGATTCTAGAAATAGCAGCAACAGCAACAACAGAAGCAACATTTGTAAACTAAGAGATAGTCAGCAAAAGTTTAAACACGGAGAGGTGCATTTTAGTTCTAAAATCTCACCTCTATCTACAAATGTCAATTAAGTACCTTAAGTACCTTAAGTGTACACACACACACACACACACACACACACACACACGGGGAAAAAATTCTGAATAATTATGTACCCTTAATAGTTGGGCTAGCCTGGCTTTAAAAGTTTATCTTGTCTATCAGTTTAGATATAATTGAATAATGAATACATACTCAGACTCTTAAAAGGCATGAAAAAAGAAACTTCAGCAATCACATCTTGGCTTCTAAGAATGGTAGAATCTCAAACAAACGTCATTCTTACCCACACATTACCACTCACTTTCCCATCAACACAATGAATGCATTTTTATAGAGTAGGTAGGCTTTGTTTTTTAGTTAGTTTGTTTAACTATTATAACAGTTTATATTCTGGGAACTGGTTTAAGAGAAGACATTTCCTATAGCAACTGCAATTTTAACAACAGATAAACTCTTTGTAGCACATCTCCACTGGGGTAGAACTAAAATCTGGAAGTAATCAGCAACCACTGAGCATCAGAAATTCTTTAAAAAAAAAAACTCACACCAAACATTTAAAAGCAGCTGGAGTCTGCTAGTAGTTGGGATAGGATTCAAGTACCTAATCCCTTGAGGTTAGTCACCATCCTCCTTCTTCCTTGTCTTAGATATGGAACTAAAAAGCCCCAGGGTGTTGATGGTTGCAAAGAAACTATGGCATCTGACACCTGCTGGGAGCAATAAATAAAGAACCAGATCTGCCCTTGTTGGTTTGTTCCTATCCTGCTCACTACTAGAGTTGCAGTTTTTCTTCTGTGCTGGGGTTCACAGAGATGAGTTCTGTTTACCCATGTACACTAATCTGATATGTAAGAAAAGTCTTTGTTGTACAGACAGTCATTTTTGACACACATGCTTAATCTGTAATATAGACAAGTCTGATTTAAAAATTAAACAGAATCACACGCTTCACTTCTGAGAATTATGGCTATAATTATTGTGGAAGCAGCATCACTCCAAGGCAACCTTTTGAAATAGGTTTGATTCAGTTAGTCTGCTTACTGCTGGATGATGGTTTCCAGTTAACGAATTAAAACTGGTATATCTGAGGATTGTGCAGGGCTAAGTTATTTAACACGTCATGTCTGCCAGTCTTGACCAGTTACACTGAGGAAGTTCACAATTCTATTTAGAAGGAAACAGACACTAATGAACAAACAGCTGAATATCTGTTCTATCTATGACGTTTCATAAGACAATGAACACACAATAGTCCAGGCATCTCTTGAAAGAGAAATATCAGAGTATATGAATATAGCACTGGCTCCCTTGCTTTCTTGTCTGCAGAAACTGGGATTCCCATGGAAGTAAAATTCATCAAAACAAAAGCTTTCGGGCAGCAAGTAAAGAGAAAAATCAGGCAGCCTTTAAGAAGCTCTTTTTTTTTTTTTTTTTTTTTTTAATTCTTGCACCCAAAAACCTAACCTGTTCAAATTATTTGCCTATAGAACAATTGCTCCAAACTTTCACAATTCAGACTAACCATTGATTTCCTTGCTAAAATTCAGACTTCTCTCTATTTGACAAGTAAACTAGAGCACAATATTTTGCATTCTGTTGAAATGTTTTCTCCCCCTCTGGAGAATGAATGAAAATGTGTTTCATGCCATATGCCTGATATTTTCTAATTGTGCTTGTTCACATATTTTTGAATCTACAATATCTGGCACTGTGAGATGTGAATACCAGGCATTCTTCAGATAGTCTTGCTGAAAGGAGAAAACAAAGAAATTGGATAAAATCTGTTTAATTTTAATTACTAACGAGGTCAATAAGTTTTAAGAGATGTTTTCCATTTGATTTACTTAGAGCTAGTGAATACACTTTTATTTCTCAGCAAAATATTATGTTTAACCAGAAGTTTAAATTCAAGTTGTCCTATTCTTTTAGAAAAGCTGTGTCATCTATCTATCTCTATCAATCTCTACCTTTATCTCTTTTTTCTTGTACTGATTACAAGTAAGACTAAATATTCCCCCAAAGTAGAAACTCATCACTGCAGTGGGAACTAAGGAAGTCTACCAAGGGGGGGGGGGGGGCAGCAGAGTGCTTGGTTTCTCCTTTAACATTTGCATTCTTTTCAGAGTAAATCTTCACCAGTAGATGTTCAAAATAACATATTTTCCCTATACCTCTTCCATCTCTTTGAAACATGTATAGAGCCTGCTGCAACAACAACAAAAAAAGGACTACAAAAATCTACTTCTGAATATTAATAGTGGTTATACCTAGATGGTAAATATGGGTAACTTTTGTTTCACTTTTTGTAATCTCTGTTTCTTCTACACTGTATGGATTGTTTGTGTAAAAGAACTTCAAAATGAAATTGCTTTTAGAATGTATTTTTTCTTTGAAAATGTGATACCGAAAATCTACAACCTAATTGGGCGTTCATGAATTCTTCCAACTAACATTTATTCAATGCCAGCCTGTCTCTGTTTATCATCAAAGACACAAAGTCTCGTAAACATGATTCCTCCATCCAAGGAGCTCTCAATTGTAGCACTGTTTTCACAGTATTTTTTTTATAATGTCATCATTTTCAACTTATGCATTTCACAGTTTTATTTCTATATTTTTAGAGTACATATTTCCATTAATTTCGGCTTTAATTAAGTTAACTTTTCCCTCGACCTAGAAATTGTTATCTCTTCATGAGATTGGGGTTTTCATCGTTCTATAAACCCTTCGATGATTTTGTCATAATTAAGTTAAAAATTGTCAGTAAGGAATTGTTTCACGTTCATCTATAGCACTTTAAGTAAAAAATTGATTTTGTGAGTTTCTCAAACTACTTCCATCGAGTGAATGAATATAAAATAAATAGTTACACCAGTGGTTCAAGTTTAAATAGTGGTTCTCACAGAAGATGTTGACAGAAAGGGGTCCTTTATGACCTAATATTTAAAAAAGAAGTCAATATTTGTTGAGAATTTTTTGTCTTTCCTTCATTCCTAACTAAGCAATGTAGGAAAGTGTCATTAATATGTATTACATGACCTATGTTATAATATCTACGTATTACTTGGTTGTACCTATGTCAGTGAGCCTACCTAACTGGGCATAACATTGTCTCATTCCACATCAGTAATAGAGAGCAATGCTTCTTCAAGTACCATAGACTGTTTTGGTGCCTGGTACTTTAAAAATATTTTTAAATCGATCTTCCAGATTTAATGTATTTTCCAATGACATAACTCATTGTCATTTAAAAATATACTACCATATACATTCTTCTCAGACTTCTTTATCTTCTAGTGATGCTAAATTTAGATGCTTTATAAAAGTTAACATGTTTGATCAAATAATCAAAATCCTTAGAAAGGCTTGTAGACTGTTTATTGTGTATTTACTATTGAAGCTTATAACGCCTTTATAATTCAGCATGTTTAGAGAACCAATTGCTTTGCGTTTTCTCATAAACTGATTCGAAACATTTTTTTCTATGATACTATCATTACTTTCTCCTTATTGTGAGACCAGATATTAGTTTTATTGCATTCTGTTTTGTTCTTCAGAGGTTTCATGCTATAGAATGTGTATTTACTAAATGTGTACAGTCTTGAATTAGATAATACATACATTGTTTGTTTGTTCATTTTTGAGAAAGCCCTAATGTGTAAAGAGTTAGTCCCGACTTCACCACTAAACTTCTGTGTAATAAGGAATAAATCATAAACTCTCTGGGTGTCAATTTTTACATCTATTAATTAAAAGCTTATACTGGATCATCTCCAAGGTCCCTTTCTATCTAGAATACGATGATTTTATGTATATTTTCACTAAGTAAAGCACATAGTTGGTCAAAATATGACTGCGTTATAAAGTATTATTTCTTAATATATGAAAACCCAAGAAGGACAAATAAACTCAGTGATACTCTCTTTACTTACTCATTCATACTGTCAATATATTGGTATCGAATTGTTACTATGGATTGTTATGCTAGGCAATGGGAATATAAAGTTTAGCAAAAAAGACATCCAAACTATCACAGGTTTTTGGTCTAGTTGAGTGGTCTCAATTGGGAGCAACTTTGCCTCTGAGGGAACCTTTGACTATATATGGAAATAATTCTGATTATCAAAATGTACATTTAGCGGGTAGAGGACAGAAGTGCTGCTACTCATCCTGTAGTGCACGGGAGGGCACCCTCAACAAAGAATCATCTGACCTACACTGTCAATCCTGCCTCTGTTAAGAATCCGAGGTAGCAGAAGAGACTAACATACATGTAAAGGCTGCCAGTGTGCAAATGGCTGTCCACATCACCTTTTTTTCAAATTTTTCTTCTAGAAATCATACAAAAGTAACAAGGAGAATACAAAATGAATTACAAACTCAATTCTCAGAGTAATAATAAGACAGCTATCTGCAGATTCAAAACTAGTGAAGCCTTTTAAGAGCATCAGAGATTAGATAAAAGAGAAGTAAAAAGAGGGGAAGAGTAGAAACTCAGAGAGTATCATGGCAGCAAATATTAGAAAGCAACATTATAAATTAAAATTATGCTTTCTCATGGCCTTGAAGGGGCATACTCTGAAGTACAGGAGCTATATTATCTGATTGTAGCACTGTTGCAAGAACTGAGGGCAGAGTCAGCAGCAAGAACCATCCTAAGCCCAGTTTTTAATAGGGCTTCAGAAAGAATGACATGTGCGTGCAAACACACACTCTCAATTTCTGCCTAGAACTTGTCCTGGAAAAAAAACAAAACTCATTCAATGATCAATAATGAATAATGAAGTGGTACAGCAAAAGAGAATAATATTATAAGAAAAAAAGTGTAAACGAAGATCAAAACATAGCAGCAGATAAAGAATATTCACAAGAAAAATGAATGGAATAGTTGAAAATCATGACCAAAAAAACCTGTTATTTATTTAAAATGAATGAATTTATGATGGAAGTAGAAATGTAAAAATTCAGGGAAGAGATGTTAAGGCAACAGGAAGAGATAAAACAAACTGGTAGAATGCTAGAAATAATTGAGAGAGAATTAAGAACAAATTATCAGAGCAGAACAAAATGTCTGTAATACTGATAAATGTAGAAGGAAATTTATCATCAGCTGTGGTCCTCAAAGAAACAGACGCAAAGATGGAATTAAAAGTGCCAGAGATTTACTGAAGGAATATTTGTGAAAGCTAAAGGGAAAGGCGAGCAGGAATCTGAAGGAAGGCCATGATGCAGGTTCAACACCTATGAAAGGGAAAAAGGGAAGGAAATAGGATTGGGCAAGAAACATCTCAGACTGAAGTGGGTCTCTGAGAAAGTTTCAGCCAGCCTTATGCGAAATTCCAACAAAGATTGCTCATTAGCGGAGTCTGTCATTGAGCAGAAATACTCTGGCTGTGCCAGCTGTCGGCTGGGAGCAGAATGGACAGAGCATGATGCAGGCATATATGCTGCAGTAAATTCCAAAAGTGGGGCAGCCAGAGGCAGGTAGCTAACTGCAATCCTTTGCGGTAGGTTTTCTCTTGAAAGAGATCTGCTTAGTTTAAGTACCTCCATGGCTGCCACTTTCCCTCATTAGAGGATTTTCAGATTGGCTCCCAAAGCAAATCCAACTGTGTACAAAGACACACCTAAAACAAAGAGATTCAGGAAGGTTGGAAATAAATGATGGACAAAGTCATGTCAGTCAAATACAACAAAAAGATGCAGAGGTCATAATCATAATCTCGGACATGAGTTTAGTAAAATTATATTATTACTATATTTCCCATGTGAATTTTATATGCTATACTTTTTACTTTTGTATCACATAATGATATAATTGTATATTACATTCAAAAAACGAGATTAAAAATGACAATATAAAATCATACAGAAAACACTAAAAAAAATGATGAAAGCGTATGAAAAGGACATCTAGCATACCTAGAAGAACTCTCAATGCTCGATTTGAGCAATAAGATAAATGATTATAGTATTGGATTATAACCCAAAGTTAACAATAAAATAAATATTCATATATATGTATATGAAAAATAAATAAATGGAGGAGAGGAGGTAAGTCTTCTATACTAGATGGAAAAATACTAGATAATAAATATAAATAAAGAGGGAAATAAAAATAATCACCATTAGTACATCACAGCAATAATTTCTGCAGGCAAGGTACATGGATAAATGTTTAAATTAGTAGGCAAAATTTTAAGGAGAAGTTTTACATAACTATAAAGCATTTCCTCCAAATTATTACCAGTTTCTGTTGTGGTTTTAACATATGTTTACAAATTTGTGGATACTCTTCCCTCAAAGAGATGAAGCTCAACTCCCTCTACTTGAGTGTGGCCAGGGCTTACGGCTTACTTCTTTTATAAAGTATATATAAAAAGGAAAAATGATAACTTTACAATGAAACACTTGGCAGATGCCACTGTATCCAAGTGACCAAAGTTATCACCAGTGATGTCATGTTGATAACATATATGCTCTGATATCATGCATTAAGAATTATACTTTATCTCTGAGATGTTCTTCCACTCAAAATCGTAATTCTAATCTTATCATGAGAAAACATTAAGGAGATTCAAATTAAGGAAAATTTGAAATATGCCTGGCCAGAAATCTTAAGCATTGACATAGTTATAAAAAAAAAAAAAAAAAAAAACTAAGAGCATGTCATGCCATAAATCATAAAGGACTAAAAAGATACAATAATTACACAGGGCATGATATCCTAGATTGGGTCCTTAAAAAACAAAGGACATAATTGGGAAAACTGATGAAAACTAAATAAAGCCTCTAAATTAGCTAATGATATTATACCAATATTAATTTCTTAGTTTCCATAAGTGTACTATGGTTATGTAAGACATTAACATTAGAAGAAGCTGGGTAAAGGGTATATGGAAATTTTCTGTGCTGTCTTTATAACTCCTCTACATCTCTAAAATTATTACAAAATACAAAGTTTATTAAAAAGGTCACACAAACCAATATAAAATTTTAATTAGAACAATTCAACAAAAGGACTGTTTATATTATGATAAAAATCTATATTATAAAGTGATTGGTTCTAATAAAAAAGGTCAGGCAGACTTTGTTGGAAAAGTGACACTTAAGCAGAGATGGGAAGAACGAGTCAGAGTTAGTTAGGCAAAGAGCAGATGGAAGAGTATTCCTGGAAGAAGAAACAACATGTGCAAAGAAACTATGACAGAAGAGAAGAGAGCAAGTACCAGAAACAGTAAAGACACGGGCATAAAAGGTGGGGAGTATAGTCCAAGATGAAATGGAAGAGCTAAGTAAGTCTAAAATCTTCAGGAATTTGTAAACCATACTTTTCTTTGGAAAGCAATGCTGAGTCATTGAAATGTTTAAGTATTACACATTCGGATACACATTTCTTAAAGATTATGATAGCTATTGTATGGTACTATATAGGGGCACCAATTAAGATGTTATGACAGAATCCTCATTAAAAGCTTGAACAAGAGTACTGGTGATAAAATGGAGAGTAGAGGAAAGACTTGAGAGACATTAGGAAGAAAAATTGATAGGACTTGATGGTTTTGGAAATGGGAGTTGAAAATAAGGGAAGTATCAAAGTTGACCATTAATGTCTAGCTTTTCTATGGGCTGGTTTGACATATTTGTTGCATTAACAGCCACAATTCTTTGCTCTTTTCTGTATGAAACTTTGCTATGTTTTTTTGTAGTTTCACTCAGAAAAAAATAGTCTGTTTCCTGACATTTTGATGCTAGTTAGGTAATGCTTCAGCCACTGAGAAGTTAATAAATGCATGCATAAACTTAAAAAAAGTTCTTGTCTGATTCTACTCTTCCCTCTTTACCATGGCCATAAGAATATGTTAGGCTAGCCTACTAGAGCAAGAGACATGAGAACAGAGCCATTTCCCCAGTCATTTCAATCTAGGCCATTTTAATTCATTTACCAACTAACGAGCCATGTGAACAGCCCAGCCAAGATCATCCAAGAAAAACTTGTCAACCTGCCCATAACTATAGATTCATGAATGAAGCTAGAAGACGTCAGTCAAGCTCAGTTTAGGTCAGTTAAACCCTACAGAACTGTGCTAAAAAGGGCATATTTTATACCATTGAGGTTGTGTGGCTCTTTGTTAGCCAGCATTATTGTGGCAAATATAACTGATACAGATGTCATCTTAGTGCCCTTTCCTGAGATCTACTATAAACCATTATTGGTTTCCTATACCAGAGCTCTTTATATACATCTCCAACATGTTATTAGCTACAGAATCCCTCTCTAAATTGTAGAAGCTGAAAATTTCAAATGCTAATTTTTCAGTCTCCCTTATGTCCAATCAATGAACAATAAAATAATAACGAAATTTTGCTATGGTCTTACACAAAAGAATTCAGTAAAAAGAAAAACATGGAAAAAATTCTGTCTTTTTAAATATGACATTTTCTACTATAATGGCAGGGATTTTCAGCTGTCATCTTGCAAGGTTCATAAAAGCCTAATTTATGAGGCCTTAATTTTGACTAAATATTACTATGGATGACAAAATGAAAAGATGATACGGTATCTTTGGTGATATTTTTAATTGTCCCTAGAAATATCTTTCTATAGACATCTTACCTTGAGAAAATAAAGGTCCTTATTGTATACACCACATTTAGTTAGGTGTTTTGTTATGGGCAGATGAAAGCACTAATACAGTTCTCTTGACTCTTTACTGTCTGATAAAGGGAGGTACAAAATCAGAGGTATCTTTGGGAGATACTGGAGTGTATCTCCCAAACACAAATACAAACAGATATTCAATAAATTATGGAGAAGAAGTTTCCTATATTGCAAAGGCTTAGGGCTGACTCTAGGTATAAGAAGTGAGTTTTTAAATTTTCTAATACAGCAAATTATTCAAGATATATAGAGAGAATAATATAATAAACTTCTGTAAATCAATCACCAGCTTTAAGAATTATCAATGCAGAACAAATCGCTTTATCTAAAATACCCACTGATTTCCCTGCTCCTATAATGTTTGAAATGAATCACAGATATCAATACAAGAATATTTTAACAATTTTAGATTTTAACTTGACATTTAAAACTATACTATGTTAATTAAACAAATACTTATTGATTATTATTTCAATTCAGAAGAACCTCATCTGATTGGTTCAGAGCTCTATGCAACAACCCTATGTATCAGACCATGTTATGGGTTCCTCACTAGTCAGAGCTAGATGGCCATTCATAATAGACCTCTCCTTCACAAAAAATATATGAATAATGTTTGTATGTAGGGGAAAGGTAAATAAGGAAGATTCAGCAAGTTTGGTTGATAGCGGATTGAGTTCCATATTGAACATGTCCTGTACCTCTACCCTCTATGTGTCAAGCATCTTGTAGATTCTGAGGATACAAAGATAAATATGATGAAAGCCCTGCTCTAAGATAATTTATTTATATTCACACCGTCGCATTTGTCCTGATCTTTGCTTTTAAAAATTAACCCTTTTCTTGATGGTAACCTCTTTTCAAGGTAGAGACAATATCTGCTGTTTCTATATTTCTAGAAACTTTTATTTTATCATATTTAACATGTATATATACCATTCTACAAATATATATTAGATAAATGATTCTGTTGCATATTATAAATTATATGTTTTGTCTAATCTTGACTTAATAACAAAAGGTTATAAAACTAATTTTGCTCATTCTTATTAATATTATAAAAAATCTATGTGATTTGTCTTGTTCATTAATTCTTTACTTTGGGTATATGTAACCAACAAAAAGAGTAAATCAGCTCTTATAAGTGTAGGCTAGATTCACATGTTTATAATAATTTAAACATTTATTATATCTGTATTTATGAAATTGATCCAAATAAATTATAGTATATGAATTTGAGTATGGTGATGATTATATTGTATTATTTACATTTCAGTAGCAGAGACCATTTTTTCCAACATGGTATTTGCTTGAAGTAATTATACTTACTGAGAACAGTGGCAGATTGAAATTAAATGTTTGGATTAAATATTTTGTCAGCAAACATGCAGCAACTGCTTTACTGCTGCTGCTTCTCTTCTATGCATACTGATTACAAAATGATTACAGAATGATTAGCTTTTATTTTGGCACAGTTTTAAAATACTTAGATAAGTGCTGCTTGATATTCAATCTTCTAATTGTTTTAATAGCTGGGGGGAAGAAAGAAGAAAAATGTCCAAAGAAATATAAGGCAGTATTCTAACTTCTAACTCAGTCCTTATTCAAGAAAATAAGAACTTTTCAAGTCTAAAGGTGATTCCGGTTTTATGAGGCCTAAGTTTTGGCTAAATATTAACCCTTCCAGGTGTGCTCAGTGCTAGCAGGTAAGAAAAAAGTATCACTTTATGCTAAAAGAATAAACATAAGAAACTATTTTTAAGAGGATGCACTTGTCATTTTTTGAATATTGACTGTTTCTGCAGAATAACTGAATGTGCTAAATGGAAGTAAATAAGAACATATGCTTTAACTCTTCCCTAAAATATAAATGCGTTTTTAATAACTGTCATAGAAGTACTTGACAAGATGTTTTAAGTTTTATTTTCCAGAATCAGACCATTAAAAGTGATTTTTAAATAAAGCAAGCCTCTGAATATACCTTGTAAATCTCTAGCGTCCTTCAACTGAGATTTTGGTCAGGAATTGGAAAGTCTAGGGTCATTTTCAAGTAACACTAGAGGCTGAATATAGGCCAAACATTACCTGGAAAAGAATTCACACTTTTTATCTTTCAATGAATAAATATTCCAAGGAATGACAAAATCAATTGAAGGAAAACATTCAGAATGTTCTAAAGTAATGATACATTCACAAAAAATTATTAAATGCTATATTTACATATTTTTATGAACTCATTCATATTGACAGTGTAATATCAATTCAGAACTAGTTTGTTCTATAACTGATAAAGTGTCAGAAGGGTAATCAATCAGTTCTTTACTTACTACATCATTTAAGCATATCTTACTCTTTCATATCCTGTGAAACATGACAAATCCAGCCCTGGGAAGACTCAAGCCATCTATTTGCTTCCATGAGGATATGGCGATATATAATATGCAAGAGGAACTAAGCTGGTTCAATGTAGAATTATGAAACTATTTGGCTTGGTATGTGCCGAGCCATCCAAGTCACATCATGTACACCATTCAATCAAAACAAGAATAATCTTGGTCACAGTGTCAGGCTTTCCGCATTTGATTCTCATAATATTCCAAAATTATAACACAAGACAACAAATGGCTTTCTTCTAGCATCTGTTTCTGGTATATGATGTTAGAGTAGGAGGAGAAATTGAAAGAGATAAAGAAGTAAATGGGAGGGAAAAGAAGAATTATGTCAAAAATGGATTTTAATTGGCATCTACTTTTTTTTTTTTTTTTTGATACATTTCTATTGCTCCTGACTAGATCTGACATTCCTCTGGCATATTGTTGTTAAGGTTGCCTTTGGATACTCAGATATTGCATGCCAATTTTTTTGGCATGATATCGAGGCTATAAAAATAAGAGTCTTCAATTTTGAGAGTGTGACAAAAGCAAAATGAGATACTGGGAGGTATTTGCAGAACTGTACAGATGCTACTCATTGAATGTACCTGTCATCACCATCATAAAAAAGATACATTATTTATCATCTCTTTTGTCATGAAGCCATATCAGGTGCTTTATAAAGCAAAATGTAAAAGAATAGTCAATTTTTTTTTCATAAGTCAAAGACCTGAAGGTACATCATAAAGCAAAAAAAAAAAAAAAAATGACAACTGACAAACAAAATTAATAGAACTATCTGGACAAGAGACAATATATTTATACAATACACATCCAAAGATAGGATTAATGTACTTGGTCAGCAGGTGACAGCAAACTAGCTATACCTTTGTGGCACAGTGTGGCTAGATGTTCAAACTTTTTCCTCTCCTTTTAGGCACACAACTAGATTGCATTTCCCACCCTCTCTGATAAGAAGGTATGGCTATGCATTCGAATTCATGACAGTGGAAAGTGGGCAGGAGAGATTAGTAACTTCCTTTCATTGCCAGTTGAACTTTATGTAAATGAGGAAAAAAAATGAAAAAATTCACTAAATTTTTGTCATTTATTTGTTATATCAGTACTACTTTATTATGGATATGTGTACCCAAAAATAGGATGCAACTTTAACAAAAACCTTAAATATTTAGGATTACTTTAGTCGTTGGTCAGCAGATGGTAAGGGAACTAATATTTGAGGCCTGGTAGGTAGAAACCCAAATTCTGAAGAACCAAAGGATTTAGAAAAACTGTTCCTGCTCCTAAATTCTGACCCATTACCAACACCCTTTCTACCTGCCAACTACCTGTGTCAGTCCTCCAGCACTCACTGCTTCCCTTGATTGTCCTCTTTCAGGTCATTCATGTAGGCTTAACTCTTTAAATGCAGCAGCTAAAATCTTTTTCCACTGCCACCTAGATACCTATCTCCTAGCAGCTGAGAATTCTTACACATGGTCAATTTGTACTTTACTGGCTGGGATGCTGAGCATGAGGGAGATGTATTTCATTCCAATCATATTATCCAAATGACTTACTTGAATTTCTCCCCATGAAAAATAATAGAGATCAAGGCTTTATGTATAATGATAGGTACATAAAAGGCTTTTCAAACTCTCCTAGGCATAAGTCCAGGAAGAGAATTAAGTTGTCTTTTGCTACTTAGATTGCATCCACTTGTTTCTTGCTAAGCCACCGATGGCTTACTGACTTATTTATAGAAGGAGTGAGAAGAGGATAATATGGATAATAGTGCAAATTCTTTTTGGAAAAAGGAAAATATATATAGTACTCGGTGGTCATATGAGAAACAATTATTAGACCAGCTATGGTAAAAAAATTTGGCATGTGGTTAACCACCTTTACCCTCAACCTCCAAACACACCTTGCCTAAATGATCCCTGAGTTCTTATATGTTTTTCTCCAGAGTCCTGAAACAGCTTGAAATCATCAATGTAACACAATGCACGCACTAGAATCTGCTTAAGTTGATACAACTTGGCCAGACTTGCTATGTATCCTTTTTGAAGGTTACCATTCAATTTTACAGCACAAATCCTAATGCTCCCCACTTTTTCATAATTTTCCCAACAGATCACTTACTGGGAACTTGATATCTTCCCATTGCCATTCTCATTAGTTGCAGCTTAAAATCACAGAAAATTCCATCAACCACCTGCAAGATACCCAACTGCAGCTATATACTTTTTTAAAATGCAAGTGGTTCCTTTTACCCCTGAAAAAGTAAATCAATTTAATGTGATCTGGCACCACTAAGATATCTTGTGAATTAAAACTTTTGAAACTCTCTGTTAAAATAAATATTTAGCTACAACCTTATCAATGTTACTAATCAAGCCAGATGGAAAAGAGGACATTAACTATAGGGGATTGTGATTGTAATGGGAAAAGGACCCTCTATATGTTTCATGTGTAGAACTGGACAGTGCATTCTCAAAAGTGATTGTTTGAGTTATCCAACCTAACTCTTCAAAGACTAGAAGAGTAAAACATGTTTTTTCATTATGGAATTTACCATGTCACTTCTTTGATTACGGTCATCTTCCTTTTAAGTTATTTTTAGAAACAAACTTGAAAACAGTCATTCAAACTGGATGAGGGCTGCCCTGTCTTTTTAAAAGCATACAACTGAATGTTTTGTTTTGTTTTGTTTTGTTTTGTTTTGTTTTGTTTTGTTTCAAACAATTGAACAGTTTTCCCATAGGCCATCTCTTGAATTTGAAAAAGCTTTAGGAATATACCACTAACTAAAAATTCATTTTTGAAAATTATTTTGTTTTGATTTTAGCTAGGAGAGTTTATTTCTTAGCTGATTGAAACTAGAGAAGGGAGTGTTTAGAATTTTTTTTGCTTCGCAACATGGCAGTTTCTTCCTTTCTCCATCTCTTGGCATCTGATAGAGTTTTGAAGGGCCATTTCAGATGCTGCATACTATCCTGGTCTAATTTAAAAATTGTGGAAAGAAGATAAACTATATTTCAGGTATTAAGCTGAGCAGGCCCACCAGTGCTCAGACTCTTAGAGCTTATAAAATTCAGCATAGGGTTTTGATCACTGGAGATAATATAACAGAGTCTCAAATTCTCAAAACTCCTGGTGAGGCTCTGTTGCAGAAGCATGTGGATCACTGACTCTAAGAAGGCTCATGGTAACTTTGATACATCTCCACCATCTTTCATGTCCAGTGACACCATGTAGATAAATTGTTATAGTTTTTGAATAAAAGTGTAAGTTGCCTTTGATTTTCAATATTTGCAGAATGGATCTAAACCAGCTTCCAAGATGTTGAGTTACATGGTAAGTTATTTCTTGTTACTTCTTAAGTATTATTTTACTTGTAGATATATAAAATATGGGATTGAAATCAACCTACCATGATTCGAACATCGCTGCCATTTTGCTATCTATATTACCTTCAGAAAATCACTTACCTAAGCCTGAAGTTCTTTAGGTACCTAAATGGCGGTGCAAATTGGTACCACCTTCATAAGGTTATCATGCAATCTTAAGAAGACATTTCATATAAATTATATTATAGATCATCATCTCTCAAACTTGAGTGTGTACATACTTCTCCTGGGGTTCTTGTTAAAATGCAGATTCAGTTTTAGAAAGTGAGAATGAGACTTGCATTTCTAAAAGTTTTTCTTGAGACCAGTGTTGCTATTCCATGAACCATAACTTATGGTATTGTTAAATCAGCTAAACAATTTGAATTATATCAGTTGGAGATTGCAGTTATAAAAAATTTAAGATGCTGTAGTCCAAATTCCTAAAACCCAGAAAGTTTCTAGAGCATCTAAGTTATTTTTATCAATTTTATTTTATTATCATTGCCATTATTATTATTACTATCTGCCTTTCCTACCAAAGACAATCTAAGTTAAAAAACAAGGACTAAGCCACCAAGTCAACTGTTTTGTCCCCTTCCACAAACTGTTCTCAATATTATATGTTTAATAAATATTTGCTGAACTAATTAAATATAAAGAACTTTCCATTGGCTTGTTAAACTCATTTATTTCCACCTGTTATTTTTTAAGCAGCTTACCTACTAATAATAGTTTAAATTAGTATGTTATCTCCCCTACTGCATTCTGTTTTCCTTTTTTCTTTTTATTTTTTTTTATCTTTAGCTGTTATTTTTTAATTTTGTCCTCTAGTTTTGGTTGGTATGTCATTTCTCAGCATTCTTATTGTCCTTGGACTTGCCTCTATCAAACTATGTGCACGTTTGCATACCTATCTAGACTTTGTGGTGCTTCCAAGTAAAAACTGCATTATTTGTATTTGTAACCCCATCCCTAAATACACCCCAGCACATAGTAAACACTCAGTGAAACCTTGTGGAATAGGCCAACAGATGAATGAATTATTGTAAAGAGGCTCCATGAAAAAGAGCAGCTTTCTAATATTTGGGCATCTGAACTGAAAGAGATAATGACTTTCATTGTCTATTACCTGACATTTAAAAAAAAGAGAGAGATTTCGAGAATTAGAGTCTCGTCTGTCTCCATCCATGATGAGGCCCATAACTCTGGATTAGGGCTGGGAGACCAAATCTTCTCCAAACTCTCACACTTCCTGGAATGTGACCTTGGACAAGTTAGGCTGTCTCTGTGAGCCTCAGCTTTGGTAGGAAAGGGCCAGATAGGTGATAGAGGCTAACTCTTCTCAGAGGCCTCTGGGGCTTTATGTTTAGTCAAGATATATTAAGGCAGAAGCTTCTCATTTTGTTATTCTCCTAGACACAGTTCCTGGAGGCTGTGGAGAAGCAGATGTTGGGTGGGTTTGGTGGCAGCTTTAGTCCTCCCACCCATACTTAAAAACTCATGGCAGACTTAGTGATTGACTACTGTGGGGGGCGGCAGGAGGGGTGATTTATCAGTTTGGTGAAACCTTGCCCTAAAAAAACAGTAAATCAGGGAGGAATTTAAACTATACCTTCTGAATTTTTCTATACACTCTGATCTCCAACTAATATAATTCAAATTATTTAACTGATTTATCAACACCATAACTTTTCTCAGGGCTATAGTTCTCAATCCTAGCTGCACATTAGAATCACCTGGGGCGCACTTTTAAAAATGCCGATGTTAGATGAGCACAACTGAATCATTTTCTATTGAAGTCCAAGTATCTTTGTGTTTTATTCAAAGCTGCTTATGCAATTCTTATATGTAGCTAAAGCTGAGATTTTAGTAGATTACTTGCATTATAGAGTTGCCTATATATTTAATAATGTAACTGAATGGATAATAAATAAAGAAGTCCTATTTAAATTTTTAAAATATAAATATGGTTTTGTACATGGTAAGTGTTCAATTAAATATTTAATTTTTTTTACCACTACTATTCAAATCAGTAAACCAGAGGAAAAAAATATGTAGGGGAGCATTTATTTTTTCATTTCTTGTTTCGAAGGAAACATATGGTTCTTGTTGCTAAGGAAACAGTCATCATTCATGTTCTTCATTCCATCTTTGGGTCACGCCCAGTGCTGATCATGTCAAGACTTCAAGATAAAAGTATTTTTAAAATCATTTTATAACCAAGTTTTATTAGCTCAAAAAACTTGCCGTATTTTGTTATATACCCCATAGACAGAATTATATTTCCATGAGCAGGGAATTATTTTCATGCTGTCGCATAAGAGAGAAAAAATTTGTATTCCAGGCTGAATGACAATTGTCTCAAGTCTACTCTCAAATATTTAAAACCTTTCTCTATTGCAATCTAAAGCCCACATTACAATATAGTAACAAAGATTTTGTTTAAGGTAAAGCATGAGGTGTGTCTAGGGCACAAAATTTAAGGGGGCACGCCTAAAATGTAAGAAAGCACCTCCTTAAACTTTGTACCCTAGGTAACTCACTCACTTCACCCCTTGTCCCAGACCCAACAGCACTTCTACAGTAGAAATGTGTTTCTACTTATTTTAAGAAGAAAAAAGAATACTTTCTCTAAACTTTAGATACAGAAGTTTAATAACTTTGTTCTGAAATGTACAATGGGACTTATAATGCCAATGAATTGTCAAGATCTCAACTATAGTTCTCACAGTTAAAATGGGTATCCATTTGTATCTTCTCAACACCCTTGCTCCCACTTCTTTGATAGCACAGCTCAAACTTTGTTCAAGTGTCCACCTATTTCCCATATGACTCCTGGATAAATTCTGATTAGCTTTAGCCAATCATGGTATTTCACTTTATTTGCCCAAGATTAGTTAAGATGGGTATGTGACTGATTTCTACACAATATGATGGCAGATCTTTTGGGAGAAGTTTTCTCGCTCTTAAATAGATATGTGTAGGAAGATACAGTCCCACTCCTTATAGGGTTTAATGTTACTTTCAGCCAGAGCACCCCATATCAAAAAGCATCTAATACATCACTTTTCCTATATTTGATAAATATTTATTCAAGCAACACCTACACTGAAGAGCAAAGAAGCTCAAAGTGTGGTATTAAAAGGAAAATTATTCCATCATTTTAGGTAAAAACAACAACAACAACAACAAACTATTACATTTGAAGAAGATATGTAATAGCTTTGGGAGGAAAAGTCTAAAAGTTGCTTTTCTAGGAAAAGAGGACATAGAAAACCTATGGTGTCACTGATAGGTTTCAATAGACTAGATGAGAGAGAAAGAACTAGTATGGGGCTAGAGAGTGGAAAAGTTGAATTTACCTTGAAGCAAATAAATTTGAGATGTTGGTTTAGTATCTTTTGAAGGAATAATGGAGCCAAAAAGAAAGAATAAAACAGGGCTGTGATGTGAATGTGGGAATCATGTACAGGGACATTGGATCCTGCAGGGAGTTAATAAAGAGGCTTGGAAACGTGGGTTAAGCATAGATCTGTGATCAGAGCATAGCAACTGGAAATAATAAAATAACTTAAAGTAATTAATATTTTTACTGAAAGTAGAAGAAACAGTTAAGATAAAAGAACAAGGTCAGGAACTAACAATGACATGAGATGAATTATATCAATGATAGAGAGCCATCATTGACATGTGTCTTAGAAAGTTTGAAGAAGGTGGAGCTAAAAATGGGACTTGTATCTGGCAATGGAGAGATACTTAATAGTACTTAAGGCAGCAAAAGAAAAATCTTCAGCTGTGTGTAGGACTGGAAAAAAAATTGTGCACAAATGTTTTGTATCTCTCTGAGAGCTGGAAAATATGCTTAAGTGTAATCTATTTTGCAAAAGTCTCAGAGCACAACTTGACATTAGTGGGGGCTGATATGCCAAAAGTGAATTACTAATAGACTAAAATAAACCACTATAAAAATCTCTAAAGCTATCTTACTACATTTAATGATTCTTTTCCAGGAGTTGAACAGCTTTCATGACTTCTTGCGCAAGTGAAATCTGGATCACGTCTTAAGGGAAACCCACCTATTTAGTTTAATTTTACCCGACTCTAGTCCTTTACCAGAAGGGAAAGATGATGAATTGCTTGGGAACTGGTAGCTCAAACTGGGTAAATAACCCTGAAATCATAGAGGGAGGGCCATAAACATTAAGAGGAGAAAGATATCATCACAGCTTAATGCTATTCTGTTTTTAGTGTCAAAATCCTTGCCAAACAAAACCGTAATTTAGAAGGCAAGATAGATGATTCTGAGAGAATCAAGGCTGCCTTAGTCCAGGTGGGATTAGGGGACTTCTGCCTTTCAACCTATGTTCTATAATAGTCATGAAAATGCTCCTTGGACCCCCATGTGCAAAACTGAAAACAATATACTGAACCTCTTTATTTCCAAGTAAAATCTGAAGCCCCCCAGGTATCTTTGAGAACTTCTTGAAGGTGATCCAGCCAGCTAATGGCTCATACAAAATTAGAACCCCATTATTCTTAGTTGCACATTTTAAGTTGCAAACATGTCAGGGGGCATTCACCTCAGAATATGGAACCAAAGTAGGATGAGAATGTTCCTTAATCTTTGGGTTCCTTCAGAAAAGCTGCCCAAATCAACTATTGCCTTTTCTAAATTTCATTTAATCTCACTTCAGGTGATTTATTTGGAAATAAGTAAAAAATGGTTTTATAAAAATGGAAGGATGTACTAATTTTTTTCACCATCCATTTTGTACTTTCTTTTAACTGATTGTAAATAATTACATGCCAAAGTTAGTAAAGCTTGGTCTCTCACTCAAAGACTCTCTTCCAGAAAGGACATTTAAAGAAGCCGTCAACAAGGTAAAGAGACAACCATCTGAATGGGAAAATGTATTTGCAAGCAATGCCTCCCATAAGGGCCTAATATTCAAAATATATGATCTCATATAACACAACAACAGCAACAACAACAACAACAACAAATGATCCAATAGAAAAATGGTCAGAGGGCATAAACAGACACTTCTCCCAAGAAGACATACAAATGGCCAACAAATAAATGAAAAAATGCTCAACATAGCTAGCTATTAGGGAAATGCAAATCAAAACCACAATGAGATACCATCTCTCACCTGTTAGAATAGCTGTTATCAACAGGACAAGTAATAATGAGTGTTGGAGAGGATGTGGAGAAAAAGGAACCTTCATGCACTGTTGGTGGGATTGCAAATTGGAACAGCCGCTATGAAAAACAGTATGGAATTTCTTTAAAAAACTAAGAATTGATCTACCACATGATCCAGTAATCCCTCAAAGACTTGAAAATTCCCCCAAAGACTTGAAAACCCATATCCGAATAGATATTTGCACACCGATGTTCATAGCAGCATTATTCACAGTGACCAAGACATGGAAACAAATGAAGTGTCCTGCGATAAATGATTGGCTAAAGAAACTGTGGTACATGTATACAATGGAATATTACTCAGTCATAAGAAGAGATGAAATACTACCATTTGCAACAATGTGAATGGACCTTGAGATAATCATGCTAAGCAAAATAAGCCAGACAGAAAAAGTCGAAAACCACATGATATCGCTTGTATGTGAGATATAAATCTAAAAGCAACAAATGAACAGGACAAACGAACAGAAACTCATAAACATGGACTATAGACTAGTGGTTACCAGAGGGTAGAGGGGGTGTGGGAGGATAGATAGGATAAAGGGGGTCAAATATGTGGTGACGGAAAGAAATCTAACTATAGGTTGTGAACACCAAATATATATATTTGTACATTAACAAAAAAATCAGTTGTAACTATAATTTAACCTTAATAAATCAAAAGTCTTTTGGAAAGATTTGATGATCTGACTCCAACATCACATTCATTCAACAGTGTCTCCACAGCTGTTAGCAGCTTTTGTGGAAGTCTACGTAGGAGGAAACAGTCAAATCTAATTCTGCATTTACAGAGCACAGACTTAACTCCCATTTTGACAAGTAAATTATATAGTGGTTTATTTTGGTATACTTTAGTATTTCATTTTTTGGCATTAAGGCCTTAACCAATGCCAAATCTTAACCTCTCCTCCTATATGCTCTGTATTTTCTTTAAAAACAGGAAACTGATATCTTTAAAAATTATTTGCTTTGTATGATAATAGCTAAGCAGTGTCTGGCGAACAACTTTGTTAGAATATTACAGTGAGGAAGAACTCCAGTAAGCCATTTCCTACAAAAAGAGAAGAAAATTTCTAAATGTGGGTTTTAATTTTTTTGTTGTTGTCATTTTCAACTTGCTACTAAACACTTCTATTAAAGTGTCTGGCACATAGTAGATACTTCTGGAAAGATGAATGCAGTCAGATAAAAGTAGATTCATTGTAGTCCAGGAGATGATACCCAAGTCAGGACCCAATATACATGCTGCATGTGCTCAGGACAGCATGTGCTGTCCATACAGCATTTCCCAGGGATTATAGGCAAAAGGGATGACATTTCCTTACACAGTCTGTTGCATCTACAAAACATGGAAATAATTTGCAGTCAGGTCAAATGCCTTTGGAGAATGTGATTCATTGCACTGCTTATGACCTATACTGAATTTGAGTTTGGAGATCTTCATCTCAGTATGAAACTAGGTAGATTTATGGGTCTGTCCACACTGCAAAGTCCTTTGACGTCATCTCAATAGGAAGTGTACTAGGTGGCCGAAATATTAAGGCAATGTCTACATACACACTATACAAAATTAATTAGTCAAGTAAGGAAAAAACATTCTTTTTTTTGCAAAATAATTTCAAATCATTTACTTGACCATTTTAAGAAAAAGATAATTTAAATGGTTTTGCATATAGAAGTAATCAATGCCTAATTGAAGAAAAACAATGAAATGAAGCTACAGACCTTCTCTTTTTGTTTTTTCAATATCAAGCTTTCCATAGCCTAATATAATTACATATACTGTATATGTATATTATATAGATACATACACAAACACACACATATATTTTCCCAATATAAAGATAGATTATATAGACATAGATAGAAATAAATATAAATGTTTAAATAACCTATTAGTTAATAAAGGGAAAAAACAGGATAAATAAAATCCATAATCTTTGCCCACATGATTAATTACATTTTTATTAATACATATGTAAATTAAACATTAATCTAAACATATTCTAAGCAATCTTAGATACTCAAACTGGACAAACAGAAAGAATAATGCAATAAAAAATAAAAGTGTTCAAGGAAAATAAAGCCTTAGCATCAATATTTGTAATACATTTCTGATACTATGATGCTATTTTTCACTCTGAAGACATTTTGCATTTAGTGGTGGAGTGGAGATGTAATAGAAAGAAGAATGATATTTTATGTAGGGACATACTTTAATGAACCTGTAGGTTGTGCACAGGTAACCACATTCTTTAAGCATTGTCTGAAAAAAGAGACTGAGTCATAAGGCAGCTATTCAAAATAAATTAGCAGGGATTTTTAGTTAATGAGAAGAGAGACGAGAGGCTTTCTGAAAGGAGAAGCAAGCCATTGCAACATAGTGGCATGTTAGGGATTTGAAGAAGATGGCTTAAAATGGATTTCCTGTAGTGATGATGGGTTAGAAATTTTAGAAAGAATGATGTTGATAATTAGTTAGATTAAATTGTGTCTAACTCTGTGCTGTATTTTCTTTAATTATGCCCAAACAAATAGTAAAAGTTCGTAAGACATGGACATACTCTGTTAGTGGCAACTTGGAAAATAAAGGTGAAAGAGCTGGAACCATGTTTGGAGTGAATTGTGAGGACAGGATAAAAGCATAGAAGGAATAAAGGAACCTAATTTATAATCACTCACATGCTTGTTCTTTGGAGCATCTTGGTCCATGTCAATAGGCTGTAAGCTCGATCAGAACAAGAACAATTTCTGTCTTATGCATTGATATACCCTAATACCCAACACCTGGCTCAGTGCCTCATCCTTACTAAGTGCTCAATGAAATTTGTTGAATGGACAAAGGAATTAAAATTGGTCAGGGGACATGAGTTCAAATTATAGAAGACAAGAAACTGTAAGTACTTCTGCACGCACCATCAGAAATACTGGAGAGGGCATTGAATGTCTTGCAGTTATAAAGAATAACAAGATTGGAAAATTTATATGTTAGTTTTAGAATGTTAAAAGAGGTAGCATCACACTTCACACATCAAAGTCTCAGTCTATCACAGGATTGCCCAAACTTCAATTTGGTATCACCAAGCCACCCAGACCATCGGCACACGTCTGACTGACTGACTAAAAATTTGGAAGTTTTCATAGCTCCCTTAGTTTTACTAATTCATTAAAACAGCTCACAGATTCAAGAATATGCTATAATTAAGATTATAAAAGATACAGACCAGAAAGACTAGCCACAAGAAGAGTCACATAGAAAAAGATCTGGAAGGAAATGTTGTAGTTTTTATTGAGGTTTCAACTCAATCTGCAGCACATTCCCTCACCCCAAAGAGGTCCAGCTGCCTCAAAATTCCAATCCTAAAATCAAATAGTTCGTTTTTCTTGTAGTCATCCCACATCCTGAAGCTCTCTGAGGGCTCAGCGTGAGTCATCTCATTAGGATAACAGACACTCCTATCACTTAAACATTCCCATAAGGTATAAATAGAATCACAAAAAACTCATTCTATCCAATGAAAATGTTTATTTTTTTCAATTTCTATCTATTTATTATTGGTCCTATCCCTTCCATCCCTCAGCTCTCACTCAATAAAGAGGTAGTTCCAAAAATATTTGAGTAACATTGAAACTTTTATTTATTAACATCATTGGTGATGTGGGTTGGGTTCCAAATCTGATAAGTGGTAAACAAAATTGTGCAGTAACATTGATAATTAGTGATATAAAATTAGCTCTACTACTAGTTCTTTAAATCTCTTGAACTATGGAGAATCAAGAATATGGCTGTTTTCAAAACCACACATACATATGGCTCTATTAGAAAAGAACTTAAGCATAGCAAAAAGCTTCTATAAGTTAGACAAAGAATTTTTAAATCATTATAGTAAAAATAAAAATTATCTTCTTTTTTCGATCTATCTATAGAATCTAATCAGTATTCATAAAGTCTTACCTTGTACCAGTCTCCCTGTTTGGAAGTTCAATGATTTTGTAAAGAAGTGACAAAGCTCTCTCATCATCAGTGAATTCATTCACTTATTCACTGAACATCTACTGCATACTAGGTTATGAGGATACAGATGTGAACAGAACAGTCAAGATTTTATCTTTTATGGAACATTATTCTGGTAGTAGACAAGGAGAAGCAGGCAACATAAAGGAAGCATTACTAAACAAAAATGTACAGATTGCGAAGAGTGGAGTTGGAGAAAATAGCTAGGGAAGTACACAGTAACTGAAGAAAGTACTTTAGAAGTCTAGCCAGGGAAGGTGTCTCTGAGGAGGTTATATTTGAAGTGAGACTCAAAGGAAAAAGAAGGGAAAAGACATTCCAGGCAGAAGTAAGAGCTCCAACCTGTAGGAGGAAAGGAAATTGATGGAAGTTCAGTGAGAGAAATAGTGAGTGGTAGGGGAAGAACCTGGGGCAATATGCTATGGTAGATCAATTGGGCCTTATTGGCCATGGCGATAAACTTAGATTTTATGCTGAGTATAATGGGAGCTCGCTGAAATATATTTTTTGAATGTCCTAGTAACATGATCTCATTTCCTTTTTAAAAAAATTACTCCAACCCCACTGTGAAGAATAATGGAAAGAAGAGGGAAGAGTGAAAGTAGAGAGATCAGTTAGAAATCAGCTTTATAAGGTAAAAATATCCTGAAGATCTGCAAACTGAAATAAATGCTCTTTACATATAAGACCTTGAGAGCAAGTATGAATTGTCTAATTTCATAGAAGTAAAATAAAATCACATAAGAGAGAGAAGAAAGCAAATCTAAGAACTTACTTTATTGAGATACCTGGAAAAAGAAACATTTGCCTCTCCTAAGAGTGGCTGCATTTTCCATTGACAGTGAAATGCTGTGCCTGTTATGCCAAAGACCTAAAGATTTTCATTTTTATGCCCACATGTTGTATGCTATACCATTTAGGAATAGAGGAAAACCCAAAACAAATAAAACAAAAAATATAATTTCAGGAATTTACAGTTAAAACATATATTGTTATTATGTTATTTGAGTGCTGATAATCATTATGTAAAAAATTACTGTGTTATCTCATTTACAACTAATAAAGGTTTGCATTACCACTAAATGTGATTCCGAAGTTCTGTGATTCCAAATTTTTTCAGTAGAGGCGTGTCAAATTTTATAAAGAAAGCAATCGGATTGTGGAATTTTTATGCAGAACTTTGCTTTACAAGTAACTGTAGTAGGTACTGTCTGAGGATATTTGTAGTTCCAATGCATGTTCTTAATCTGTAGTTTCCCCCTTCTTCCTAAATATTTCACTATGTACATGGTAAATCTTTGCAAATTTAGACTAATTGAAGTTGTCCTAGCTGAATTAATAAAAAGTGAGCATTATGGCTCATATTCAGGAAAAATGACTGTATTCATTTATAACTGCATGGTAACTAAAATTAATACCTTTTATTAGAATATACTGTGAGAAAAATAGCAATATTTCTAAAGAATCTCTAGTTTTATAACAATCATTATCTTTTCCTTTCTAACATATTTAATGATAAAGGGCAGACATTTAAAAGTACTGTTATTTATTTACAAAAAATCTAACTTAATATATATGGCAAGACATTTTTCTAATTTCCAGAAAAATTTCTTATCAAATTGTATTATATTTTCCTTTCTCGGTGCTTTAAACCTCTCTCTCCTCACCTTTCTCCTCCCACCTCCTTTCTCTTTTTATACTGTTGACTATTTACACATATTCAGAAGAACAAATTTTTTTTAAAAGCTGCCATTGTGGAAAAACGTTTTTAGAAATGCAGCATCAGGGGCTTTGGCTATAGTTTCTATACTGTTTTTCTGACTATTTTGGTATTTTAGCGACTATAAAGAAATGACCCTTAAAGTTGCTGTGTCAGGCTGGTAATAAAATGACATCTTGGGAAAACCAAACTTTTTCTTTCCCTGCACTTTTTTTCCTACTGTAATTAGACTTGCCATCATTGGGGACTATCTTTGTTATTACCAGCATCTCTCTCACCTCTGCTCTGGGACAGCAATAGCTAAGTGAAGGCATCCTCTATGTACCTGGTGGAAGATTTGGACAGAAGCCACATTCACAGCCGCTGCATTTTTCCTTTGTTAACCTTAGTATCTTTGGGAATTCTTGGTTTTATTTGCAGGGGCCCTGCTTGGCATCCTTCTCCCTTGTGCTTCTTCACAATGTTCTATTATTTGTTATGAAAAACAACAACAACAAAAAAAGATAGCTGCTGCTTGGGCCTTTCAAGTTCCCAGCCTGCATAACACTTTTCTGGAATTGGTCACCAGCCAGGACCATCACTAAGGAGGAACATGTGGTTGCCACTTGCGTCTAGTGCTCTGTTTCACTGAATCTGGTAGTTTCAATTGAATGCATTGATGTCACTCTTCCAAGTGAATGAACCCCGTGGGGATTGCAGAGAGGACTAAGATTGTTTTTTATCAAGCCAGGGACCCCACGTTTTCTCCTCAAGCCATCAGCAGACTCACCTTCTGCTGTGCCTGCCAGCACCAGGGCAGATGTAACTAATTAGCACGCTCATGCATTTGTTTTCTTCAAGCGTGGGTCTGCTTCCTGTGCCTTCTGCTGGTTTCTGATCAGATGCCATTAAGTAGAAAGAGTTATCTATGCTGTTTCTTCTCTGAGAGAGATTTAAAGACTTACAATTTAAAGACCTGTATCTTACAGCCCTAAGCTCTTGATAAATTATCAAGTAGTAACTAAGCATTCTTAAAAAATGTATTCATGGGTCATTAATTTGTTCATTAAAATTTTTTTTTGATTAACTGTTATATGCTAGGATCTATTTAAGGCAAAAAAAAAATCTGATCCTTGTCTTTATGGAAGTTGTAATTTGGTGGAGAGGCATAGACTATACATACACATACATATATATGTGTGTATGTATATATATAAAATATCTCTATATATGTATATGTATATATTATATATAAAATCAAAGATGATTTCATTCAGGGGTAAGTGCAATGAAGGAAATAAAGTACTAAGTGTGAAAGAGAAAGCCTATCATCTGATTCTCTACCACTTTTGTATGTTTCTTTTTAAATTGAGCTTCTTTAGAAAGAGACTCAGTTTGGGCCAGTGAGGTTAGGTTATCATCCTGGGAATCCAAAGGGTGGAGACAGCTATCTGATGAAGAAACTGAGGTTCAAGAAGCAGAAGTAATTTTTTTCCTCCAAGGTTACCTAATCCTTGATCTGAGAAAGCTGCAATTTAAAAAAAAAATGTCGTTCGTTCTCATAATGTTAGGCCTCTCTTCTGCCTTGATGACACCTCTTGTCTTCACTAATGGGGTCTTTATGCTTCCTCACTAAAACCTGTACACTATAAATGATCAGCAATTCAGAGCTTAGTGTAAACTAAAATGTTGCTGGATATATTTGTAACATGTGTGTTTGTATTGTAAGCCTAATTTTAAGATACATAAAGTCTTGTTCCCTGTAAAAGATACTCTAGGAACTGATGAACAGAGGAAAGGCATTTGCTGTTGGAGAGATGTATCCCAAAATTCTTAAGCTTGGACATCAATACACCGACCATTTTTTTTTCCCATCAAGTACTTTAGGATTAATATTTTATACAAATTTTACAAGATGTATGCCTATCCTTCTACACAAATGCCAGCTCAAGAAATTATGATGGTTTTTCCAATACTTTAAAATTTAAATATTCCCAAATTTCAATATCTCAATATTGATCTTTTTCTATTTAATCAGCTACTGAGTAATGGCCATAGACATTTTAAAGCAAGTTTTTGAACCTACATTATATGTTATATATCTATCAATATAAAAGAAACCCAATCCAATTTACATGTTAGGTTATTAGCATTGACTGTGTCTAAAATACTAATTTTTTTCCAAGCAAAAACTAAAACATGTTGTGACTATAGTAACCTTCCCAGGTAAGCCCCAAATTGTCCTTTGCCCCACATAAGCCGATCAGATTTGTGCTAAACTCACTGCAGTTGGAAGTCACTGTGTTTGAGCTTATTTTACCATTTCCACTAGCTAATAGAAAAATTCAAAACTTCAGTTCAAAGTGCTTGGAACAGTCTGCAGAGAGTTCAGAACCTTACAAGACCTGAACCTGAACCCGTTTCTTTAACATCTACAGTGGATGTTGATAGCCCTCTGGGAATTAATCTCACAATCAGACTACAAGAAAGATTGAGGATAAGAGTGATGAAGTTAGGGCAGGAACATGAAGAAGATATTTCCTTAGGGTTTGAAAAGGAAAATATATTCAGAACATCAATCTCAGTAGTCTAGGCTGACAGACGATGTTTTAAGAAATAACCATCAACAGCAGGGAAATAGTTTCTTTAATTGTACAATCACTTTTGGAGCTATTTGAAGTGGTCTGCATAAACTATTTTCAAATACAAACACACATGCACACCCACACACATTTATTGAGAGCAAATACCCGTTGCTGTAGTTAATGGAGTGAAATACAGCTGAAGTGGGACTACGAGAGCAGCAGGGGAGGAATTGTGGAAGCCAAGTTAACTGCTCTGATACAAACTGACTTTTTTGTCTTTTCCAGCCAGACCATATATAATTGTACATAGTGTAGGATAGGATGTTTTATCTAGTGAGTACACCATGTAGAATAAAAGGTCAGCAAAACACTATGTTCGAGGTGTTCTTTACCTCTTTTAACTCAGGAACTGCTGTCTTCTACTCCTTGGTGTCCTAATACCTGCAGCATTATGGGAGATTATGATTACTTTGTGCTCGTCAAGTCACAGTTCTCATGTGGAATTCATCTTGGGGCTGAGAGACTCCAGTAAGGAGCATGTGGAAAAATGGAAAGATGTCACAAAACAACTAAAGGGATTGATTTATGAGGATAGATAAAAACAATATGGGACTAAATAATGTCACAACTCCATAAGACTGTCATATGCTTTGAGGTTAGAAGAGTATTTTTGTAAGCTAGAAATTTCAAGGACATAATGGATTATGGAAGGAGGGAAAGAAAAGATCTTCATCTACCTGGTATATTGCATACAGAACTAAGATCAGGGCAGGTTAGTAAGTCAAGATTTAAGATTACTCTCCTCAGAGTGATACAGGGGAAGCGTCTTCTCAGAAGGGAAAGATACAATTCTAGACTGATGTTAAACCTTAATGGACAAATGTCTTCTAGAGAACTGTGTGAGCAGAAGATAAATGAGATGACTTAATAATAGGTCTAACAAAGGGGGAAGGAGGAAGAGGAGGATAATACGATAACCTGAAATATAACTTACTTTCTGGTTAAAATGTAAAACTTGTCATTTAATATTAGTTCTGTGCAGGTCATTTTCTTACAGGGGAAAAGTATTTTGGCACATGCAAACCTGCAATACTTCATTCTCTTGACTGATTTTTGTGGTTACTCTTACTGTGAGGAATGAAGACTTTGTTGTATTGATTATCATAATAAAATTAATATTTTTAAAATTAAAGCATATATCAGCATAATTCTAACATGAGAGGGCAAGAGCATAAGAAGACAGGAGACACATGTAGAGGATTGGCTTCTGAATCACTGGTCTTATACGGTCTTTCACCATTGATTTACTATATTGCTTTGAGCATGCAACTTCATCTCACTGCGCTTTTGTTTCTTCTGTAGAGCAAAGAAGAAAAGACACAGCAGCATCAATAGCAGCCACTGCCAGTGCAGAAGACAGAATTTTCTTCTACATCTTTGTGGGATTCCTTGAAGATAAATAAGATGTTTACATTAAGTGGTTTGAGCTACATAAACTAGTATGAAAAAAATTTCTCGCTTACTTTAAAATTTTTCTGGTTTTCATGGTATTTCAGTGCATATAGTAGACATTCAATAAATGTTAAATTGAACTGAATCACCTACCTGTTCTTTCCCCAGCAATCCTATCGCTTTTGCTAGTTTAAGCTCACCCACAGAATGGACTTCTTAGAACAGAACAATAATTATAATTATTTTTCCTAAAAAAAGCATTAAATCTGAGTGCCAAAATCCTATGCCATTTAGCAAACAGAAATATAATAAATGCTGATTCATTTTTTTAGGGGCGCAATGCTTTGTGATGTAAGTAAGAGAACAATTATGGAGATCTCTGGGCTTCATGCGCTGGTCAACACAAGGGAAGAAATGGGCACAATGGAAGGAAATGAAACTTCTGAGTTCCAGATGACGTCTAATGAAATTCAAGTCACCTTCTACTGAAAGTTAAAGTTATATTTTAGCAGAAGAATAAATGCAGTCACTTATTGTCTCCTCTAGAAATGGGAACAGAGAGGCCAGAATTAAATCTCACTTAAAGGAAGGCCTTTTGTAAATGTGTAATTCCGAGGCGCTTCCATACCAGGACCATTTGAAACCTGACTAAATAAATTGGGGATTCCTAATCAATGCTAACAACTATTTTAGAAACTAGTTGTCTCCTTTAAGTGTCACTTGTAAACCTTGATATGCATGTCAAGCAAATAGGAGTATCTGAGATAGATAGCCAGCTTATCCCAGTAAAAAATTATTGCTTTTAGTTTGCAAAAGGTTAAGACATTTATTTGGGAGTGTGGGGGGGCATAATTTTACATATGTGGGCTGTTTTAATTTATTTTACAATTGTTTTTAAATATAAGCTATGGATTTGGGGGAAAAATTCAAAAGTACACCTCCTCCTTTGTAAACTCTTTATGTCTAATATTAAAGAATTAAGAATCGTTCTAATATTAAATTTATCTTATGTCTTTTCCTTTACATTTATTTAAAATCTAATACTTTTTTTCGCTCTAAAGTTAATCTAAATTATGCTTTTTTTCTCATGATTTTTCTAAGTAGATGCTGTATTTTTATGATTTTGTTTTTGAACCCGTTTTCAATATTGTCCTTTTTAGCATTTTGTGATGTCATGTGTTATCGCTGATCTATACAAGTTTGTGTGACCTTTTCAGTAAGAGTTCAACTAAAGGCAAATGAATCATCAGAGATCTGGCTTGTAGTGGGACACAATAATTTTATTTCATTTATGTCAAAAATGGAAAAGAAAATCAATCATTTCAAGCAAAAATAACATACCCTGTGCCAAATAACAGCCAATCTTTACAAAAGAATAGAACATTAAATACCCTTTTTTTTTGTATCCTCTTATGGACACCAGCTTCAAGAACTGGGATGTGGGAAGTTGAAGATTCAAATATGTCATTTGCTGATAGAAATAATTTAGGTCTTTTTAAAAGAGACTTGTCATAATATTGGACAATGAGAACAAAAAGGAAATAATTTACATTATGAAGCATGTGACAAACAAATCCTGTAAATAATATATGCTGAAGAGCAGTTTGTAGCTCTAGCAGGATATTGCTTTGAGAGATTTTGTTTAAAACATTTATTGGAGGCATATATTACAGTATATCATTTACTGGCTGGAAGCCATGCAATATGTGTCTTTACAAAAAAAAATTACCTTGTAATATGAGCCCCTCCAAGGCATAATTATATAATAAAGTTCTTATTGGGAAAACTGGAAGTAGGCCAAGCCTTGTCCAAATATAGTGAATGTCAGAGCCAAATTTATTATCCTTAGCTATTAACAGGAGAAGGCAGGTTTTGTTTACCAAGCCTAATTCTCTCCTAATTACAGCCACTATAAAATAATTACTATCCATGGGATAACAACACAAGACAGAGTGACTAACAGAAGAAACTGCAGGGGTTAGAAAACAGAGTGCAATTCTGTGTCATTTTGAACAGCTTGTGTACTGCCATGAACAAATTAACGGACTTCATTAAGGAATTATGTTTTAAGAGTGGCTTTGCGGTGAAGCAGTAAAGCAATTAATGCATCTTATTCAGTCCTAGATCCAAGTTGCAGTGCAGTTTGAGACAGCAACTATTTTTTTTTTTTTAATTTTTGATGTATCAGTTTTAATAGGATACAATCACATTACTGGGCAAGATGTTAATGAGTGTAGAAAAAAGATTCTATTTCGGACAAATGATATCCAGCCCCTAACTTTTTCTGTCTTTATGAGCAGATTCCTTACCACAATGATTTTAATAATCCACTGAAGACAAATGCCAACTTTTTTCTAATTCCATTTCACAACCTACTCTTATGTCCTAAACTCTGTTGGATTATACTTTTGATGAAAGGTGCAGTTTTCAGAAAGGCAAGAATATTCTGTATATCTATCTGAACCACAAAACTGTGAACTTGAAATATTATTTCAATATTTCATATTTGCTTTCCACACAAATCAAAAAGGAATATTACCCAGTTGAAACATGATGCTTCATTAAATTCTCAATGTTTCTCATTCCCATGTTCCCTAACCTCTTCCATCTCATCACAGAGCCCCAGAGGTGTAAAGAAACCTTGCTGTAGATTTTTGTACCCTTAAAACCACTATTCTTACTACTTGTGCACAATGGCGAGGATGAAAGGTCAAGTTGTGCCTCTTGCTGGTTCTGTGTCTCCTCTCTCTCTTATACCCTCGTCCCTACCCCTCTCTGTAAAGGGTCGCTTCTTCCTGCAGTAGGAAAAATGCCCCTGTTTTGGTGACTTGGTGAAAACGTACAAACTCAGCACACTTGGGGAGTCTGTTTTAGATACTCCTTTTAATAGGCCTCCAGATGGCCACATAAAAGCAAAAGGATTATTATAGCAACTCCCAACCGGGCCATTAGAGATAAAGGTGGACCAGAGTTTCCTTTAAAATCTTTTTTTTTTTTTTTTTGAGGAATATATGACCTGATCATAAAAAAAAAAAAGAAAAAAGAAAAAAAAAAAGAAAAAATCCTTGATATAAAAGTAGGAGAAGTTCTAAATCCAGAAATTCATTTTTATATTCTATTTATCTCCACAAATGTCCCTTTATGCAAATTAAATCACTCAATTTAAAGTTAAAGCACCAACACGTAATTTTACTTTATTTCCAACAATTCTGTGGCATGCTTTAGTTTCTTTTTAATTTTAAAAAAAAGCTTCTTTTTTCTCTCCTTTTTATTCTCTAGAAACTGAATGTTTCTATAGGGAACTAAGTTAAGAAAGAAATAGGCAATAAAGAGATTCAGGAAAAACATTTCATGTGGAAAAAATGTCCTATCTCAAGGATATATATATATATATTCTAAGTGTCTTTTGAGCTTTAAGGTAAAAGAGAGACATGAAATGAGGGCCCCACAGTGGCTGAACACCTCCTCATTGTACGATCAATTAAAGAAGTATCATTGAATGTCTCCTTTCCTTCTCTACTGTCAAAAGCCATAGTAGCTCTGAGGTTGAAAACAGGACTAGCTGCTTTTACACAGTAGAATCATGGCTTCCTGCTTTTTTCTTTTCTGTATTTTCCAAAATATTCCAAAAAAATATGGTTCATTTTATTTTGGAAAAAAAGAAAAAGTTTCGTTTTAGGGGTCTCCACCCATATCCCCTACTAACACATAAACACTTTTTTTTTTTTTTTTTTTGCCCAGGAGGCAAAGCAGACATATGAGGCATAGGCTATTACCTAAAATCTGGAGAAGTTATTTTTCATTCAGCTGCATTAGACTTTTACTTGAGTCAGTTCCTCTAAGACTCTAGAGTTGGTTTGCCCTAGTTCGAATTGTGGCTTTTCATCTTTTCTCATGTTCCTTAGACATTTTAGTGAAAATTTTAAAGAGACAGTATTGAGAATTACTAGCTAGTTCTAATTTTAAACTGGAAATTTCTTGTACTATTTTCATTATTATTATAAAAATATTTCAAATGCATAAAAATATGGAAAATAATAAACATTCATATATTCACTAAGACTAACAAATGTTAATGCATTATAAAAAATTGTATGTATTTTCTTTATGTCTTTATTCTTAATAAAATGTTACAGAGAGAACGGAAAACCCCTTTGTACCCTCAACTAATATCATGAAGCTCTTTACTGTCATTCGCCTTCCTTCAGCCACTGTCTTAAAATTGGTTTATACCTTTCATATCCATGTTTGTATATGTTCACTACATATATACGAATCTATAAACAATATTTTAAGTTTACATAAATATTACTCTGGTACTTGCTTTTCACTCACCATTATGTTTTCAAGGCTTATCCATGTTGATGCACGTAGAATTGATTCATTTATTTTAATTGTTATATAGGCTTTCTTTACAAATATAAATAAACACAATATGTATAAACATATTGTCCAACAGAGAACAAGGTTACCTGTCATGTAATCTAGTAGATGAAAGAAAAAATATGCTTTCCCTTCTCATCTGTAATATTTGAATTTTGATACCACAAAATTTTGTTATTTTTAAAGCCATATTTTAAAATGTGGTTTAACACAATTACTACCCTTTCTAGTAATTCACAACCTGCTGTGGAAGAATTCACTCTTTGTCAGTTGCAATAAGTGTAAATGTGGAGAGATCACAGTTGGGAAGAGGTTTCTGCCATGTCCCACAAAGTAGAGGCTAGCGTTATCAGAAACCGTAACTTCTTCATAATGAATGAAGAAGCTGGTCCAGACATTTAAAAACTCATAGCCCAGATTTAATTAGTATTATAAAGACAATACATTGACATGGTGGATGGTAAAGAATGTGGCATGTCGATGGTTCACAGATACTCAAAGACCCCAAGTTATGTATATATAAATCGATACATCCTAATGGTTCTGCCATCTCTGTGTTAACTGCTGAGTTATATTATAACTGTTGTGATATGCAGTATCAGTCTAAGCATTTACGGGTTCACATGTGTCTTAATTTCAATTTCTCTACCCAGTTTAGAAAGATCCATTTAAGCACAATAAATAAGCACAATTATAAATTTAAAATATTACATTGCTATCAGATATCTAAAGGCAAAGATTGTTAACTCAAAGTCACTAATATTCATTTACAAGACATTAAGTGTAGAATGTTGCATATTGAGGCATCATTTAATGGGAAGTAAAAATAGGCAACATTGGTGCCATTATCAGTGACCTCTCTTCTTGGAAACTATAACCTTTCAATTTACCTATTTATTATGGTTAGCCCTATACAAAGGTAAAGTAAACATCCACCTTCGGAGTATATTTCAAGAAACATGGGGCAAACACAGCCTTGCAGAAATCTCTTTCACACCAATGTGTCACGGGATTTGAAATTCCCATCACTTAAATTAATTCCCTTGACTTGAGGCACTTTTATCTAGAAGACTTCGTAATATAAGATAAATATGACTAAGTGAAATAATGCTTTAAGGCCTTAGTAGGGATATGTTCCTATGAGTCATTAACCAGTAATCTAACAATAGTCTTTAAAAAAAAGGACTATTTCACTGTCATGATGAGTGAAAAAAGTGTATATTGTAAGAAGCTGTCTGGTAGAATTTTGAAGTAGAGAATGAGAATAGAGAACCAGAGGAAGCACCAAATAGTGAATGTTTTGGATGTTGAGGAGAAAGGATAATCATAGTTAAGAAAAAGGCATTGGAGAATATTTGAGTGTGTGTGAGTGAGTGTGTTGAACACATGAAAAGTATATATGAAAAATATCTATTTTAGAATTTTGCTCATGGCTAAGCCTTTCTGTGCACAACTAAATATTGTCCCTCCTTATACTCGTATTATTTTATGTCTTTAATATAAAACTTAAAAAAAAAAGTCCTTAACACTTTAAGACGTACTCTGTGAACTAATTTTCTTAGCTTTGTACAAAAATGTACTTGTTTTTTTCTTCCTTGAGTTTTTTATTTCTCTTTGCAAAATTTTATTATATTTTATGCTTTGTGGCATCTGAAGAAAATATTCATACAAGTTTAAAATGCTGATACTGCAGAATCTCGTTGCTTGGTGGAATTTTGTTTACACAGATTATGCTTCAGGTGAACACCAAGCACTTTTATATTTGAGCCGGAATTAATTTAAAGTATTTGCTTCATAAACAGTACAGTTACCTATTTGTCTGCACTTGAAGCTTAGTTCGAACAAGCCACTTTCATGTGACAATCACCATCTCAATAATTCTGATAAGCGAGGCCACTTTCTGTATGCCTTTGAGATACTGTGTTAACCCTGAGGGATTAAAACCAACTTTCCCCTAAGAAAAAACACCACTTCAATAACTGACCTTGGCTCAATGCTTACCAAATTCCAGCCACTGGGAGGCAGTATTGCGTAGTAGTTAAAGTCGAATTTTGGTGTCAGCTAGTCAAGGGTTCAAGTCTGACACTTACATAACTGTAGATTAGTTAAATTCTAAACTCCATTTTTCTTATCTTGCACAAGTGAAATAAAACTCATTTTTGTTATAATGATTAAATTAGATATTGTGTGTTAATGCTTAGCATGTACCTGGCGCTTATAAAACTCAATAAATCTAATCTGTATGTGAAAGTACAAAATATATGGATATATCCCACCCTGCTGGTGCTTTCTCCCTTCCTCATACACTCACCTAACCTTACACATTTTTAATCTTAGAAATGAGCGTCGTGGGCCCAGAGGTAGAAAAAAAAATTCGTTTTTATGAGGAGAATCTTTGGCATTAAGCCAAGGTACCAGTAGCAATACTTCTTTCGTTTTCCACTGTCATTCTTATCCTAAGATTGCTCAATAAATTTATCATTTCCAATTTTATAATTTTCTTCATTTTCTCATACTACAGTGTCATCTTTAATGACAACTGGGCTAACTGCTGAATACTATGGGCATTTATCCTATGGGTAAGAGCATGATACTGTTAGGTACAATTAAGTTCCAGAGTCAAGTTATTACCTGAAGAATAAAACTCTACCCTGCCAGAGTAGTCCTTAGTCTTTACTCCACATACTCAAATGTATCACCTCTTCGTAAACCTAATTATTTAAAGAAACATACATATATTTCACTAAAAAAATCTTTGGTAAATATATCAATTATGTCTACAGAGTTACATAGAAAAGTCTATTCCTGACATTGCATTAACATTTAGAGACCACACAGTAGTTTATAGTTCTTGAAAAACAATACTTTTAAAGGAAGTCACTGTCCCAGCCATATGTAGAACCTTTATTGTGAAAGCAACAACTGAACCTATATAGAGCACAGGCACTGATGTCAATTTCACTGCTTACACCTAGCCTTTGGCAAGCTATTTTGATGACTTCATTTACAAATTATTTCCCAATTCTCATCAATCATTGATTCTAAAAATAAAGTATCCTATAGATTCTTTAGGACCTAGACCAGTTTCACTATATCTTTATCTCATAAGAAGGGAAATAAATGGCAGTTCAGCATTGACGTTTATGTTTAAAGCCCTCTCTTGTCTTTAGAGTTTTGACAATTTTTCAACTTGTTAATATATAATGACCATACAGAGTCATAAAAAATATAATTGGTCATCAGATTCGTCTCAAGATCCATCCTATGGTAACTGCATCTTGAAATATATTTTATGTTCTATGATCATTTTTTACAGATAAACAATTCCTATATTTGCTCTTAATTTTTCTGGGCAGAAATTCAGAAGCAGAACTCTGGCCAGTTAAGAGGCACAGCTGTACCCTGCAGGTAGAATGAAAAGGTCCTAGATGAGGTCTTGAATGCGTGTCCTTACATGCTTCATACTGCAACCTAATGTGCAGTTTCAGACCACCCCACCTGAGATAATAAATGAGAAATTCTCAGGGCTGTTGAGCACTTTGCAAATTTTCACAGTGGATCAGCACAAACTTAGTTAGCACAGGTGTTCACATAATTGTGATTCATTGGAAGAATTCTCAGTGCTCAATAGCCCTCGCACTCTTTTCCCTCTTAGGTGCTGGCTGAGTGTGAGTATATTGTGGGGAAATGTGCCATGATGTTGGGCTCCACTGGTGCTTGGCTAAAGGGTGTTGAGCTGATAAAAAAGAACTGCTAAATATGTCCATTTCTCTTGGTCCATTTGCTTAAGTTTCTGAAACTGGAGATGACATGTATTCAATAGTTCAATAGGCATAAGCCAAGTCCAACACAAAAACATCTCTTCTGACATTGGGTAATATTAAGACATTTTCTGCGGTTATTTTAAAATCATTAAGTCCCAAACAATGTGAGGATCTCATTCCTGTTTTTCTTGCATTCTAGCTGCCATCTTCTGGGGAAGTGTGCTCAGTACCATTTAATTGCCAGCTCTGCTCATTTCTTAAGGTTGAGCACCATTTACAGCAGGACTCAAGGTAACCCTTTTGAGCTAGTAAGACAGCTCACTCTACAATCAATATCAGCCTTAGCTTTTCTGTTTTCTGAATGAAACAAAATTACATAATGTGAATCTCTTAGTAATTACATGAAATTTACATAGCTTTTAACGCAACAAATTAAGTGACAGATTTTTAAAAACTTGACCATAGTTAATAAACATTGATTAGGCTCCTATATTATTCTGGACTCCACGATAAGCATCTTGAATTTCAGGGTAAAGAAAAAGAAAAAACCATCTACTTGTGATCTACGTATGATCTACATATGTTTGCTTTACTGTACAATTTTTTTTAAATAAAAATTGAATTAAAGAGCTTTAAAATTTTTGTGGCTCTCTCCATTGCAAATAGATTGAAATTGCATTCCCAATAATCAACTCAGGTGTGATTTCTGCTAGTTCCTATGTCTCTGCCTAAATAAACGATATCCATTATCACAATATATCTATAATTTTCCCTTAAAGTAAGTGATCAAACATCACAATTTGGTATTTTCTTTAAAATTCCACTACTTTCTTTCAAGTACTTACCATAGAAGTTTATGCTGATTTGAATGGATCTATAGATTCTTCCAACTCCCTCCTAAGTAAAGAGCAAAAACTTACTTTCATAAATTATTTCAGATGATTAATCAAAGATACAAACCTAAGCATAAATGGAAAAGTCCTCATTGTCTTAATGCTTCCTGAAACAAAGAACTTACATGGTAGCATTGTGGTGAAGGGTCTGGGTCTTTTCTTGAGCCTGATATACCACAGTCCTTCTAGAAAAATAAATGTTTTCTCTTCATTTTCAAATAGAGAAGCAAAGCATTGGTACTGACAGGAATCCCAAATTCCTCATCAGCTACCTTGCATTTGTAAATGAGGCACTAGTCAAACACACATTATTACTAGCACATGCTTTAGCCACAAATCCTTATATTGTCCCCTATTCTTTTTACCTGTAGTGTATCAGGGTGTCACTAAGACTCCATCTGACTTAACTAGAAACAGACTTATTTGACTTTAATAGCTCTTTTACCTTGAACCTTTGCTGATCTTACTAAGTCCTATTAGGTCTGAATAGATTGGGAAAGCCATTCCAAAAGAGAGAGAGAGAGAGAGAGAGAGAGAGAGAGAGAAAGAAATCACATCTGATATATGGCAACAGTTCTATAACATTCCAGAAGACCAAAAAAAAAAAAAAATCAAATTGGAGAAGATCCCAAAATAGAACACATCCCTCCTTTCACATGAAGCACAAGGCCTGACTCCTCCGAAGCTTTCCATCATCAGTTCTTCCAAAGAAATCCTCAACGAAGACAGGGCTCTTGAAAGTGTAAATGTATTTCTCTTACTGGTGGAGGTGGGGCAGTGATTCTTCTAGTAGATGTATATTCTTCTTGAGTTGTGAGGATTTTTTTTTTTTTTAGATTAATTGATAGGTTAGATGTCCAGTCTGTAGCCAGTGAACCTGTTGATAGACTAAGAAATAATAGGACTGAATTTCATAGCCTCGTACGTAGTTTCACAGATATTGTAAACACCCCTTTTCACTTTGGACTGCACAATTGTATTTACTTATATATTTATATTACATATGGCTTCCTATCACAAACTAAAGAAAAAAATCTCTGTAAAATATACATTTATCATTCTGAAATTATATAGACTCTGCCTAAATAACAAGTAATAAATGAAGCCAAATCGAACAGCAAATTCATGGAGTCAGGGCCTTTTATTATCAAGATCATAATTTTTTATTGTAAGAAATTCACTTTTACCAGATTTCTAAGTTCATAAAAACATTTGTGAACCATGGCTCACAGCAGAGGACTACAACATTAATTATATTTAAAAGACCTCTTCAATTATTTAAGTTTATTATTGCCATCCTAAAATACAAATTTTTAGATTTCTGTTCAGTAGTATAAGCAGACTTCTATTTTTTCAGTTTTGCTTCCAAACTGCAGGGATTAGTTGTTATGTTATCTTTAGTGGTGACAGATATACTGTTCCATCCTTGAAGTTATGTTCAAGATGTTTCTCAGCACTGAAAACAAACTCTCTGCTGCAACATATTTTTTTAGCTCAGCAAGATCGCCTCCTGTCCCAGGCCCCATCTCTCTCCTTCTCATCTCTCGATACTATTATAAGGGCTAATTTTATCAAGTCACAAACAATTTGGCAGTTCACATTCTTCAAATTTGTCACCAAAATATTGCAGCCTTATTCTGACATTTTCTCTGTTTCTGACTTTACATAACTATACTTTGTTTACAGTTCTTATAGTAGCATATAGTGAGTTTTGAACTGACCACAAAAATAATACTTAAGTCATCTTTATAAGAAATAAAAGAAAAAATGAATGGATTTCTTTTTCTTTCTTTCTTTTTTTTTTTGTTTTTTTTTTTTTTTGGTCGTTTTTTTTTTTGTTTGTTTGTTTGTTTGGCTTTTTTTGTAGACCTAGATAATGACCTTAGACACTGTTAAAACCAGTAATAAATGTTAGAAATATCATGCTTTTTAAAAATCTGTAGTGGGTGGGAGATACCTGAAGAGTTTGCATCATTATTTCTTGTGATAGTCTCCTTTAGAGTATTTTAAACACAAAATAACCTCTCTTGGGTCTGGGATGCTTTGGATATATCCTTTCTGAAGGCAGTGGAATGGACCAGATGGTCTCTTGAGTTCTCCTCCAAACCTCTGACTCCCTATTTCATAGCCAGAATGCCAGAAAGCCAACTTCACTCCCATTTTGAGGAGGGGATTTTTTTAGGGTGACCTCCTTTTTATCTAGATGTTGTTTAAGCTGTATTAACTTGCTTGTATTAGGGAGAGCTGAATTCCTGTGGTATTGAGAGGGGAAAAAAGTCCTCTTCTATCAGATTCAAAGGTTTTCCAGATCTACTGGTGGTAATTGACATAATTCATTTTAATGAGTTGGAAGTATTTGAAGAGCTTTCAGTGAAAACATGTGGAGCTGCTCTATAAATTCCTAGGCTTTTAGAACCGTCTCAGTCTCCAGTGTTTCTGCATTTGCCATATCCAGTAAACTGATAAACAACAATGATTTATTATAAAATAGTTATAAGTAAAGAAATGTCCTCTGAGAATACAATAATTGTTTTCATTTTCCTATCCCCAGTGCCAGTGATATAATAAAATGCTAATAGATGCAAATTATGCATGATCTTTAATGCATACTAAAGAGAGACCATTTAAAAATCAGGTACCTTTTGTTGGTGAGTAAGCAGTGAAATATTATTTCCTTTTTAAGATCTTGTACACACTGGATGCTTTCTTTCTGGATTGTCTGCATGCACAAGCCCATCTCCAGACTGCTGCTGGTGGACATTCCTGAGGAGGGGTGGAGGCAAGAAGGGGGAGGACAGGCAAAGAAAAACATCTTTGACTCCAAATGATTCCATAAGAAAATCTTGGAAAGAAAAACAAACACCACCCCAACAGGAGCGCCACTGTGACTTAAAGAAGAGAAAATTGAAATACATGAAAAATCAATGAGGTAATAATTAAATTGTGAGGCACACCATACAGCAGCCAGAACTCTTCATGCATTTAGTAATGGAGACAGGGAACTGAAGTCATCAGTAGTTAAAAGGGAGCAAAGAACAGCCGTCATCTTGAAGCTAATTTCATGATGAGACACTAAAAAACACATACCTGCTACACTATAGCAGGATATTTATAGGAGGTTAAAGATACAAATTAAAGTCCAGGAGCCTATACATTCCTGATTACCCAGCATTCTTAAATCAGTCCTCCTCAGTCTCACACCTGGGGTCTCAGCTGCAGCGTAGCTGTCATTTACGCTATCCATGGCCCACGATTGATGACAGTCATTCGCTGATGAAGCTGTATACATCATTTCTGTCCGAGTTGCACTGGCCAGATGGACCCTGACCATCCATCGCCTGTCAGGGACGCATCTGTTCACACTGCTGCTAGGGGTACTAACAAGTCATTGGCTTTCCAAAAGGACAGTGTCAGCTGGATAGGGCACAACATAAAAACTGGTGTTGTTGGGTTTTTCTTTTCCTTTTTTTTTTTTTTAATCAAGAAACGGGATTTTTTTTTCCTCTTAAAGGAAATACATTGCATTAACTTAAAAAAAAAAGTAGTAGTAGAAATATCCAAAATATCAAAGGCATTTTGTCAATTTCATATTGATAAAGCAAGTTGGTTTTTCTTCTTAAATTTGTTATTGTTGATGGTGTTTTAATAAAATATGATTCATTTGAAATTATGATATTAAAATGTGAAGATCTGGAGGTTTATTATTGGTATATGTTTCTATAATAAAAAGTCAAGACATTTCAATATTGTTTTTTTCTGAATCCAAGTTAATGTTGTTGTTTTACTTCTTACTAGTAAATAAAATTATCTGTCTGAAATAAAATCCGAAGAAAGTTTTGCAATAAACTTAGTCATAAATCTAATCACAAGTTCAAGTTTGGTAGAGATCATGCTTTTGTTTTAATTTTTTGCTATTTGAAAATGTTTTTTACAAAGAAAACAATTGTTTTATCATCAGGATGAAGCAGTACCTAAGATTTGATTAGTCCTTATGTGTCGGGAACTATCTGAACAATTTCCCTGTATTACTTGACTTGCTCTTCATATCTCAATGAGGTAGAACTCTTACACTATTCCCATTTTCCAGATCAGAAAACTGAGGAATAATGAGTTAAAGGATGTACATCTAGTGTTAGTGGCAGAGCTGGGATTTGAGCCCAAAGCTGGTCAGACACCAAAATCTACCAGTTAATTTCCTTTTGACTTGGATTCCTAAAAATGACTGCCTAGGATTTCGATAATTTTTCTAAATTCTTACTTTTGTTATAAAAATAAAAATATTTTTATTTGGCAAAATTTAATGAGCGAGATTTTAAATTAAGCAAGAATGAGAACATGAGTTAACAGTAGGCGATTAACCAGTTTCTATTTTAAATTAAAGGTAGAATTTAAATTTAAAAAATCTACTTTGGTATGTAGAGAGGCACTTCAAAAAATTTTGTGATCAACACTCACACAAATATTCTTAAATGGATAAAAGTATATAATCTACTCAAGATGATGTTGGAGAAAATAGATCCCGTGGCATGACCAATCTTCAACAGGTAATTAAAGTAGAGGCACTGTTACAATTTTATGAATGTGAATAATGTGAACAGGTATTTGTAGAGATCCTTAAAATGGGATTTATTTATAAGTATATGTATCAAATACAGCCACAAGCTCTTTATTGCTTCAATTTCTTGATTTAGGGGGGGAAAAAGCATTTTTTTCAAATCAATGGAAATAATATATTATAGATTTGGGTGAAAGCCTACTATAAAAGAAAAGAATCTAATTTTACTAGATGGAAAACTGATAAAGAGATAAAGGCAATTTTCAAGGTCACAGAGGAGGCATTTTTATATTGGCAATGTGAGACACATTGTTGAAAAATATGAGTGACTATAAACCTCATTTTGGCTGTGGTCTTTGGCAGCAGCAAAAGATCTGCAGGGAAATTTCTCTATAATTCTCCATTTTGGCTCCATAAATTGGCAAATCATGTGGTCTTTCTTGCTATGAGGCCTTAACCTCCAATTAATTTACTTTGCTGTTTTTCTAACAATTTTTCTTTCTGTATAAATATGGTGAAACTTTGAAATAAAACTAAATTTTTTGATGTATTCTTTCATTTTAACTCATAAGCAAATATAGGTTTACAAAGGAAGTTTCTCTAAATATTTATAGTAAGTCCATATATACTGATTGCCATGTTTGGTTTCTCCTGCATTCAAATTTGAATGGGCCATGATCTAAAGGAACTTAGAATCCCTAAGAGGAGAAAGGAATATATACAAATAACTGTAAACAAGCTAAAAATGTGATTAAATTGCAAAAACAAGGCATTATAAAATTTGAGATGAGATTGCTTCCAGCTGAAAGTGTCAAAAATGCTATGTGAAAGAGATAGTGTTTGAAATGAGTCTTGACAAATCTATTTAGGAACTTAACTTGTGTTAGACAAAAGGTGGAATCCGAGGCAGAGGAGACAGTTCCAACACAGGCCTGGAGGTAGAAAATCAAAGGTCAGAGAAAGCAAGAGTGGATAGACTTATTTGCCTGTACCTGCAGTTGTATATTACTTATAATAGATGCTTTTTAAATGTTTCCTAAATGAATGAAGGAGTGAAATAAGTCAAAATCATCAAGGGTCTTTTGTATGAGTTAGCATTTACAATTCCATCATTTTTAAAAAACCCAGAAAGTTCTATTGTGGTAGGTAGAATATTATCCCTTTCAAAAATGTCTGGGTCTTAAATCCTGATCCCTGAAATTTATGAATATATGCGTGGTGAAAGGGACTTTGCAGATGCTCAGAGGAAGAAAGTGAGATCAAGTCGGCTGAGCAAAACATTGTGCCCTGAGATGAGATGTGATTAAAGTTAAAGATCTTGAGGTAGGGAGATTATTTGGAATTATCCAGGTGGGCCTAACCTAATTACATTAGTTTTTAAAAGAGAACATTTCCATACTGTAATCAAAGGGAGATGTGACAAGAAGAAGCAGGAGAAAGAGATGACATTGCTGGTTTTAAAGATGGAGAAAAGGCACCATGAATGAAGAATGCAAGCCCTCCAGAAGCAGGAAAAGGCAAGAAAAAAATAGAATCTCCCCTGGAACCTCCAGAAAGGAATGCAGCCCTGCCAACACTTTCGTTTTAGCCTAATGTGACCCGTGTAAGACTTCTGACCTACAGATAATAAATGTGTGTTGTTTTAAGCCACTAAGTCCGTAGTAATGTGTTAAGGCAGTTACGTCTGATTTGTGTTGTTTGGGCATACCACAGTTTATAGGTCCATCAGGATATTTTCAAGCACTGTGTTGCCACTCAGGAAGATAATGCTGAAAATGCATATCCAAAATTTGGTACCAATTTCTGGGGAGGGGGAGAAATTCATTATTACAATGCACATATTTGTGATTAAATTAAGAAACATGCTAAAATGGCTATGTGCTAAATTATGTTTTTACTTCTCAGTAATGAAATTAACACTGAAATATTGGTAGATTTTATCATTGGTCAAGATACAATTTGATCATTGTTTTGTAATTTTAGGATATATTCTGCTTTTGATGAACTGGATTTCTTTGGCAACCAAAAAAATTTGATAAATAAAACAGCAGGATTATTCAGTTAGTCATTGTGCAATTGTAAATATTCTATCTTGTATTTTCCACAGTAACTAGCACAATGCTTTGCCCATGGTACAATCAGTAATTATGGTTTAATTAAATATGGTTAAAAAAATGAGTTCCCTGTCCCATTATCCATTCAGTCAAAGTAATGGCTATTCCATGTACCAGACTTCTATTTGTATTTGACTGAATGAAGATACGTTAAATATTGTTTGTGGTGTAGCCCAAAAGAAATAGAAATCAAGAATTTATATGGTCACTTTGACAATATATGGGACCGTTCCAAAGAGAACTGAGAAGTTGCTTTGTTTATACTAATTTTTTTCTCCATAAAATTAGGAAAATCTTATACTGACAAAAGCTAATACAGAAATTTGTGTTCAAGTCACTTTTAATATGCAAATTTGTAGTATACTTAGTATACTGAGTAAGCAGGTGGGGGAAATAATAGGTTGCATTTTCTAAATTAAACCACTACTTGATAGCAGCACTGCATCAGAAGTACTTGCCCTGAGCTTTCTTGCTAGTGGCCTTGTCATATCCATACAGAGCCAGGATGCTCACAAACCTCCCCTTGCCTTCATTTGCTGTATATAGGGAGTTTTGTTTATTGGGTTTTCTTTTCAGTTCCAAGTTCATACTGATGGAATTTCTTTTTTAAACTTTATATCACCCAGAACCCAATCCTACTGTCCAATTATCTGCTTCTTCACCTCTGAATCGCCACAGAGCTGCTCAGAGGAAGAAAGTGAGATCAAGTCGGCTGAGCAAGATATTGTGCCCCGAGACGAGAGGCTGAATTGAGTGGGAAAGCTTCCTGCTGCTCCAGAGGCTCTGCGGGGGCCCTATGGAGAAGTGTGCAGGCCCAGAGGGACCTACGAGGGCCTCTGGTTAATCCGACATGGGAAAGTAGATTCCAGACCAATCACCAACAACAAATTAAGATATTAAAGTAACCACATTTCCTTTTATATTTGTGAACCCTGGGTTAGCCACAAATTTCCCTTAGCTTTGTTGGAAGGAGGCATTTATTATTATTATTATTATTATTATTATTATTTTTGTTTGCTTCCCTTAAACAAAGACTATGACTGGAAAGTCAGCAGAGTCCTAAATACAAAGTGTGACTGGACACAAGCAGTGAGGACTCTCTTATCTTACAGCATGTTAATCTAAACGGTTCTCTACTCCCATGGAACTTGCTCATTTCCATTTCTTATTTTTCATGCCTCGAGGTATAAAAAAAGCTTTCTTTCTTTTTTTTCAGTTAGAATAAGGAAATTTTATGACTTTAATCTACCCACTTCTTTCTTGCCTGACACAAATTTCTATTCACCTTATTCACAACATTTTCATCTTATTTAAGCTCACTTGAAGATCACAAGGCGTAGATGTAAACAGACCTCAGACAGTTGTTCATTCTCTCAGGTACTTGTGCCACGTAACATGAATAAGACACATAGGCTTTCTGTGTCTACTTCCTCATTTGTAAAAAAAAAAAAAAAAAAATAGTATCTAATCAATTTTCATGTATTCATTCTACAAATTAGTCTCACTCTACTAAGCACTAGAGCTACAAATGTGAATGGTGCCTGCTCTCAAGGGGTTTTGACCTACTAGATACAGATTATAAATTAACTACTAGACAGTAAAAAGTGTGGAACGTGTGAAAGTGGCTAGAAGGAGGATAGTTCCCCTGCACTGCGAGATTCCAGCACCGACTCTCAGTGGCCTGCAAGAGTGTGGTCAGGATTAGCAGAGAAACGTAAAGCACCAAGACCCTAACAGGTAATCAATAAAGGTTTTTTCCTGGTCCAGAGGATACTCTTAATTAGTTGGCACTGAGTTTTTACTTCCTTTTATGATGTTTCACAAATGGATTTTTAATATTTTTATGTCTTATATTTTAAGATCCTGGTGATATGAGACCTCAGGCTTCACATTTGTTACTAAATCTTTTACTTTGGTAGCAAAGAATTTAAGCTCTTGCCTCAGACTTCCTATTTAGAAATCCTATCTGTGCCACCCACTGGCCATTTGACCTCGAACAACTTACTAAACCTCTCTGTGCCATTATTTCTGTTTTCAGCAAATAAGAACAATAAGTTTGCCTACCTTACGGGATCATGGTTGGCTTAAATGACAAGTATAAAACACTAATACATAATAAGAATTAATCGCACCTGGTATTATTATCAGTACTATTAGTATTGTTTATTCTCTTGCCTTCTCCAGAGTATAATATAATAAATGCTGAGTGACCAAAGGGTCACTCTGGGTCACTAGGAGCACTCTCCACTTTTGTTTGCTTGTAGCTGTGAAAATAGAAAAATGCCATTCATAGATATACTCTAGAATTAGTTGAGGAGAAGGAACAGAGAGGTATAACATAGTCTTTTCCATCTACTATACCCAGACAGAAGCTAAACAGGAGGGCTTTTTTTTTTTGAATTAGGATGATCCTCTACTCTGCTATAAACTTCTTCAAACCTGGACTTAACCTTAGTTATCCTTGGAATCATAATGCCTAGCATGATGTCAGAAACCTGATAAGATCTTGAGTGTTCCCACAGAGGAGAGCACATTGTATGCACTTTTGACTTTATTTGAGGGTAAACGAATGATTGAATTCATAATGGTTATTGTCAAAGCTCGATCACATGAGGCTGGTAGCTCCTGAGACAGATCATTGAATTTCTAGGAAATCTCTGTAAAAAAGATTAGCATTCTCCAGGAAGATAATCCTATGGAAAGTGCCAAGTAGTTTACCTGAACAAAAGATATAAAATAAAAAGCATATTGATGAAGGAGGTAAAAGAAACACAGAACACATTAGAAAAATATGGACCCTTAAATCAGAAAAATCCATGTTTACATCTTGGCTCCATCCTGCTGCAGGTATCTTGACGAGATACAAAAATTCTGATACTTGGTTCCTTCATCTGTAAAATGGAGCCATTCAAACCTGCTTTAAAGGACACTATTGGCATCAAAACAAGTCATACCTGTCAAGTGGTAGCATAGAATAACGGTTAAGTGACTGGCCTCTGTTTCCTGATTATCTGGGTTTAAATCCCAACTCTGTCACTTGATAGCTGTGAGCATATTGATTTCATACTTCTGTGTCTCATTTCCCTCTTCAATACAATGATGCTAATGATAGTAGTTAAGGTGGCTATGAGGATTAAATGAATTAGTACATGTTAATGTATTTAGAACAATATCTGGCACAGAGGAGAGCCAATATATGTTTGCTATTCTTTTTTAAGCCATCTGACATACTGTAGGTATTTCCTTTTTATGGTTCTGCCTGGGCTACATCTTTCTTGATCCTCAAATGAAAAAGAAGAACTCTGGAGAAAAAAGTGTATTATCCTTGAATCTTTAGTTTACTGATTCTATAGAACATTTGGGATCTGAAATTAGTTACCAAAGCCCATAGTCACCACTAATATTTGGAATTTACTTTGGACTATTTTTTTTTTTTCATTTTGTTTTTGGTGCAAATAATTTTATAAAATGTAGTAGTATCGTTCTTTTTTAAAAAATTTCTTTTAATAAATTCAGCACCTAAAATGAGATTGAATGAGATATACACCATAAAATAAAAGGATGTATTTCAGATGAGAGAATAGGTATATGCTCACAGTCTTCTGAGAAGAAAACGAGGTGTTTATCTGCTTACACTTGTATGGCAAACAGATGTTGCTACAGATTAAAAAAATATATTTTTGTTTTTCTAAACCAGTATGAAAAATTATTTAGTTTGTTTTTCTGGTTATTTCAAAAGAACTCTTAAAGTGTTATTGCTAAAAGGAATCAGAGACAGTTATCTGAAACCCTTCATTGTATGGATGATGTGAATTGACTGCCTAACAATTTATTTTTCCACTCATTCATTTATTCAAAAATAAAAACAAAATATTACTAATCAGTATATTAGTCAGGATTCTTCTGAGAAACAGACCAATAGCATATAGATAGATGATGATTGATAGATAAATGATAGATAGATGGTAGATAGCTATGGATAGATAGAAAATAGAAATTTATTATAAAAACCTGGTTCATATGATTGTGGAGGCTGACAAAACCTAGGATTTTCATGGTGAGTCCATAAGCTGGAGAGTCAAGACAGACAGTGGTGTAGTTTCAGTGTGAAGGCTCACAGACTCCAGACACAGGCAGAGCCGGTGCTGTATATCAAGCTCAAAGGCAGAAAAAATGGCTAACATCCCAGTTAGAAAGCAGTCTGACAGAGGAATTCTCTTTTACTTGTGGTAAGGTAGCCTTTTTTGTACTAGTCGGTCCTTCAACTGATTGCATAAGGCCCATCCACATTAAGGATATAAATCTGCTTTACTCAGTCTGCTAATTTAATTGCTAATTTCATCCAAAGATACTGTTACAGAAATACTTAGAATGATGTTTGGCCAAAAGCCTAGGTACCCCATGCCCAGTCAAGTTGACACATAAAATTAAGTATCACAACCACCTATTTTATCCTGATGATACAAATAATTGTGTTTACGGGGTTCAAGATCTAATTGGAAAAACAGAAATGTCAATGACAACACGTAGATGAGAGCAGTAACTGCCATGGGAGTCAACATGTTGCACACCCTGAAACCTAATGTTTGGACCAAGATAAATAGTGCTCATTCACAATGTCTTAAAGTATTTTTCCCCAGTCCCATTCTACCCTAAGTCTCACCCTCATGTCTAGTTCTGAATGCTTAGGGGAAGGTATCAATTTCTACTGATAGGCACAGTGAATTTTGTTTTTAGGAATGAGAAAAGAAAGGCATACAGTAACTTGGGTCATGCTCAAGTCTTAGTCTAGACAAATGTAAAAACTCCTGAGACTCTAATCCTGGTGCTTTTCCATTTGCATCTTTATCTTGGCTTTAGAGACCTTTCTTTCCTCCAGGTCTTCAGGGCCTAAGAAGGTTCCCTGTTTGTTCAGAGGACCATCAGAGGCACCTTCCAGATATGTCTTCTTCATACTCTTCTCCATTTCCCATTCCTCTGCAAATATGTATTAAATTTCCCATTTTCTAGATAAAGAAACTGAGACTCAGAATTATCAAGTAACATACTCAAGGTTACAAAGTGTGGAAAATTCAAGCCAGAAAACAAATGTGTTAAGTTGTAATAATTTACTACTTGAATCATAAGAGATTATTATGAACGATGTACTTATGTTTAAGGTAAAATTACTCACCGTTGAAGGTGAGTTGAAGCAAAAGTGAGAAACAGCTTTCCTCAAAGAAGGAAACTCTTTTGATGCCATAACAAAAGCAGATTGTTAAGCTTCACATACATATTTGTGGCTCAAATAGTGTTTATTGTATCTTACAATATAAGATCATTGAGCATAAGAATTTCCAATGTTGATTTCTTTTAATTTCATGATTTTTATGATTGTTCCATGGATAGTAAGAAATTATTTTTTATTCTTTTTATTTTGAAGTAATCTCAGACACAAAAATTTGCGAACATAGTAGACAGAATTTCTATGAATCTTTCACTCAGCTTGCCCTAATGAAAACGTCTTACCTGAATATAACACAATTTTGTAAACCAGAAAATTAACATAGATATAATACTACTAACCTACAAATCTTAATCAAATGTCATCAGTTGTCCCACTTACATCTTTCTTCTAGTCCAGAATACAATCTGAGATCTCACATGCATTTAGTAGTCATATCTCTTCCAGGAACCCATGAGGTTAAAAAGTCCTGGCCAGATATCTTGTAGTCTATCACTTTGGGTATATCATATTTTTTTTTAAATTTATAATTACATTAAAATTAATGCATTTTTATGTCCTCAGTGTGCTATATGGAAAAGTATGTGATATCACTATTAGTCATTGTAAAAGATGCTAACTCTGACCACTTGACTAAGGTGATATCTGTCAGGTTTCTCTAATAAGAAGACTATACCTGGAGTTAAGCCTCTCAAGGTGAAGGGTACATTCCTCCAGGCAACAAGTTTGCCTGAGACTTCTGACACCAACTGCAATGAGTTTATCAAACTGCAAAGTCTGAGTGAACAATCCACATAGAACTATCAGCTGGCTACAAGCTTAGAGGCTCCCAAGAACACGTGCAGATTCAATACTTTGCTAGGAAGACTTACAGAACTCACTAAAAACTAGTATGCTTATAGTTTATTCCAGATAAAAATTAGAACCAGGCAGAGGTAGAGAAGCATAGGGCAAATTTTTGGAAGGTTCCAAACGCAAAGCTTCCATCATCTACAGGGATATATTACCCTCTCAGCAACAAAGAGTGATAATACTTAGAGTATTGCCAACCAGGCAAGCTTTCTGGAGCTTCAGGGTCGAGTTTTTACTGGGGTTTCACTAAATAGGCATGATCGATTGAATTGATTTGATTGAATTGATTGAATTGATTGATCTAAGAGGTTGCACTCAATCTTCATTCCCTCTCCTCCCCCTGATAATCACATGGTTGGTCTTCTGGGTATAAGCCCCACCCTGAGTCATCTCATTAGCAGTAACTATCTAGGGGCCCAGCATGATTCATATTGTTAGAGGAAACAATGAAATGTGCTGTGGTCCTAGGATCCCATCATGAATAACAAGGACATTTCTATTGCTCAGGAAATTCCAAGAGTTTGGAGGTTACCTGCCAAGAACCAGGGCCAAAGGGCAGAACTTTCTTTGGATTGAGACGGAATTCTTAATTACTCAACTTTCTTTTGATTAGTAAGTATCTTGTGGAGAAATACTTTGAGATTGTGTAGTCTCGTGTGCCAATACACCTTTTCTCATCATTTTTGCCCACTAATTTAGCATCCATTTATGATTTTTGTCTGCAACAATTGTTATTATGATGTTTGCCAAAAGACGAAAGTCCAATTTTTAAATAAAACAAAACAGAGGATTTAAGGGTAAAGAGACATCATATCTGCAATTTACTCTCAAAATGTTAAAAGGAAATATTAAGCTTATATTTTAGAGGGACAGAAATAAAATTATAAAGAAAATGTGATGATACTATTTGGGGAATCTGGATAAAGGTTCTTAGGAATTCTCTACACAATTCTTGGAACTTTTCTATAGGTCTGAAATATATAAAAATCAAAAGTTTAAAAAAGAGGTTATTTTTTATGCCAATAGTATATTTGATTGAGACTATGAGTCTAGAATAAAGAATGCATGTGCTGACATCAAAGACAAATTTTCAAATTATGATTAACTGTAAAAAATTGTCAAATTCCTTCTAAACTTAACAGAGTATTTATTTATCTATAATTCTCAAGTAAAAACAGAGTAAACTAGAGAAGTTATGATTGTGGGATAATATCTCTGTTTTTGTTCCTGTTATAGACATACAGAGGATTTGGGGATTGGCCCTGCTAGGTATTTTCTTTAATTAATTGTTGTAAACTCTACTTAAGGAACTTACAAAGTAACTTCAGGGAATAGTGTATTGTTTTGGTTCCAGGACTTTTAGAAAATGCTAATTAAAAGCTTGTTAAAAATTATTTTAATCAAACTAAAAATTGTGGCAATACCAATATCAAATTAATGGATCTGCAGAAAGGATAATGGTAAAAGTTTTCATTTCAGTTATTACTCTGTCACACTAAACATTAGTTTATTAGTACAATAAACACATTTTCTTCCCTGCGTCTCTAAACTGCTTCATGAAAGGTATCGTCTTTTGAGTAGTGTGGGCTACACTTCCACTGGCAGCAGTCAACTGATTACTCTGCCAGTTCATTGGGACCAGTCCAGCAGTCAGAGTTTGCCAATGTGCTGGGAGGAGTCCAGCTACTCTTTGGGAGTGGAATGGCCTTACCTGGAAGTGCTCTCTTAGGCAGGATGCAACAATTCCCTGAGCTGAGCTCAATAACCTATGGATATGGGTCATAAGATTTCTCCGCTGGCTACGGCTCAGGTGACTTCAGAGTAGCTTGCTGGGGAGAGTTCAGCAAACTGCTGAGAGAAATCCACTAGAAACAGTCTGACAATAAATTAAGAGAAAATTTAATGGCAATATTCCAAAAGCTATAAAAATAGCTTATTAGAAATTAAAGGCATTGCATAAATCCATAAAGGGAATTCTTAGCAGTCTGGTGAGTACACTAATTTTTTTTTTTTTTTTTTTTTTTTGCTATTTGTTGCAGAACCACATTTGAATGGTATAGAAACACTAAGTCAACTTTTAAAATATATACTTTATAAAATAAATTTATACATTACATTAAAATATGCACACTTATAACATCTCCTAGAATTTTAACAGTATGTGTAGCTCAAAGCTAACCAATGTAAAAATGTTTGGTTTACATTTTGTATCTTCTAGTATTATTAGTATGATTGAAGTAGGGGGGTTGAAGACAATTTAAGATATGAAAATAAATTCTTATTGTGAGTGAAAATCAAAGCAGTTCTTTAGAAATAAAAAAGAAGATAAACACCAATTTAGTCTTAAAATTGATTTAATTTTGTTTCTCTCTGGACAAAAACACTATTGATTTTCAATTTACTATCAATAATGAAGAAAATTCAACCTCAACCCCTTATCACTTCTCTGGAAATTCTATTTACTCATTTACTTACCTATTTGTGTTAATCGGGGTTGAATAAATAAAATTTTAGAGTTTATACTACTAATAGATATTTATAAAATGATATCTCTCTTCAAGCAAGCAAAAATAAAAGAGAAAAATTAGCCAAAAAATGACAAAAATTCATGTTGCAAATTTTTACCTTTTAAATAGTATTTTCATTTGAGATGTACTAGCAGTTTCTAAGGGACGTTTATATATATATAGGGTCCATCAAACAAGTACTTACTACTAGTTGTCAGACTAGTATTTTATTTTAGTGTTATAGAGAAGTTACAAAAGAGGTATAAGACACATTTTTAACCTTGCAGGAATTTACCATCTTAATATATTCCAACTGCAATCCATTTCATTTTTAATCAAATTAAATAAACAAGTAAAATATACTGTCCCCTATACGCAAAATGGCTACAATTTGATCATGTCTTCTTCTTTAAGTAACTAGCAGTAGGCTATTACAATTCAAATGGCCAAAATTTTTTTAAAAAGTCATTTATAATAATATTCAGAAGAATGAGAAAATATATCATGAAGGAAACATAAAAATTGGAATGTAGATTTAAGAAATTGAATAAATGCTTCCATTTATAAGATGTTCCTTTGGAGTTTATAATTTGTTATAGTAATATATTATTTGTTTTAGATGACGAGTAATGGAGAGAGCTTAAGTTTTGTACAGAACAAAATTAATGACATAAATTCTCTTTCATGATTGGAACGAAACTATTTTAAAACCAGCCTGGTGACCTTTCCAATCTTTGGTACATAAGACAAGGCAGATGGGGGCTTGCTGTTTCCTCTGGAGTGTTTTGTAGAACATTCTTACATTTTAGGATGAGGACATAGTATACTATAATTTGGTTGCTTTCAGGAAAATCTGTTTACCAGTTGAAAATTATGTTATAACATAAGAACAGGGTAAAATTTACAATGCTTGCAAAACATGTATTGATATTTAATTGGGCTGTTCTTTAAACAGCTGATTCTGTGAAATTTTACACAAATATTAGATTTTTCTGGTATTATTCTAGAAATATTCAAGGGCTCTTCCATATTACTTTTCAAGTAACTATCGACATCATTCAGCCCTTTAAAATGTCAGCACTTGTGCTCTGCTGGAATAACCACACTGAATCTAGAGTTTTATCATATCAGAAATAAAACATTTCCAGACATTCCCTTTGTTCCTTTGTCTCTGTAGATGATGAACATAAACAGGTCATCATAACAGCGTATGATTTTCAAACAAAATAATGCATCATTTTCACATAGTGAAATGTCTTTTTGCATAAATACAAGGTTATTTTATAACTAAGTTTATGTATAAAAAATAAATGATCTTCTTTACAAGGTCTCTATTACTTACCATTGCAAGGACAAGCCATAGTTACAGTTCTGTATGAGGAAAAGTAAATCAGTTAAACAATAATACAATATCTAATTAACATTTTTAGCATCTTATATCTTATAAAATATATTTACATATATTTTCAAAACTAATACACATACCAAAACTGTGAAGTGTTTAGGGAATGTGATTTTCCTCCACATATCATAAAAGCAAATAGTAATTCATAATGATTGATTTTTATATCATAACAATTAGTAGTCTTCAGATAATGGAAATGAACCCAAGTCCCCTGATTTTATATGCTTTCCAACACAAAATTTTGCCAGTCTCAAAATTACTGATTCATAGACAATAATTTCTAAATTAAAGTTCATGCGTTATTTAAGAAACTCTAAATTTGGAACATAATCATTAACTTGATTAAGGTAAGATTCAGGTAAATATGAATAAACATATTCTACGTGATCGGCCAGGGGAGACGAGAATGAGGGTGAAACTGAGGCAAAGCGAAGTATGAAGCAGGCTTTATTAGGGTCTGCGGGCGAGGTTCTCTGGTCCCCAGGAAAGGGGCCAGAGAAGTCACACATGTCTGGGGTATAGGCGCGGTTTTTAAAGGTTTTGGCCCAGGATGTCGGTGGGGTTACAGGGCGGGGACTTCTCTGTTTGGCTGATCCCGCCGCCCGGGAAGCCTCTGCTGTAACTTTGGTCATGAGCCGTCAGCCATCTTAGGTATTGAGCCACCTTCCCGCTGGCGTAATGGTGCCCATGAGTAACCGAACACTAAGTTTAGTCAGTTTAATTCAGAGAAAAGAAGTTTGAGTGTAAGTAGTTCCACACATGGTACAGCTGCCAGTATAGACAAGTTGGCTTTTTGTTTCCCTCATGCTCATGCCTCCTTATCACAAAATGGCTGCTAAAACTCAAGACATTGTATTTGCACATCCATGTTCCAAGCACCAAAAAAGAAGAGGTAATGCCTCTTTTATCAGAAAGCAAATCATTTCTATCAGCAGATTTCCACTTATATCTCAATGGGCAGAATTGAATCAGACAATCACTTTTAGCTGCAGCAAGACCAGGAAACTGAGAATATGGCCTTTGCCAGTCTATTCAGTGGGATGGACAAGGAGAAAGAGTTTGGGATGACAGAGGGATCTTTCAGTTAATGTCTGCCACCCTGAAGAATGTCAGGAAAAAAAAAATCAAAAACAATCAAAAAACCCCAGAAACTATCCTTGCTCTCAAGAAGTTTACATTTTAGTACCAGAAATAAAAAGAAGTACATAAACGACCATAACACATGGTAGGGAGCAAGGTGTGCATTTCTTATTAGAAATAAAAATGGAAGTGTTTTAGGTATTTAGAAAAGGAAAGAGTTATAACTCTCCTTAATCACACTTTTTTTTACCTTACCTTATGACCAGTTATTATCAGCTGTGTTAAGCAAGACATTTCATGTAGCAAATGACAGTGGACTGAGGAAAAGAAAAGGAATGTACTGACTCATGTAACTGAGAAGTACAACCACAGCTGGGCCCAGGAGCTTAAACCAATGTCATCAGGGTTCTGTTCTCTGTCTCCTAGCTCTAGTTTTTTCTGAGCCAGCTTTATTCTCAGGAATGTCTTTGTGATGCGATTGCAAAAATAATTGGCAGCTCCAGGTTTATTTGTCTTTTTAGTCCACAATCTCAGAGAAAATAAAAGTATACCTCTTTCCTGTAGATGTCTCTAGTGAAAGCCCTGGGGGTACTCTGATTGACCTGGTTTGATCATATACCTATCTATCCTGAACCAATCACCCATCACTAATATCAAGGGTGTGGGGAACCTGGCAGGCTTGAATCAGACGGTAGCTTTTGTGTTGGGTGGCAGGAGGGAGTTTGAGGTCTATTAAAAGTTATTAATTAACTACCTCTATGTCAGAAAGGAACGTTTTCTAAAAGGTAAAGATACTAAACAAGCAGGCAGAAAGTAACAAATGTCCACCACAAAATAGATACTCTATGTTCTAGGAATAGAAATAGTGAGTTTTCACACATTTCAGTCCCACAGAACCTGAGTAGGTAGATACTAACACAGACCTGTTTGGTTAACGGGACACTGATTGTACCAAATTGTCCCAGTGTTGCTCAGTGTTGCTAATGTAATTGGCACATTGTCATACCTGGTAATTACCTATTGCAGGAAAACAGGAATCTAAATTTTACCATCTATCACAAATAGATCCTGGAACATGAGGATGCTTGTGTGTTAAAGGGATTCACATCGAATATTAAATTTATCTAATGCTTTTAATCATACAATTCTAACTCACTATATTAAGGAAACATAGCATATTTCATCTATTCATGCTAGATATTTGATTTTCATTTATCACATTTTATAGAATGTTATCTATCCTGCACACACACATAGACACTTACTCTACAACTTTCCTTGACCCTAATTTTCCTTTTCCTCAGATGAGTGGGCTATTCCTGCTGCCACCATTTATCATAACTGTTTTTCTTCTTAGACTTCTATAATGTGGCTTCAATTCTTAACACTTTCTTGAAACTTCACTCTAGAGTTCATCTAATTCAGTGGCCCTATCTCTGTCCAAATTTTCCTTGACCTTTATGTGACATTTTTTCCTGTTAATCAACTTCTCCTTCTTTCCTCCATTGGCTTCCATTGTTGCTCTCCAGAATTTGACTCTAAATTACCAATCCAGCATGATAAGTTACTAGCCCAGAAATAAACTCTCTTCATAAAACTTTTGCCGAGTCTTCTGATCTGAAATGTCTTCTTCACCAGTCTAAAGGCTCATAATTTTCTTCAAATTTTACCTCAGAGTTTGCCGAACATTCCAGTCTGCAGTAATTTTTTTCTTCACTGTACACCCATTTTTATCAATATCACTCATTTTGGTAATTATCCATTTCATGAGTATTATTATTGATATTGTCAATTCCTTGAGAGTAAGAACATTTTACTTAATTTATTTTCTGTTATCTCTTAATTGTTGTTGAGTACATCACAAGTGTATTATAAACATGTTTTGAATGAAATTTGTTCTCTAAATAAGCATGTTTAATATTTCTGTGAAACTATAAAAATTTAGTTAAGGTAACAGAAAGTTTTAAACTTAAGAGTAAAAAAGTTTTAAAATATAGTCAATTATGTAAATTAAACTCTTATGTCCCTAAATGTAGAATTTCTGGGAAAGAAAGGTGTGTAATGGCATATCTCAAGGGATGAATACATTCCAAAAACATCAAAGAATAATACTTTAAACTTTAGTGCAATTAATATCCATTTCAAAAATTAAACTCTTCAAAATTAATATGAGCATCTCATTTCACACATACAATATTTTAACATTTCTACATTTTAATAAGACTTTAATATGAAAATCAAGGCATTATTAAACGCAGTTTACATTCTTACTAATTCTGAGGCTTCAGTTTCATATACATCAGAAAACTAAAGAATAGAAAAGATTAAAGGATACAAAGAATTTTAATTAAGAGCAAACATCCAAGCAAGAAAGAATACAACTCAAATGTGTATTTCACTATGTCTAAATACATTAATAGAAGTAAAATATATTTCTACCAGTTAAATATGTCTGATTAAATTTGTATTGAAATGCAACATTTCTTGAAACAATCTACTTTTACAGATTTAAAGATACCAGGCCTCTTTTGTCTAGTGTTTCAATGACTGAAAAAGTCCAGTTCATACTCTATGCCTTCGTTGTGATAAAACACAACCTTCCTTGTTTTAAACCTCAGCTCTTAAATTTCCTTCTACTTCCTTTACTGTTCTGTGCATTTTAAATGCGTGACAAACAGAATTTTCTTAGCTGAAATTCCTTTGACTTTTGAATGCAGATTATTCTCATTGGCTATTGAAACAATCCTAAAATGGTTGTTTCCTGTTTTACTAAACTATAATTTTTTAATGTTTATATTACACATGAAACCATAGAAAACTTTTACTGGATATTTAAAAAGTAAATTTCATTTGCTGTTATATATAGCAGTTCCAGATTCTACAAAATAAACTCAATTTTATATGATCACTAACTGAGAACCAGGCTTTTTTACAAAGCCATTTAAGAATATTGAACAAAGTCTATTAATAAGGGTCCCTCAGTTTTTCATGGTGCCTCTTAAGTGGGAATTATGCAAGACTGGTCTCTCACCAAGTCTATCTCCTTTTCTCAATAGTCCATTACATGAAGTTTTTTTTTTTTTTTTTCAGTTTTATTGTCTAATTCATGTTTAGAGAGCAGTTATAAAAGTAAATTTGCTTAATAATTGAAAGGAATAAAAGATTCAGCTTTGATAATCAAGTTAATTCAGTGTGCTCATATCTTTCAGTAGAAACTCTTTATGTATTTCTGAACCATTCAAATCTCTGAAGCATTTCCTCTATTTTCCATTGATACATCATTTATTTGGTGATATATACATTATTTGTGTGCAGAAGATCATTAAACCTGTAGTACATTTTGTTCCTCTTATTGTCCTCTTAGCACAATGCCCATATTTTTGTATAAAATCTGTCTGATAAATAAGTGAATCAAAAAATGACTTTGTCATTGAGTTGTCTGAAATTACCAAGTGATTTCATTCATTCCAGAAATGGCTCAGCTACATTGTCTTGAATTCTGCTATGTTAATAATACCAAAAATTCCTAAGAAAATTTCAGGGACTCAAGAGTTGTGATGAGTAAAATTTTTTGATAAGGGGATTAATTTAGGAAATAGAAAAAGTGTTTGCAAATATATTTTCTATGTCAGAAAATGTTTTGCTAACACTGTACTTAAGCATTTGTTTATTATTTACCTGACACAAATGTTTCTTTTCTTTTATCTAAAATATTGAGATCTATAAAGCTGGCAGCTATAGTAGTATCTAATTTTAAAACTATGTTGTTTAAAAACATTTACCATTTAGTAAAATATCTTTTAAATTAATATATTTTTTACTTATAAGATATTTTATTATTTAATATATTTACAGCATATTGTTTAAAGAAAATATTTTCCCATGCAATGAAACAGCTAGCATATATTTTCAGCAGGAAGTATTCATTGTTCCACTTTCTTCAAAATAGACAGTTTTCACTACTCATTTTCTTGGTAACAGTCTTAGTAAGGATTTAAACAAAAAATTGAAAGATAAATATAATAAATATAATTGTCAATAACAAAAACAAAATAACAAAACAACTTTGCTCTTTGGGGAGGGGCAAGTGGGGCACTAGTTCAAGATGTCACACTAATGTGAGGAAGTCCTTTGCCCAACACCGACAGCAAACATAAGGCAGGGTTGGGGTTCTATAGGCAGGAAATGCTGAAATTCTAAGCAAGTCTCACCTTCAAAGTTTGGAAACAGAGGGCCTGTCTGAGACAGGCTGGAAGTGGATACCAGACATACAGAAACACATTCACACGTAGCTACCTTAGTCTAGAGCACTTTTCAGGAATGAGTGGACTGTTTAAAAATAATAGAGAAATTTTAAAGTTCAAGAACTACACCAGTGTTGCCACATTCTGTCTCTAATCTTTCATAAATGTTGAATAATATTTTAAAAGGTAGATAAAGACTTGCGAGTGTTTGCTGATCAGGAGCTACTTAATTAAATATCTTTTTTGAACATTATAAATTATAGTTCAAAAGTAATGTGTTTATATACATGTTATTTGATTGTTGAAAATATCCTCACTGAATAGTTTGAGAAAAAAGGGAACAAAACACATTAGATAGTAACTCAGAAGATAAACGTTTCAGCCTTAGTTTACAACTAATTAACGCTATCCAATTCTACATCACTCTCAGCTTTTACTTTTTAAATTGAAATGAATAATTTAAACAAGGTCAGTGGATTTCAAACTTTTGTATACAGAATAATTACATGAATAATTATAAAACACGGGTCCCCAGGCCCTTTTACCATTAAGAATCGTAGTCAGTAGTTTCCAGTGATGCCAAAATAATTTAATACATTTGGTCTTAAGTAAGACATGAAGATAGATGCTAAACTCAATGGATTCTAGTGTGTTTTGGATTCCAATAATCTGTGAGTCTAAATAAGTGACACAGATATTATTGTCACTATTTTACAGATCAATAACTGAGGCCTAGAAGTTAAGTAACTAGGTTAAGAGCCATAGAGATAGTAAGTGAAGAAATACAATTAAAACTAATGTCTTCATATTCCCAGTTCAGTGTTTTGCTCTTAAATCATTTTACACACTATGACAAAAATTGGTGAGTTATTTACTATTGTGTTTGCCTTTTTCTCCTAAGCATGTAGAGAAATTGGATATCTTAGTCAGTCATGTGACTGCATTTTAACCAAGAGAATGCAGGCAGAAATAATGAACTCCAATTTATACTTGTCCATAAAATCCTCGCATGTATAATGCTCTAGATTCTTCCCCACCTAAAAAATGAATAGACATATCTCTGAGGACCTGGAAGAGGTAGAGCCATAAGACAAAATGGACCTGGTCCCTGAATGACTGGTTCTCAGTCTTCACCACTTCCATCCCCCCACCAGACCTACGACAGCCTGCTCTGAACAAGAAATGAACTTGTATTGTGTTAAACCACTGAAAAATTAGGTTGCTATTTAGAAATTAGTCTACTAGTTACATAACTCTCCCACATTATACCTCTGTAGAGACATAGATGGCAACAGCATATAACTTTGAAATATTATATTTTGCTGTTGCTGTTGTTCGTTTTGTCCCTCTTACCATCCCCCCCCCCTTTCCACAGAGTGCAAACCTCAGGATTAGAGGTGGCATTTCTGAGGATTAGGGGAAGCAGCTGAATAATAGAACAAATCAGTTTATAAATCAACCTTGTTTTATTTGCAAATGCCTAATGCCGAAACAAGGAGAGAGTTTATGAATGTATGTAAAATATTTCAAGCTAAAACAGAAAGGAAAAAGGCTTTACTGAAGATAATGAAAGGGTTGCTTTGAGCTGTAAGAAAGGTGAGGTAAGCTCTGTTGGAATTATTTTTTTCTGCTGTTATCCCTCACCCTTTCGATGAACTTTACTTGACTAGGAATTGGGAATACCTGCATCTCTGTACCTGAAGCTTTGTTTCCCCAGAAATGCAGAAAGCTTCTCTGCTCCATGAAGAAAACGGTCAGAAGTATGGGAGAAACAACCTATCTTAGGATCCTTTGAGAGTCATTGGTTTACTAGTGTGTTGTTCTTCTTTCTCTTCTAAGCATATTACAGAACTTCTCAAGATTTGGTATATAAATTTCCTTCTCTCTCTTCAGATGGAATAATTCTTTGTCAACATTTCCAAGTAGAATGAAGCTGCAGTATTTCAAAACTGGCCCAATTTAGCACACCTTTTACACTCTTTCTTTTCCTATATTATTTTCCCCACATACCTACTGGTGTTTTCTGCACTTCCCAAATGAGCTCCTTGAATTCAAATTCTTGTGTCAGGGTTCGATCCTGGTAGATTTCCAGACTAAGACACGAACGAAGTCTGTGGATCCTAAGGTAGAGGTCACCTGTATCAACTTAGAGACCACAGATACTAAGGGTGCCCCATAACCCAGATTTTCATAGGATCTGGGAGAATAAGGGGCTTGCATCCTATTTCTTAGAAGAAACCAATAGTGATGTGTCAAGATCCTAGGGAAGAAATGTTTTCATGGTATGTCTAGGCAAGCAGGACACTAGGCAAATTCACAAAAAGTCCCAAAGTTTGGCATGAAAGTCACAGAGAGCTGAAAGACCTGAAGGAGTCAAACCTAATGTCTCAACAACATCCTCTATACACAAATGAGTACGGTTTATACTCCACCTAACACCTTGATATATTGTAAGAGTAGGAACTGTTGCATAATCTAGAGTGGAGTAGAAATGGGAAAATCCAGAAAAACGGATTAAACTTTATCAGCTCAGTGGCTTGGAGCTCAAAGATCAAGATTAAGTTTTATTAGAGAAGTTAAAGGAAGTTATATTTCTTGCACATCTGAGTTTGAAAATTAAGATTTGTGCCTTTTATGATATATGGTATATTGGATTATAGTTTGCTATTATTCACTCTTTCCTATTCCACAAAACTTTTAATGTATCCTGTGGGAAAATTATTAATCCCTTCCTCTGTGATGTTGGGCTTGGCTCTATGACATATTTTGAGCTGTAAAATATAAATAGATCTGCCAAATGTCATATTTGAGGACTTGTATGTTTCTATTTATGAGCTAGTCCTTCAACTTAACTCCCAGAATGAGGAGATATATAGAGCTGATCTGTGAGATACCTGTAATGTGAATAAGAATAAATGTTTGATGTTTAAGCCATTGAAATTAAGAGGATGCTTATTTGTACAGAAAAGTTAACCAATACATACATAAAGGGAGAAAATAGGACCAAGACAACCAAGAAAAAAGTTATAATACATGAATAACAGTGATACCTTCTAAGGATGGGGCAAAAATTCCAGTTAAACTCGCTGTTGTTGATATTCTACATCCTAAGTCTATCAGTCACTATTTTTCATCTCTGGAATTTACAAAGCAGTTTTACTAACAATGCTATGGACTCCATCAATATACCAGGGTGGGGGAGAAGGAATGCAAAGACTAACACCATTTTAAAGCTTTCTATGAAGAAGTTTTGATCTCATTATCATGAAAAGTTGGAAGACATTCTCTTTTTAAATGATTGTAAAGTTTAAAATGCAAGTCGAGAATTCACATGAATGCCTAGAACTATGAGTCACTGAAAAATCCTGGAAATGCTGTTAAAATGGTTCCACACGCCTCCTCCCAGCTAAGCCTTTCTCAAAGCATTTTATGTCTTTGGAATATAAGGTGTCCATGGAGGGATGAAGGAGACTGTCATGTTCTTATTTGGTATTTGTAAATTTCTGTGAAAAATATTTATTCAATGTATTGGAGGCTTATTTTTACGATGACTTCTTTCGTATTCACTTTAAAAATCAAAATATTTTTCAAATAATAAATTTAAAAAATAAGTAGTTGAGTCTGGTAATAGTTGTTTATATTATTTTATGCCATGAGGACATTATTTAGTGTTGGAGTTCAGCAATCATTTGCTAGATGACACCATTATGTTCTGAAAGAGAATTATTTTTCATTTTCTTCATGTGAGTTGTTTGTGCTGTGGTTTAAGTATGCCAAATTTTGATTTAAGTTTATTGACATACATGAAGTTTTTAGCTTCATGTATTTTGTATATATTCTCTTGACTTAGATGCACACAAATTTTAAAACATAAAACTGTAACCAATCTCCTACTACTCATTCTGCTCCAAAAAATATATCGATAAAAGACAGAATACATTTAATGACTGTTCAGATGTATTTTTAGGCAAACCACTGAGTCCTCTTATTAACTTTTCAGGTAAAGCTGCCCATACTGTCATCTCCAAATTTGCCAACCTTATATTCTTCAGTCTTTATTAATACAAAAAGTAAATTGTCCATGCTCCTACCTAGAACCTATCTCTCTACTTCTGGTATGTATCCCAGGATTTTATGATCTCTCAAGGATTTTATTATGGTACCTGGTACTCTGAAGTTCTAATTTTTTCCCTTTCTCCTAGATCCTTTTCAACAAAATCATAGACATACTCTCAATGGTGGGGCCAGCTGCCTTTGGGTATGAGACAGATTGCTAGCTGATCACCAAATTTGTTTTGTCTTCTTCCTGGGCATACAACTAGCTTATATTTCTCAGCCTCCTATACATATAGAAGTGGTCAGGTTATTAATTTGTGGTTAATCAAATAATTTGTGTTATCCTCCATGATATTTACCTTCTAAGGTAGATGCAGACAGCAAAGTCTTATGGGCAGCTTTATCTGAAAGGTCATAATTCTACATAATGCTTTCTTATCTTCCTGAGTGTTTAAATCCCTCATAGAATAACTGCTCACCAATCAGGATTTACTAACTTAAACAGTATGTGAGCAACAACAAAAAATTAACATGCTGTTAAGCCACTTAGACTCTGGGTTAGTTTAATGGAGAAGCTGCCATTACCTTACCTAACTGAAGTAGCAAGTGTAGAAACAGGGAGACAAATTAGGAGGCTATTTAATACTACATTTCTCTACTCCTTTTCAAAACTAAACTTCAAAGAATTACCAGTCTTTCATTTTCATGTTACCACCAAAACCTCTCTTGACCTTCATGTTGCCAAATCTAATAATTGATTCTCAATCTTAATTTTACTTACCATTAATTTCAGAGTCAGTTATTCTCTACACAATAGCCCTTTTTACATTGTTTTCTCTACGTCACTCTCTTGGCTCTCATCCCAACTCACAGCTTAATCCTTCTTAAACACCATTGCAGGATCTTATCTTCCTGATCTGTACATGTTTAATTTCTCAGACGTCTTCTCTTCTCTCTTAATCTCTAGGTAATCCCATTCATTCCACACAAATATCATCTATTTGATGACTGTCTCCAAAATTATAACTCTAGGTTAAAGTTCTACCTGGCATTCCATATACGAATGTCCAATGGCCCACTTTGCAAATTTACCATATGTCTGATAGACATCTCAAACAAAAATATCCAAAAGGAAACTCTTGATTTTGAATTACCCTCTCCTCTGTTCCTGTAATAATGATCCCCATCTCAGTGAATGGTAGCTCCATTTTTTAAGTTACCCTCACCAAAAACTTTTGACTCCCCTGATTTTCTTATATCTCATATGCAATATACTGAAAAAGTATGTCAGTCTTTACTTTCAAAAAAAATCCTGAACCCACTTCTTCTCAAACCCTCATTATATCTATCCTAATTCAAGTTACCATGATTTCTTTTCTGGATTATTTAGTAATCTCCAAAAGACTCCCTATTTCTACTCTTGACTTCCTAGAATCCGTTTTCAAAATAGTAGCCACAGTGATGCTTTTGGAACATAATTCAAATTATGTCATTTATTTGTTCAAATTCTCCAATTGTTTTCCATAGCCCACAGAATATAATTCCGAGGGCTTCTTAGAGTCCATAGGTCCTATATGTCCTGGCTTTTGGTTACATCTGCAAGTGCAATTCTTATTACCCAACCTGGCCTCCGGGCACATTATGTCAACTGTTGATGCTCAAACACACCATGCAGCTGGTCCCTCAGCCTGAAATGCCCCTCTCCCTGTCATCCACCTGGTTTATTCCTACACTTTATTTGGGCTGCTACATAAATGGCTCATTTTCAGGGAGTCTTCTTTTGACTCACCTATCTAGAAATAGTGTTTCTCCCTCAGCCATCATTACTGTCTTATTGCCATGCATTATTTCTTCTTCAGAGCACTTATTACTACTTGGCAAGTAACGCATTTCTTTCCTTATATATTGTTTATGTCTTCTCCCTCTAGAATGTTAGCTTCATAGATCTGAGACTTGATTTACTTTTATTTTACTGCTGTATCCACAGTATCTAGAAAAGTGACTGGCATATTGTAGATTTTCAATAAATATCTGTTGCACGAATGAAAAATTGAAGTGAATTAGATGCTATGGGACAAGTAGAAGCAATTCAGGATGGACTAGGCATACTCAAGAAGACTCTGGTTTCTTAAGAAAAAGGAACCATCAGATCCCATGCAATTTATACTACAGAAGCTCCTCATGATTTATGGGTGAATTTCATTTTCTTGTTTTAGCTTGTTTTCTAAATTTTCAAAAATGTACATAAATTATTTTGTAGTAAGAACTTAATCAGAAGAGATAACTAATGAAAATCTTTTAAAGTAAAAAGAAATAAATACATATTCAGTTGTTCAGGCATAGTCATAATCAAATCCAAACTAAATATATCTATCTATCTTTCTCTATATAGATATCTATCTATCTCTCTATATATAGATAGAGAGATAGATAGAGATAGATAGATAGATAGATAGATAGATAGATAGATAGATAGATAGATAATGTATCTCTCTCTCTCTCTCTCCATATATATATATATATATATATATATATATATATATATATATATAATCTTCCACGTCTCTGCCATTGGACAATCTTCGCTTTGGTTGCTCTTCCTTTTGGGTTTCCTGTTCCAAAGAATGATCAATCATAGCATTACTTCCTATTATGTCTACCTTCTTAGTTCTTAGTATCTCTCACATGTGTCCATTTCTTTCCATTCTAGTTCAGGCTCCCTTCATCACTCAATTGAATTTATACAACTGTCTATGAACTAGTTTCCCGCTCTTCATCTTTTCATCAATGCAGGTGCGCACATAGTGAGAATGTTCTTTCCTTCATGCAAATTGCATCTGCTTAAAGATTAGTTTTGGTGCTCATTATTTTCAGTATATTGTCCAAATGCTTTAATATGTTATACCAGGCCCATGTTATTTAGATTCCAACTATCTTACTAGCCTCATATTTCACAATATACTCCTCCTCCACCTCATATTTCTTTCTCCTTTAATATTTTATGCTGTAATCATATCATGGAACCAAAACCATATTGTGGTTCCCTAAATACATCGTACTTATTTCAACTCTGGACTTTTACAAATGCATTTTTCTCTTCCTGGCATGCTCTCCTCCACACATTTCAGCTTATACATCACCTGCTCTTTAGCTGATATATCATATATTTCTGAGAGAATTCCTGTTCTCTCTGAGATATAGTTAGATGTTCTTTCTCTGAAGAAGCATCTGTACTTAACCCATTATTGTCCTTGCCATTTTTATAATGGAATTCCCTTCTCTGTGAGACTGTAAACTCCTTGAGGGCACAGTTTGGGGAAGGGAGATGTTGCACAATAAATATGTATTGAAACTAATGAATAAATAAAAAAATAATGTATAGGAAATGCCAAAATGGTGTGGGCGTGGGGCTTCTGTAAAAGATGCGGAATCCTATATCAATTAAAATAAAAAATAAAGAAAAGGTATTATTTTGAATTGAGAGGGTAAGATCCCCTCTGGAAAAACTTTTGAACTTACTGAAAGTTTGATGGCAATTACCTCGGTAATGATTTCCAAAGGAAGATTCCTAACAATGGGAAATATTTAAAGTTAAAAGTAAACAGAGAGCCACTGAAATTATTTTTAGATGAGGTTATAAAAATATGGAAAAATCAAAGATGACACATTGACAGGTGTAGCAAAGCAGGAACTTACTAGTAATTATCAAAGGAAAGGTTAGAAGTTGAAGAGCATACTTTTCAATCTATACATTTTTATGCTATAGTGACTTAGATACTACACAGATCTATAATATATCCAAATAGAAAAATAGCTGTTAGGAAATTAAATTAAAGAATACCCCTCTGAATTTAAAATTATAGCAGGAAAGAAAAATAATTAAATAATTCTGTATCACATATTTGAAAGTTGCTGAGAGTAGATTTTAAAAGTTCTATCACAAAAAATGTTTTGATGGATGATGGTTGTTAACTAAACTTATTATATTAATCATTTCACAAAATATACATATATCAAATCATTATGTTATATATATTAAATTAATACAATGTTATATGTCAATTATATCTCAATAAAACCAGGAGAAAAGAAAAACATTCAAAAAATTTTAAAATTAATTTAAATGATAATAAATAGGTAAATCTGTTTTTATATAAAGAAAATATATTGAAAGGACATATATAAAATGAAAAAAGAGTATTTTATTAAAGATGTCAGTTTATTAAAAAACGAATAAACATACCACATGTTACTCTAGAGGTAATTTTCTAGATAGCTCTAAACTTTACATCAGTAATCAAAGAAAATAAACATAAAAGTAAATATATTCAAACATTATCTGTCTGATTCCAATTTTCAAACTTCATTAGTTGACATGACATTTTAATTAGAAAAATTGCAATGCTATCTTTTTCTCTTGAATTGTAATGTAGTAGGGTTGTATATTTAAATGCAGATATTAAATTCTAACACTTTTTTTATAAATAAGTTTGCTCTTTGAGCTTATTTATTTTATTTTTTAAATATGATTTTATTATGTTTATAATTATAAAGTGAATGTATTTCACTATAGATACTTTGGAAGATAAAAAGAACAAAGAAACACTTAAGCCACCAAGTAATATAATCAAACAGAGCTAACTCTTATTACATGTTAGTGTTTATACCTAGGCCTGGTATTCAGTAGGAAAGCATCAGGAAAACTATCCTGGTTATTTTTGTGTGGTGTCTTTCCTAAATGAGGTAACATGTAATCTGGATCATTCAGTATCAAGTTGTAATAGCCCTATTGGTTTTACATATTTTTACTATTACTACTGCTTGTACCTATCTTCAGCATGAGATTAGTTTATATTTCCACTCCACAAAGGTTCAATCTCATAAATGAGACAGATAGGATTTATGCCATACTCATTCTTAATGCTATTAATGTAAGTAGAGTTAAAAAGTCCCAAAGGATAGTGGGGCATAGGAATAGTGGTCTATGGAATTAACAACTTTTTTAATCTTTTAATATGAAAAAATGAAGTAGTGTTAAAACTATTGAAATTTGTTCAAAAAACATTAAAGTCAAATCTAAGTTTGAATAGATTGAAAGAAATCCCTAAATATCCATCCATTCATTCAGAAGATATTCAACTATTGACCACCCACTGTGACCCAATTACTATCCAATGTGATGAAGAGATATTATTTTTAACTCAGCGTCAACCTGAAGGGACGCCCTAATTATATCACTATACAGTGAGCTTATGATGGCAGATCTGTGTTTTAATTGCAACAGCTAGTATATGGCCGGATATCAGCGGTCTCATTCGAAGAAAATTTGAAACTACATTTTCCATAGATCTTAATCTCATAGCTGATATTATTTATTATTAATTGTTAATATTTGAATCTAATTATAGAAGAATTAAGGCTCTATGCCAAGTGCTTTTAGGTATTACTTCATTTAATACTCCTGTAATTTTATAGTAACCCTCAGTGTGAAGAATTAAGTGACTGGTTGACTGTCACATAGTCCATGGCTTCAAAGCCTGCATTCTACCTGTAGTCTCATATGCTCTCTTGCTAATCTTCAGGATTTATAGAATACCAGAAAATTTAAGACTGGCTGTTTACTCAACCTAATGGGATTTGAATTTCCATTCCCAAACTTGCTGGGAATCTTTTGACCAGCTATTTAACCTCTTTCAATCTCAGTTTCCTCATCTGTAAAATGAAGATAATAGCACCTATTTCATAGGATTACTGTAAGAATTTAGTAAGATAATTCACATGTAAATACTTACTATGTAATAATCACTCAATGAGAGTGAGCTATTAATAACAGTGTGAAGACGCTAGCTTATTCCACTTTCTTTAAATTAATTGTTTAAATATACACTCTCCTTTATAATTTGCAAGTTTTATATATTACATATATCATAGATAGATAGATAGATAGATACATACATACATACATACATACATACATACATACATACATAGACAGATAGAAGATAGATAAAGCAAGCTATTTCTGTTCCTCTCTAATTATCTATAGATGGGCCAGGCAAAAATTCTATACATAATCTGTGGTACAGAGAGGAAAAATTATGTACCATAGTCTCATGAAAATAGCAACCAAGACGTGGAACTCGTCTTCTGTTCCAGTGTGAATTATACATTACCATATTGCCTTAACTTTGCAGTAAATGAAAAAAGGTGATATTTGTTCTGTGTGTAGGAAAACTTCTCAATTAGAAGTCTGAGAAATATCACCCAGGAAGTTATGTAATCTCTATGTCTAAGGTTTCTCTTCACAGAACATGATCAGTTTGTGATGATCTAGATGTTCAGTGGTTATAGGCAATTGGTTGAACCAGATTATTTCTTTTATTCCCTTCTAATTGTGTAAGTTTCTGACACTTTGAGACTATTTTAAAAAACAAATAACTCTATGTTCTTTTAAAGTCCTGCTGTTGTGAGCCGTGAAGTCGAACCAAGGAAGTTAAACTTTAAGGCAAATGAACTATCAAGAAGAATAGATGAGGGGGCAGCTTATGTACTGGCCCATCTTCACTCCTGCAAATTGCATTCTTGACAAGAGAGCTGGCATAGAGTGAAGGCTTCCTGTTAGGTCAATGAATTTGGAAATGGAAGCTGAATCACGATTGCACAGAAAAAGTCCCTGACCAACAGCAAAGGCTACTACAAAGGCACATAAATAACAACAGCTAGTAACAATAAGAGAGAGAGTTACTAACTTCAGAGCTTTTTGATATTAAGCTCATGGGCACCACTTGCAAACTCAAGATGCCAATAGGATAAGTGAGGCTTATGTAAGTTGATAAATTAGTGCAGCAAATAATTAGGTTTCTCTTAGTAATTTACCTTGGTGGTTTTTGTTTTCTCTGGTGGTACTGGTTTCTCTGAAACTTGCATTCATGTTAGACAAAAATCTATTTTGTGAAAGGTTAGTATTTTGTTGCATCGTCATGAATCATAGACTCATTAAGTGCTTCAAGCAGTTTTGTTCACAAGATCAATAGTGAAACCCAGCATTGCTCAGCAGTGTCAGTCTGAGGGGTTGGGGGCACCCTTTTCCCCATAACTAATGGATTTTAGATACTGATTGATATGTGTATATTGATGATAATTGTGTAGATTGATATGATTGATATGTGAAAATTGATGATAATTTTCCAAGGCTAGGAGTGGGGAACACATTTTCCAGAAGTCATTGAGAGCCCACAAGCACAACAAACCATGCTTATTTTAAATGATATAGAACAAAATACTCCTGTTAGCAGGAAAAAAGTTTATATTTGAAAATATTCCAACTTAGTGAATTTTGGAACATTTTACAGCACATTTGAGATGTAGGAGGAATGTTATTTTTTATTGTAAAAACATTTGATAAATGATTGATCCATGCTGATTCTCATTATCTTGTTAAAGATAGAAGTGTATTTAAACCTCTTGATGTTAGAAAAAACAGATTACAATGTTACTCACTTTTTATGTTTGCCTGGTAGATGTTAGAAAAAACAGATTACAATGTTACTCACTTTTTATGTTTGCCTGGCATATACCTTTCAATGGATTGAAATTAATACCTCTAATTCTCACTCCAACCCAGGAGTCTGCTGTTTTCCGAAGTTATGTTAACAGTACTGACGAGTTGTAAGCCGGTCCCCTCAGCCAAAAGAGTCCAGTCGTCTCTCTATATGGTGCAAAAGAGGGACAGGAAGCCAGTGTGCGTTATTCACCGCCCTGTGACTCGATTCTAATCACTTCAGCCCGTGTGACTGACAGAGAAACGCTCTTCACTGTGATTGAGGGTATTGATTTCCCAACCCCTTTCGGGGCACACTGTAGAGACACAATCAGAGGCTTCGGCCTTCAAAAAACCTCTTTATCTGCCTTAATCATCTGATCAATAATCAGCATCCAGACTAGGGATCTTCAACAAAGCCTTCTCCAATGTCTTTATTTCCTTTATTCTATTGGGCTACAGATCTGCTGAGTCAAGGTGATCTTAATAGATCAGAAAGTGAACAGTAAGCAACAACAGTTGCAGCCTTTAGTGACGATTGTTAGATCTAGAAGTTATCATTATAAAAAAAAAAAAAAAGTAACTGTGTCCCTCTTGCTTCTCTCTACCCACACCCTTCATGGGCCATTGGCTGGCAAACTAACCCCTGCATACATGACTAGACACTCTAAGAACCAACAAGTGAAATTACTTCTCTGACCCAACCAACTGGAACAAGGAGTGTGTGGGAGTGGGAAATATTCTTATACAATGAGTTAGCTCATGAGTTTCATATTTTACACTGAAAGACTACAGGCAAAGTTGTCTGCATTATATCTGAAAATGGAACAATAAGTAATGCAAAACATTCAGCTTGTCCAAATACAGAGTACTTCTACACAAATTTTTCTATTTTAAGCTTCTAAATGTTTAAAAGTAATGGTTCTGCTTGATTACAAGCATTTTATAGAACACTTCATATTTATTTTTTTAAAAGGATTTTGATCAGTCCTATCTATTTGAACCTCTAATATTTTAAATTAAGATCAAAGTACTATTTCCACATCTTGAAGAACTATTTAATGAGTGTTTAAAATTAATTTGTAAATTCAACGGCTATCTTTAAATCCTGACGTAGCCTCCTCTCCCCAAAAGGGGTAACATCACCTTTCTCAAAGTTTGTTTTGTTGGAATTTTAAGGGGACTTTTTTCCCATAAGTCCATAAATTTGATTGCAGTAAATGGTTAATTTGTGATTCTATTTAAAGTATCTTTTATTCAGCCCTGAGAGTTCCCCATTGAATAGAAAACAGTAACACTTATCAAAACCCATCTATATTGCCAAAGTGTGAAATGTTTCCAATTAAAATTTCATTCATGTTTAGCCAATTTCTCAATTGAATTAAAAAAAGCATAAAATACATATAATCTAATGCATCCTGTGACGAGTGAGTCTTTATTTTGCTGAATTCAGAAGAGCCTCGTCCAATATAATCACTGCATTCATTCCAATTATAAGAGCAAAGTTGTGCAGGCTTCTTATATGTTATGCAATGTCAAGAAGCACGGCACACAGCACTAATACCTCAAGTGAAAGAGGCAGCGGTTTCCCACAGCATTTCCTTGATTTAAATTACAGAGCACATTTATTATGCTTCTGTTCCTCAGACTGTGAAATACCATAGTACAGTAGCTTTGTTCTGACCCCTTCTCTAAAGCCCTGCCTCAAAGTGTGACTAATCTAGTGCCGGATGACAGCTAACTTCAACATCAGACAACACGAAAATTGAAGACACTTTTTATCCCCTTGCCAATCTGCGAGTGTCTGAATAAGCCTCGTCAACTTCATTACAAACTCATCATCTCTTGTGTAGATAATGATAGCCTAGGCTGGTGGAGAACTCAGCTTCTTGTTGTTTTTACTGACTTTCTCTGCCTCCAGGCCAAGCATCTGTGGGGATAATGAATGGAGCAATTCTTTTGGCACAAAACAAAAGGCTCTTGGGGTGGGGAAAGGCCCATGGCGTCAGTCTAGGCCCAGCTCTCACAAACGAAAATTCTTTGTTATGAATCGGTTCTCAGAAAATAGCTCTGTCGTAACCAGAGAAGTGAAGGACACAGAGTAACTTTGTACTGTGGCAGGAGGTTAAAGGCAGTGACCATGTGAAAGAATTTCAGAGGGATTTGATTCTTCTTTTATTTTTATTTTTTTTATTTTTCGAGGTTGCTTTGGCTAAAGCCTATTTGCACCAGATAAAATAACTGCATAGTACCACTTGGACTATTTAGGAAACATTCATCCTAGCTTGCAAAATGGTAGACTTTCTGAATATTTCTCCTACAGCCACCCATGGGGTATATTTAAAGAATATAGAGAAGATGAGAATATAGAAGCAGGAAATGTACACAGATCTAGGAGTACATTTTAAAATGAAACTCATCCATTATTATACTAGTATATAAGTATTTATTACACCTTTCCTTATTCTCCTTGGGCAGGATAAAAAGTTAGACCACATAACCATGCAGAATTTAAAATATTAAAATAAGTTTTTGTGATTCGGATGGAAATAGGTATGATTTAGAAAGCTGGGTAACAATTAAATATGCCTAATAAGTCCAGTAGTTTTATTTCATTTATGTATATCCCTAAGAGCTATTTGAAATGATTACCTAGTAGATTCTGCTATTAAGAATATTCATCTGGGGCACATTTAGTAAAAAGTATGTCTGTTAAGTATGGTGGCTAAATATGATCCTTATGTTGCCAGTTTTTTTTTTTCTTTAAGAATGTAAAGTTGGTATAACAATCTCACAATAAAATCTATTCCCTTGAAATCTGATTATTTACCTTGAAGTGATATTAAGGCAATTCATTTATTTAGCTCTCTCAGTGGTTGCTAGTTATAAAAATAAATGTAAATGTTCTGTCTCCTACCAATTTTAAACAGCTTCTGCACATTCTAACAACTAATTCATATGTGCCTAACATACAAAGTGTACATCGGTAGGTGATTTGCTAATTTTGTTTATTTTAAATTGGTTTTCCACTGTCATTTTCATGTGGACAATCAAAAAAGAAGGAATGAATATGATGACTTTGAATCAATTTACAATATCCTGAGCAATCCCAGTAATAACTGTAGTGGTCATAAAATAAGACAAACAGTAAGAGCTAGAGAAAATTATATATAAATCTTTAGCTAAAAGAAAACCACTTTCTTTTTTTTTCATTTAAATAATATATTTTGGCATTTATTTCTCATAATTAAACAGCAAATTCTGTATTTTACATGGAGATATACTGGTATCTTGTGAAGAGAACAGATTAATGTAATGTTTTGCTACCTTTGACCTTGTATCCTTGAGTCTCTTGATTCTATGTCACCAAACATAGCACTGTAATAGAGTTGAGGTCCAGCTAATAGCGTGTGCTATTCTGACTGTCATGCTCCATCATTGTAACTTACTGCATGAGGTCCCCAAAGTGGTCTCGTGAGCACATGTGCACATGCATGCACGTGAGTGCGTGCTGCTCCCCTCCACACAATTCTCATTGGCAGAAGTAATCAGGTAATGCTTTTAAATACAAATTCTTCGTTTAACTCAAAGAAAAGTAAATCAACTTGTACAAGGGCTGAGTTCTAAAATATTGTGTTCAAAATAGATTTAAATCTACCTCCTTTATAAAGTTTATTAGAAAGAGAGCCACAAAGCTTCCAAGCCTTTTCATTTTTTGGCATTATGCTGTTATGGCAAAGTGTTATCAGTTAACATTTTAATATTTGTTTCAATTATACATATTAGTGTTTATAAAGAGTGTAAGGGGAAACAATTTCAAGAAATGACTGACCAAAAAAAAAGAAAATGTAGAAACACGTTGTTATTTACAAGCTGAATATATTAAATAAGTTATTCCCATACCATCTACTTTTCGTTATTATGTAAGAATATATGTATTAGGGAGAGAGGGGGAGAGAGAGAGAGAGAGAGTAGAAGATGAAGATGAAGGAGGAGGAGGAGGAAGAGGAGGGGAGGGAGGAAGAGGGAGAGAGGGAGGGAGAAAGAGAAAGAGAGTTCTCTTCCAACTAATAAGGAAACTATGAACTTCAAGCAGGGGTGTATTATCCCAAAGCTATTACCCAACTCTTCAAATTTAAGAAGGGATTAAAATTTCTTAGGAATGCTGCAGTTTTCTAGTGAGTTTTAAAAAACATAAATGAAGAAGTAGCTGTAACTGTTTCTAAATGAAAGGAAAACCCAGGAAATGTGTTTGGTCTTAAACAGCCTATCCCAAACCCATTATGGGATTTTAAGTTCCCATCCTCTGCCCCTCCCCCATTCTACCATATCTTCTCCTTTCTCCTTCCCTCTTATTCCTCTCTCCTTACCTTTCTCCTTCCACCTCTTCATTCTCCAGCCTCATTTTAGGTGCCTCATCCATCACACTTTAATGAGAAATTTCCACTATCTGGTCATAACATCATCTTTTCTGAAATTCACTTGAATATAACTCTTGGACCAGGTCATTTCACTTCCAAATACATCATATAATTGGTCTGTTAGGTCCACTCCTATATTCTTTAAAGATAAAAATCATAACAAGATAAACATTGGTTATAATAATTAAATTTATTTTTAGAAAATCACAAATGTTTTATTTTTGTAAAAAAAAGTTGTCATTTTATTACTCCATACATGTATATATATGTACAATATATATTTTGTGTGTATTGTGTGTATATACATATGTAGTACACATATATAGTACACATATATGTGTGTATACTATATATATATATATATATATATATATATATATATATATGGTACAGGCAAATTTGAAAGAAAAGTTACCTTATCTCATTATACCAACTTATTAACACCAAATATAACAATAGTCACTTAGGAAAATGTTTCTGTGTACACCTTATATAGAAGGCAAATAGAAGTGATTTTTAGCCAATAATATTTTTATCTTATGTCAACATTTAAATTATCTTCTACAAAATTTTAAAAATTTATTTTACATTTTCGCACCTGACATTTTACTAACTAATGTTTCAAATAAGAAGTATGATGCTTATCTGAATAAATCGAATGCTAGTTATAAAATTATTTTTAAAAATCTAGAAATAAAAAATGTCCTATTAAAGGGTACCATAGTAAAAATGGGTTAAGTGTTCTTCCTAATATGTCCTACCTAGATACATATGAGGCCATCTGACAGATCAATATATATGTAAACAGGATACCGGATCCCAAGTGCAATTAGAACATTGGATTGGAAATTCTTTATTACACAATTAAAGCAAAGGCTTAAAAGGAAAAACAGCACATTTTCAATTAAATCAACCAAGTACAAGTTAGTTACTACCATGTCCCATTTCTAAAATAGTAGCTTTTATTGGCACGCTTTAAGAAGTAAATATTTACCCAGAGAAATGTAATTTCCTTTTCATTTATTTAGAAACTGCATGAGCTAGTCTCTGCTTTCTAATTTTCTTTTTACTAGTTAAGGTAGTAGAGAGATTTCTCATTTTCTTCATTTTGATATTAGAATTGCTTAGTCGAACTTGTGTATATTTGAAAGGGAAAGACAATATATTCCTAATGTTAATTAGCAACTTTCTTACTTCCACTATACTTTTTTAACTAGAAAATAAACCTTGATATAACATCAATGCTTATTTCCAAAGTTATTTTGAATAACATTTGTTGATGAGAAGCATACAAAAAACTTTCATGCCAGTAAATGTAATTACTAATAATTTCATCATGATTGCTATGACTACAATTTACTTATTCTTAATTTATTTTTATAATGAACTGCTTCAGTAAAATGACAAATGATTTCATTAGTTAAGAAACTAAAATGTCAATTTACTTGTGGTCTTTGGTGACTAATTTGCTGACTTGAGGTTTTTATTTTCGTTATGATAATAATATTTGGCTATGCTCTGTGAGCAAAATTTATGAGGTCTTAAATATTAATCTTTTGATTTACTGAAACAATATGTAATTTTCAGCTTTACAATATGAGCAGTTTCAGCTTTACAATATGAGCAGTTTCTCTTTCAGGGTCTTTAATACACAAGTTTTAGGCACAAACTTTTAAAACATCATGATCCAAAAAATAACACTCACATTGTTCCCTGGGATCAAAACAATTCTTTTTCACTAATGACTGCAAATATCAGCTCATTTCTAACACAGTTTCCAATGGCAAACATTACTCAGTTGTCAGTGAAAGAAAAGGGATTACATCAGCATTCAGGGGGAAAAAATGTTCTGTTCCTTCTTACCCCATAGTCTATGTTCAATCAGCCTGGAGCTAATGGAAGCCCTCCAGTGCAGAGAAATAAACAAACACAGTCGGGAAAATAGTCCAAAATCAAATCTAGTATATAAGGTGGACAATACATAGTTAGTTCCATTATTGAATCCTCCCTTGGGAACTGGAGCAGCTTCAGAGCCCTTCTCATTACACACCAGCACCATCTGTAGCCGGCCTGAGCCTGATTTGGCAATGTATAAAGTACATGAAAAAAAACAGGCTCAGAATCAGGAGCCAGAGAATCCTATTTCGAGTTTAAATTTTGCTTGTGAAAGATCATTTGGGTTTAGACTCAGCAAACAGTGGGCCTCATCACTCACAATGAGGGACGCATGTAGCAAGGATTACTTCAGATCAGGGAGATGGAAGGTAATTGCTACTTTCCGCAGGGATATATCTAGCTCTCATGTAGCTCAGGAGAGTTACAGCATGGTTCCGTGAACAGCGGCAGAGAGCTTCTGTTCCACTTCAAATGGCAAGCACCCTTGCCTTGTGGTGTTTGTTTTAGTGTTGCTGTTGTTGAAAAGTGCATTATTTAATTCTAAATTAAAAATGGAAAGGAAACTGATGGCATTAGCATACTTAAGACCCATAGACACTGGGCGTGCATGTGTGTGAATTTTAAGAAAGCTCCAGCTCAAAATGGAGCAAAAAGCTTTTATTTATTAAAAATAAACCATGAATATTATTAACAGGAGGTGACTATGTTGGTTATTTCTGTCTTGGGGCTAAAAAAATGGGATATTATTACAATCTTGAAATAAGTAGCAAGATTATGTGCTGTAGCTGGAAAATTTTATCCAAGATATGCTACATTCCAGCATGCTAAAGTTGCTTTTTATCAATGTTTTCTATTGTCACTTTTATTCTTCTTCTACCTCCATTCCCCAACAACCACCATCTTCATCTGTTGTCAAAACGTCTCTCAAAATCTGATCCTTCTCCTCTATTTGAATCACACATATAAAACTGCAATAATTGCATATCTCTCTCTCTCTCTCTCTTTTTTTTTTTTTTTTTTGTCTTTGAAAGCCACGAACAGTCTATATCTGTAATTGAGAAAGAGATCACTACATACGAAGTATCTAGGGATTCATAGGCAGGTGACTACATTCATTTCAGGGGATCAAAGAAGGCATTCTGAATGGTGTTTTGATCCTGGCTTCCTCCCCAAGCAGAGGCTATACTCCATGTAATCTAAACCTTAAAAGTAGCAACCTGTTCCAACCTAGGAAAACCTACAATCCTTAAATTGTATACTTTACTTACCCCACCTCTAGTATGCATCGCAGATGGAAATTGCTCATCATCTTTAAGACTTTGCTCTGGCACTGCGGAAGGTGTTTCCAGGCTCACAAAACTTTAGATCCTTTTAGTGACTCCGTGTGGTAGCAGAAGCATTTACTGTGTTCCATCCTGGTTTGGTAGGGGTGATAAGGACCTCAGCCATGGCCTGGCAATATCCCTAGGTGACATCCTAAACCCTAGGAGTGATTAGCTGAATCTCAGACACTTTCTTACAAATATTTAAATATGTATGTCCCCACCCAACTTCATACTCAGAGATGTCCTTTGGCTCTAGACAAATACTGTAAGTGGGCAAAATTGTTGCTGATAATGTTCTCCCTGCTCCATCCTGTGTGTCTGACCTCTAGACTTCTTTAGAATTTGACTTTTCATGCTCTTGGCCTTGGCTGAGAAAAGTCAACAGTCCTTCAGAACACTATTGATAAGTTACATTCATTTCTGTTTTTAGCCTCAAGTCTTGTTTGATGAATGTCCTTTATTCTAGATTCTGGTACTGATGTTTATTAGAACCTGAACTCTCTAGTAAGATGGACCTGGAGTCGTCTTATTTCTATAATTTTCTGGTCATGGATTTGTATAAATTACCTAATTTTTCTAAATCTCTGTCAACTCAACTAAAAATATAGGTATAGTAATAGAACATACATTAAAACATTATCGTGAGTATTAGATAAATTAAGCCATGTAATGATCTTTATCAAATTAGTTCTCAATGAATGTTAACCATAATTATAGTTACTTAATAATAATGACAATATAAACTTGCATTGTCATTTGTCCTTTACTTAAGGTTTTGTTCAGTGGTTTCTGATCTTACCCAGTTTTGATAACTCTTATTATAATACCCAAAACAATGTATTTGAGTAACTTCATCTCAGATAAAGATAATAGCTACCATTTACCAGGTAGTTCCTACTGCCAAATACTGAACTAAGTCCACTATAAGCAAATCACACTTGGTCCTTATAACAATTACACAAAGTATGAATAGTATTTTTACCATTTTACAAAAAAGGAAACTGGGGCTCAAAGAGGTTAACAAATATGCCCAAGTTTGTGGGAAGTAAATAGAAATATTGAGACTTAAATCTACCTTTGTCTATGGAAGAGATCATCCTAAATATATCAATCCACAGTTCTTCTTGTAGACTGTATTCTCCAGCCTTCCTTGCAGGAAGACACCTCTGTATGACTAGGTTTTAGCCAATGGAATATGAGTGAAAGTGACACACACAATTGCAATTTCTGGCCCCTTACAAACTCCTGTTCAAAATTTTCTAGGGTATTTCCTCCATCCTACCAGCTAGATGTCAATAGTGCCTAGTACAAATGTCAGAGCCTTCATCCTCTGGATCCTTGAATAATAAGATGGAATAGACTATTTCCCACCACTCACTCACTTTGCCACCTGAGCTGGAACAAACTTGGTCTGTGTTTGAGACACATACTTTATGCTTTATGTTTTTTTTTGTTTTTTTTTTTTAACTAGCCAGAAAAGTGTTAAATTTGCTAAATCACAAAAGAACTGTTAAAATGATTCACAGGTATATCGTCTCAACTTTAAAATAAAGGTATTTAAGTTTTCAATAAATTATTTCAAAGTATTATAAAATGAAGCCCTAAAATGAAATAATTTTACATTTCAAAAGTTTGTTACTTTTAATATTTTCCAATTATACAAATGGTTTAAAAATGAAATAGCAAGCTAGCTTTAATCATGGAATCAATCACTTAAAGCCTTCAAAAGGCTCTTAAAAATTAGCCATTGTATCCATGATTCCGTAGCCCTCTATGTAAATGACACATTTTGAACTGAACTAAATCTTGATATTCTACAAAAAGAGTCAATTACATTAAAAAAAGATAGTGTTGTGCCAAAATTCTCTGCATATTGGGGGCCATTAAGTAGGAAAATTCCTTAACTATTGCCTTCTCTTACCACACTGGTTAGATCGTGCCAAGCAACTAATGCTTCAATTTCATCATTTATTTAGAACTTTCAAACTACTTATTTTAACCTACAAACTTCCAAATTCATGGTTTGGTGCCCTGGAAGGAAGGTAGTACAATGTATATTCAAAAAAGTTTGGAAACCAGACAGTTCTGTCTTTATATCTTGGCTCTCACATTTAGAAGCCATGTGATTTTGAGAGATTTACTTAAAATCTCTTGGCTTCATTTTTATTTCTATAAAATAGGGACAAAAATTACCCCTCCTTAAAATACACGGTCATACAGGAAAAGTATATCAAAGGGCACATAATAAACGCTCAATAAAACTCCTCTTAAACTATTATAATTATTACTAGCTCTAAAATTTTTCAGAAATATTTTATTTAAAATAATTTTTATATTATAGATGCTGCGCTATATCAGACATTTGGATAGAAAAAGTGTGAATTATATTAGTATCTGCTGTGTCTTAATAAAAAAGACATGTTTTGAATGAAAATGTATGTTTCATAGATATTTCCAAGAGATGTGGAGTTTTTATTTCAGATTCCAGGAAGAAGAGACTTAATAATTAATATTTAAATGACGAGAAAGAATTTTTTCATTTGAGGTCAAAAAATGTCTCCTTTTGTTGATGTAATGATGTAAAGGATTGTGGAACCCCATTCTTTTCCCTTTACCTGATCCCAAATGATGATGAATTCTAATGTTCATCAGTTCTCTCCTCCCCTGAGCAAAGAGGGCGAGTTAGGAAAAATGTCTCTACCCTTTATTTGGAGATTTGTTTTTTTTGTTTTTTATTGTTTATCTGTTTGTTTTCCTTTAAAAACTAGAACATTTCAGTTTTCAATCTTTTACCAAGACTTACTGTTTTGCTTTCAGATGTACTATTTTCTTAATTGTTCCTATTTCTTTAAACATAACTCCAGACATATCTTGAATCCTGCCTAGATCCAAGCTGTAACTATAGATATTAGAGTCAGGAGAATATCAGTACGATTTTGTGACCCAGCTTTGAAAGTTTCTGACTACAAAGAATCTCATTTCCTACGTCACCCCACTGCCACATAAAAAAAAGGCCTCTAAAGAAAACCATTCTGTATGATTTGGCAGTGTTTCTCATTGGGTATTTCTGAGCCTCCACTTCAGCCTCTACCCGACCAATTATTTCCTTTCAGGCAACTAAAAACTCTGCCCTTCCTCTGCTAAATTCATTCTTTTGTTCTCCAAATGGCCTTATTTTCTGTCTCTATTTTTGTTGATGGTTTCATCATCTTTTCATTACCTCCAAACAGAATCTTGTCGTCTTTGACTCCTTCCTCCCCTTCTAGTTCTAAAATCAGGCACACCTAACTCTGAAATAGCACCCATATTTAGACTCTTTCTGTCTCTCTTCATAGATTCTTCTATAGTCAAGACTTCACTTACCTCTTGTCCAGACTAACACATTAAGTTCTATTTCTGATGTCTTTGTCTCCATTCACTTTTAACCCACCCAAACCCCAAACCATTCTCTATTCCCTTGGTGTAGTTCTCTTTCTAAAGCAGAGTTCTATAGTTCTCTTTCTATGACACTGATATTCTCCTGCTTAAAACATTGGGATACTTTATTAAATATCACCTCATGCATTGTTCTCACTATGTTTTCCTTTCTATCAAACTAAATCTTTCCAAGCTCTTAGACAAACTTGGGATTTCTTGAACAGTGGAATCTCCAAGATGGAAAGCAGAAATTGCTTGCAAAAAACTGTTTTTGCCATCTTTTGCTTCCTACAGCCTGAGCACATTGAAAAGTTTATTCTCTTGGGCAGTGGGAGGAGAGATTCTTTGAGGAATCGAGGTATCAAGCACACCACCAAACACCAGAGGATTTGCAGAAGCTTTATTTCATGGGTGAATAGGGAAAAATCCACTCTAGATGATGCCGGTCATGGAATCAGTGGAGGACTCATGTCAGAGGGAGCAGACAATAGCCAGCTTAGGACAGAATTTTATTGTGGGTGGAGTTCTCTAGAAACAGATATGAGAGAGTTTGTTGTCCAAGATGCTTATTAGGGATCAACACTTGCTAAAGAAAAGAAGGAAAGGAAGCCGGATTCGGTAGTGGGAGTAACTCTGTCATGGTACAGGCTGTATAAAGCCTTGGTCAACCCAACAGGGTGTTCTGGGGAAAAAATTGCAGATGAGAAGAACCAGAAGAGAATGTTATGTCAAAAAAAAGCATATTATAAGTCATACTCTGAATTCATAGAATATTTCAGTGCATGGTGCAGCAGTCTTCTATAGCATTTTATTGAACAGAATATCATGTTGGAGGTAGTAAAGACTTCAAAGGCCATTTATTCTCATTTTTTCATGTCACAGACAACAAAAGTGAGCCCTAGAAATCTGGCAGGTAGACAGTGCAGAGCTGAGGAATGAAGCACTGACTTTGCCCTGTGGTCTGCCTACCCCAAATATAACTAAAATATTAACAAAGATTCATTAAATGCTTTCTAAATGCTAGGCACATTAATTAGTATTGATTGATATATAATCCTTATTCTCAAGGAATTTACTATCCTGTGCCCTACTGAGAACTTATATTATATGTTAAACAATAATTAAGGTGGTATTTGAAATAAACGTGAATCAAACTCCCTCTAAAGTAAGATTTGTCATCAAATTGTTGAATAGTTACCTTTTTTCTTGTGGTTTTAGAATTTTGTATCACCAAATAAATAGATAGTGGCATAATTTTTATGTTCCAGAACCTCAAATTACAGTTTCTATGAATAATAACTGCTAAAGTCAAAATATATAAATTGGAAAGTTATTTCACATTTTTACCTTCCTATCTACATTATTAAACTGTTCATTGTTTTCTTAGCTTTTCCTCCTAACTACCAATTTCTGCTGAGGTTGAAATTAAAATTGTGTACAAAATACTTTATTTTTTTTCTCAACAATTATTTTTTTATGTTCTTCATCTCTGGTGAAATGACCTCTACCCATTGCATCACTATATAAGATGCAATCAAGAGCTTTACAGGAATAAAAACAAATATTTTACTAAATTAATTTTAAAAGAAATATTTGAACATAAAAATCTGCATAGTTTAAATATTTTATGTGGAAAATAGCAATAAAAATTAATATTTAGTTATTCATATATAAGGGGGAAAAAAACAACTAATTTGAAAGCCGCGATTCTCCCTTTAGATTATTCCAAACAGCATATAAGGAATAATTTTGCTGGCATATTTTAAAATTTGCTTATATTAATTCTGTTTTTCTGTTTTTAAACTATACTGATGATTGTATTTTTCACATATTTTCTTGAGTGCTCACATACCACAGAAATATAACATATAAATAAATTAATGTAAAATTCACATAACCACTACAACCAAATTGGAAAGCACCCAATATAATCCATATTAAAACTTCCCGGTGAAGTGTGAGACTGAGATATTTACCAGCACTTCCCTTTCATGTGCATAATGTAAGATTTAGACTGGCCGGGGGAAGCTCCTGCTACATTGGTTACTCTATGGCAATGAGTTCAATCTTTTGGAGCAGTAGCATCTTTCTGGCTTGGCTCTCAGACCACTATTTAGAACTGTCAAAGATGACTTAATGCCCTGAGTAATTTAGTTCAGATTCTCAGGCTTCTTTACTCCCACACAATAAAATGTCTTCTGGGAGGATCATCAGATTGAAATCATTCCTGAGCCTGTCACTTTTTTTTTTTTTTTTAATTTTTATTTTTTGGTACAAACTTCTCACACGAGACAGAATCATTAAAGTAAGATTTCTACAATAGATTTCATGGACCTTACCATCTTAATCTATGTGTTTTTCTTGTGTATTTAATCAGCACTGAGCAATCCCTGAAAAAAATATTTAACTCCTGATTTTTTAAGTAAATTTGAATGTCTTTCTCAGAGGATATAGAAAAAATTGTTACCATTGGTTTTCATTGTCTTAGCTGTTCCTTCAATAATGAATGTATGCAATTGGTTAACTAGCATGTGCCACATTGAGACTTGTCCCTTTTCTAACGATAACCTATGTTCAGTTAAAGGAGAAATTATTTAATCTACACGTGGGCACTAGCTTAGAGCAGTGGTTTCAAGGTGTTACCCTTAAACAAGCAGTATTAGCATCCTGGGAATTTGTTTAAAAAAGCAAATTCTTGAGCCACATCTCAGACATTATTGATAAATAAATTTTAGAGGTGGGGTCCATAAATCTGTATTTTAACAAGTTTTCTAGGTTATGGTAATGCAAATTAAAATTGTATAATTGTCTTAGAATTCATTTCATCAGCAGAGGCCCAATTCTTAGTCCTATATACTGTAGTCAATGAAACATTTGTTGAAGGAAAGAATAAATGAATCAATGAGTCACAGTCTGTGAGAGAGTCTTCAATATATCTGAGATTCTTACCCAGCAGTAACTAAACACCAAAACTGGATACAGTATTTTATTAGATAAAGTGCAGGCAGGTATTCCTTTCTTAGTACTTGGTTATACTATGCTGCTATTATTACTCTTAATCGCTGACTCACATATGAATTTTCCAGTTCCATTAAAATGAGTAAATAGAGCTGTATGTCGCAATTCCTGATGTTTTGAATAGGCCCAATGTGCTGGTAAGAGAAGAACATAATAAAATGAAACCCACGGCATTCTACCTCGCTCCTATGGGAAATCAGAAAGTTTTGTTGCCTGACCTTGAGATTCCTGTTCTGTGGAAATAAAAACAGGTATGGGAAATACTATCTCCACAGATCACGTAATTAGCTGAAACAGCAAAACAAAAGCTAGAATGACTACTAAAAATCCTTCACAGCATAATATTTATATGTAGTTTAAGTAAGAGTAAAGACGATTTTTAGTTTCTGTGACATTTAAAATGTGTTAAATGTTCTATCTAGGTAACTGCTTGAAAGTGTCTCCACCTACGTGTGCCACTTCTGCTGGACAAAAACTCAGGAACAAGGAGGCGATTATAAGTCTCCTCGTGAATTCCTCACTCACCCCCTTCCCCCAGGTTAAGGTTTCTCCTATTTTTGAGGCCATATTGCCAAATTCAGGATCATGCAGAGAAGTCAAATTTATTGATTTTGTTAGTAATATGCAACAAATAATTATAGTAAATAATAAGCTAAAGTAAGTGATGATCTTAATGCTTTGATAGATCCCTTAATATACTTTCATCATTAAAATAATTTCTAGGGCTTTCAATATGTGATGAGGACAACATTATAATTATTTTTATTTGGTTTGATTTTCCTCATTCTTTTTCAGATCTGGGGTCATTTAGAAAATTGCAAAGTAAATATTATATATATGTAACATAATATTATATACACATATAAAGAATAACTAACTAAAAGTACCACTTACAAAAAATATGGGAAAAACCAGTGGGATTTTTATTTTGTCTAAACCTTGTTAGTCATGTTTTGGTTTTGGATTTGCAGTCTGTGGAGTATTTTATACTTCTCAAATTTCTTCTGCTCACTTGTGACTCTCAAACCTAATAGAAATCTCCTTTTCCCCTTCAAGTAATACTTGTCTGCTTCTATGGTTATCAAGGGAATATATATATTTTTAAATTGTTCAAACCAGGCACAGCAGTGCACAAATACATACCGAATAAGCACATACTGAAAAGCAGCCGTCAAAATAGCCAAAATAATCTAAAAGCTCCTTGTAAGAAAACACAGAGAACAAAGTAAAAAGAGTGCCTTAAGGGCTTAGTTTCAATTTCTGGAATAATCCACCATTTCAGATAGAGTTAATTCCCTAGACTGTGTACATACGGATAATTTAATTCCACAGATAATCTTTAATATTTGTTTGGGGATAAAATGTCAAACTTTTCCCACTAAACCTTTTCACCTCACCTTTGGACAAGGGGTCTAATGGGGGGATTTGTGGTTGCCTCTCATTTGCCTGACTTTATATGCCAAAGGCAGCACAGACAAAGTGTGAAATGGATCTCTTGCTCTCTCTTACAATAACCTCAGTTTTATTTTGCCTGATTTTGGGGAGGGAAGTAAACAATGGTGTGGCAAAATGTAAAAGTCAGAGTTTTTTTAAAAAAGACATTTATTTCAATAAGTATAGAGATTATTACAATATTTTAATGTGATAGATAAAATGAAATCTTTTACATAGAAAATACTTACTACATATAAGTATTATGCTGTGAAGGATTTTTAGTAGTCATTCTAGCTTTTGTTTTGCTGTTTGAGCTAATTACATGATCTGTGGAGATAGTACTTCCCATACTTGTTTATATTTCCACAGAACAGGAAATATTTGTTCTGTTTAGAAAGGCGATATTGAAAAAAGCTTAGGATTTTGAAGCGAAAGGTATGTGTTTCAATTGCAACTCTGCCACTTTGTTAGCTGAGTAACATTTGGAAAGTTGTAAAAATCTATGAATCTTAATTTTGTTATCCATAAGATACGAATAAATAATAATGACCTCCTCAAAATGTTGTTATAAGGATTAAATAAGGTCATACACATGAAAAGCACTTTAAAATCATAACTGTTTTCATAATTGTTATTTATTAAGAGATAAAGTATTGAATGTGGAGAACTCCCATATTGGTTATGGATAAGTCCAGGGCATTTCAAAGTAGCTGAACATCAAGACATCATTGTCAGCATAAATCACTGGATTTCTCAATGGGCTTCTTATTTTTATATTCCCTGTTATCATTCAACTTATGAGATACACAGTAACTGCTCATTACATATTTGCTAATAGCTCACAAAATCTTTCCCCGACAAAGAAGTTGAAATCTAGAATAGTAACCAAGAGTTGTCAATGTATCCTGTTCTCTGGCTGGCTAGAGATGGCAGCTGAACAAGTAAAAATAATTTGCTTTTATCAAAAAAATAAATTTATACTTCTATATATATTTATGTTTATAAATAAAATATGTAAAAATATCTTTTTTAAAGTGGAAGTATTATAATAAAAAACAAAATTCTCAGGTAGTAGGAGTAACCAACTTCTCAATAATCAAAGCCCCAATTTTGTTACAAATATCACTTTCTATGAATTGTAATCTATTATGTATATACAGAGGGTAAAGTCTATGGAGTTCTAACTTTTCTTCAAAAAACTTTATATCCACAAAATAAGATCCTGAACCTGAAAGACAAATATTTTCTTAAGCAGTCTACAGAATTGCTTTAATATGGAAAAAATATAATAAATTTTAATTTATACAAAAATCACAAGTGGTTTCTTTTTTGTTTTATTTTTACAATATTTAAATAAAAGATTTACTTTTTTAGCACTCAGTATCAACAGAGTGAATCATCTCTAAAGAGGGAGTTGTAAGACAAAAAATTGACACCTGGATGGCATAAAGAATCAAATAATTCCTATTCCTTGGTGTGCTAATCATATCATTTTCTGTTGCGAGTGTTAGAATCTCAACTCCAGTGAGCTTAAGGAACAAAAGAAAGATTCATTGGCCTCTTTCTCTCTGCCTCTTTCTTTTTCTTGCACATTTTCCTCATTCTCTCCTGCTGCCATAACCCTTCCTGCTGTAGTCCTAAGGGTAGGCCCATAACCAGCAGCAACACTGAGCCCATATGCCAATAGCTGTGCTACCAGAGAAAAATAGAATGTTCCTCCTCCAACTCCAGCTATATTTTTCTTATTCTTTGGGCCAATCTCGGGTTAAAGCGTATGTGAGGGTGGGGGATAGGGGTGGGAGTCCTAATACCAAAACTGTGGAAAGGAAGGAAAACAATTTCAGAAAGACCGAATGAATAGCCTTGATATTTAGTGTAAGAATAAATTATTGTCATTAGTAAAAAATATTTTAGAAATTCCATTAATATTTTATTATAATTTTGTAATATTTTGAATGAGTATTTCTAGCTAAATAATATAAGAAGAAGAAGTGCTTTGAGCTATTACTGAAACACTTATGACACCGTTATAGAGGACTACATGGCCATAGATATTACCTTAGGTGAAGGAAAAATGTTAAATATAATTGCCAAATTTGATCAAATTCTGAAAATAACAATGAAATTAATGTGTGAAGTTGAGGGATCTATGATGCTTTTATATTACGGAAGACAAAACCTTCCATTACTCATCTAAGAAAGTTAACTCATGAAAGACTTGCAGCATCATATATCTCAAAAGGAACAGGGCTGAGAAGACATCATGACCTCCAAAGAACTCTTTGAAATAATCACTGTTTCTCCAGTTTAAACCATCAAAACAGTAAGAAAATTACTATGTAACAAATCAAGGCATGAAGAGAGCTGAGTTCTCACTGCCTTCTTAATTTTGATAATGGTCAATCAGTGAATATCTTCTACAGGGTAAGCAAATTGAATTAGCCTCATCATTGCAGGACTTTTCAGAGCCTTCGATGGGATGGGCTACTATGTAACACTTCTAAACCTATTGGACCTACAGAGCATTTTTAAAAATTGCCCCCACCCTAGAATACTTGTTATCCTCTTCCATAAAAATAATATTATTTTGTAACTGTTTTCCATATATTTATGACCTGAAGCTTGCCAGTCCTTACATAGTATATAGTTCTCTTTTTAGTAGGACTAAATTTTCCATAAAATACCATGATTAGAAAATATCTTGCTAAATCTTCTAAAAAGAAAATCTTTTAAAAACCTCATGTGACATGTAATTTTTAAAATTTTCATTTGTAACTTTAGAGTAGCATAATAGAATATTTAAAATTAAGACCTGAATAATCTCTATTATTTAAGTGGCTAAAGAATACTTTTATAATGTTTTTCACCATAACACACTTCTCTTAGCCTTCAGGTTTGCAGAATATGAATAAAGCTAAGAATTACTATGTTTTGCAAACTTTGCTATTCAGCCATTCTGCCTTAGATTTCTAGCGTTCCCTATGACCAGTGTCCAAGATACAGTTGTCTACAGCATTGCTCAGAGGAACAAGCAGGGACTCAGAAAGCCCAGAATGATTTTAGACAAGTCATTTAAATCTTTGACTATTGGTTTCTTCATTTAAAAAAGAAGTTCTTATAGTACTTAACATCTTACATCAGAAGATATGTTATCATGAAGAATCAATAAGGTAACATGAGATGTAAACTATGCTACATAAATAATTTTTTAAAACTATTTTGCTTTAACATTTGAGAGGGTATTTCTACCTTCTGCCTTTCCAATCTCCAGTTATCCTACACACTGAGGAAGAAATATTTTGCAAATTGGATTACTTCTCTATTGAGAAGGCCCGTTGGATTTCTTCTGTTTTGTCTCCAGATTCCCTATCTACCATTCTCTATCCTGCTCTTTTAAGCAGAGTAGATCATATCATTGATCATATCAACCGCCTCTCTTGTCCTATGGCTCCTGGCTGAATTTGACCAATGAAAAGCATCAATAGGAGATGAAAGAGAAGGGATAGACCAAGTTCAGGAAGTTTAGGGTATTAATCTCCTGCTTCTTTATCTAACAGCCTGGCTGTTTGCCTAGGACAGAGCTTCTGGTCCTGTAAGGCGGTCATGTCAATAGCACCCTCTCTGTCTTGAACTTCCATCATCTGCTCACTCCTTAGGACCTGCCAATCCACAGGTAGAAATAGTCAGTGCAAGTGCCATCCTTAGATGGAAGCATAGGGACTTCTGCCTTGAGCCTAATGCTTTTGTTAGCCTCACTCTGCTTAACATCTGGTGAGGCTTTTCCCCACATTGAGGAGAGTCTTCAAGGCCCAAAAGATGTGTCCACCCAGAGCTTGGCCTCTCTTCTGTTAGACCAGTCTCAGGACCTGAGAATTCCATATTAGGCTGGCTTCTCCCAGGCCAGCCTGACTACTCCCAAGGCTATAGCTGTACATACATGTTAATAAGTTGGTGATTTGATTAGTCTACTGTATTTATCATGATGATATTTAACAAAATATGTTAATTCCCAAGATGATTCATAAAATATTTGGTAGTAAAATATGTTCATTTTATAGATAAGGATATTAAGTCTCAAAGATTTTCAGAATCTTTCCTGAGGGCATACAATAAGTTATAAATGGTAAAGCCGTTTTGAGAACTCAGGTTTTCTGACCATGAATACATTAAATTCAGATCATAGCTTCAATGTCCAAAAGTAAGATAAATATAGTTGTTTTTTATCTTAGAATCAGTTATAATATTTTATAAGTGGCGATTCATATTTTAGTATTTGCAGTACCATTTATCTTATTTTATTGTTTTGCTAAAATGCCATAACAAATATGTAGCACATTATTTTAAGAAACTTTATAGAACTATAATACCAATGAATGACTTTACAGAAAAAAATTATTAACTAGAATTTCCAGTGTTGAGAAAATACCTTCGTTCAGCAACATCCAGAAAATGAGCACATAAATAATTGCTTATTAAAGACTTTATATATGGAATATTACAACCTCTACATGTTAGCAATTTGATAATGAAAACATTGTGATTTACTTGCTACTACCATTAGTAATTGACATCATGGATTATATAATATTACTTCCTGCCTGTAATTTTGATTGAAGCAAGGGAGAAGTGGCCATGAAACATACATTTATAACTTTATGTGAATACAGTACAATTACTATGAATGGTTGATGAACTCTTTAACTTTCTGATACTCATTGACAAACTGTATTAAATTTCATTCTATGGCATCTGTCAAGAGAAATACAAAACTCTATTTACTGGGCCAATTAGAAAAAGAAGGAGTGTTCGATCAAATTTATGGGAGGTCTGAATAAATTATATCACATTTATCCTTGGATAAGGGAAAAAAATGTTCTTAGACTTGTAATTTTGATACGTAAAAGAATCTGAGTAATTAATTGAGAGTTCAAGGTGAAAGGAATTTTTGCAAGGTCATAGCATATTGGATACCCCTCTGATGTAGACAACATGAAGACTTAATGCTCAACAGAAAGAAGAATGGCCAAGATCCCCCACAAGGACCATAGAATCATACAATGGTATTATGAAACCAAGGTTATAAAGCCTCATTCCCTTTGTGTTCACATTAAGACATAGCTGTTTGAGTAAATTCAATCATTAGGAATTCTTGTTCACACACGAATCTTGAAAGGAGAAAATCTGTCTCCAGTCTAGAATGTATCCAGGTTAGAGGGAATCTTTTTTTCCCCTAGTTAAGAGAAAAAAATTACGGCAAGACCAGTAATCCATTTGTGATTGCTAAAACTTCTGATATCTCTTGCAGAATAATGATATTGTCTGGTAATAATGATATTGACTACGTATGTGTAGTCTCTCATTTTTGTCTCAGTACACAAATTCTTAAACTAGGAGAAAAAGCCATGCCCTCTAAGTGCCAACAGAGGTAGAATTTAAGGTCTCTCTGAAGATGACCTAAGAAACAAACATATGAGCCAAAGAACTGAAGAAAATTTGGCCCATGGCCCCTTTAAATTTTTCCCTCAGCTAAACAGACATCTAGTCATTTAGAAAAGAACCCACCCCCTTGTTAGACTAGCTGAGGGACAATCCCCTGTTGTCATTTTTATTGTCTGCCCTGGAGAAGGAGGCAGCTTGGGATGCCTAATGGAATCTTGATTCTATTTCACAGCTACAGAGCACAGCCAGAGGCCCATGGTGCTTTTGTGAGCCAGAATCCACGGAGGCTAATTTCGGCTGAATAGAGGCTAAAGAGAATTCATTTTTTCTTGTTACATTTATTTCACTAAAATTGTTCAAACTCACAAGATATTGCTGGAAGGACACCAGCAAGCTCTTCCTAATTGGGGCCCCATTCAGTAGCAAAATTGACTTTGCAGGTACCGGCCACAGAGGTGATGAAGATTTCAGGAGTCCTAAATGCATGCAAATTAACCTTAACACAGGAGACATAAACATTATTTCTACTTAGATGTGGAATATAATCTCAAGTCTTCTGTTTCACATACTTGCTAGAAACTGTAACCATGGCTCTCATCTTTCAGTTGCTACGTATGAAAGGTTTCATGTCCGGACATCACCAGTAGATTCTACTGAGCATGCTCAAGGAGATAATTGCTATTCCCCCTGCAAACACTGAGAGTCTCTAGAGATAACTAGCAGCAATGAGTATTAACTAGTTTTCAGGAAGCCAAATGGACACTAGAAATACAAGAAGAATTATTTTGCCTCTTCTTCCTTCTTCAAATTTTAAAGAGTAAAAAAATTTTATATTTATATTTTTAAATGTGTTTGACATTTCTGGTCCTACAAATTATCTCAGTGTTAATAGAACAGAATCCTATTCAAAATTTTAATTTTGCACAAATTCTGATCACTGCTTATAGTCCCAACTTTTCACATATTTTAACTCAATAATTAATAAGGGAAGCCATTTAAATTGCTAAAATCTTGGAGAAAAAAAATCTGTAAGAACTTGCTAAGTGTTAGTATTTTGTCATTTTCTATGCATCCTCAGAAGGAAAAAAATGTAATTATATCCATTTTACAGATGGAAAAATTAAAGCTCATTAGACACTGGTAGGACTACCTGATGAAAAAATTTCTTCCATTTCAAAATTCACTCTTGGAATCAGCAACATACGATAAACCTAATTTTTAAAAAAGAATTTAAAACATAATTTTTATGTGGATAATGGTGTTTCACCAAGGAAACTTGGGGAGAAAATGAATTTCCCGTAACAGGTACTCTACATTGTTTGTTGTCCGGAGGGTTGTGAGGATAGTTAACCTAAGCTCACCTGCATTAAATATTGACCCTGGGGGGCAATTTGAGGCCTTGCTAATGGGGCAATTTGGGGCCTTAATGATGCAGACAAAAGGTCCACAATCCTACTTGATGAAGTGAAGAGGCTCATTAGCATGATTTTCAAGGGTGGTGCTCAAAGAATTAGCTTGCCAACCAAAGCCATGTCTCAACTGGTCAAATAAAGAGCACTTCATTTAGTTAAAGTGTTATATTTGACCATTGTCTCCATCTTGGCATGCATTTGATTTATTTTCTTCTAGAGCATTAAGTTTTTTTTTTAAATCACAACTTAAATGAAGAGTTCTCTGGCTATTTGCAAAACTTTGAGAACATAACAAAAATGTTGTCATTTTTTAAAGCAATACAAAATAATAGGAGAGTTTAAGTAAACATATCCCAAACCACTAATTATCTCTACTAGAGCACAGTTCATGGTGAAAACAATGGCATATTGTTTAATCTCCTGCATTTGTGGAATAGACACTGATTTCTAATATATAGTGACAGCAAATGTAGGAAATAAGGCATGCCAAATCACCTTTAAGTATATAACAACTGAGCAATAAATACTATCACATACATAATTTCAGTGACATGCAGGGAGCTTTTGCAAGTGCTCAGTGAATTTAAATCCATAATGCCTTAAGTAGACAAATGCACACTTAAGTACATAACACACCCACAGAGTGCAAACCCACATGTCAATGTTAACTCAGTCATGTAGAAAAGGCAGCTGTATGTATACTTAGTACTTCATCATTAGAAATCCACCTTTGCTGAACATATACACAGCAAGAATTATCAACAGTGACTGAGAATATTCCTCGTTCATAGAAAATGTGATTAAAAACATAGAAATATAATATTCAATACAGAATAGAAAATGTCTTACACATATTTAAGTTCATCAAATAAATATGTAAACTGATATTTTCTTTATAATTTTATGTTATATACAGGCACACTGTTTAATTTGATGATCAGTTGCACAACAGGCTATTCTCTGACTTTTTCTTAACCACCAGACTAGACAGAATAAAGTGCCCTCAGCTTTGCCCTATGTTCTTAACGCCTCAAGCTACTGCTTTAGTGACCGATTCAAGGAAAAAATAAAGAATGAAAATTCAAAATGTGACACTTTTAACTAATCAACTGCAAGATAATTTCCTTTCAGCACTGGTAACAGATATCCTCTTCTTACATATATGCTCTATAGTTGGCTGCAGTCTTTGGAATGAACTTGTTTTAAAAATGGAATAATGTAATTATTATCAAAACTAATTTGTACCTCAAACAGCCTAAATTAAATTCAATAAGCGCAGTAGAAATTACAGTGATTTAAGTTCTGGTGTTTCACCCTACTAAATTTTTAATCGTGGCAAATATGTTCTGCTTCTGGGATGTAGAATAAGAAGGGGGGCCAGGAAAGATGCCTGACATTCCTCCATATAAAAATGTTTTTGTAATCATTCTATTTAAATAGTAACATTTTATTTTTTTAAGCACTTAGTTTCTTGATCAGGATCCATATTCATGGGGTCTCGCTGTAATCCACTTTACCACTTAATGTTGCAATTCAAATGTTCAGTCAGAAGCAAAGCCCTCCAGAATAAAGCATGAATATTACCGTGTGGGGCTGTAAAGAGAAGACTATTAGAATATATCACCAACACACTAGGGGACCATTTAGTCCACTGCTCTAAATACATCATTTAATTACAATGGAGACATTACTTCATGTTTCTACTGATGTAAGTATTATTAGAATTCATGATATTCGCAGGCTACTGTGGGCCATTACATTGGCCATAAGCTATTCCATAAGATTTACTACTAAAGGCCCGCAAGGGTATTTGAGCATTCATGGATTCTGTGGCAGTAGGCTTTTATCTAAGACACATAAGTGAGGGACAACCGAGTTATTATCTCTAAGAAACATAGCTTAATATTTTGGATTCTAAAGGTTAAGGTACCATAAATCCTGAATTACTCTGAGATATCACATAAAAAGACATTTTTATTTTATTTTACTCTATTCTGGCTCTTAAAATATTTTATGATGGCAGTTTCTAGAGTTGTACCATGTTGTTTACATTCAGTCTCTGGATGCATCAAAACACTGACACAGCATTTCTTTTAAACTGTACTAATAAAAGCTTGTGTGTGTGTGTGTGTGTGTGTGTGTGTGTGTGTGTGTGTGTGTGTTATGTCTTTGGTATAGAAGAAAAGGAGAGGGAGAGGTTGACTGAATGCTTTATATTTTTAAACATACCCAATTTCTGTTTGAAGAGTTTTGCTCAGTACTTTGATTGGCCCTTTTCATGATGTGTGTCAGTGTGTTAGTCTGAGCTGAACTGATCTACCCTTGGATGCAAAGCTGGAGTCTCCTTTAGGCAGGAGATTCAAAGGACTGCCCAGGGAAGTGCAGAATCAACAGCAAGAAGCAGCTGCAGACGGCTGCCTGATTTTTAGACAATGAAAATTGCAACCAGAAAACTCAGGAAAAACTGATGAAGGAGCTTAGTAAATTTGTCACAAAAATAAGCAGAAAAGAAAAACTTGTCTCTATTATGAAATGAAAACGTCTAGATAACTGCCCAACAAATGAAAGATTGGGGTTTAGGAAAGCAATGCTTTGAAAAAGCAGGTAAAACATGAAATTCAGCCAAATGATTCAACTTTCCTGTGTCATGGCAATGCCAGCTTTATATTTCTCTCCAAGTTATTTCTTGGATTGTATGACACCTGTTAGGCATCTGAGACTTAACACGTGAAGTGCATAACTCTTTTGCATTTTTCAGGAAAACTATTAGGCACATTCATCACCATTCGCTGTCTTGTCAAGAGGTAACTTTACAATGACAAATAGCAGCAAGCAGCTAGAAGGATATATGAGAGTACAGAAGAAGTTGTGTTTACTGAGAGACAGGAAGTGTCATTGGTCTAAACACAGGAAAACAACTGGAAAGATGAGCAGTCTAATTAAATGTTTGGTCTCTGAATTTGTAATATCAATGCCTCAATTCTGTGGTAGATTTTTTCTTTCTTCTCCCTTCCTCCCTACCTTACCTTTTACTGAACACTAGTCAACTCCCTAAACGTGCTATTCTGGGGCCTTAATACTTCTCCTAGTACAAGGATTTTAACTACTGCTACACCAACTGTCACAATAAGGGCTAATTATTATTTCAGAAAAAGTTTCATTTTCACAATGCATTGTTCTTATAGCTTTGTATGAAGTTTAAGAGTACCAAAATGTTATCTTTGAGGCACGGAAGTAAATAAAATAAGCAGAACTGCTTTGGACAAAATTAGATACTCTTCATCAAAATATAAAATCGTTAATATTTAATTACTTTAAATTAAAAAGCATCAAATTATATGCACTAATAATATTTATCATAAAGTCGTATTACTTACTGTCTATCTTTTTCACCCAATTAGGATGTACTACAACATGGCCTATTTGAACCAGACTTGTAGATTTATTCTCTTCATGTTTTGCATAAATCGTATAATGCGTATATTTTAACCACAAAATACTAAATGAAAATAATATTTTTAAAGCTAAGCATTTTGAATTAACATGTCAGGTCTACAAGAATAAATAAATTTTGCAAAATATTAATACTATTTTTTAATGAAATTGTCACATTGTAAAGACTGTGCAAAATGTCTAAATCTCTAAGTATTAGCTTTTTAGTTGACATATAACTGTTGATAATAGTATAATATTGGAACTGTGTGCCCAATTAATGTAATAGGCTATCAGTATGAATCAGCACTACTCTAAATGCATTATGAATATTGTATCATTTTGTCCTCACAATAACACCATTATGCATGCATTATTATCATCTTAATTTTGTGAATGGGAAACTGAGGCCTACATAATTGAAAGTAACATTGCCAATCAGCAGCAGAAGCAGGGATTTTGAACCTGGTCATCTAACATTCCAGCTACACTGTTAACTAAGGTGCTGTGCCCATGTCACTACATAGGAATTTAGTACATATGTGCTGCATGAACATACAAATGAATAGACATTAAAGAAAGAAAAGGCAGAAAACATACAACGTTGAAGTGTTTGTAGAAATTTCTCTATACTTGCTATATATATATATTTTTTTTTCCAGTTACATTAAGATATCTGAACCTACTTATGCTCTCCTTGTTTTCTTTTTTGAAAGCATATTTTTTCCAACTACAGATTTTTCTAGATACATATGCTCACCAACTTCATGTTATTTTTTGATTACTCTAAACAAATTTGCTCAATCCTTCCCTTTAAAAAGTAGCAAAGATCACTGTAATCACTACTTTATCCAGATATTCTTCTTATAAAACAAAATGATATTCTAGGAAAATGCTGCCTTCCTTTCTATTTTCAAAGCAAGTGCCTCTCCCTCTTCACAAAGGAGCAGCACCTGTAGAGTGGGAACTTGGATTCAGGGGGAACCAGAATTCCAATAGAGAGAGCCATAGAATTTTGGCAGCCTCTGAGTTAGAAGTATTGGTGATCAAAAGACCAGGGCTAAGAGCCAGGGATCGATGATCTGTGACTGATGGAAACTTCATTTATGGAAACCCAGTGATGTCTCAACAGGAGCAGATGAAAGGATCTGTGGGTAGACCTGGTTCCCAAAATGTGGGCTGCACAGATAGACTGATGCCTGGAAAAGGTTCAGATTCAATTAATTTATTCATAATATGTATTGAACAATTACTACATGCAAAGCCCTGCTTCGAATGCTGGGAATACAAGAATGAAACAAACAAACAAACAAACAAACAAGACAGAAACACCTGACCTTTTGGATCTATCATTGTGATGAGAGTAGTTAAAACCAAAGTTCATATCAAGTGCCCAGAGAACATGTCTCACTGTCCTTGAAAGTGTAGCTCACTCCCAATTCAGCCTCCCTTCTAGGTTCTGCTGCCACATGGGACAGCTCTAGGTATAACTTCACACTCCAAGGGATTCAGACATTAAGTCCTGGGTCCCCATATTCAGGTCACTGAGTTGTCTCTTTGAAGCCACTCTCACTTTGCTTCAAGTAAGGAAAAAGCTTCTTCCATTCCTCACCATGGGGACAGGAATGGGAACTCAGTATACAGACAACTATCTCCAGAGAAACTTCTTTCTCAGCTCTAGACTGTATATTCTTTCCTGGCTGAGGTAGACGATCCTTGATACTGATATACAACCCGTTAGCATAGCAAAACTTATTGTATCCGTCTAAAACAATGTCTTTCATTTTCTTTAACGTAATCCTAAATTTTTAAAGTAAGTACATTAAGTACCCCATGCATATTTTTATGTTGATAATTACAATTTTTATCTTACATTTAAATAATTTCAAAGGCTATAACTACTGACATTAAAACAAAACCTGTTTTATTTTTGTAACATATTCAATGAAATCTATCACAGCAATTTGATACCCACCACTATCCTTTTAAAATATATGATCAAGATCGTCTCTAATAGTTGGAAATTTTACATCACACTTTTCACTTCTTGAATTTAAAGTCCTATTTCAATTTCCCCCATAAGAGGTTTGCCTAAAGTAGTACATTGTCATGTTGAAATTATTTTCCTGATCACCCTGTTATACTTCTCTGGGACTAAACTATGTATATAAATCAAAATATAACTGAAAAAATTTTATGATCCCAAGTTTCTAAGTATTTTAAAAAATTATTCTGGATTGAGCTCTCATTACAATTATGATTACTATGTAATTGATCAAGAGGAACAAACTCTCATTGTTTCCAAGTTTTCTGAGAATCATACTCTTCAGAGAGATGCTATCTTCAGGTATTCAAAGTTGATCTACTCTCCTGAGAGATAATTTCTCAGTGATTCTAATATGCTCAAATCTGTACTTCTACAGGGTAACCTTCAGTGGTCCTATGAGGCTTTCTTACATTAACGTATACTGTAAAACACTAGTTTATTCTTCACTAAGCATAAGGATCTACTGGCACTCTATCATCTTTCTGATATTTACAAGTGTATTATGTTCAAATTGTTTCTTTTTATCTCGTAGCTTCCTTAAGGGCATAAATTGTATCACGGCATTTCTCTATATACCTCTAATGCTTAAGCTTAGAAGCTTAATTGTTAACAAAACGGAATTTTGTTACAAGTCATAATTCCCTTACTAATTATACCTTACTTCTTACACCTTACAAATACATGTTTCTGTGTGCGGTCTTAAGGAAGAAAAATGGATATTAGTCTTTAAGACTCTTTGGCAGTGTTTCTCCATTTATATCATGTTCCTCCTTGCATCTACTAATATAAACTCTGAAGCACAGCAGGGTAGGTACCTCATTGTTAGAGCTCGTGTGAATTATGTGCCTTTCAAGTAGATATAGAATTAACAGGTATCCCCACTTCATCATTTTGGTGGCCCCAAAAGAATTACTATGTCTTTCACCTGTGGTTCAAATGAGTTCAAAAGAGGAAGACAGCATTACATGATGGAAAGGGCCTCATGATCTCAATTAGATTAATAGACACTCACCTTAATCTAGTTCCACAGTACCTAAATAAGTCCTGTTGTATAAATAATAAACTAGTAAACAGAGGCCACTCCATAGCCCGGACACACTTTTGTCTAACACGTAAATCCTCAACTAAATCCGAGGAAAGAGAATAATAATCACTAATATTTATAGAATATTTAATATGTACCAATTCTATAAGTGGATTATATCATGAGGTAGGTACTGCTGTTAGCCTCATTTTGCAAAATACGGAATTGAAATTTAGAGAAAATAAATTATATTGACTAAACTTGTATAGGTAGATAACAAGGGAGACAGGATTTGTGCCTCCCAAAACTTCCACATTTATAACTATTACAATTGCAGACAGGTTTGAGAAGTACTATTTCCCAGTACTATTTACTCAAGGCTGCTTTCTATGATAGATGATAAAGTGACAGATGGAAGGTAAAAAATCTGGTAATTCCTATTGGTCATTATCTGCCTGTATAAGACATGATATAACAACTTCTATGGAGTTCTTATAACAGATTCCATAAACTTAATTGAGAATTAATGGTGAAACTTGCATCAGAAAAATTATTGTTTAAATAATTCTTGAGTAGGAATTATGTGCCACCTCTGCCTGTACGTTTTACTGTAGATGGAGTAGAGTGCTTTTGAGAAAGAGCTCCCATCAAAATGCAGACATTTCTGTTCTTTTTATGATCTTGCAAAAATCAATATCCATGACATACACAAGCTTTTAGTAAACTTATGGTCTTTTCAATATCCAAATCAACTCAGGTTTACTAAATACAACTCTTAGTAACCATCTCCATGAAAACAATCTCAAAAACCCATTGAGCAAAGTTTAGCCAAGAGAACAGGATGGCAGTCTGTCTTTTTAAAAATCAATACAGTTTCCATGGGGAAACTATATCATTTGTGACAGATAACTTATGTTCCTGTTTTGTGAAGTGCTTGAATTTCTCAGGAAACTCCTTCTTCTGTTTATACTTTAAAACAAGGTAGACTGAACTAGCCTAAAAAATAAACCAACATGTTTTTCCAACATGAATGCTTGTCATGGTGGTGGCTCATTTATTCTGAGATCTGCAAGAAACTATCATTCAGGACATTATATGATATTTAAGCCAAAATGAAGATAAGCAGATAGTCATAAACACTTAACAGAAGTGTCCAGATGACATACAGGTTGCATTACTAACATAAATGGAGTGGAAGTCAAATTATCTAAATACAATAGAAGAAGTTTCTGTTTTATCTTGATGAAAATGTGTAATATGTATACTATGGCAGAAGAAGCAGAATTATAAGTTAGTTATATTTCAAAATTTACAGTTTTTGAATATTTGATCATGTTTCTGATACTTACAAATATTAGACTATGCTTATAAGATGTATTAGTATCCTATTGCTGTTGTAACAAATTACCATAAACTTAATTGCTTAAAACAACATAAATTCATTATCTTAGCATCCTGGAGGTCTGAAATCCAAGATAGGTTATAAATATGACTAAAAACAAGATGTTCACAGTGTGAGTTACTTCTAGAAGCTCTAGGGGAGGATCAGTTCCTGGCAGAAATTTTACAGCTTCTAGAGTATGACTGCCTTCCTTGGTAATCATGGCTGCATCACTTTGATCTGCTTCTGTCATCACATCTTCTCTTACTCTGTCTCTGCTGCCTCCTTCTTAAAAGGAGCCTGGTTGGGCCCACCTGGATAATCCAGGATTATCTCCCCACATCAAGATATTTAACAGTCACATCTGCAAATAAGGTAACAAACATGTGCCTTAAGCCATATTAGGTAACACATTCACAGGTTCTGGCAATTAGGATATAAACCTCTTAGGTGGAGGGAGAGCATTCTTCTGTCACATGTGGTGACATAAATAAAGATGCAATTGAGTGTTATAGTGAAAAGAGCCTGGATTTTGTAGCAGTTAGACAGCTCTGGGATCAGATCCCAACTCCTCACAACCAGGCTGTGCTATTTGTAAAGTAATTGCTCCTTAGAACCCTCATGGAAGATTTAGGTGGAACTTTTTAAAAACTCCTCAGAAAACTTTTCATTCTCATTGGCTGGAATTGAGGTCATGTCAAAACCTGAAGCAATCAGAAACTTGAGCAAGGGGATAGAAATCACTCTGCACAAAATGAATCAGGGCTCATTTCTGAAAATGCAGTTGGATTGATCCACAGGCTATAAGGAGAGAGATAGAAAACTAAAACTAAACTAAAATAACTAAACTAGGGGGAAAAAATCGGGTTTCTTAAGAAGGAGGAAAGGAGAATGAATGTTATATAGGCAATCAATAATATCTATTGCTGAGTTTTCAAAGCTTAGACTAAGTAATAATTACAACAAAGAATAACTCTAAGCACATAATTATCTTTATTCTGTAACATAGGTTAATGTTTAAAATACTTAGAATATTGTCTGGCACACCATAAATCTCAAAATATCAACAATTACAATTTTATGTTTATTACTTGCTGGCTTTAGTAGACAGGGTTTTTATTAATGCTGTGGACAAGTATAAAATAGTAAATATTACGAAGCAGGAATTTAAATATAAATCCCAAAATATAAAACTGACCTTTCAATTTTGAAAAAGATGGAAACACAGCAGACAGAATTGGCTAGTGGTCATATTGATGCCACATGTTTCTTCTCACTCCACAACTCCACACTCAATCTTAGATTTTAGTCCTCATTTGAGTTCTTGTCCATCACATTGCTCACATTAGCTTTCAAACCCTTTCAGGCATTTCTTTTCTATGACTACAGGCACTTATTCACAATTCTTTCTCTATTCAAGATTGCTCAGTGCTCTCTTCTCTGCGTGACACATCTAATTCTCCCAGTTTTCTGATGTTATTTTGCACCTCTTGGGTGATAACCATCTCAGACACATAGCTTTGTGACCCACCTGCTGCTGGGAAGCTGGTCTTTGCTGCCCTCGTTGGCCACTACCCATCACTGCAGTTAACCTGCTGTATCCTTATGAGTTCATGCAGTGAACAGCATACCCCAGAGGAGCCAAGCTTTTATGTGCCATCTATTTCATTTGTGAAGCAGATTCCCAAACATTAGCTCGTAGTGCGGGAAGGAAATGTCTTCTTAATGTGATAATGCCACCAAACAGCCTGGTCTTAGTTAAGCAAGTGTGGTAAGAGACCTTAATATTGTATGTTTTGGACTAGAAGTCAGGAACAAAACACTCTCTTGTTCAGGGATTTCTGTTTTGTTGCTTTCAGTCAGAGTTAAAGTCTCTCATAATAGAAGTCCAAAAATCAAGATGTACAACATCCAGCTCCTCTATGTGAGAATATGTTAGCCATTTTTTAGAAGAGTAGAATATTCTAAAAGTTTGAAGACTCTATTTGGTTTCACTGAAACCTTTGTGAATGCTCTTCACTATAGTCAAACTGCTTTTCCTTTTTTTTAAAACTGAATTGCCAAATGTGCTAATTTAAGGTGGAAATAACTTGGCAGTTTGAGCCCTAAGTTTACTATATCTGGAAATTTCATAAAAACTCCTTTCCATTTCCTGTAACATATAAAGAGCCAGGCCTATACAGAGAACTGGAATAGGTTTTCCAGTTCATTGAATGTCGCCAGCCAGCACTGTGGACAAATGAGCACTTAATAAATACTTTTGGGGGATAATAATTTACTAGTTTGTGCTATGCAACTTGAAAGGCTAGCAACTTGAAAATGAAGTCAATGTGTCATCTAATTATGTTTAACTTGTAAGGAACTCCCAGTGTTATAGTGCGTCCATTGTGTTGTTTTAGCATATAATATCCTTGTGTGTTTCCCACCTAGAATTTTAAAAATTATTCTTTAATGTAGATGAAGACCCTTCTTGTCATTCTCCCATCTCGTTCTCTTTGGCTATCCTATTCACTTATTCAAAACTCCTCCAGGTTCATGTGATTTTCCACCATCTAGTCTAAGCTTATTTTTGCCTTAGTAGGTCCTTTTACTTCTCTACTTTTTACACATCACCCCCACCTCAATCAAAAAGCCTGTTCCATTAAGGCATTAGTTCCTGATATTCAAAATAAATATAATATGCTATGTAATATTTCTGTCTAAAAGCATTTATACATACAATTTCTTATTTGATTTTCATAATAATCCCTTAATATTGGTAGGCTGGGCATTATTATCCTCTTTCATAGATGAGAAAATTGAGGTATACAGGAATTAAATGAATTACTCTAAACCACATAATAAACAAAGGAAAAGGGATGCTCCAAGACACACGTGTAAATTTTGCACTTCTTACTCTACTACTCCTTCACTTATCCTTTTTAAATCTTGCTAAATACTTAATTTGCCTAGGTATTAATCAAAACAACAGTGACTTTGATCTTTAGTAAAATAAGTGGACTCCCACCCCCCCCCCAAAAAAAAAAAAAAAACAATACAAATCGCTTTTCCTTAGCTGGATCAGTATAGCATTCAGTCCTTTCATTGGTGTGATTACAATTCTGGGGATGTATTGTGGAAACAGAGGTTTTTGAACCAGAAAAATCAGATACTCCTCCATATCTGTACATGCCTCTCCCCCTTCCTCTTACCTATATAGGTAAAAATGGCCAGAAATATAAAATACAGTATGTGTTTCCAACCAAAGGGCCAAAATTTGAGATGCGGTAATTTTTGGAAATCTCCTCTCAAGTCTCAAGGGTCTCGGAGAACTGAGAGTGTTTAGTGACCTTCAGGGGCAGTGTATCATCCTCGGAGGATTGAAATTGATTTTCTTCAGGTTACCCTGTGAGAATCCCAGCCTGAGCCCCCTGCCCGCCGGTTGCCTAGGAGTGCGCCGGCGCGCTAACAGACGCGGATGTGAGCACCGGGCTTTGAGAGAATCATAAATGCGAGCAGCAGGGCTCTCATCCTGCTGCATTGTTTTGAAGTTATTCTTATAGATTGTGCTTTCATTTCAGTTCATTCTTCTTCTCCGTGTGCTGCTGCCGCATGGGCCAGCTCAATTCTAAACTTCCTTTTTTTAGCTTCTGAAAAACAAAAATTGGTTATCTACTAACTGACTTTATTTGTACTATAAAAGCCCTCAGACAGAATTTTGCAAACAAAGCTGAAACCTATATAAGCTACAGTGTATTCACTATCTTATATAAAGCGACCAAAATTATCAAAAGTTGAAGAAAGACCCCAGTTGTTGGTCAGCCAAGCTTTCAGAGCAATCAATGGCGGCAGCAAAGCAACTTCATGCAAGAAGCAGAGCGACACCGCTGTGAAGCTAATGAAGGTTAAGCTGCAGGGCCCTCCGTTTGAACGGATGCCTTTCAGGACCCTGAGAGAGGGTTTGTATGGTCACATGTTTCTGTAAAATTTGCGAAACAGAGGCATTTAACTTCAATTGTATAAAAAGTCCCGTTTCTCTCCGCTCCACTCTTTTCCTGGGTGTCCGGTGGCATTGGAAAAGCCACATGCATTTGAGGGGCCTGGGTTAAAAGGAATTGACTTGGAGATACACTGACTTCGGGCTTACTGGAATACATGTATGTAATTCTAGGGCATGTCTGTTGCTAGCCCTTCCAGGGTAGAAGTGGCTCGCAGGGGTGTGTCTAGGGCCCACTGAGCCAGCACACCAAGTGGTGTCACAGCAAATGCAATGTCAGAGGTCGCATCATGATAGAAAAGTGTCCTGGTGGAAAATTGTTATAATCTTAAGACTTTCAAATTTGTCATCAAAGGATTAGGATCTCATCAACACCCAGTAAACATAAAAGTTATCTCCTGTAAGGAATATACTTAATACTGTCAGCATATTGAGGTCTAAACACACCACCTATATAGCTCTTCCAATTTCTTTTTGATGGAAATCACACAAAATAGAATTTATCAGAATTCTTATGTTTATAGGCCACAAACTATAGCAGGGATAACAGAAAGATTATTTGTAAAACTTTATATATGAAAGAAACTTGATAAAGTCTCTTTGCCAAATTTGATAACAGTATTAATGTTTCTAGGACATTACTAGTAAAGATTTGTGAAGATGAAAAAACATTTCTAACCTATAAATATAGTAAGCAAATTTTGAATATTAGGCTATTAGAAGCATTGAATTATGTTAATAGTCTCTATAAACATGTATAAAAGGTTTTTGTCATATAAAAAGGCAATCAACAAGTATTCGTTCAAGAACTAAACCAAAAAATATATAAGTGAGTTGAGAACTTAATCAGTAAAATTTTTAAAAATTGTAATTTTTTCCCCCAAAATTGTGTATATGGTATTTTTGACCACTTTTTTGAATTTGCAAATTGTTCTGATTTTTTTCTCTCATATTAAGTAAATTTTCACATTTGAACAGATCCATCATCCTTAACATTTTTGGGACTAAGAAAGAGTACAATGGAAGTGTACCCATACCATATATCTAAATATCAAAGTTCAAATATGCTAACTGTAAATAAAATATGTTCTTCAATTTTAACAATTGTACCTCCAAATGATAAATTAGGAGAAAACATTTAAAAATATTTTTTTTTAAGGGACTGGAAGTTGTACAATGTGAAAGATGATCGAAAATATTGTACGCAGCTAGGAATTCCATTTGTTGAAATTCTGATTTTGGGGTGAAAATTACATAAAAGCATCTAATTCATGGCTTAAAGATTTTTAGTCAAACTTTTTTACTTTTATTAAAAGCACTATGTATATTGTAATAATCAAAACTTTTAGATAATTTTATTGGTAATTATACCACATTATCAACTTTTTTGAGTATTTTATAATTTTTTTATTAAATTCAATTTGGAGAAACTGCTCTTTGGGAGCAGTAGAACTGAAATTGTCAGTAAATTAAAAAAATACTAGATTCAGAAACTAATCTTGAATTTTGAATATTATGTTCAAATATTAAAAGAAGTCATATATAATATATATTATTGCTATTGTAAAAAATATTACAAACCTTTTAACTGTATCATATAAATAGCTGCTATTTAATTGCAATTTTATCATCTCAGTAAAGCAATATATTGGCCTATACAGTGAGCAAAGAATCTATATTTGCTTCAAGCACTTATATCTATATCTGTCTGTGTGTGTAATTTGTATGTACAAGTACAAATTTAAGAATAATATGCATTATTGAAAAGTGTTCCTCATCTGCCTCTTTGTGCAAGTATTGTGAACATCATGCTGATTTTTTGCATACCTCTGCAATCATACATTAGAACATCAATAGAAGCATAAGTGAATGAATGAATGAATCTTTGCCACTAGTTGAAAATGAGACTGTAATAAGCAGACTCTCTTGCAGTTAAGCTTACTTAGAGAAAGAAATTGATAAGATCATTGGTCTTTTCTCTTACCCAAGTACTTTGCTGCTCAATTCCTCTTCAAACTCCAAAGCGATGTCTATCCTAAATGTTGACATCACCAAAAACTCAAAAATCTTCACAGTGTTTAGACACGGTAAACTTTTATTTTTTTCTTTTTTGAGGATATAGAACATGAGGTGTGGAAAAGACTTTCCCTGTGTTCTGAAAGTCATAAGGGTGTATATGTTTGGGTCCACAGGCTGTTTTGTGTTAGTGCTGTCAGATTCCACGTGACAGAGGATCTGGGTTCTTTAATTGTGTGTGTATGCCCTCACATGTGTCCAGAATAATAGCTGTATTAAGGGAAATACAGCAATTGTATCTAATTTTATATTTATATTTCTTTTTTTCTTAAAGTGAGACCAAAAATTACTTAAGTTTTAGCCTTCACAAACCTAGCTTTGTCCTTGGGGAGAACTTCTGGATAAACATTGCAGATTATATAAATATGTGTTTGCTACAACTTTTTTCCATACCTCACTAAAATGCCTAGCTAGTGACTTTTATTTAAATTATAAACCCTAGAAAGAAAATAGTGAAAAGGATCCAGCAACAACAGAATTTAGAAAGCTAAAAAACAGAATTGTTAGTAGTAACTGAATTAACAGACAAGGCAAGATGAAAATTTAAGATATTAGTCAACCACTTTCTTTTGCATTCAACATCCATCCCCCCAGATAATTCTGCTGGCTTTATCTTCAAAATACACCCAGAACCTCATCACTTCTCACCATTATTACTACTATTAGCTGCTAATGTGTTAAATGTGGTCCCCAAAAGATATGTTGAAGTCCTAACTTCTGGTACCTGTGAATGTGACCTTACTTTGAAATAGTGTTTTTGTAGATGTATTCAAGTTAAGAGGCCATTTCACTGAATTAGAGTGGGCCCTAAATCCAATGACTGGCATCCTTTTAAGAAGAAGGAGATTTAAAGATACAGACACACAGAGAGAGGGAAAACAGCCAGGTAAAGACAAAGGCAGAAACTGAAGTTATGCTGCCATAAGCCAAGGAACACCAAGGATTTCTGGCAAAAGAGTAGAAGCTAGATGAGATGAGTACGAATTCTTCCCAAGAGCCTTTAGAGGGAGCATGGCCCTGCTGACACTTTGATTTCAGACTTCTGGTCTCCAGAAAGTGAGAGATTATACTTTCATTGTTTAAAACTGCCAGTTTGTGGTAATTTGCTATGGCAGTTCTAGGAAACAAATATATCTACCATTATTTCTTGTCTGGACTAATAAAGTAACTCCTAACTGATTATTCTGCTTCTACCTTGCCCCTCGTTCAGTCTGTTTTTAACATGGAACCAGTGATCTTCCCGTAGTATAAATCAACTGTACAGTTTCTATGCTTAACACCCTGTATTGGCATTGTTTCCTTTAGAGAAAAAGCCATTGTCTGCACTATGGCATACAAAATCCTACATAATCAGAACACATTGCTGCCACCATACCCTGTAATCTCTCTGCCTCCTTCATCACCTCTCACAATATTCTTTCCTTCACTCATTCCAGTCAAACCACACTGGACTCCTTGCTGTTTCCCAAGCACTTACTATAGGTTCTCAGAACTCTGGCACTGTTACCTCTGTCTACTACACCCTTGCCTCAGATATTCCCTTGGATAACATTGTCACCTCCATTAAGTTTTTATCAAAGTTCATACTCTCACTAAGACCTATCATGACTTTTTTTTTAAAATCGTCACCTGTCTTACATCTCCTGGCACTCCTAGTGCCCTTTTCCTATTTAACATTTTTTTTCCATAGTGTTTATAAGTTTCTAAAATATTAAATAATTGATTTAGTTATCCTGTGTCTTATTCATTGACTGTTTCTTATACTCTATAAACCCCTTGAGGAGAGGAAGTTTTGTTTGGTTTACTGTTAGATCCCAAGTGCATAATCCTTGTCTGGCACATGATAATAAGTATTTGTTGAATGAATTTGTCAGTATTGATTGAAGAATCTCAAAAGCATGTTAATATCTATTAAGGAATCCCCAAAATATTAAAGAACTTCTGAATAACAGAACTCCTGGAAATAAGAAGCATGTGAGACTGAGATGAGAAAGTACTTTGAAAAATCATGTAACTAGCTACTGGAACCCTAGCTCTTCTCCATCCCACAGTAAAAAACAATAGGCTTACTCTCTGGAAAGAATCTACAAGAGAGTCTTAAGGGGCAGAGAATGATTTCAGGGATATCACATAAAATTTGCCCACTGAAAAGGGAAATTCCAAATTCTCTTCTGTTATTTAACTCCAAGAACATTGACATTCAAGCTCACGAATTATGGGTAGAAGCTTGCAAGATTTCACTCTGGAGGAACTGACAAGCCCAAAGGAAAATATTTACCGATATAAGGAGTTGAGGGTGTACCCAAATAAATAAGCTAGCCACATCTCTCATACCAAATGGTGTGAAGCTGCCTATTCGCATGGGACATCTAATAAGTTTTAGAGCCTAAAACATGGAGAACTCATCTTCATGAAAACCTGTAATTTGAGATTCTCCTCACTAGTAATGGAGTTAAGCAAGTTTATTAGAATTTTATATATATATATATATACACACACACACACGTATATATATATATATATACGTGTATATATATATGTATGTATGATTTTATATATATAACTTTTTGTAGGAACACTGTAACAAATAAAATTTTATATTAAAAGAAATATTTTTAACCAAATATATCTACTTTAAACCTTAAAATATCAAGAACTTATGACAATTATATTCTGATATTTTTCCAGAAATTAGACCAATGAATTGTTATCCAAGCTTCTGGAACCATAATTAATATCAGAACAAGTAAAACATCTTTTCCACATAGATTTGCCAATCAGTGATCTAGTTGTCTCATTTTGTTTAGACTCTTTAAATTCAAACTACTTTCCACCACTTTATAAATATATATTGGGTATTTCCTCTGTGTAAGGGATTTTTGAGTGCTGGGAAAACAGAATGTTGTTATTGTACAGTATCACTGTATGAGATGTACAGAACCAGAATAAGACTTTTGTTTGGTGACTAGAGAGAACTAAAATAAAGATATTATGTGATTTAGGCAATAAATTGCATAGCTAGAAAATTAGCTAGAAAATCTCATTGTGGCAGGTCCCAAATTCCACCAGGAATTTGGTTTTGATGAAGTTTCTGATCTTATTTCATTTAATCAAGCACCCACCTATGAATTCTCTTGGTTTATTACATCAAAAGAGGCAGTACATTTGAGATTTTCTCAAAACATTTTGAGGCTGCCTCTACCCATACATTTTATTTTCATCTAGTGAAGAGGGACAATCAGTTCAAGATGACTCTAAAAAGTCTATTGGCTCAGGCAATTACTTGATTTTCTTTCCTTGAAAATGTCATGTACATTTTAAGCACATTGACAAGCAAGTTCAAAATGCTTGTCACATTTGGAGAAGCTACAAAATGTGATCTGCAAGGAAAAATGGACCATTGGATTAAAAGCTATCAATAGGCCTAATCTTTGTGATATTTAAAAAAAAAATTTCACTGTAAAAACAACAGTTTCCTCTCATTCTCATCTCTCAAACTTTTCTGAGACCCATTGTAATAGTTCAAGTAATAGAAACTCCAATTAAGATTGACTTAGTATGGAAATAAACATTTTCACACTGGAAACCCAGTGGATTCCAAAAAGGTAAGTTATAGCTTCAAAGATATTATCGTTTTTCTGCTTTTCCATTTTCGAAGGTGGTGACTTCCTCTTATGAGTAGTAAAATGGCTGCAGCAATTCCAGAAAGAATGACAATCAGAAAAAGATAGGATAGTATCTAGATAGGATGACAACCAGAAAAAGAAAGATTATTTCTTCTTATAGATTTCTTGAAACAAAACAAAATTTCCCAGAAGGCTCTCCAGCCAACTTCTCTTTACATTGGATCATTGGATCACATGCTCATTTCTGAATTAATAAAAAATAATTATAATTACATGATATTAAAAATCTGGGATGGAATAAATAAAATGAATGTTGAGGAGTCAACTACATTATTCCATGTATTTCACTTATTTCTGACTGGTCACCTAATCTTACTCTTTTTATTTTATTTTATTTTATTTTTTGAGTTTGGCTCTCCTGTATTACCACTAAAATCAGTTTAATGAATTAGAATGTACCTGTTCCAGGCCACAGTTAACGCATTGCAAGGACTTATTAAGTTTCATCTTCATTAATTTAAATGCAATGATAATCACAAATTTGGAATTACTTATTATCATTTCTTACTGCCTACCACAATGCCTTTCCATTAATAGATAATTCAGGACAAGTAGAGTCAGAAAATTTGAGTTTCAGTCTTATCTCTTTCACTTACAAAATGTTTAACACTAGACAAATTACTAAGTCTGCCAATCTCAATTTCTACATTAATAAATTGGAAACTTTTGAATCCCTATATATTATTGGTTTTATTACATAGGATCATCTAAAACCATGCAAAAACTTTAAAGACTATGCAAAGCTCTAATTATTGAAAGTTTAAACAAGTTTCTGGCTAATGACTTTTACATTTTGTTTAATCATTGAAATAATTTATGAGAATAGTATTATTATTTCTATTTTATAGATGAAGAAATTGAGACTCAAAGTTTAAGTAACTTGTCCCCATAAGTGGCAGAACTGAAATTTTAACTAAAACCATGTGTGACCCCAAAGCTCAGGTGCTCAACTGCCAAGCTCTACAGATATAGGGAATTGTTATCACTATTTCTGAAAATTCACTCATATCTTGCTCCCTTACTATTCCTCTATTATGGCCTCTAATATATTAATCAATGAATATTTGTTGAGCACATACCATATGTTGGATATTAGGCCAGATGCTGAGAAGGGTCCAGATAATTATATAATGTGCTTCCTGTTCTTAAGGAGATTATCATCTAGCCAGAGAAACTAAAATAGTTGATCATTCAAGGCAATAAGCAATAAATGTTAACAGACTGGAAGAGGCAATAGCTGCAATAGAATGTGTGTCCTATGAGAGAAGGGTGTCGGGAATGTCGGTAGCATTGAGGCTTCAAGAAGTGGCCTTTAGCTGGTCACGTAGATTGACATAGAAACTAGGAATCAGGAAAGATGTTCAGGGCACTCAGTATGGATCATCACAGCATAATAAGAATTTATGGAGAAAAGTAAATTAAACTATCTGCCCAGGACTTGTCTGTGTAAAGAAACCTAAAGGTTCATATTGACGAAGAACTATAAATCTGCACCTGGAAGAAGCTATTTTCTCAAGCTGAGGAGTTGGGGCTGGGGAGACGGGGCCAGCTAATGAGTAAAAACTCTCCTGGCAGGAAAATGGCAAGGTCAGATTTTATCATTTTCAGATTTGATGAGAATGCGTCTTTGAGCTTATTCTCTGTCCATGGTCTCTTTATGCCCACATACTTTAATATTTGCCAAAGGACTCTTCATGGAAAACATTTAAGACTTCTAGGAAAGCTAAGATTTAGAAATTTAAAAAAACCAAACAAACAAACAAGAAAACTTCCCTCCTAAGATTGTGTACCTTTAAGAAAGATCTGTAGAAACCATTCCTTTCTCCAACACTTTTGCCCACCCTTTTGTGTGCAGGGATTTATCTCAGTGTCCCTGAATTTTCTTGTCTTAAATAGAAAATCTTTTACAACTAGAAGCTTAGTTTATACACTTCAGTATACTCAAAATTCTCCCCTTCTACTGATGCTGCCCCAAGCCCAAACGCACATGCAAAACACACCAGAGTTCAAGTATAAGAAACATCTAATTCCATCTCATGTTTTGCCTCAGAAGTCTCATTTTAGACCCGTTCTATTTCAATATTAGTTCCAAGTAAGTCATTAAAAGAATGAAAATATCTAAATAAAGATTAAACCTTTTAGAATTCCCTTTTTAATTTTAGCCACTTTATTGAACTGTAATTTATATACAATAAACAGCACATAATAAGAGTGTTCTACTGTATAATTTGACTCATGCAATCAAGATACTGAATGTTTCTGTAAGATCACAAAGTGTCCTTGTGCTTCCTTTGCAGTCTATCCCTTCCCTTTACCTATGTCCACAAGCAACCACTCATCTGCTCTCTATCAATCTGGATTAGTTGGCATTTTCTAAAATTTTTTATAAATGGAGTGAAACAGTACGTACTGTGTGTGTCTAATTTCTTTTGTTCAGCATGATTTCTGAGGTTCGTCAATCGTACTGCAGGCCAGGAATTTGTTTCTTTCAATTGTTGAATATTATTCCATGGTACTGTTATTCCATTTGCCTATCCACTTACTTATTGTTATTGGTTGTTTCCATTTTGGGGCTATTACATATAATCTGCTATAAACATTCGTCTACAAGGTATTCCAGGAGGATATGTTTTCAATCTTTTTCATAAATACCTAGGAGTGAAATTATATAGTCAGTATATAGCTAATATTTTAAGAAAACTGCCCAACTCTTCTCCAATGTAGTTGTCCTTTTTTAAATTTCTACCAGCAGCATATGAGAATTTCAGTTCCTCTATATCCTTGCCATATTTGGCGTGTCCAGTCTTTATTTACTTACATCCTTGAAAGTGTAAATTGGTTGGAGTTTTAATTTGCATTACCTGATTAAATACTGTTGAGTATTTTCTCTGTGCTTATTTCCCATTCATATTTCTTTTTCAGTGAAATTTATGATTAAATTTCTTACCCATTGGATTGTTTGTCTTGGTGAGTTTTGGGAGTATTTTGTATATCTTGGATATGAATCCTGTCTCTGATCTTTTTTTGTTGCAAATATTTTATCCCAGTTTTGGCTTGCTTTTCTGTTTTCTTTGTGGAGAAATAAAAGTTTTTAACATTAATAAAATCTAATTTCTTGATTTCTTCTTTTTGTATTCTAAACAGGAAACTCTTGCTTAATCCAAGGTCATAAAGTCCTTCTCTCGTTTTCTTCTAGATTTTATGGTTTGGGGTTTAATTTTAGGTCTATGATCCATATCAAATGTGTGTGTGTGTATGTGTGTGTGTAAGGTGTGTGTGTAAGGTGTGTGTGTAAGGTGTGAGGTAAGTGTTGATTCTTTTTCCTCATGAATATCCATTTTTTCCAAAACCATTAATAAAAAGGACTTTTATTTCCCTATGGAATAGCCTGAATAACTATGTAGATAATCAGTTGACCATATAGTTTTGGGATTATTTTTAGAGTTCTTACTGAGTTCCATTGACCTATATGTGAACCTTTAGCAAATAAGAAAATATCTCAATTACTATAGTTTTATAAGTAAACTTCAGAGGCCATCTCAACCAATTTTATACAATGCCTCTTAAAAAGTTTGCTAAGACCTCTACTCTTGAATTGAAACTAGCAAATTCATTTGTGCACTTTTGTGAAATTTTCTATAGTAAAACATAAACCCCCTTTTATGCAAACAGTATTTCAAGAGTTCATTCTTAGAGCATACTAAAAGGAAAGCATACATCCTAGGAACCAAAGTGTTGGAAAAAATTCCGGGCTAAGAATTGATGATGGTGAGATTTAAGTTAAATTTTGAGGCAAAATGAGGGAAGGTCCTAGAAAAAAACGACCTCAGTTTTATTAGAGATGAAATAGAAAAGACAGAAGCCTAGGGTTTTACTCTTACTGCTACCTCTTTACCACTTCTGGGGGAAGCATTATTAGCTCCATTTTACTGTCACAAAACTAAGACACTCAAAGAATAAATAATATATCCAAAGTCTCCTAACTAAATGGCGTTTAGGAGTAGGAATTCAATCCCAGGACATTTTGATTCTAAAGCTCAGACTCTTTCCACAACACATCCCTTCTATTACCCACTCTCACCAACGATTTTCTTTGAATAGAGTGGAAGAAGGGCAGTTAGAAAAAGGAAAGACCCACCATAGAAAGAGAAAATTGATTGAACAATGGAGTTTGGAACATAGTCCTGTAAGGCTGGCCTAAATTCAGGGGAAAAAATATTATTTCCAGAATTAAGAAGAGAGCCAATATTGCTACCATTTCCATAGATGTTTAGAGATGGTTGGGACTTTCTGTGAAAGGAATGGAGAAAATATCAGGCTAGGTCTGAGCAATAACAGTGTTTCAGAACTTGAAAGAAGAAAAGAAAAGCCTCATAAGGTGCTAAAGAGAAACTCTAGTTCTTTTATAAATGCATTACTCTAAATTTTCTATCTAATTCACTAAATTAAATAGGAAAATGGAAATTTATGTCTCCCTCTACAAATCTGATCCTATTAATTTATAAGAAAAGGTTAGTTTTCCTGAAACTGCAACATTTTAAACCTATTTGTATTTTTAAAAAGTATATGATATGCCTACTATTAAATTTCAAACATTGTGAAAGAGTTACAACAGGAATTTTGGGGTCTTTTTCTTTCCCTAGAATAACAAATGTGAAGGTCAAATTTCTTTGACTAAAGCTGCTCCAAATTTATTCACTCCTTGGCAGGTGAAAGAAACATTTAATAGAGTTCTTTCCATCTAGTTAGAGAGCACAGTGTAGTTCTAAGTTTTCTATTAAAGGGTTGTTTGCATTTCCACTTCCTGGTCCTGTTAGCTTTACCCTATTAGGAATAATTTCTATTAATGAGCTAATAAGCAGATGGACCATAGCAGCAGAGCAAAGTATCATTTTCAAAATGTTAGAAAAAAATGAACTAAAAATATCATTCAGAATTTGAACTGAGCAAGTACTACTTTTTTCTTGGACATTTAAAATTATATATATATATATACACACACACACACACACACACACACACACACATATATGTGTGTGTATACATATATATATCTCTTACACAGATTTTGGTAATACTGTTAAGAACTCACTTATAAAAGGAAAGAAAATGAGATTATGTTTTTATATATTTTTTGCAATAAGAATGTTATGGTGGCTAGTTTTCCATCTACTTTGCTTCTGTGCCCACATGACACAATTAAAGAAATTAGAATACTACAGAATTTTCTTGTAAACTCTTGTAGTTCACACTCATGCAGCAGTAAGTAGACACTATGGGACAGAAAGAGGAAAGCAATTTTTAAAAACGTAGGGTGTTCCACCTGCTATTTTGCTCTAGGAGTTTATGTAGTTAGTCCCTGCTATTCCCTCAGCCTTGAGAGCATTTAAATAATGCTTAAATATACATATATTTCACAGAAATTTCCCCCACATAACTATTTGATTTACGCACAAAGCCATGGGCACTCTATTTTGCAGATAATTAAAGAGATTTGCAAAGGAATTTTAACTGATTTTTGCTTAGCTGCTAACTCTTTAGAGCCCTGAACCAAAACCTTTAAGACATATTATTCCAATCAGAAATAATTTTTTTAAAAAGCTGCCAATTAAAATGAGAGAAAAGTCCACTGTGTTGGACTTCTGAATGTATTATCTGTTGGTAATTTATTTTAAAATAAAGGAATTATAGGCCTAAATAATTAAAAGTACTTTGTAGCTAACTTTTAAGACGTATATGTAAATATTCAAAGGCCTGCGAATTTTCAGTCAATGTACAATAGAGATTCAATATAGTATGTTAGTTTAATGTGTTCTCCAGTGGTAGGGAAGTATGCATGTAATACTGGTTAGTGCTAGTAGAAAGAACAGAGTGTCAGATTCAGTTTTCCTTGCTGCAGTAGCAAAAGTTAGAGTCAAATAGAAAAAGAGAGAGAAGAGGGAAATCAAATTGTAAGAAAGTAGAAGAGCAAGTTGTCTTAAGAATTCATGCTTTGTGTCAGCTGATATATTTTTCCTCGACTTTATTGTAAGTTCATTAAGTTTATGACTTTCTATATTTCCACTTTATCAAGGAGCACTGCATTGTTGACATACATGCCTAAGTGTAAAGTAAGATTTTTTCTTTGTCAAAATTTATTTCTTAAATACGCAAGTCACCTTATATTTGAAAACACATCAAGTCCTTCATATTACACATATTTTCTCAATTTTCTCTTAAAAGCAGAATATTATTTATTTTGATTTTCAACCTTACTAAAACTAGGATCACCCAAGAAACTTCTAAACATGCCTATGTGTGGGGCTGTTTCTGAGAGATTCTTAATTAATTTGGTATGAGATGAAACCTGAGCATTAAAAAAATAATTAAGCATCCCAGGTGATTCTCACGTACAGCCAGGTGGAAAACTATTGCAGAATGTCAATATTAGTTTTGGACACTTACAGAGGTTACCATATAAAATCAACTGTAAGGAGGCAGAGAAATATAACATAGATTTAATAATTATTACTGTGGGCATAACTTTATAAGTGTTACCTGTCATGATAAACAGACTTTTAAAGATGGTTTTTAAAAAGACACATTTAATGGTTAAATAGTAGAGTGCATGACCATAACTACATAAAACAATAACAGCAATATTAACAATATTCATCGAGTTCCAAAGAAGGACAAAGAACACAAAAGCAGATTTATGCTAAAGTTATACAAGTGTACAGTTAGACAGTACAACACAAAGATACTAAAAATGATTAACAGCAACAATAGGAAATGTGACTTATCCTTATTTATAACCTCTTCATGGATTTTAGTACCTAAAAATTTACAACTATATCTATGTGAGATGCATCACTTAACCATCATAACATTGGCTTAATCTTAGGTGTTACAAAATATGTTTTCAAATATGAATTGATCATGATGCAAAATGATCAATTCCAAATTAATATCAATTAACTTATCAATATTTTGTCTTCACTTCACTTTTGAAACATATTTAGCTACTAAATATTTTTTGTTTATTATGATTTTTAGCTTATCATTAATAAAGAATTCTAGGATGCCAAAAATGTGAGGTATTTAACTTGCCAATTGTATGTTGAATGAGTGAATGGAGAACATAAAAGCTCTGCTTCTTTTTATTTTTCATGTATATGAATATTGAGGGTTTTTTCAACATTGCATTATCTCAGTGACAATCAGAGCAGCTATTGGAATATCTGAAAATAAATTTATTAATGTGACAGTATCTTAGAGCAAACCCACCTCAGTCTGTTTATAACTTGTTCTATTTTACTTGCCCTATGAGGGATGAAAATCACCTAATAATATTAGCAAACACTTATGTATCATAACTAAGTGCTAGGTACTATTCTAAGCATGTTACATATATTAGCTTATTTAAGAATCCCAATTAGTAATGAGGCTTCAGCTTATATTATATGGATCATCATTATTTATGAATTCTAAAGAAAATGTCTTTAGGCAGAACTGATTAGACCCAATTGGCTTCCAGGAAATGTATATCAGAAAACTAAATCACTAATTGCATTTTAAATATTCAGAAGTGGTTTGTTGAACAAAAGTAGTTCTAAAGACGTTACTCATAATGAGCTAACCCTTTTGATGAATTCAAGAATGACTCTGCATCCTAATATTTGATCTCTCACTTTTTCTCTTTCTCATGTTTTTTACCACCTCTTCCGATGAATAATCTTCAATAATGAGGCCAAAGTTGACTTCCTGTACCTGTTGCTTTGGCTATCCCACCCACTTTCTGTAATCTTGAAGGCATTTTGGATCAAACCAACCACCAACTTGATTCAAAGCCTTTCAAAAGACTGCTTTAGCTACCACAATATACTTTTGCTATCTCTCATCCCTTTCCCACACTCCAACCTTCTCAAGCTCACTTATGGACTATTTCTTCTTCCAATCATCCCATTCTATTTTACTAACTTTTTTCCAAACTGCCCAATTGAGGCTAGTTTTCTAACTACCACCCTCTAACTTAAATAAAAAGGGCCAATGAAAGTCTTTATCAGCAGAAAAGTTAATCTAGTTTCCTTTAGCCTCTTTCTTATTAGAGAAACTATTATGGATTAAATTATGTAGCCCCACACAAAAAAAAATTCATATGTTGAAAGCTTAACCACACAGTACCTCAGAATACAACCTATTTGGAAATAGGGTTGTCGCAATTGTAGTTAATTAAGTTAAGACCATATTCAAATAAAGTAGATCCCTATTCCCATGTGACTGATGTGCTTATATAAGGAGACATTTGGACACATACATGCACATGAGGAAAATATTATGTGAACATGAAGACAGAGATCAGGGCAATGTACCTATCTGCAAGCCAAGGAATGGCAAACATAGCCAACAAAACACAAGAAGCTAGGAAAGAAAAGAAACAGATTTTCCTTCACAACTCTCAGAAGAAACAAACCCTTCTGACACATTAAACTCAGACCGCCAGCCTCCAGAACCATGAGACAATAAATTTCTACTGTTTAAGACATCTACTTTGTGGAACTTTGTGACAGCAGCACTAGCAAACTAATATAGAAACTAAATACATAGCTACTTTACTATTGTACCTGTATTTTTCTACCTCTCTACATAATGAATCAGTTGTCTTTCAAAATAAGTATAGTGAAAATACTCCATTACCTTCTGCAAGGGAGCCGAATAGTAACGTGGACAAATCACATAGTCAGCGAATGGAGAGACCTAGCATCAAATTTCTTTTCCCCCTCTTCCTTGGCATGTAAATTTGGTAATGATTTGACTTTACCAGGTTGGTTTTTTCATCCGTGAAATGAGATGGCAACACAAAATAATATTATGAAATAGTGTAGGTAAGGTAAGAGTCTGGGCTCTGGAATCAGACAGAGCTAAGCTCCTTGTCAGCTACCTTACTTACTGCAGGTATAATCTAAGAAAGTCTCGAGGTGGCTACTTCTTCTAGTAACAATTAAATCTCCTGATTCCAGGTATGAGCACTAGACTTCTGCTGAACCAATAGAATAATATCTTAGCCATGGCAATGGGTTCACTGGTGGGCGTGAGACCAAAGCCAGACTAAGAGATAACAATGTAGATAAAGCAGCTGTTAGAAGGATGGGATCTTTTTTCATACTACTTTTATTGGGAAATTGAGCACAACCACCTCCTGACTATTAGACTTTAGGCAAGTCCCCTGACATCTCTAAGTCTGTTTTCCTTGTTTATTAAAAATAATAATGGGGAAATAACTAGTTCTAAGGAATTTTGTGAAATAAAATGTTGTTAGCACAGTGCCTGAAATGAACTATTATTAGTTATGTTATCATTATGTATCTTTCCCAGGTTGGTCATATTGGAGGTGGCAGGGAAAAGTCTCTTTATTCTTTCAGATTACAGAACTATTAGGACATGACTCCACAAATGCCAACACTCACTACACCATCACCCAGAAGGAAGGGGGAACAGATGAGACCCAAGGAGAGGTTTCTGGCAGTGCCCAATCCTCCATTACAGCCCCTAAAATGGACCCCAGGCATTAAAACACAATGGCGTTGGATCCTGTTGCTTCAAATTAGTGAGCTATTCTGGTGTCTCCAAATAACTCTCCTTTTCTCATTTAAGTTAATAGCAGTTGAATTTCTGTGATTTATAAATAACGTAATCTCTCTCAGTCTCTTCATTCATTAATAAAACATGGTCAGTAATAGTGGCCACCTATTGGATTATTGTGGAGAAAAGATATATAAAGTTCTTAACACATTGTCTGCTAAATAATAAGTTACTGATAATAATAATGATTAATTTCAATAATACTTAGAGTTATTAAGAAAATGTGAATACATGTAAATATTTCAGGAAAATAAAATGAAGTATATAAGGGTAAGATTATCTGACAATGATAAAAGTTGTTTTTGATGTTCTTTGGTCAAAGCTTTGTGAGTTCTGTCCTATACTGATTTGGTTAAAATTGTGCTAACGAAGATTTTCTTTAGCTATATGTTAAAAAGGGGGAAATGACATTGGTACCCATATACCAAAGGCATAAAGGAGTAGAAATTCTGAATACACTACTTTCTGAGCAGGTGAGTTTTGACAGATTACTTTGTGACTCTGAACCTCAACTTTCCATCTAGGTCAGCATATTGATTCTCAGTTTTCCTGTGGCCATGGGTAGGATATACAAACCTGGTATATATGTATTATCCTGAGAAACTTTACCCCATTGATAGTCAACATCCCTCAACCATTCTCAGAAACTATCCAAGAAAAATAAGCTTAGGAGCACTGAGCAAAGTGTTTCGAGTGGGAAAAAAATCAATGAGTAGAGAGACAACTTCACTGAATGGAAAAAAAACAAAAACAAAAAACAAAAACAAAAATCAATTCCATGTTTGAGGTCAAAATAGAATAAAGAGTGGCAATAATGGATTTTTCTCAACATTTTCTTGATGGCATATAAATGGTTACTTTCTAAATGTACAACTCAGTGATTCTAAAAGGAAAAAGTTATTTTAAGAATGGAATGTTACTAACATTTTCTGAAGAAAACACTGTCTGGCAAAGAGCTAATGCCATCACTTTTATCCTGAATTTGAAAAGGTTAGTGTGAACATGAATTCCAATTTTTTTTTCCTCTCAGGTAATTTAATACATTCAATTGCCCTTTGCCATTTTTTTATTTAAAAATATTTTAGTTTTGATTTAAGTATAATGCCAACAAGGTAAGTTGAAGTCAGATCATTCTTGTTATTTGTAGAAGTTAGATTTGGAAAACCTATTTGACTTTATAAACTTAAAAAGTAGTATTGATAACCAGAAAAGCTGGAAATAAGTTTATAGTGATCTTTATGCTCAGAAAAGTATTCAGAAAAGTAGTCTAATGACTGACATTATTTGCAATACCTCAGGATTTTTAACTTTGTCTTATTGTTAAATAAGGCATTAAAATATTAAAAACTTAAAAGTTTATAGCATCTTTCTAGGTGATATATTTAGTTTTCATAAATTATTTTATTCTTATGTCACCTGTTAATATTAATGTTTCTATTAGTAAATAACACATTTGCTTTACTTGCCCCTTCTGTTTGCCTGTATGCAATTGTTTTAAAGTATTTTTTGTCTTCTTATTTCTATTAATACTACAGTTTAAAATCCTTACAACAAAGAAATATTGCCTTCAAAACATTTATTTAATTTAAGGTGGAATTGTGTAAATCTTAAGCAGAAAGAGTTAAGCTCTCTTACTGTAATTTTTAATTTGCAATCACAGTATTCAATAAGAAAATAACAAATTTTAACTTGAATACCAACAAACGTATTAAAAGATAAGACTTGATAAAAATCACTACTTTAGCCACAAAGAACGAAAGTTAGAATAAATAACAATAAAGGCCGAGAATATCTATAAATATATTATTAAATGAGTCCACAGAATATGACAAAATGTCAGGACATCCCCTTCAATTCTTGTTCACTCTGCTTGTCTTCTAAATGAAGTGTCCAAAATAAACTCATTTGTTCACATTCTAAGTGTTGGGAGACTTGAAACTGACATAATATTTTGTGAAAATAAAATCTTAAGAACATTATCTCTGCAGCCCCCCAACATTATAAGTAGGCAGGGAATAGGCAACTTAATTAAAACTCTTTGTAATGGTTGAAAACTGAATTAGCTCACACCCAACTTTCTCTCCTTGAGAACTACAAAAATCCCAAAGGTAAAAAATAACAAGAACTGAAAAACTTTAAATAAATTCGAACATGATGAAAAGAAGAACAATTACTATTTAAAAAAAAACAGTGGTTTTCCAGGGAGTAGAGTTCTATTAAATGGAAGGTCTTTTGAACCTGCAGAACATGGTAATGGTTTGGGTAATTCAATGGTCAGACTGGGACTGACCACTAGAGATTGTTCAGTTGCTGTTCAGAGTGAGATAAATGTGATGCTCAGAGGGAAGCAAATAAGGATGAAAAATGAGAGGAAGAATGGAGACAGGCCAATAAGACAGTTCTTATAGTGCCTGTCAATGTGAAATATCATGGGACAAATTTTAGTCATAGGATGGCCTGAAGAACATAAAAGTCTAATTATCAATTAAAATTTCTTTGCTTTCTGTGATGTAAACACTTCTCCACGTCCCCCACGGAAAATCTAATGGTACATGGATATACTATGAGTGTGACTTTGTGGAAATAAATAAAAGTTCTAGTTTAACAAAGTGAGGAACAATATTTTGGGAAGGGTAAAATGACCTATAAAGTGAATGTGGTTGTTAGAAAGCCTGAGTGCTTACTACATGGTTCTATCCTCAGGATTGCCCTGAGAAATCCTAGCTGGCCACGTAAGCTAAGAAAGTCACTCCATGGTTATGGCTTCGCATGAAACCACAGGCCCAGCTAACAGACTAAGTATCAATCAGATGTTTTAAGAGCAATTTATTGCATCATAAACATAGGTAACTCAAACTTTAAAAGAGAGTAAAAGAGATATTTGGCATGGCAGGCACTACTCAGAAGCCTTCCAATCACATACATTCTGAAAGTGCTAAATCCTATATAAAACGATGTCATATCACTGGTCTTATTTTTTTCTTTTTTTTTTTGATTAAGTTTGTTGGGATAACATTGGTTAATATAATTATATAATTTTCAGGTGCACATTATCATTTGACATCTGTATATTCTATTGTGTGTTTACCACCCAAAGTCTAATTTCCTTCAGCTACCATATATTTTATCTTCTTTACCCACTTCACCCTACCCCTACCCCTCTATATTTGACCTCTTTTACCCTGTCTATTTCCCCCCTCCTCCCCACACCTACCCTTTGGTAACCGCTAGTCTATTGTCCGTGTCCATGAGTCTCTGTTTGTCCTGTTCATTTGTTGCTTTTAGATTTATATCACATGCTTATTTCACTTAGCATGATTATCTCAAAGTCCATCCATGTCATTGCAAATGGCAGCATTTCATCTCTTCTTATGGTTGAGTAATATTCCATTGCATATATGTACCACACCTTCTTTATCTAATCATCTATTTTAGGGCACTTTATCACTGGTTTTAAACCTATCTCCCTCAAGTTTCCAGGGTGACCCTACTCACTCAACTGATTAATTTCTTCAAAAATTTGAACTCGACACCTCCCAAAATTATTTGAAGCAGTTAGAAATGTGAGGCTAGGACAAAGAAGGAAGATCAAGAATAGTAAGCAAAATAGTGATTGTTAGTATGATTTTTGTGGGATTAAATGTATTAATAAATAAAGCACTTAGAACAGTGAGTGCTTTATATATTAATGTGTTTAATCCCATAATAACCATAGAGCAGGTGCTATTATAACTCTCACTTTATAGACGATAAAACCGAGGCGCAAGGAAATCAAGTAATTTGCCTAGGCTATGCAATTAGAAAGTGGCAGAATTAATTTAACATGCTTCCTCACTATAATATACAATTCTCTTTTTAGCAAGTATTTGCATCTCTTTCCAACATGACAGTAAAATGGGTAGAGAACTTTTGTTCAGTAAAGGTAATACTTAGAAGGAGGAGGGGTGTGGTTAACAACTCCCTGCACTTCTGCCTTTATGTCATCTTATAAAAAGAGAAGGAGATGGACAGAGACAATTCCATTCACCTCAGTAACAGAGTGGTCCCCTAAAAGGATAGGTGTCCTACTGAGGCATCAATGAGGGTTTCTTCATTCAACTCTCACATGAGAAGTTATGTTTTCCTCAAGAAGATTAAATGAATGAGATGCTCCTATTTAATCTTTTTTTTCCATGGTTATACTTAGGAAAATTTTATTTCGTGCTACTACTTACCTACTTACTAAAAACAGACCTTTAATTAAATTATTTCTTATGGGATGGTGGTTTGGTGTGAATGATCACCTATTCTATTCATCTGCCAAATGAATAAGAAATTATTTTCTATTATTGTTTAAAAGGAGAATAGTGCACATTAGAGATGGGAGGAGTGGAGAGACAATATTTTTCAGTCATGATAATTAGTACAGACAAGTATATTGATACAAAAAAAAAAACCACCAAAGTAACAGTATTTCTCACTCTATCCAAAGAACATAATACTTCAAGGGCTCACAGTTAGTAAGAAACCTGACTTGTTGACAGCTGGAAATATTTGTGAATGTCATTCCTATATTCTTTCTACTGCTTAGTGTTTTTCTTTAACACTTAAATGTCAACAAGTTTGATTCAGTGTAAATAGGTTACCTCCATATCAGTGACAGCAAAATCTCCAGACTTTAGAAGAAAGAGACAAAAGTTGGAAAGTTCTTCATGTCTTTTTGTCAAAAGCTCATTTATTTATTGTTCAATGCTAATAACTTATAACCAATATCTTATAAATGTTAAAGGATTAGTAAGATGGCTCATAATTACTTTTACCTCAGCAATAAATGATTAACATAGGACCTCCCATATAACACGCCCCTTGGACTACATGATGTAAGACTGTCTTATAATAAGGCCCTTCTGTTTGTCAGTAACAAAATTCTATTGGAAAAATCAAAGTCATAAATGTATCTCAGGCTGACCTATGACTTTTTAAAAACTTATAAATGAGATATTTATTTTTTAAATTTTAGTTTCAAGTTACAGTACATCGGTTAGACACCTATATAGTTAGTAAAATGATCCCCCCTAGTTGCTCCCTCCCTCCCCTGACCCGCCACCTAGCTAATTGCATTGCTTATGCCATGCTTCCCATCACCGTGACCATCCGTCAGCTACTAATTTGTAATTCTTTAACACTTTCACCCCATTTTCCCAGCCCCCCAAACCCTCTTCCCCCTCTGTCCATCAACAAATTGTCCACTGTATTTGTGAGTCTTTTTTTGATTAATTTGTTCTTTTTATTCCTTAAATTTCTCATATAAGTGAAATTATACAGTGTTTATCATTCTCTGACTTAAATGCTTTCTAGGTTCACCACAGGAATATCTTTTTCCATTCCTTTTCTTTTCATATGTAGGGGTATTGATTTCTTATCCTTTCAGCCACTCCATCCCTTGATTGGAACACTTAATTATTTTCCATTTAAGGTACTTATTGCTAGGAATACAGTTGTTACTATTCTTTATTCTTGTTTTTGATACATGTTTTTTCTTCTTAAAGAAGTCCCTCCAACATTTCCTGTAATTCTGGCTTGGCGGTGATAAATTCCTTTAGTTTATTTTTGTCTGGGAAGCTCTTTATCTGTCCTTCAACTCTAAATGATAGCTTTATTGAATAAATTATTCTTGGTTGTATATCTTGGGCCTTCACTTGTCAAAAATTTTTTGCCAAGATCTTCTGACCTGCATAGTCTCTCTTGAGAAATCAGCTGCCATTCATATGGGTATTCCCATATGTAATTATTTGTTTTTCTCTTGCTGCTTTTAATATTCTTTCTTTGTATTTAACCTTTGGCATCTTAATTATGATGTGTCTTAGTGTGGGCCTCTTTGGATCCCTAATTTTTGGAATCCTCTGAGCTTCCTGGGCTTTTATATCCATTTTCTTCAAAACTTCAATAATGAAGTTTTCCATCATTATTTCTTTGAACAGCTGTTCAACATATTGATTTTCTTCAGTTATACCAATCAGATGAATATTTGGAGCCTTAACAGTATCCCATATCCTCCTTAAATCATCTTTATAGTCTTGGCATCTTTTTTCTTGCCATTCTGTTTGAATGTTCTGATTGGCTTTCTTGTCCTCTAGATAGGGCATGCAATCCTCTTCTTTATTCACTTTGATTATTCCTTTGTTTATTTCATTTAATATACTTCTCACTCAGACAATGTGCTCTCCATTTCAGACCGGTTCCCTCTTATAATCTTCAACTCCATTTTTATCTCTGTTGGAGTTCTCAACATTTCCCAAAAGTTTATTGAGTATCTTTATAGCCAGTGTTTTGAACTTTGCATCTGTTAGATTACTTGTCTCCATTATATCTGGATCCGTTCTGTTCTGTCATATGGTTTCTGCGTCTTTGTCTTCCCATTTTGGCTGCCTTTCTGTGCCTGTTTCTGTGTACTAAGCAAAGCTCCTGAGTCTCCTAGTGTTATCAGTGTGGATTTGTGAAGTAGTTGTCCAGTGGCACAGTCCTGAGAGGGGTTCATCTGCAGGCCAAATTTAGCCCAAGCTTCTACCCCTCTGGGGCCACCTGTCAAGATCCAGCAAACAATCCACAGATATTATGCTTATAATTGCCTCAAAAATCAACACCAGAAGCCGAGGCCAGCTGCCTCCAGTGTGAGTCTAGGTGCTGCTCAGCAAGGAGCACCTAATTCACCGAGGATAAACCTGGATGTGGTTTGGATGGGGCCCAAGTTGGGGGAGGTGAGGTTTTAGGGAACCCTCTGGGTGGAGCGACTTCTCTTATCCAGTTTGATGACATCACAGCTGTGGCGGCACTGTGTCCAGCTCACTGGTAGAGGGGCAGGCTCAACGGGGAACAATGGATACTGCCAGCACTTCTGTACCAAGCAAGTCTCGCTTCGGCCCTCACTCCAACGATATCTCCCTATAAGTCCCTTGTCCCCCCTGCACCCAGCCGAATTGACACTGGTGCTCAGAGCGAGCAGGTTCATCTCTGTGAAAATCCAGTCACGGACGTGGCCCCTTTAAGAGGCTTTTGCCACTGCTGCAGCCTCCATCTCACTCTGTTGCTCAGAACTGGGCAGCCTTGCATCCTCACCCCATCCTACCTTCTGCTATTGCAGGATGATTTATTGGATTTCTCCATAGTTGTATGAGTTATTTATCTAGATCCCAGGCGATTTTTCCTTGCTGCTGCTTCTTGTTTCCGTCACAACTTTGATTTGGTTGCCAGAGGGACGAACAGAGCCTCTATCATCTATGCCATTTTTTTTCTCTCCCTATGACTTTTTACACATCACATTATAAAGAGATGCCACTATATACAGTAGCATTTCCTGTACAGTTATTAGCATTGTTACCAAAAACAATAGCACTGTGATGTTTGAATTTACATAGAAAAGTAGTTGTGAAGACATTTTAGTTTCATTGTATTTTTAAGAGAAATTTGAATCAGAATTAGAATAATATATCCCTTATGAACAGAGGAGCTGGAAGCAGAATCAAGGTGTACTGTGAAGCAGTTCACAGACCCTGGAGAAGATTTCTTTCCATGCCGCAGCACTAGAAATGTATATAAAAGAAAAATTATAGATTGTGCATAGATATGAGAAAGGGATAGAGGAAAGAGGAGCCAAGGTATTGATGTAGGTCAAGGCCACTAAGCTTTTACAGGAGTCACCATATTAAGTTGTCTTAAAGGTTTATTAACATTTTCCAATTAATTTTTTTAATCTCCCTAACAAGTCTGAAAAAAAAAAGCGTATTTAGCAGATGATAAAATTTCTTAACATAGATATCTATTAATGCATAAATTTTCTTTTGCAGCTGGAAGGAGAAATGAATATCCACATGCAGATAAGCTATATAAGTAAATTGATGCACTAAAGAGTGGATTACCAAAAACAAAAATAAACATTTTTATTATTTTATCAATAAGAAAAATGACTAGTTGGACATCTACATTTCTTTACAGAGTTTGTCAAATTAGTTCATTGGACATTCCAGGTTTGGTTTACTACGGAGTATTTATGTTTCAACTTTATTGAGCTAAAATTGACAATATAATTATATTTAAAGTATACAATGTGATGATCTGATATATGTATACATTATGAAATATTTCCCATATCAAGTTTATTAACACATTCATCATTCACATATTTATCTTTTTATATATTATTTTTTGGTGAGAACACTTAGATTCTTCTCTCAGCAAATTTTAATTATATAATACAGTGTTATCAACAATAGCTACAATGCTGAACATTAGATACTCGGATCTTTTTCATCTTACAACTAAAAATTGGTACACCTTTACCAACTGCTCACCGTTTCCTCCACCTCCAAGTGTCTGCAACCATCATTCTACTCTATTTCTGTGAGTTTGCTTCTTCTTTTCTTTCTTCTTTCCTTCCTTCCTTCTTTCCTTCCTTCTTCTCTCCCTCCCTCCCTTCTTCCTTTTCTTCCTTCCTTTCCTTCTTTTTCTTCTCTCTCTCTCTCTCTCTCTCTCTCTCTTCCTATTCTCCATTTAAGTGATACCATAAAGCATTTGTTTTTCTCTGTTTGTCTTAACATAATGCCCTCCTGGTTCATCCATGGTGTCACACAACAGGATTTCCTTCTTTCTTAAGGTGAAATAATACACATTTTCTTTATCCATTCATCCATCAATAGACACTTAGGTTGCTTTCATACTTAGCTATTATGAATAATGTTACAACGAACATGGGAGTAAAGATAGCACTTCCAGATGATTTCTTTTCCTTTGGAAATAACTATATGCAGAAGTGAAAGATTTCTGGATCAGATGACAGTTTTGTTTTTAATTTCTTGGGAAACCTCCATACTGTTTTCCATAGTGGCTGCACCAATTTACATTCCCATCAATAGCATACAAGTATTCCCTTTCTCTATATTCTTACCAGCATTTGTTATAGCTTGTCTTTTTGATAGTTGTCATCTAAACAGATGTGAGGTGATATTTCACCATGGTTTTGATTTGCTTTTCTGTAATGATTAGTGATGTTGAGTACCTTCTCATGTACCTGTTGGCCCTTTGGTATAGGTAGACAGATAGATAGATGATAGATAGATAGATAGATAGATAGATAGATAGATAGATAGATAGATAGATAGATGATAGATGATAGATAATCCAAGCATTTTATCAAAGGTCTTGGGAAAAGTGTCTAGGGGTCAAAGGATAATGATATTTAACATCTTTAGACTGACCCCGATTCCCCAAATTCATAGTCAACAAAAAACTCTGGATAATTTGTATGTCTTCTTTGGAAAAATGCTTATTCAAGTTCTTTGTCTATTTTTAAATTGAATTATTTGGGACAGTTTTATTTTGCTGTTTGTTTGTTTGGGTTTGTTGTCTATTGAGTTGTATGAGAGTTCCTTTTATGTTTTAGATAAGAACTACTTATCAGATACGTGGTTTGCAAATATTTCCTCCCAATCCATAAGTTGCCTTTCTATTTTATTGATGATTTTCTTTATTGTGCAGAAGCTTTTTAATTTGATGTAGTACCACTCGTTTTCCTGTCGTGGCCTTTGTTTTAGTGTCAGATCTTAAAAATGTCATTGCCAACACTAATGTTAAGGAGATTTTCTCCCATGTTGTCTTCAAGGAATTTTACAGTTTCAGGTCTTACATTTATGTATTTAGTTCATTTTTACTTGATTTTTGTGTATGGTGTAAGCTAGAGATCCAGTCTCATTCTTTTTTGTGTGGATATCCAGTTTTCCCATTAGTATCTTTACCAAAGATACTATCTTTTTCCCATTGTATATTCTCTGTGATTTTGTTGAAAATGAATTGACCATATATATGTGGGTTTATTTCTGAGGTCTCTATGCTCTTCTATTGATCTATGTGTCTGTTTTTATGCTAATACCATACTGTTTTGATTGCTACAGTTTTTGTAATATAGTTTATAATCAGAAAGTGTGATGGCTCCAGCTGTTTTTCTTTTTCAAGATTTGACTGTTTGGGGTCTTTTGTGACTCCTCAGAAATTTTATACTCTGGAGTATTTAATTACGCCCCATGATCCAGGAAAGTTGGGTGCTCCTGTGAGGAATCCAACACATACGACACGACTTTATCGATGCACTTTTCTAACCAAGATTGCCAAATATTTATGTGTGCCTGATTTTACTAAGAAATAAGAACCCCATATCATGACCACATTCTCACCATTTCTTGGCTTTCTCTTTCTGGTTAGAATTCACCACAGAGCTATATCCCCCAAATACCTTTTACTGGATGTATTTTGTAGGGAGAAATTTCAGATATCCTCTAGTTTTTGATGCTGCCTCCCACTCCACAATTCCCCAACCTTATCTATCCTGTGTCAACAGAGCAAGAATAGGTAGACTTCCTATTTATCATTATAGAATCACACACTAACATGTATTAAAGCTGCTGCTTCCAATCTTCTATCTTGGAATATTTCCAGACAGGGAGAAGCATTTAGATCACAGAAAAGTAAAAATGAACTCCATCCTTAGATATTTTACTCAAATATAATTTCTTCAATTGTATACCAAGATATAAAATATGTAAATTAGTATATTTTATTATTTGATTTTAGCGTTAAAATCGTTTTGGTAAACAGCACAAGACAGAAAGATTCTTGGTTGCTAGTGTTGTAATGACTAATGAACCCTGGAGCTGACCTACCTTTGGACATTTATTACATGAAATAATAAATATCTTTATTGATTAGGCCACTTTAAGTTGTATTTTCTGTTAAAGATGAAAATATCCCATAAAATGCAGAGAGATTATCTCATTAATGCCGTTACTATAATACATGAGTAAATTGAATAAACAATGAAGACAAAGATGGGGAACTAGAGAAGACATTAGGAATCTTTCTGAAAAAGACTACTTATGAGAATTTGGAGGACTGCTGATTATAATAATCCCCAGATTCACAATTTGGCCTACACTTAGTCTTATTATAAATTTCAGATCCTGCAGTGAATTAATAGATGTTAATGGATTGCAAACATCTGTTCCTCCAACACAATGATATTTTACCTTTCTTTTAATGCTTAAAGATAAGATTGCTGTCACTGTCACTGTCCTCAAAGTCATATCATAGAAAATTGATAAATAGCTAATATTTTGTTGCTATTAAAAAGTTGAAAATTGAAGGTATTCATTGATTTTCCTCAAGATGTTTCAAGTTAATAGATAAATCCAGAAACAAAATAAATCTTCAAAGACTCTAGATCCTCGATTCTACCTAATATTAAGAACATGATTTCACTAGACAGATATAACCTTCTTAAAGATTAAAAAAACAAAACAAAACAAAAAGCTTTCTTCTTTTCTTTTATTCTAAACAAGTTATTATGGTTTCTTAGAATTACAGTGGAATTAGCAATTTAAAAAATTATAAGAAATATACATGTATCTGTATAGTTCTATACATGCATGTATATGTGTATATACATATATAAATATAAATTTATCTGAAGAAACACTTAAATACATCTCATATTACATTCATTTAAAAATAAAACTGTTAAAATTTTCTAAATGTATATCTAAAATTACACTTAGAACTGATTTGATCTCCAGTTAATACAAATCAGCAAGTTTACTTACATGACATATAGATGGGCAAACAAAACAACTTTAGGTTAAAAATAACCAGCTCAAAAATAGGAAGAACCCATTTTGACATTCAGTGATCTGACCTATACACCTACAAAGTTGTTTTCCTTTGATTTGACTGTGCTTCCCTTTGTATATCATGGGCAGACATAGTTTGTTTTTTTTCCCCCTATAGAAGTGATTTCTTGGACTATTGTCTTGTCTCCTTTTTTCTTAACCTCCCTTTCCTCTCTAGAATTCTGTTGCTACCTACTTTAGATTTTATAACAATAACAACAACAACAACAAATTGAAGCTAAAGTATTCTTTAAGCAAATGAGACTATTCAAGAGTCGATAATTTGAATGGCATGTCCATCCCTCCATCATTTGTTAATATGTGTTGTGCTCCAATGTTCAAATTTGCCAGGTCAGTATTCCAAATGCTGGTTGGAAATATCATCTAATGTGCATTGTATGCAGTAAAGTCACACTTCAATTTCAGCACAGATTTTACATTGTAGTTTCTGCTCATAATCTAAATAAACATAGCATTTCTCAGCTTAAATTTATTTCAGGCATGCTCTCTCTTAAGGATTTAAAAATTAAAATGCCTCCATGGTCGAATGGGAAAGTTTATCTATTTAAGATGCTTAGAAATATAAGGAGTAATCATATTTCTTTTCTGTGCAATACAGTTTTTGAATAAAGAGAAGATCATTTTGAACTATATTTAACAAGTAGCTTGTTTCAGCTTCGATATTAGCTTGATTTACCATCTGCAGAATTACCAATAACATGATGCATTTATTACCCGTAAAAGCTATTAGCAGGTCATTTTGTTCAGTTCATCATATGTGTCTTGAGACACAATCTGGCGTCTAACAGATTTTCATACATTGATGTCGCAGAGAATCAGACTGTTCTTTAATTGATTGTTTCTTGCTAGACTCCTTTTGATTAAAACAGGTTATGCTATTTGCTTTTAGTTCCACATTTCTCCACTTCAAAGCCTGACCACAGAAAGCAGAAATTATTCTCATTTCTCTGTATTCTTTTAATTCAAAGTGAATGTATATATTTGAAAGTCAGCCATAATCAAGGGCTTTAAAAATGGCTTCAGTTTTTCCAATCTATGATTTCCTCAACAAGAATGCAATTCTCACCATGCTTTTAAAAACGGATTTATCTTTTCCTGCCAAGTCATCAAATTTTGAACCTCAGAGCCTCAAGTGAGTACAGATCACAGGGACCAAAGGAACAGGAAGGGCTCCCTCAAAGCACTCTTTCCCTCACAATTTGCACAGACCTAGACAAGCAAAGCTGAATTGTGGTGATAGTGTTGTATCCTTCTCCAGAGGGAAAAGAAGAAAGGATCTTTTGCTAAACTTGTTTCAGAAGGCCTAACTTACATTGTTAGTTTAAGCAAAGAGATTGGTAGGCTCCTGTGACAACTCCTACTTTACTCCCCACTGAAAGAAAAAAAAAAAGAAGAAGAAAGAAAGAAAGAAAGAAAGAAGAAAGAAAGAAGAAAGAAAGAAGAAAGAAAGAAGGAAGGAAGGAAGGAAGGAAGGAAGGAAGGAAGGAAGGAAGGAAGGAAGGAAGGAAGGAAAGAAAGAAGGGGGGGAGGGAGGAAGGGACGGAAGGAGGAGGGAGGGAGGGAGGGAGAGAGGGAGGGAGAGAGGGAGGGAGGGAGAGAGGGAGGGAAGGAGGAAAGGAAGGAAGGAAGGAAGGAAGGAAGGAAGGAAGGAAGGAAGGAAGGAAGGAAGGAAGGAAGGAAGAAAAACTCCAAAAGCTATGCAAACTCAGGGGGATAAGGTCGGTGGTCTTATCTCCAGGCTTCTACCCACATTTCCCACACAGTTAACACCATAAAAATAAGATAGCTGCAATCAGATCAGTACTCATCAATAGGAATGAGGAGCAGCTTGCAGTCTCAAAACAAGAGTCTAATTCACTATTCAAAAGGTTTTTGTTTGCCTAATGTCAGAAACAAACATAAAACTTTCTCTCATGTGACATCCATGACACTAAGAGAGAGCAGTCACCCTTCCCTAAGGCTTCTGTCTTCCACAGACAAAAGCCATCAATAGCTCCTTTGTATTCAACTTCAGCTTTCTGTCTTCATTGATGAGTCAGCCAATCATCCCCAATTGTCATCTGCTCTTTCCAGGTGAAATTCCCAAGTTCCCGGTCACAAACCCCTATGTCCCAGGATGCACAAGTTCATGTAATAATACTCTGGCTAAAAGCATTCTTAGCAAATCAAAAAATTTATCAGAAAACAGAAATAATTTTAATCCTTATATATAAAATTTCTACCACTTTACACAATATTTTGTGAAATACTTGCTATTTTAAATTATTTTGGGCAACCAGAAATATAAAACTGTACCAAAACTATGTCATTTTAGCCACAATTAATTCCCTAAAATTTACATTAGATTTTTACAAAGTATAGCTGCCTACAGGTTCTAAAAGATTTTTAATGATTTAAACTCGAAAGCCCCTATTCAGAACCAGTGATGCAGTAAGGAAAACTGTGTAAGTTATATCTTTGGAAATGACTTTTACTCTAGAATTTATTTAAAATCAAATTGTGCCGATCATTTAAAATATTGCAGTAAATTTAATAGAAAATCTCTTGGTGGATGTTTAGTTGAAATTGAAAAGCTTAAGTGGCTTAAAAATAGCTTTGAAACATTATGTAGACACATGAAGCAGTTATCATGTTTAAATGATGGGAGTTTAATGGTCTTCTCATACATTAACCCTACACTCCGATGGCGAGAAATGCCTGCATCTTACTCTAGAAATGAATAAAAATAAACATTTAGATTTAGTAAATCTGATGATTTATTTAGCATCTCCATACCTATTTGTAATATTTTTAAAGTTCAACAAGGTGAATTTTTATGGTTCAGAGTTCATTAGCTACAATGAAACCCTCAAATATATAATAAATAGTACACACTTGGGACAACTAACCGAGGTGTAGCTTTGTCTCTTTTCTTGATATTCCCATCTGTATGAGTATAAAATTTAAAAACAGCAGCAACAATATTATTTTGTTTGATGGAATACTTTTAGAAATTAATAGTAACAAAATTGTTAGTCAACTCTTGAGGAATAAGTGTATCCTACTCATGAAAATATACCTACGTCAAAAGTAATGTAATTGGCTGAAAATCTACTATTATTTGATAGAATGTGAAATGTCACATTTTTCAATAAATCTATTATGAGAGTTATAATATAGGCACATTTGCTTCTAGAAAGTGTTGTGTGAAACAGTTTGTATTTAATATAAAGTGGGCAGCTAACCGAATGGGTTTAAAGAGAAATATTTTTTTTTTAAATGGTAAGCTTTGCTAGATAAAAATATGAACTTTTGCCAAAATCCCTTTGAGAGAGAGAGGGGAAAAAAATGAAAGCAACATTCTTTGAAGTACTCTTTAATGTTATCTGGTCTAATCCAAACTACAAAGTTTTAAAATCAGTAGATTTCATTCACCAGCTCTGTACCAGTCACTCATATTGATCAAAAGGATCAGCTAAATATATTAAAATAGCAGTTGTATATTGAATTGTTCTCTTTGACATGTGAGGTAATAGACTTTTTCATTATTATTAATAACATCTCTAGCAGAATTTCTATGCATGTCCATGTAGACATAATATAACAAGTATTACATTATAATTTTACTTCACTCTATGGCTTCCTTAGTATTGAAAAATGAGATCAAATAAGTTGTCTTAAATTCTAACTAATTTTACTTTGGACAGGTCTCCATCTCCATCATTGGTGGAATGTTCTATTGTAAATCGATTCAAGGGATTTTAACACATATGAAAAAAAAATGAGGCTTGAGGATGTAGTTACTTCTCATTTTTTCTTTAAAAAAGTAAAAAATAAAAACCTTTTTTCATACTAGTTTGCTTTATTCTCTTAGTGGGAATCAAAGCCTATTCCATTTTATAAATATAGGTGATGGGTAAGACAGTATAATTTCTTGTTTCTGTTCTTTGGAAATGATGTTCTTTTAGAAGACTGAAGGAGACTTCCTTCTTTTTCTTAACTACCTGCTTACATTACTTTTCCTTTGACTATTCCATGCTAAAAATGTACCTTGGGAATATTAACTTCTCCATACCAACCACCACACCATGTAGAGGTAAGTCAGGCCAACTGATGTCTTGGTGGAAAAAATGTAATGGAAAAAAATACTGAGCAGGTATAAAAGGACATGGGGACTGGTTTCTGTCAGGAAGTTTTTAATTAAATGTAAGTCTAGGAGTCCACTCAATCATAATCACATTATTAACTGCATACTCAAATACATGACACACACACTCTGTAATCTTTGATTTCTTATCTTATTTAATTCTTACTACACTCCTTTGAGACATAACATTATCACCATCTTACAGATGGTGAAATGAGGCTCACGAAAGTTAAGAGGGTGAACGTTGAGATTTAAACTGGGTTCCAGAGTCTTACCTTTAACCCCTATGCCCATTCCTACATTTATCAACTGCACAATGATGAAGTTAGATGGGCATATGTTGAAGTTCCCCCTTTTTCTTAGATTTTGTGATTAATTTAGGCTTTTGTCACTCTGAATTAACTTTTACCTCTTCATCTAATCATTTTAATTCTTATTTGTTTACTTTAGTATTGCCTTCAAATAAGCTTTCAGATCAACCTACCCTTGATCAAGTCATGAGATAACTCTCTCATTCTCTTTTCCTCTGTCTTTCTGTCCCTATCTATAGATATATAAATATAAATACTGTGAACAATAAGAATCAACTGTGACACAGGTGTTCACAGTATTTATGTTTATAAAGCCACTGAAAAACTAAATTAGCAAATACTCAATCTTTGCTCCTAAGGGAAATACAGGGCTAGGTTCCTGCGAGCCTCTTTTTGTCAACAGATGATAATATAACTTTGTTTTATGTGTGTTTTTCTTTAAAGACACTTTATTTAATCTAGATCATTAATTCATTTACATTGAAATCATGTTCAACAGCATTATAACTCATGCCTGAATGATGTTTATCTAATACACTTATTTTGTCTGTGAGGAACATCACAGCCTTCTGGTTCTTACAAATCTAGACAGAACTACAGCACTATGCTTGTGGACTATTATAAATAGTTAACCACCAATAAAAAGCACAAAATGCAAAAACAAAACACTAAATATACCATAAATAGGACACTCGTTTACAGCTGAACAAGAAAGCAGAGCCTTGCCTTGTTTAACCTCATCTTGGAGTGTGAGTGCACATCCATGAAGTGTCTAGAGTATTGATGTTGGGGATACAAATACATTTCAGTGAGAAGTAAATTCATGAGTTCAGAATCCATGAATAATGTGTCTGTGTGTGTGTGTGTACATATACTCTCACTTCTGATCTCTGTTTTTTCTGCCTCCCTCTTTTCCCGCTTCCTCATTGTCCCCTCTTTTATATTCTCTAAATAAAAAATAAAATTTTTCTTTTTTCCTCTTGTTTCTATCATCTTTATTTTCTTTAGTTTTTCAGGAAATTTAGAGCTAGCTACATGCAAATACACACACACACACACACACACACACACACTTTGATTTCAAATAGATTCAGCATACATCTATGTTGTCAACAATGTTGTGGCTGATTATAAAGTATAATTATTTTATATAACATGGTGTCTGCTTGACAAATAGTCTTTAAAATGTACATACTATCTCAACAGAGAATCAAAAGCAGGTCTAAGAATTCTTATTTATTCTTTTCTTTTCTTGACCTCTACATCACCTCATACTATACAGTGGCAAGAATGTCTATATTTTTTATTTCTTTTAAAGCTTCAAATTACTTGTATTTAATTTAGCAATCTGTTCTTCATTGAAGACTAGTTGAATTTACAAAAGCAATTACACCAGTTTCCCGTGACTTTGAAAGATATATATAGTTGTGTTAATTAAGTAGAAGAAGAGAATGTGGATTGCTGGTGATTTTCTAGTGGAAAAAAACAATTGTCATCTGTGCTGCATTAATTGCTACATAGGGTAGGAGATTAATATTTTTAACATTTTAAGTGGTTTTGCATAAATGTTAGCAATAAGCAAGCCATTTCATGTCTTATTGGTTTGCATTTTTAATATTATTGGAATGTTAGCCTTCCCATAAAGGGAAGATTGCAACAAAACTGAAATAGTGTTTCAACCTTGCTAGTTATGGGCAAACTGACCTCATGTACCCCCTTTGGGGAACACTCAAAGACAGTAGTACTGTTGAAAACATAAAAAGAGGAGGAGGTAATTTATTTTTAATTTTTCTTACATTTGTGAATTTAGTGTCATGAGAGGCTAACAACACTGGCTAGGGACTCTGAGGAATAAATGCTATGAACACTATATCTTTTCCTTTATTATGTTATATTTGGCCTTCTTTTAAGAACTGATCATTAACTTGGTAAGATTGCACCAAAATATGAATCGGTATATTTTGTTGTACAAAGAAAAAACTCAACCAGATTCTTTACTATTCAAAATGGAGAAAAAATCTGAAAATATAGTGATCATCATTCATTTGCTCAACGATAATTACTGGGCTTCTGGGATGTACCAGGGCCTGTTCTAGAACTGGAAATACATAGCAAACATGAAAAATGAGGCTCCTTCTCTCTTGGGCTTAGGGCTGGTTATGGCAGGACAAAACTTAAGAAACAGCACACTATTTTCAGGTAATACTAGGCAACAAAATAAAACAGGGTGACATTTTAGAAAGTGTTTAAACAATGAGGTCCAGAAAGACCTCTCTGAGAAGGCAGCATATGTGCTGCTAGCTGAATTAGGAGAAGATGCAAGCTATTAAAAGATATGGTAGAAGAGTATCTATGTATTGGGAACAGCAGATACCAGGGCCTGCTGTGGGTTTGAGCTTTGACCTTGAGGAAAAGAAAGTCAGGACCGGCTGGAGTGAAGTGAGATGAAACTAGAAAAGCCAAAGCCAAATCTTGGTGAGCCTTGCATGACATAGAAAAGACACTAAAGCTTATTGTAAGTGCAATGGGAAACCATCAGAAAATGTAAGCAGGGGGAGGGAATAATCTTATATTCATTTATAAAATAACACCTGGCTGTGAGGAGAGAGGACAGGAGGTAGCATGGTGGGAGAAGAGTGGGCAAAGGAGTTGGCAAAATCTTGTTCATTATTTTAACCCAAGGTCAAAAAGAAGCAGAGACTCAACTAGTATGTTCCCAGAGTCTTTCTTATAACTGCACTTCCATTATGGGTGAACACAGACTATCTCTCCTATGCCAAGTGGAGGAAAGACTGGATAATGATCACTCGGTGCCTTCATTCTGGCACAGATTTCAGAGCATAGCTGATGCTCAGGTAGTGCTTGCTGAACTGAAGTGACCCACATGAAGAGAATGACATACTCGTCTGAATTTATTGACTGCAGCAGCTTCTTAATACAACAGGTAACTAACTGATGGTTGAAAATAAAGAGTAATATTTCCAGATGTAGATAGAATTTCCTAATAGTATTGAAATCCATCTAGTTGTTATCTTAAATGCCAAATGAAATCCTGGACATATTGAGGGAAAGTCCCCAATTCTTGAATTTGTGTTCCTATTAAATATTATTTTGAAATAAACTCTTTCTTGATCTATATTTAGATAACACGAATATATATTTCTTGAACCACATATCAATAAATGTTAAGGCTCATTCATCATTGGTTTTAATTTTTAAAAAATAATTTAAATTTTTTCATCATAAGATTTTGTTCATCAAATCTAGAGGAGTCAATATGTACAAAGCTTGGTTTGAGTACTGTAATATTTTAAGAATTTTCGTCAACAAATTAATTCTGTATTTAAAGAATATAAAGTATTCTCAAGTTCATGATACTGTTATACACTAATTAACACAGTCCTTGTGACCAGTGACAACTCCAGAATGTTTGTGCAGAAGGACTTTTGAAGCTGCATTTAAATAGCAAGCACTATGTCTTTTAGTAGGCAAATTTATAGTTGGCTGGTAAGTGGAGGTGGGTGGTTTTTTAAATCAGTGTCCTCCAAAGAAACAAATTCAAAAGGAATTCTGTGCGTGTGCACACGCATGTGTGTGTGTGTGTGTGTGTGTGTAGAGAGATTTATTATAAGGAATTGACTTGCGTGATTATAGAAGGTGAGAAGCCCCAAGATCTTTAGAGAGCCAAGAGAGCGAATGGTATAGCTTGAGTCTGCGTCTAGTGGTCTGAGAAAAAGGAGAATGGTCAGTCCAAATCTGAGTCTGAATTTAGTCTGAAGACAGGAGAAAACCAATGCCCGAACTTGACAGTCAGACAGAGAGGGTGCATTCTCCCTTCAACAGGCTTTTTGTTCTATTCAGAACTTCAATGGATTGAGTGAAGCCCACCCACATTGGGGAGCAATGATTCAAAAGTTGATCTCAGATAGAACTACCCTCACAGACACACCAGAAAAATGTTTAACCAAATATCTGGGCACCTCATAGCCCAATCAAGTTGACACATCAAATTAACCATCACAGCGGGATCTGATGAAAATAATGACCCCTTGGTGTGATCAAGACTATAACAAGTGAAATTAATCTCTCAAAATCTCAGTCTTCTCATCTGTAAAATGGAGATAATCCAGCAAACCCTGTCATAACTCTATAAGTGGGATCCAAAAAAATCAATCATGTAAACTTTAAGGCTATCTTATGAAGTGACTACTGAACAAAAGCGGCTAACTGACCTGGAATTCCTGGGTCTGGGGATGACCTGCCAATCATATTATACATTAATTTGTGTTATCATGAAATTTAATTGCCACAGTACTTATTTCATAAAGTTGTTTGGAAGACTTGACGGGATGATGCATGTAAAGCACTCAGAACCACCTGGCACAGAAAAAACCGATCAACACAAATTATTTCTCCTTCTTTATCTCCTTTCCTTCTCTTCCATCTCTTCTTCCATTTTCTCAAACTTCTCTTCTTCAGATTCGTATTCTTCTGCAACATCAACGAACATCTAACACTCTTGGTCTTTCAATCATTCTAGAAACACTTCATCACTTTGTTTTAATCTCACATTCCGATCAATCTTTTAAATGTCCAAAATTTCCTTCTTTGTCTCTTTAGAGGACTTCTACTCAATGCTGTTCTTTAATTGATAAAATTCCTCAGGATTCCATTCTTGGCATATTCACCAAAAAAAAAGCTCTCGATATTTGTAATTTCGACTACTACCTGGGCACTGAAATTCCCAGCCAATGTTTCCAGCCAAGACTCATTTCTTCAACAAATCTAAAAGCGAACTAATTATTGACTGCTCAAAACTTAATTCTTATATAGACCTGTGTGTCTCTTTGCCAATCATCCACCAAATTCTGTGCCTACCTCTCTAACATTGCCTTGGCTGCCAAAGTCAGGACCTTTTCTGCTCTTTATTGAGCATGAGAGCAACCTAGCTAAAATGAAAACTTAAACATGATTCTCTTCTGCTTGACACACTTTAATGACAACAGCAAAGCTCTTACACAGGACCTGCAAGTCCCCCTTTAATATGGCTACTGCCCACCTCTCCAGCTTCTTTCTCAAGCACTTCCTTCTAGGCATTTTGTGATTCATAAGCTTTGGCTCTTATCATTCTACTTATACACCAAGCATTTGCTCCTCTTATTCCTTTTGCCCAAAACATCTACCTTCTCTGGCATAACTTTGTCCTGACTAACTCTTATTAAGTCTTAAGATAGCTTAGAAGTCATGCTTCAGAAACACTTCAGTCTGGTGAAGGTGTTTTTCCTTTTTACTAATAAATACTTTACCCCATTGTTATGGCATTTAGATTTCCCAGGGTCCTAGTCAGCTTGCCCTGCTATGACAAAATACCATGAACTGGTTGCTAAAAAACAAGAATTTATTTCTCAAATTTCCGGAAGCTTGGAAGTCTAATATCAAAGTGCAAGTCAATTTGGTGCCCGGTGAAGGCCCTCTTCTTTATTGCAGATTGTCAACTTTTTGTATCCTTACATGCTGGACAGAGAACAGAGAAAGCCAGAGCAAGCTCTCGTGTCTCTTCACATGGGAGCACAAATCCCATTCATGAGAACGCCACCATCATGATCTAATCGTCTCCCTAAGGTTCCACATCCTAATACCATTACATTGGGGGTTAAGATTTAGAAATATGAATTTGGGTGGGTGGGGGAGATAAACATTGCCCATAATATTCACTAAACTAAGAGAAGCTTGACTGGGGAAAAAACTTATCTTCATTCTCTATAAATTCCCATTTCTGATACAGTGCATGGTGAATATGAGTTGCTCAATAAATGTTTTGGCTGTGTCAATGAAATTAAAGCAAATCAATCCTAAAGTTTCCAGCAGTCCCTTTTGATTTGTAAAGTATAACTAGATTAGAGAAAAGATTATCCCAAGCTTTCAGAAATTTACTTATTATATTATTTATCAATATTCTCAGAAACTTAAAAGACAGATTAGAAAACAAAACAAAACAAAATTAGCAAAAAAGAAATAAAGATTCAAATTATGTATGTTTAATAAATGTGTTTATGCAAATAAATTTGATGAATATATACCGTAATAATTTCCAAATAATGTCATAATTATTAAGGAATTGTTATTTTGTGTATGCCCAGAAGTAAAGAAATTAATTTCTGCTTAACCTCCTAAGGACACCTCTCAGTCCAGCACTCAGACTTAAAGCTTAAAGGTTGTAAAATGTAGTGCTCAAGTCATTTTGATTCAATTCACTTCAAGAAATATTTATGAACTTCCTGTAAGGACTGACTTAGATCTTTTTTATGAACAACATGATGATTAAAATATAGTCTCTGCCCTTGAGATGTGTACATCATGGTAGGGATGCTTGAACAAGTATACACATATCTGCAGCATAAAGCACAATAAGCTAAGCCACTATAGTGCTTTAAATAACATGTCATAGAAAATCAGAGGGAACAGATTGAATTAATAGGGTTAGAAAGGACTTTAAGGAAGAGCTAGAATGAATTTCTAAGAACAAGATCTATCAAAGAACATGTTGCATATTGTTCTGAGTTTTATTTTGGGTTGTTATACATGGAAGTCATAGACAAAATAAATCTTAATTGTGTGGGGTAATAGCAAACAGATCCAGATTTTAACCTTGTTTTTACACTTAATAGGTTGTGTGATTTAAGAAAGTAACTGTCTCTAAGTTTTTTTTCCTAATTTTTAAAGTGATGAAAACATTACCTGCCTGCGGTGTTATTATGATGACTACAAATGAATATGTTTAGCACTCAGGAGACAGGATTTGAAGATAGGTGTTTTAGTAATTGGTGGAACAACTGTACCTCAGAGTATTTATTAATGGATGGGCTTCATTCTAAAACAAACAAACAAACAAAACGGTATCTAAAAACTTGTCACATTTGAGTTTATTTTGTTCTACATTTTTATTGTAGTTTGGTTATGAAGTTTGCAGACAACCAAGGTGATTACTAGCAAATTGATTCCAAGAATTTTAGAAGTGGAAAGGATCTTATAAACCATTTTATTCAGCATCCTTATTGTAGAACTAAGAAAACTGAATCCGAGATGGTAAGCAGGGCTATCCAGCGTGTCGTATCTGAGATACTAGTGCTGGGTCTCAAAATTCGGAGGCACGTTACAGCGACTCATGGAGGAATATTAGTCTCTTGTTCAGTATGTGGAAAACAGGAATGTGGACAACAATTGGTTCTGGCTGGAGTCTGACAACGAAGGGATTCGGTGCTTTGGAAAATGCTGGTACGCCATGACCTCCTCGAATACGAGTTTGACATGGAGTATGACATTCTTATCACATGTCCCACTACTGCTCTAGAAATGGCAGTCCCTGAACCATGTGGAAAAACAGCAAAGATGTAGAAGGGTTGCAAAATATGCCCGTCCGCTCACTGTAAGCCTTTGCGGGTCAGGAACGTGCCAAAGTTTGGACTAACTCATCTCATGGTTGTGAGGCTGAGTCCATGGCTGGCAGTGAAAATCCCCGGTCTGATTCAGAAGGGCGTAATTAAGCATAAAGAGAAATGCAACCAGTGAAGGAGCAGGTCACTGAAGCAGTTTAGAGGGATCTTAATAGGCAATGTTTCTGTTTTCCTGAATATCACTCTTTTTACTCATCTAATTGTTCCTCCCACACCCCTTCGCCCATTATTGTGCCTGAGTAGCTGCAGCAGGCATTGCTGAAAACAAACAAACAAAACAGTATTACTATTGAATTTCTAAATTAGGCTGCATAGGGTGGGGAAAGACTTAGGTTTTGGAAAAACAAGACATTTTATAACCCTGCCCCAGGTGGAGCAGTGTGAGATCTTGGATTGATAAGGGGTGGCTGAAAGTGGGTACACAGTCTTTTTTGTTGGTGGTGATAAGTTGTCAATAAAAGCTGTTTTCTCTGGTTAAAAAAAAAGGAAAGGACACTAAGTTTATTTTAAAATGTTCATTTACCATCCATTTTTAATGAGACAAAAAACTTTCATTGCATTTGAGGTAATATTTTGTATTAATTATAAAATATAATCATCTCTATTTGGCAATATCTCCACCGTCACAAGAGAAATGGGTACCACATTTTTAGAAAAAGTGACAAGCTCAAGACACCCATCTGAGGCCATCATGATGAAAGAAGGCCTGAAAAAATGGTCAGAGATCTTGTTAAAGGAACTAAAGCGTAAAGAAAAAAAAGATCATATAGTTATAACACATATTCATGTATACTTTAATGGCAATTGTGTGGCGAATCTTCCACACTGCTTCAGAAGAAAGTATACAAGCTCATGTGAAGACATTACAAAAAAGAGATTTTTAATTTAAAATAAGAATGACTCTTCTAAACATTAGCACTGTTCAAAAGTATCTGTGTCGCACAATTATTGAAGTAGACTGTCTGCTAGACTACCTTCTAATTTCTTAACATTCTCAGATTCTCTGAATTTGCAAAAATGATAATTATGGGATTAATTATTCCCAATACTAAAGGATTTAATTGTTTTTCTCTGTTCTTACATTTCCAATATGAATTCACCAAAATAAGTATGATTTACAAGCCTTCCTTAGAATTTGTTATCTCACAAATTTCTGTTAAGACTCCAGTTATAGTTACATTTGAATGAAATTAACTTCTCAATGACCACCAGCTCACACTTCACTTTTACTTTTTTAGGTTTGAAATATGGCCTTCTTTTATTCTCTGGACCGTAATCCCATACTGTGAAAGGAGAAAACATAAGTATCAACAATCATTACCAAACAAGTATGAGAATTTTAGAAATCACATGTCATTTTTGTTCTGAATGGAGAGATTATTTTATTTTGGTTACCAATAAGATGAAATGGACAGGAAGTATCAGGAAATAAATTAAGTAGGAATCATTTTAGGTACAAAATATAGCATGAAAAATGAAGACTAGTGAAAAATATCAGATGGAGAATATAAAAAGAAAGTTAGGTATAAAAGTTATGTATAAATAATGTCAGTATGAATACTAACATTATTTATAGAAGAAAATTGAAGAGTATTGACATTATTTTCCAATATTTGATAGTCTCAGATAGTCAGAAACTTTGAGTTCTGACATTAGTATTATAAATTAAAGAGTGACCATTGGATTAAACCAATAAATATTTCTGAACATTTTTTTTTATACTTAAGGTGAGGAAAATGAAGTAACTCAGGGCTATCTGGGGGGCTCACCAATAATTATTGTGAGGCAATAAATCAAATAAAATATAAGTGTCTTAACTTATAATAATAATTTTGTGCAAAAAAGGAGGTTTCATTTTTAAAAAAAGAAAGAAAAGGCTAGGCTTTTCTCCAAGTACTTCATTTTACACTGTCAGATTGGTTTGGCTATTTGTCAGAGAATCTTTTGAGACATTATATCTCATATCAGAACTGTCTTGGAGAATAATTGTTTGCTTTGGGGTCTTATGGCAATAATTCTAAAATCTCTGGAGGCAAGGTTATTTACAGAATAAAGAGAAAATTTGGGACATTGCTTAAAACAAAGACAGTATCTTCAAGTAACTTTTACTAAGCACATCTAATATTTGCTATAAAATGTATAGTCGATATCAGAAGCTGCCATTAAATTTCATATTTATATTATCAAAAGTTAATTTCAATAAGAGAGAGCAGAAGGAACATCTATAACAAGAATGCTCTAAAGATACTGCACTTTTAACTCGATATATACCTTAATATTAAAATAGAAGTAAAATTAAAATAGAAGTAAAAATGGCATCTCTAATACAGCACCTAATGCAATACCAAGTACTCCTCTGGTACTCAGTAAGTGTTTGTTAAATGAAGGTCCCAAATGATCAATCATACCAAGAGTCAATAAATAGATCGATATCAGAATAACAATACAAAATGTTCTAATTACTTGAGAATGGTAAACAGAGGGTATGAAAATTTTCATTTGGTGATCAGAAATGTATATTTCTATCATCAGTTTTTTAAAATGTACATTTTATCATTAGTCATAAGCGGTAAGACAAGAGGCTTATTAACACACATAGAAACCAGTACTACCATTGGATTCTTGCTGTGCCATGTTGATCTCAGTTTGAGACCACCTGAAAATCTAAAAATAAAAGGAAATTGAAGATATGTTCAACTTAGCTCACTGATAATGAGACAATTGCAAATCATCGCAAATATGATTTATGATCAGATTACAAAACAAAAAAATTTCTGTCCAGGTTCACCATATTTTAGTTCCCTTTATGCCCCAGATAAGATAGGCTACATCTCAGATATGAGCAGATTCTCTGCTTAGTGAAAATCAATAAAACATAAAGCATTGTGTATATCACAGAGAAACTGATTCTTTAGATACTGAAATTAGACTTATAAGGAGAGTATATATTTTATCAATTAAATTCAAAGATGACTAAATAAAAAACATTTTAAATATCTTTTAAATTTAGGGTTTTGTTTCACCCCACCCTTCCCCCATAAAAGTCCATGGACTTTTATTGCAGATGAACTAAACATAACTCTCAAAGACAAAATATATACAAAAGCACAATCTTTTAATATAGGCTTCTTACTAACGCAGGTGCAGCCACTGATTTTACAAGATTCTTATTAATGAATGTAGAGGAGCAGGATAAATGATGAGAGTTTAATTTATTTTGGAAGTAATGGTTTGTACAGTAATTATCAAGAAGCAGCCACTTGTCAAATGGAATCAGTAACAAGTGCAGTTGGAAGAGGTTTTCTGCTACACGAACATTGTGAAATGTTTTACTTTGCAGTGAGAATGGACTCTCTGACAATAGTTTATGTTGCTTAAAAAAATAAGTCAATTATATGTAAGAAACTATATATGCTAGCACGTTTGTGAAGATTAATTTTATACTAAACTGTTTCTTTCTTTGTAACAAAAAATATAGAAGTTCTCCATGTTAGATAGATAGTATTTAACATATTTTAACTTTATTCAATTCTCCATTCAACTTTTTCCTTTCAGGATTTGACCGTGGCCTACAAATACTGACTCAGGTGAGTAGGCAGGAAAGAAGGAGAGTTATAGAGTCCAGGGAGCATATTCAGGGAGGCAGCTCCTTGGGAGATAGGCCTAACAAAAACTCAAGCAGATTATCAAGAAATGTGTAACATCTCAGTGACAGAGAGTGAGAGGCATTTCAGAGAGATTCTGGGGACAAAAGATGAGGACGTTTGGAATCCAGAAAGAAAGGTCCTCAGAATAGTTGCTGGCTAATTAGGGTGCTGGGGGCATTTTATATAGGTATTTATGGCCTCCGGTTTGATAGTGAAAAAGCTGGTGAACACATTAATGTAAAATATTTGCTGAAATAAATTTTTAGCTGTTAAGAAAAGATTAAACAAGATATAAAACTTCATGCTCTTCTCAGAAAATAAAAGAAAGAAAATAATTTGAGCTCAGAATTGTTCGGATCTCTACTCATATGCTTCTTTTGATAGTTACTCAGGCTTTACCAGGTTCTGTATTTTTAATTACATAAACTAGACTGAAATGACCAACCAGCAGTTAAAGAACTTTCCAGCGTCTTAGTCAAACTGTTCCATTTTTCCATTTTAAAAATTAGTGTAAATTATTTCCTTGTCATTTGTCTATATCACATTTGCATTCAAGTTAACATGGTTTAAGGAATTCATTGGAATAGATCATAGTAACAGAAGCTCTGATTTAACCACACCTCACTCTGGCTATTGAGACATCTAAATTAATTTATTAAGAATCAAGTTATAGCTGTTATATGACATATTCCTCAGGGGAGGAGGATGATTAGAACTCTCCTCTCACTGTCTTCCTTGGAAAACAGCATTTTAAAATAATTTTTAAAATAACAGTTGTAACTTCCATTTATGACAAACACAGAGTAATAGGAATTGAATTTACCCTCTTGTCTGAAAAATAAATAAATAAATAATGGGTCAAAATATATAAAACAATAGTTTTCACCAAGGACAGTGATCCCTGACAGGAAACACACAAGGTAAGCATAAAATTAACTTAGTCTGCTGCCTTGAAATAATTTCTAGGCCATGGCATAAGGAGGGAGAACAAAGGAGAAGTCTGGAAGAATCCCTAAGTTGAATGAAGCTGAGAGACCAGGAAGACTAAGACAGCTATCATTTGTAGGACAGAATAATGGGGAAGAGACAACTACACCAGGAAAAATTCCTGGAGATCTGCACACAGTCATCCTTGAGTTTTCAGCAGAATACTGATCAGTACTTGCATATAAGGAAATTATCTAAGGCTTAGAGAAAACATATCAAAAACTTTTAGATAAAACAATACCTATAAGTCTAGGACTAGTACTTCTTTCCTCTAGCAAACCAAAACATTTCATAATTTATGGACATTTAATTTTAAAATTCAGAAACTCTTACCTTGGAAGTGAGGAATATTTAGCTCTAAACACTTTCTTTTAAAATACAAAAAATAATAATAATAATTTTAAAAAAGGAAATTGTCAACCCAGTATCTCATACCCAGCAAATTACCTCTCAAAAAAAAAAATGAAATCAGATTTTTTTCAGACATATAAAAGGTGTAGGAACTTATTTCCAGAAAAAGAAATGTCAAGGGAAGATCTTCCAGTAGAAAGAAAATTACTCCATATGGAAACATGAACCTACACAAAGGAACAAATAGCACTGGGTAAATTTATAAGATTATTTTCTTATTATTTTTAAAAAATCTCCTTACATAACAATTGCCCTTTTGAACAAAAACTATCAACAATATAAACAACAATTTAAAACATATGTAAAAATAAAACATATGACAAGAAAAAGCATTAATCCCAGAAGGAAGAAATTGACTTATACTATCATAAAGTTCTTATATTATATGTGAAGTGGTGCATTATCATTTTAATGTAAACTGTGGTTAAGCTGAAAATGTGCTACAAAATGTAAAATGATCACTAAGAAAACTAGAGTTATAGCTAATAAACCAACAAAAATGATAGAGTGAAAAAGTACTCACCTAAGAAAGTCGAAAACAGAAAAAAAGAAGAACAAATGGGACAAGTAGAAAACAAATAAAATAATAAATATAACTTTACCAAATTAATAATAACATTAAATGTAAATGATATACAACCCAACTAAAAGACAGAGATTGTCAGATTAGATTATAAAACAAGACCAAAGTAAGCTGCTTAAAGAAATTTACATTAAATTCAAATAAATATAATACTATTTAAATATAAATACATTAAGTATAAAATAATTGAAAATATACACATACAAAAACTAAAAGTTGAAGTACCTTTGTTAATGCAATGTCAAAGTGAATTTCAGAATATGAACATCATTAGGGATAAAGAATTTAATCGCATAATGATAAAAGAGTTGAGCATACATAACAATATTAAAATTTTATGTACTTAATAACAGAGCTTCAAAATATATAAAGCAAAAACAAAACTGGTAGAATATCAAGGAGATACAGACACATTCATAATCATCATTGAAGATTTAATATCTCTCTCTCACTAATTGATAGGACAAGAGGACACAAGTGAAGATACAGAAAACCTCAACAGCACTATAAAACGATTTGATCTAAATTGCATTTATTATATACCCCATTGAATATCAAATGTATTTTTTAAGTGTACACAGAACATTTACCAAAATAAATCATATTCTGGGTCACAGAACAATTTTCAATAAGTTAAAAGGGATTCAAGTTATAATAAATTTGTTTCATGACTAAATGAAATTAAATTAGATGTCACTAACATAAAAATCTCTGGAAAATATCCTACATATTTGAAAACAAAAAATACACTTCTAAATAACCCCCCAAATCATGATGTACAACAAGAGCAAAATTAAAAATTAATTTGAATGGAATAAAAATGAAAACATATAAAATTCTGTAATATGCTACTAATTTTTATGGGGAGACATGCAGATCACAAAACACATATTTAAAAAGAAAAACAAGATCTCAAATTAATAGCCTCTGCTTCAGGTTAAATCTTAAAAAGAAAAAAGAAAATAAAGAGCAAATTAAGCACAAGAAATGAAATAATAAAACTTAAATCAAAAAGCAATAAAAGAGAAAACAGAGGACAAAAGTAATTTAAAAATAACAATAAAATCAAAAGCTACTTCTTTGAGAAGTTTCACAAAATTGATAAACCTCTGACTAATCAAGAAATAGAAAAGTCACAGACTATTAACATTAGGATTGGAAATATGACATCACTATATATTATATATATATTAAAAAATAATAGGAGAATACTAATAAAATACATATTATGTCAATAAATTTCTGGTGGTTCTTTTCTGGTATATAAAAACGTAATTTTGTTTCTTGGTCTTATATACTGAAATCTTGCTAAACTCACTTAACAGTTGATCATTTAGATAAAATGGACAAATTAAAGAAATAAATTACAAAACTCATTCAAGAAGAAGCAAATAACATAAATTGTCTTATGTCTATTAAAAAAAAGTGAATTCGAACGTGCCTATAAAACATACTCCAGATCCATATGGCTGGTGAATTATACTAAATAGTTAAGGAATAAAAGTTTTATACAAACTTTTCCAGAAAATAAAAAATAAGAAATTGCACAATTCATTCTATGAGATTATCATTACTCTAGTACAAAAACCAGCCAAACACGGTAAAAAGGGAAGAAAATTTCATATCAATATCTCTTGTAAACATGATGCACAATTTGTGTAAGGCATCAACATAAACAAAACAAACAAGTTCTTTAAAAATGTTAACAAATGGAATTCATCAACGCATAAAAGAATGCATATCGGTTCAACACTCTAAAAAATCTGTAAATGTATTTCATCATATTAACAAAATAAAAAATAAAAAATCATATGACCACCTCACAGAAATAGAAAAAGCATCTGAAAAAATCCAACATTTTTTTCAGCTAACATTTCTCAACAATCTGGGAATGAAAGGGAACTTTCTCTACTGATAAAAGTTATCTATGAAAAATCTATAGATAGTATACTTAAGAGAGAAAAACTTAATGTTTTTTTCCTTAAGAGCAAGGATGGGCCAGAATGTCCTCCAACATTTTACTGGAGTTTCTAACCAGCGAAATCAATATAGCTTGTGGGGGAAAAAATAAATAAAACTGTCTTTATTTAGACAACATAATCATCTGTGTAGATAATCCACTGAAATCAAAACCATAAAAAAATTATTAGAACTGTTAAGTGAGTTTAGCAAGATTCTAGTATGTAAGACCAATAAACACAATTACATTTTTATATCCCAGAAAAGAACCATCAGAAATTCAAATTTTAAAAGAAGCAAAGCCATTAATTGAAGCATCAAAAATATAAAATAATAAGTGATAAATCTGATGAAAGGTGTAAAAGAAAGATCAGTACACTGAAAACTAAATTAAAGAAGACTTAAGGAGAATTTTTTAAAATTCTAAGTAAATGAAAAGATATACTGTGTTCCTAAATTAATAGACTCAATATTCTTAATATGTAAATTCTCCTCAAATCGATCTAAAGGTTAATGAAATCTCACTTAAAATCTTAAGTGACTTTTTTGTAGAAATTGATAAGCTGATTCTAAAATTCTTATGAAAATGCAAAGAACCTAGTATATCCAAAACAACTTTGAGAAAAAAAACTTTTTGGACTATACTAATTTCAAGACCAATTTCATTAACTAAGATTTTAAAAAAAAGGAACTTCAATCTACACCTCCCAAAATATACAAAAATTAATTCTAAATAAAGCATATAACTAAATGTAAAACCTAAAATGACAAAAAATTTTGAATACAACATAGGAATAAAATTTTATGGATTTAAAAGTTATGTAAAGTTTCATTAGATATGACAACAAAAAAATCTATGTCAGATAATATTGATAAACTATACTTCATTATGATTTTTAAAAATAATTTTAAAAATTTATGCATTGTAATTTTAAAATTCATTATTATTTTTAGAATCTGCTTTTTGAAGACACTGTTAAGAAAATGAAACCAAAGATTGGAAAAAATATTTCTTAATCATATACCTGATAAAGAACTTATATCTACCATATCTAAAGAACTTTCAAAATTAAAATTATATAAAGACAAATTATCTAATTTTAAAAATAGTCAAAGATTTGAAAAGATATTTCATCCAATATTATGTATTAATGGCAAATATATGTGAAAATATTCTCAAAATCAAGTTAATAAGATAATGCAAATTAAAACTATAATGATATGCTACTACATACTAGAATGACTAAAATTTAAAAGCCTAATCATGTCAAGTGAAGTCCAGATGTGGAGCAACTGAAACTCACGCTTCTGGTGCAACCATTCTGAAAAACATTTTGACATTTTTTTAAAAAAGATATACCTATTACCCTATAAAATTTGGATATATCATCCCTAGAGACAGGAAAACATATTCTTACAAAGACACACATCTTAATATTTATGGCAGTTTTACCCGCAGTGACACAAACTGGGGGAAAAAAACAAAATGTCCATCAACAAGTGAATGGAAAAAGTAATGATGGTATAAAACAACAGAACACCACTCAGCAACAAAAAGAAAAGAACTACTGATACAATATGTTTGACAATCAAAAAAATTGCGCTGAGTGTAAAAAGCCAGACTACTAAGAATTCAGATTGTATGATTCTGTTTATATAAAACTTTAGAAAATAAAAAACTAGTCTGTAATTACAGAAATCAGATCATTTATATATATTAGTGGCTTGTTGAAGACAGGTTTGTGGGCAGTAGAGGGGAGAAGGAGAAAGTCAGTATTGGCAAGAGTCAGGGGAAACCTTCATGGGTGGTAGATATGTTCCCTATCTTGATTGTAGAGATGGTTTCATAGGTATATACATATGTCAAAACTTATCAAATTTTACACTTTAAATGTGTGCAGCTTATTGTAAGCCAATTATACTTCAATAAAGTTTTTTAAAGAAAAAGGATTAGCTGTTTTCAAATCACTACTATACCTCTATAATTTGAAAAATCTTTTATTTTATTATCTATTGCTAGTCACAGTCTACTATCGTCTGATTTTGTCCTTCACACTTGTCAAAATTTAACTTGAAATTGCATTTGACGTCTGTCCTCATCATGCCTGTTCTTTTTTTTTATCTTTGTCCAGAAAATTGCCCATGCTAGAAACGTTGTTGCAGTCTGGTCCTCTAGCCATAATTCCTCTTCAGGCAATTTAGCTGTTAATATCTTTCTCTGTTTTCTTTGCATTAGATGAAGGCAGGTTATATCACCCTCTCTCATTCATCTTACAAGTCTCTTAGGTTACATATATCAGATTCAACCCATGTTAAATAAACCATACATATATCCAGGTTCGATGGAGAAAACACATAAAAAATGAAAGTTTAATAATGCTCACTAAACATTAGGGATCTAGAAATGTTTGCCACTGGTGTATCCTAACTTGTTATAAGATATAGATTATTACTTGTTTCACAAAGCAGTTAAAACCAATCTCTTTGGACTGTTTATCTACACTCTTCGAGCAGCCTTGTCTCTGAAGCATTCCCAGTAGAGAGGGAGTGATTTGTCTCCTGGTCTTCATGTACAGAGATTTCTAAGATTTCCATTCATCCTATCAAGAGTCAAAGGAAAAGTAGCAACTCCCCTACACTCATCAAAAGTATTGATGCTTAAATGTGTGCAGCTTATTGTAAGCCAATTATACTTCAACCTTAAAAAAAAAATTTCCTCATTCCCTTAGGAAATTTAGGCCTTAAATAGATCAATCATCTGATAAGTTGTCTAGTTTTAAATTCTTTACTTTTTGTTTCATTTCTTTAAACATATTTTAAAATTCTAAATTCATTAATTTAAAGATGTACCATTAAATTAAGCTGATAATGTATGGTTAAATAATAAATAGAATTTACCCAACATCTTTCTAATTTATATCATGTTTTGTAAAGTTGTAAGATTGGGAAGAGTTAGTTTTAATCCCAAAAATTCATAGGATCTTGAAGTTAGAATATTAAGGATTACCTAGTTCAACTGAATATTTCCTCATTGCTTAATCCATCTCAATTTTAGTTTCTCTCTATCAATCATAATAATAATCCTCATTTGCTAAAACTTAAAGTGTAGTCAGTGATGTGCCAATGCCCTTCCAATGTAATTATTTTAAACCTAAAAAGAATACAGTGAGATGGGTCTTACTATCTATTTTGCACACGAAAAAACTGACACCTAGGAGTTAAAGACATTTCTCTCAGTTTTGTAACTAGTAAGGGACAGGCTTGTGGTTTATGCGCAGGTCCACGTGACGACATAATCTGTGTTCTTACCACTATAAACCATATTGCCTGCCTATAAAATAAGGAGAGTATGAAAATTACATGAGATAAAAGGTGAAAGTGGATAGTACAGTGCCTACAAAATGGACTTTTAGGAAACGTTAGTGTTCTAATGCTGCTTGAGCATCCCTCAACAGGTGGTCAATTTATCCTCTGTTGGAATTCATATGGTGACAGAAGGTTAACTATTTCACATTCTGTTCCATTTCTGGATAATTCCAACTCATAGAATATGCTTTCTTATACTGAGCTGAAAACTACTCCCCTATAGCTATCACCTCTTTGACCTATTTCTGCCCTCCAGTTGGAATATTGATTGCAATTTCATTAAATTTAGAGCTTAATTTAGGGAAAATTGGCATCCTTACAATATTGAGTCTTCCTATGCAAGAATAATTTGAAGCTCTGATTAATTCAAGTTTTCTTCAAAGATATCCTGCACAGGTGATTTCGAATAGTGTATGCCTTTTGGTGGTACTGTGGAATAATAGGAAAAAGGTGACTTTCATTTCAAAACAATTCAGGTTTAAATTCTGGATCCATCTTTTACTAAATGAGAATTTGACTTCTCTAAATCTGTTTCTTAACTGATAAAATGGAAATAAAATCATCTACTTCATATGATTATTGTATGTAAAAATGCTTTGTGCAGTATCTGGAACAAAATTGATATTCATTAACATTAGCTGCTATAATTAATATTGATTATCCAGCCTATTTTCTAGCATTTTGAGAAAAGACTCTACACACTGTTTTAGAAATCTATAATAACGTGTCATAGCCTTCGTTATCAAAACATTCTTCTCAAAATAATAATGACATAAGTATTTTGCATTGTCATAGTTTTCTTTCTAAAGATAAAAATACATACAGGATCTTGAAATATACACAACTGAGCTTTAATACAAACTTGTACATTATTAACTGTGTAACTTTGGGGCAGTATTATCACTTATTTAGGCTTAGTTTCCTGTCTGGTAAAATGGGGGTGGGGAGGAGATACTGTCTACCCATAGAGCTGCCTTGAGTATTAAATGAGAATGACACATACTGATTCTTGCTTCTGTGAGTATGAAATGAGACATACTAATTCTTGCTTCTGTGAGTATTAAATGAAATAATGCATATTAAAAGCATATATAGTAACGGATATGTTATTGCAACTCTTATTGTAATTGTTTTTCCTCAGATCAAGCCAGATTTGTAATAAGATCTATAAAACAGATAATGGAACCTGCAGAACAGTAGCTCACTCCCTTGACGTAGGCTGCTTATTGCAAAAGTCTGCTAATCCCCATAATTAGGTTCCTTAACTAAACTGGCACTTGCTTTGTTTATACATTCCAAGAAAAATGTATTTTTTTCTATAAGTCAGAACTGGAAAAAGGCAGAGCTCAATAAAAACTGTTCAAGGATCTCATTTTTTTTCCCCCTAGCAACACAGGATGTTATTTTCTGGGATGAATCAAGGCAAAAATTATAAAATAGGTGACTCTCAATCCCATTTTGAATGTTCATTCATGCTTTATTCTCTTCTCTGTGCCATTTTATTATCTCCTTAAGACCCTGTACCCATATCTCTTATGAGCACTAAGTACTTAGTGTTGTACTGAGTACTGAGTACTGTATTATTGCCACCATTCTCTTTTGAAACCAACGATTAGATAAACTAATACTCATCAACATTTCTGTAAATAACTAGCGCTACTTTCATGTAGAAGATAAGGAGATATTCTAGTATTTCTTAGTCACAAGATTGACTCTAAAATATGAACATTTTAGAGGTTGCAATAAGAAAGATAATTTAGGGTGAAGAGTGTTTTAATCTTATTTCTGAGGAGAGTTATAGACGTAGTTTTAACTCGACTACTTCTATCTTTCGGCAATTTCTCATAAACTATCCATGCAGGATTTAAAAATGCAGATGTTTCATACACGTTAGAGAAATAACTTATAGTTTAGCAAATCTGGGCCCAGATAAAGTTTATTTTCTTTTCTACTCAGTGAACACCCTCCTACACACTATAAAAAGGAAAATTTCAACTGATTATATTAGCTCTTAAGTAGAAATCTTTGTAAGGTAGGAACAAATGATGATTGTTTTATTTTTTTATATATGAGATAAACCATTTTAAAAATGCTTGTACCTAAATTAATTGGTTAAATACAGTTATTTAGTTTATCTGAATAGTAACATGGGCTTAAATTCTTAATTCTCCTTGTGATAAAGGAACTATTCCAGGACTCAGAACATAATGAAATATGCATAGACAAATAACCAGATGATAATTAGTACATTCTGTGTCTTTATTTTAATAACGGTTAAAAGTCTAAATGGTTACTTTTTAAATAATGGTTGTATAACTCCCCTCGGATTCAGTATTTACTGGAACAACTTACTGGAAACCAGGAAAACTTAATTATTTTCTGACTGAGGAATAATACTCAGAAAAAAGTTTTTTTGCTTGTTAGTTTTAAACACTATCCTCAAGAAAATAAACAGGTAGAGTAGACTGGGTTATTGAAAGGAAGTCAGTAGTCCTAATAGTAAGTTATTCTGTGGCCGTTTCTGTCTTATTACATAAATAATAAATTTAACTCAAGTGAAACAAAGTCAAAAGTTTCCACTTTCTCTCAGAACCAAATAGAGGCTCTCATTTATTTATTACTGGGACTCCTCCCCAGCTAGGTCCCAACCCTAAATCTCAACTTATTCTCAATTGAATAAATAAAAAATCTTAGTCTGCTCCTGTCCTTACACACAAGTAGTGAATTGTATATGAATTAGTAGGACGAATACAAATTTTTGATCAAAATATATTGTGAAACACTTCATTTTTATATTTCACATACTCTGCTATAGCCAAATTTTAAATCTTCTAGAAATTTAAAGTGGTCATTTTATATTCTAGTTTCTGCTTTGAGTAACAATAAAAACAAATCATTGTACTCTAGAAAATACTTGATGATAACTTTTCTCTTTTAAAATAGGAATCAAATTGCTAAAACCTCACATCTTAACTGGCACAAAATAATTTCTTAATAGGTAAAATTTATTACTGAACAATTTTGTCACATGTAATTGTAGCAGATATTTTTCTAAATAGAAGTCACAGTTTACATATAGACAAAGATCTTTAAAGTTCCGCAAAAAGGTTGCATTTGCAAATAGCTGAATTAGAAGCAGGCTTTGAATTAATTACTGAGTGGAAACTCAAGCAAGTTCTCTTGTTCATATGCGTGGGGAAATTGTGTCACAGGTCCAAAAATGTGTGTGTGTTGGGCCAGCAGGTGGTACGGGTTAATAACATTTATTAACCTACCAGGTTCCAGGCACTATGATAGGTAACTTATGAATATCATTTCATTTATTTTCAAATAATATCTCACTAATTTATTATTAATGTTATTTTCAAGATGATGAAATTAAGGCTCAGAAATAAGAGAAGTAATATGCCCAAATTTATAATGTCAGTCATAGATAACTTTGAAGAAGTGGAAACAGCATATGGTCTAGTCTTATCTGATTCTGATGTTCTTGCTCATTCCAAATTGTGTTTATTCAGTAAGTATATAAGCAGATCTTACTCTGACTCTGGCTTTGCTGCTAAATTATGGAGATTTTAAAAAAGATAATCAAGAGAATCCTAATTAAACAAGAAAAAATAGATGCAAACATTATTTCACAGTCATAGGAAAGCCTCCTACAACAAGAGCACAAGAAATAATGAAAGATGTGAGGTTAACAACAAAATTTTGTAAGCTGGAAAATAGACTCGTGATAACTGACTTAGGTTTCAGCAATTTCCATTCAACTGTATTTCTAAATGTCAGGGCCATTCTGAGCACTTGAGTTCTTTTTTTCTGGGAAATTTCTCAGCATTTCTTTGACAATGTCTTCGCTTCTCTTTCTGGAACTCTTTATCTGTTATTCTCTAATTATTTTGTTTTTTACTATTTTCCATTTTACTACTTTCTACTGTTTTTTACCACTTTCTAAGATATTTGCTCAACTTTACCTTCAGACATCAATTGTCACGTTTTTGGTGGTGTGTTTTGTTTTTGTTTTTGTATGTTAACACTATTATTGTCTCTTTAAAATTTCTTCACTCTCAATAATTTCTAAATGTTTTTGTTGATTTTTCTGAATATTATTTTTGTAAAAAATAACATGCTCTTTTATAATAAGTTTGATATTTTTTCTTATCTTTCTGAAGCTATTACTATAGATTGTTAATTGATTTATATAGTTGTTTAATATATGGATTAATTAACTGATGAGGTTGATTCTGTTCCCACTACTAAATTGCTATTCCTCACTACTTCTCCCGAAAACAAAAGCAGAGGTAAATCTTTACACATTTAGGAGAAATTATTTTTTCTTTTTCATTCATAGAGAGGGCTCTTGCTTTAGATAGCTGAGGGAGCCATTTATTCCCTTTATCATAACTACCATGCACTGAGCAGTTGTTATGAACCAGGCAGTGTTCTGAGTGCTTTGCATTTACTATCTGTCTTAATCCTGATTATAAACCAACAGTTTAGGTATTTTCAGCATTTAGAGATGAGGAAACTGAGGCATGGATGGGCTTAATAAAATATGCATACTATTTAGGCAATAAATGGCTCAGTATAAATTTAATCTTATCTTTAAATCAGTAGAGAGGCAACATTCTGATTAACTTAAAATATAATACTGCCTCTTCCTCTCATCAGAGAGTAAAAGGAAGCAAGATTGAAGCTGTGCTAGGCTCATCTCACTACTGCTCCTTAAAAGTGTTCATGCTCTGAAAGATAGGATTGGGAAAGAAAATAAAAAAGATGAAATGTTTTCTTTTTCAAATGAAACAGAGGTAATAATCAGAGGGACAATATAAGAGCTCATTAGCTCTTAATGAGAAACTCTGATTTATTGGTAATGAAGGGTGGCCTCAGTATGTCCAATGTCTTCTAATGTGCAAATGATTCTGCAATGGCAATGAAACTTGGTCAAAAATTAAGTTAAAACAGACACAAACAGAGGCTTGCATACAAAAAAAAAGAATATATTACAGAGCATAAGATATGCTTTCAGATTCCACACTACAACTAACCTTTAAGAAACTATCCTTTGTCAGTTTTAGCGAGGTATCAAAAAAGAACATTCAGAATTATCTGAAAGGGCTATTAAAATGTTCCTCTATTTTCTAATAATATATCTATGTGTAGCCAGATTTTTATTCACATACTTCAAGAAAAATGACATATTTTCAATTGATTAGATGAAAATACAGATTTGAGACTCCTACTATTTTTCATTAAATAGTAGGAAGGAAATTTCCTACTATTTTCTTTTAGTAAAGAAATTTGCAAAAATATAAATATCATTATTCTTTTTTTTTTTTTTTTTTTAGGCAAAGCAACCCTTGGTTGACCTCACATATTGCAAGGACTTTGTGAGTTTACAATCTCTCTCTCTCTCTCTTTTTTTTTTTTTTTTAATGCCTACAGCATCTGGGCTTTGTAGGTGGTCTCTCATCCAAGTACTACCCAGGCCTGATCCTGCTTAGCTTCCAAGATCAGACAGGATCAGGCTTATTCAGGGTAGTATGGCTATAGACATTTACTCTTTTTTTATTTTGGAAATATAGTTCTTCTATCTGTTTTAATTTCTAATATAGTAAACCCCAATAGATATAATTCACATTAAAAAAAAAAAAACTCTTTGGGACCCTCGATGATTCTTAAGAGCCTAAAAGAATCCTAATAACAAAAAGTTTGAGGACCACTTAAATACTATGGATGAGGTTTCTAGGGTTTAAAAAGAAGAAAACTTTAAAATAATTGGATACTTTAAACATGAAAAAATAATTTCTGTATTAGAGGAAAAAAACGTATACTTCACAGTGCTTACGATATACTATACATTATCTTAAAAGCTTTACTAATATTAACTCATTGAACCATGTGCATAATCTTATGAAGTAAATACTATTATTATTGTCCTTTTACAGATGAGGATACTAAGCATGAGAAGTTACATAAGCAGCTTAAAGTCACACAGTTAGTATCTGAGGCATATTTGAAACTAAGCAGTTTGGCTTCAAAATTTGTGCAGTTTTTTCTTGTAGGTGGCAAGATGTGGCTATGAAAACACTGACCACTTCTGCTGAGAGCATATTTCTTGTCTCATTTCTGATTTTAAGGAGAAAGATTTCAGTCTCTCAATATTAACTATGACATTAGCTCTACTCACAACTGTTTTTGCATAATCGATGCAAATGTCAACAAAGAGAAAAAGGCGAAATACCATCTTAGAATTATTATGAAATTAGTTTTCACCCATAGAATGTTTGACAAGTGTTTTAAGAATCCACATGGGTTCACAGACCTCATTTGGAGAACCCTTGAATTAGGACATTGGAATGTAGCTTGAAATCTTTCCCTATATCCTACATCTGCTACGATCCTAGAAGATTTCAACTTACATGTAGGTGATCCATCTTAAAGTACATTTCGTCCAGTCGTACACCTGTGTTTTACCTATATTAATCTATGCCTTTCATTCTGACAGACACTTCCTGGATTTTGTCCTTGGCTTAAACTGCAATATCCCTAAAACTTTAACTTCTTGCCTATTTTTGAAACACAACTTTCTGTTCCTCCAGCCTCCTTACTGTCTCATTCCCACAATCCTTGACTTTCAACCTCACAGCAGCCTCCCATCTCTCAGATGTTCCATTTATCCCAGACTGCTAACATCCTTTTTCCCATCCTTCTGAACAGAGTAATCCACCATTGATAGCTTCAACAACTCTCTACAGCAGACTTAGTAGCCTTGCTGTTTCTGCACTATGTCTACTGTACTTGAGCTTAGGGTGTTTCAATAATCCATTGGCTCTGTTGCCAAATTTAGGTTTCTTAGAGTGGGATTGGGGTCAGGATTGAGATAGGGGTTGAGGAGGAGTGAGGAAGAAAGACGAATGACTGTTGAGAAGGATGTGTCTTCGGATCTGCCGTTTCTGATTCAGTTTTTTAAATGACCCAGCAGCTTCTCACTTCCCTGCACCACTTTCATTAATTTGCCAATCCAGTTTCTACTTTCTTTCACCAACTGATTTTAATTCTCATTTCACTAAATATTTTCAGTGAGGGTACTTTATAATTTCCTGCCATACCATCTTCCCATTTCTTTCCTCCTTCTTTCAGAAAGTGAACTCTCTCTCTTCCAGGACATCATGTAAGTATACTCTTGATATCAGCTTCCTCTAATTTTCTCTCAGAATATGGTTATTTTTGCATCATTTATTAAATATTTATTTTTAAAAAAGTAGAAAAATATGGAAAACTAGCCCTACCAAATGATACTTTTTTTTTTTGGTCAGGCTTGTTCCTAATTATTGAATATTTGAATATTTAAAATGGCATAATTTTTTAATTTCAATTTCTGTCTATTGCTGGCAGTTAGCAAAAAGTGATTTTTGTCTGTTGACTTTATATCACAAAAATTTTCTAAAATTACATTAATTCTTGTAATTTTTCTGTAGATTCCATTGGATTTTCTGCCGAGATCGTTATGTTGTTTATAAACAAATTTCAATTCTTTCTAACTTCACACTTTTTATTCCTTCTTCTTGCCTTATTGCACTGTCTAGAATCCCTACTGGAATGTCGAATGGATGTGTTGAGAGAAGACATCTTTACCTCGTACCTGATCTTTGAGGAAAAACAGTCATTTACCATTCAGTATGATTGTCAGCTGCATGTTTTTCAAAGATTCCTTTAATCAGATTGAGGAGGGATTATTTTTTTATATTGAGTTTACTAAAATTTTATCATAAATTAATGTTGAATTTTTTATCAGATGCTTTTATTTGATCTATTGAGATAATTGTATATATGTTTGATAGTCTGTTAATATAGTGTATTACATTGAATGGATTTTGAATATTAAACCAACCTAAATTTGCCTTGATGCAGTCTCTTTTTCATGTTTTATTGATTCAATTTGCTAAAATTTTGTTGAAAGTTTTTGTACTTATGTTCATAAGGCATGATGTCTGTAGTTTTATATTTTAGTAATGTATTTGTCTGATCTTGATACCTGGGTAATGCTGACTTGCTAAAAGTTGTTGAAAAGTATTCCAACCTTTTTTATTTTTCTGAAGGAGTTTGTGCAGAATTGCTATTACTTCTTTCTCAATGTTCCCTAGAATTCACTAGTGAAGTCATTTGAATATTTCTTTATAGGAAAATGTTTTTCTTTTTTACTATAAATTCAATTTCTCCATTATGTATAGGCTATTTTATTTCTTCTTGAATGAGGTTTGATGTGTCAGGTCTTTTAGGGAATTTGTTGACCTCCTCATTAATTGAATTTATTGGCATAATACTGTTCATACTTCTTGGCTACTAACTTTAATTTCTCTAGTGATGCCATACCCCTAGTTCCTGATAGTGGCAATTTATGTAAAAAATTAAAGGAAAAAACTAGGTGAAAGAAACATGTATCTATCATATCTCTTAGGGCTTAAATGTAATAGAGGAAGGACTGGGAGTAAGAGTGACAGATTTGATAACAAGAATTTTTAACTTCGGTATTTAAAAAATAACATATACAATTAATTCAATGAGAAAAAGCAATGAAACATTCCAATAATTTTCATAGTCTCTCAAGGTGAGGTCATTAATAATTTTGATATGGTGAGAACAAACATGAAAATCTATATGTCTAGCACCATCAACAAGAGCAGTCCTAAAGGTGAAGCCACAAGAAAACAACATGTAAGTAACATAACATAAAAAAAAAAATTGTTCAAAATAGATATTAGGCAAGATGAGGAAGAGGGTTGAGAGTGTGGGCCTGAAGAGATTCTATAGAAGGACAATGCATAGAAAGGTGGAAGTCTTCAAAGGGGCACTACAACCTAAGAAGTTCACCATTGCAGAAATGAAATAAGTCATTATAGTGAGGACTCGATCATCTCCTAAAGAGTGTCATGTTAGCAGAAGAGAAGATAGGATAAAGAAAATTATGCCTAAAGGGTATTTGAACATTTGTAAGTAGTGCAATTATTCTTTGGGTTAGCTGGAATGGTTCTTGACTCAAGAGCAGACTCTGTTGGTTCTGCTATGGACTTCCACAAAAGCCTCATGAACTGTGTTTAATATCTCTAAACATTTTCTAAGTTGAATTAAGGAAATCTTTGTTTCACAGACATGACTGCAAGGACCAGGTCTTTTTGGTTGAGAAATAGTTACTCGCCATTTTGTATTTGGTCTTCTTGGTATCTGGACACCTCAGTTTCCTTACTAAGGAGCTTTAGAATTCTCAGAAATCCATATGTATGTAGAAATTGGGACTGCTTTAGTCATTTGTGCTTGACCAGTGAACGACTAAACTACATCTAGGAGAGCATTTCATAGCAAAGGTTAAGGAAATTCTCATGATAAAATTGCTGTTTGAAATAGATAAGTAGTATCTATTAAATTAAATAGAGATAAATGCATCCTATTTTGGATAATATATTCTTCCGTAAATGTGGTGTTGGAATATAAAATTTTGAAAGATACCTAACCATTATCTTTTTAGGAATTCTTACCACTCTTTTTATGCTTCCTTACTCCAAACCTGGTATTCTATTTCTACCAATTTTTATTGAAATATAAAATGATAGGGTATTTGTTGACAGGGCTCAAAGGATAATCTCATCAAATATTATTTAAATTTATTAAGAGCTCTGGCATTGGGGATTAAGAGAAGACAGAGCCCATGTATATCTATCTATATATTATCTGTGATTGTATATTTCTGGTCTGCTGGAAACCAGAGATAGAAGCATCTTTCCCTAAACATCCAAAACCACAATTGCTATTGGTTTCGATACTTTCATCAAGGGATCTTGTAAATGGAGTATGTGGAGGGGTGTGTGTGTGTGTGTGTGTGTGTGTGTGTGTGTGTGCATGAGAGAGAGAGAAAAAGAGAGAGAGAAATTGGAACTCCATGTTAGTAACATTGCTGAATCTTGCTTTACATTCAATTGCCACATAATGCATATAAATTAGAGGGAGATGAAAAGCATGTAAGCAACAACTACAAAGAGGCTCACAGCAAAATTTTGCATTGCTCAAAATATATAACCCACAAGCACAAAGAGCCAAGGGGCTAGAGGAGTCAATAATTATAAATATGACTCCTTCTACAAGAATTCGGTGTTCTAGGGAAGCTGTACACTAGTGAAGTACATATCTGCTACAAAGGGAAGAATGATGATCAGTTAAACAAGACTGATCCCTTGGGGAAAGCTATGTGATTTCTGTGAAGTCAGACCCATAAAATCTGTGAGAGAGTTTGGTTTTTTTGAACTGAGGTTGGAGATGGATAAATAATTATGCATAAATGAGAAATAGCTGCCTTTGATTAATTTAGACATTAAAAAATTTTCATCATTTAGGAAATATATATTTAAAATTCAGGGAGAAATACATGCCTACAAACTGTAGGCTATACAAATAAAAGAGTTAAGGAGAGAGAAATAAGGAAAAGGGAAGAAAAGGAGGATGGAAGGAAAGAAGAAAGAAACAGCAAGAAAAATTTCTGCTCAATGCTCTTATTCGAAGTGATGGATTGACTATAGAATTGAAGGAACATTTATCATGAATAAATTAATAGTTTAGAAATTAGGCACAAAGATTATATGTAAATGTCAATTTTTATACATAAAGTACTTTCAATTAGAAATATATACTGAGACTGGATCTATTTAACATTTTAAATAAATGATCAAACCGACATAGTACATAATTATATCTCTAATCTGTGTTTAACCCTAGCTTTTCTGAGTAATAAGATATCAAGTCAGGAGAGAAGAGCAAAAAAAAAAAAAAAAAAAAAAAAAAACAGCTTCAAAATTTGAATAAACTCTTTTTCATTAGATTATAAACTCCTTGCGGACAAGAATACCATCTCTTTTAGTTGAGTAACTAGCACCAACACACAGTTCCTGAGGCACTCAATAAATGAAAGACAAGAAAATGCATGAGTAGAAGGATAGGTATATCAAGGAGCTGAAACAAATAGGCAGATGACTGGAAATGTAGCCCAGAGTACCTAAAAAAAAACATTAATTCAAAAATACTTTCAGAAAAATTGGTTCTAAACTCTCAGCTAGCCCCAGGAAAAAGGCTCTAAAGTCATCCAAAGTATTTCTCTAAAAATAGCCCAGATTTGTTATGAAAAAAAATGTTAGACACTATAAAAGAAAATAGAAACTAAATACGAAATGTTTAGCTTATCTTCAAAAGAATTATAATAGATGGAAAAAGGGGTTCATATCTTAAACAATATTAAAACATGAAGATAACATGGTATACCCATCTCAGGAATAGTGCATGCAATAATAATTGGAAAAGGAAAATGTGCTATAATATATGCTTCTTTTTAAAGTTAAGGAATTTAAAACAAAAAGTGAGGAAGAGGGTCAGCATTACACAATGTATTTTATTGAAGAAGGTAGATATATTAGAATTAGTTACTAGAAATGGAATTCATTAGACCAGTGAATCTAGGAATGGTATAAAGATTTTTAAGACTATGTGGAGAACAGACACGATCAGGAAGAAACTGAACGATGTGTACATTCTTGGAACTACAAGTGAGGCAAAATAAAAAAATGAAATTTATTAAAGTGAATTAGCAGAGTACATGCAATTGAGAGATCAATTGTGAGGGGCCACTCTAAATGAACTAGCTCTGCACCTCTGTTCACATGTAAATCAAGAGAACAGTCAAAGGTAAGATGTGTTCAAGAAAATTAGTTTCTCCTTGAAAGAAGATCTAGGAAGAAGTTAGGGAAGAGTTTATATAGTGATTGAAGGATGAAATCACATAGTGATGCTCTTGGATTATAGATAAAAGAACTGCACTGAGTAGGTATGACCTTGTACTTCTTGGGTACAGAAAGCCTGTGATTTATCCACTAACTGGGAGGTTTCAGTACATGAAATGAATTCAATGCATTGTGCCATGACATTGCTTCACCTGTCTTGTTTGATATAATTACCAAATGGAAGCAAACTGAAGAGGAAACAAGCTCTTTGAGTCAACAGTTACCACACTGCAGAAACTTAAGGAAATGAGACAAAATAACCAAGAGACTGAGGTGCAAAAGAATCAACTAAATAAACACCCTCTGACATCTAAAAAAGTAAATGTCAAAAATATTTGGGATAAATATTTGAAAAGAGAGAATAGACTTGTTTATCAATTACTGAAATCTTAGAACCAGAACTTATATTTTTAAAACAATAAGTTCAGGACAAATAAAAGTAAAGCTTCTGTAAATTAGGTACTAAATAAAAGGTGCATATTATAGTAAATAATAGTACACACTAAAAATACAGATAGTTGCAAAGAGTTCTAGTTAAACCATAGCTAACAATTCAATAACTGGTTGTGATAGAAAACCAGGCTATATTAAAAAGCATATTCTAGCGTTTGAAGCTAACATCAAAGAAGGCAGTTGTTCAGTAGTCAGAGTCTGAATATTGGACCAAAGAACTAACAAAATATGGCTTCCAATTAGAAAGAGGAGGAAAAAGGCCACTGACTATTTTCAGTTAAAAGGCCAGCCGTTTCGAAAACTGTTTAATAATCACTTGTAGTAATGGTAGTGATTACTACCATGTGATTACTGCCTTTGGGGGTAGTACCATTGTTTTTGAATCAGTTCTACCTGTGGATAAGTTCGTATAGAAAGACAGGTGTTAATAGTACAACTGGTTCATTTTCTATGATGCAGTTTACAAAAAAATTAATTAATACAGTAGTGCACAGATATTAGATGGCAAAACCTCTCTCTTTGGGCTATATGATCTTTAATCTTTGCTGATTGAGTCTATTTTTCAGCCATTAGATAATGTCAGTCATTACTGTTGCATATGATTTAATATTCAATAAGCATATATTTCGCAGTGGCAGTACTGTATTACTAACTCTTATTCACCCCACTAATAACTCCAGGTCTAGTTCTGGCTACTCATTCTGGCCATTCCCATCTTTAATCAGATTAGTGATAGTCTGAGCCTAGTACATGTTTTGTACTTGCCCTTTTCTGAACTTAGGTTGACAGGTCATTTCTTATTTATCAAAATTCCTTTGAACTAATTTCATCTTTTTTTTTTTTCCTAACTGGTTATTGGAAAATCTAACAAGGAGGCTTTCTCTTCCATCATTCAGAGCATTGATAATTATCACTGGAATCAACCTGATCGCAAAGACACATCCTCTTCTGCTTCTCGCATGAGTTCAACATTTGCCCTTTGTGTAATTATCAATATAGGCAGTTCAGTCTGACAATGATTTAAAGTATAAATTCAGTCATTTTAATTCTCCATCTCTATTATTGATGTTCCCCAGTTCTTAATTGTGTTGAAGCCATCAAGTTTATGAATTCTGTCCAAATAACATTGTCTATTCTTCATGTAAACATAGAGGTCTAGAACTTCTTAAGGAACCAAGGTCATCCATCAGGAAATACATTCATGTGTATGTCAACTATAATTAGAAAATAAATTAATTTTTTAAAAAGACATGCAATATAGTATGGAACTGACCAGATAGTTGTCCCTATTTAATAACTATGCAGCCAAAGAAATTAGGTTGTATCATGTTTATTTTACAAATAAGAGCTTAGAAAATAGTCAAGTCATTCTTTGTTAGATATAGTAAACCTGAGGTCTTTAAAAAGTATCCCATTTAAGTTTGTGGTTTTGCCTCTGGATTGCATGAAATTTCCTAATAAATTAATGAAGCACTTGTACTTTTGAGATTCACTATGGTTATATGACACAATTTGAAGGAAGAGTTATGCGAGTAATCTTTTTAATGCTGGGTGTGATTCAATAGGATAGAAATTTAAATGTTAATAAGTGTAATAATTAAGTTATATGTATCCAAAATTTCTATACAATTGAGAAATCATTGAATGTATGCCTTTGTTTGCATTGTAGCTGACATTCAAAATGGAGAGGTACTGAGTAACTGATTAACAAAGTTCATTAACATAGCTGAAAAGCTGGTATTTAAACAAGAAACTATGAATATTTTTGAGTTACAAAGCAAGGAAAATATCTTCAGAGTTTATTCTTTTGTGATACTACTGCATTAGAACCCTTGGAAAACTATACCACATTAATTTTAATAACAGCACTATCAATTCAACTGCCATATATTCCATACATTATGATTTTTTAATGTTCCAATCATTAAGTCTCCCAACAAACAATTGAAGAACTGATCAGCATCTCATACAATGTCAGCATGGTGTGCCAGTTATGTGTCATATTAAATATAGCAGTGGAGTATCCCCTCCAAAGGGGCACATTCATCTATTTCTAAGCATGGTGGTGAAGAAGCTTCTAAAGGACAATTCTCAATTTAGGGGTCTACTTTAAAAATGATAGCAAAATGGCTAACTGCTCATTTTTTAAATGTAAAATTATTTAAGTTAAATATTAGTTCCCAAAAATTTGTTATATTCAGTATTATGTTGAAGGCTAAGTGTTAACAGAGTTGGCATGCTGTAAATTAATAGAAAAAATATGAAGATAATAAATACAATTTGGACTAATGAATATCTTTAGATTTATTTATTTAACAAACATGTAAGTGTTTTCAATGTGCCAGGCACTGTTCTAAGCGTCTTGTAGAATCGAAGGCTTATAGCAGTTGATAAATCTTTCGTTTATGAGATTACAGTCGCTAAAATGTATATATGCAAAAAAAAAGATTCTGACACCATAAACAGCAGTATACTCACAACTTTATGTTATCATTTTTTGTGCAAAGGATAACATTTTCATAAAATTTTATAATGATGAAAAGCTTTACATTTGGAAGAAAAAATCTAAATTAGAATAATAGAACTTTTTCCATCAAGAAAATCATTTAGAATATAAGAGACAAAAAGGTGAAACAAGACAATCACCTTTTATAAAGTAATGTTATCAAAATAAATAATCTTAGAAAGAGTAACAAATTTTAAGTCTCTTTGATTCTGGAACACTAAGTACTATGCTGTGTGCACAGCAGGGTCAGTAAATATTTGTAATAAATTAAGATTTCTGCTAGCAAATCTTCCTTACTTAGGAGACACATTTTCATGCCTAGAGGTAAATGCTCAGCTAAATTGTCTTCCTTACAGTCTGCCCAATCAGAAAAGCTCACCTACTTGGGTACCCAGAGTCCATCATAAATTTTTTCTTGATAAAATGACTGCAACCTAAGCTGGCCAAAGGCAAAATTGTCTTGTCCTTGGCCTCCCCTTTCTACTTCTTATTTAAGTCCTCTGTCAAAAATCATCTCAAGAAGTAAGTGAATAAATCCGCTCATATTGAGATGTAAATAACTCAGACAACTCTGGACATTATTCTACCCCATTTGTATTTAGATCATAATAGCAAACGTGGGCATTAGCCAGTTGGGTTAAAGAGTTATCTGAGAGTAAATGTTTTCAGCTCCCCAAAAACCATTTCATCTCTACAATCTTTTAATAAGGCAAACTTTGCTCCTCTGCATCTTATCTATGAATGTTGTAAAAAGAGAGTATAGTGCAGACCTTAGCTGATATAGAATGCAGCAAAACCTCTCCTAACGGGGCATAGACAAAAGGGCCACATCATTCGTAACACTCCATTCCTTTTGAAACTGAATGATAGTTGACAATGAAATTCAAGCTTCTGATTCTTATTAAGGCTGACTATTGAAACTTGATTAGGCCTATAATTACACACTGCTTGAATCAAGAATGTCAAATAATGGGGCAGGACCTCTATAACTGAGGAATCAACTTACAACCTACATTGGTCCATGAACAACCTGCTCAGACAGTACTCAGTCATAAAATATCCTGAGTTTAATCTCATAAGAATTGTTGGGAGGATATTTTTGTCAAGTATCCACAACTGAATTCTTTATTTCTGAAACTCTAGTTGATCATGGGTACTCAGGAGAGAGAGAGAGAGAAAAAGAGCAAGAGAGAAGAGATATAGCCAAATGGCCTGTAATTCTGTGGCCAACAAGTAAAACCAAACAAAATTACTAGCTTTATCAGAATTTATTATGTGTAAATACACAAACTAACCAATTAAATTAAAATTGTTAAATTTTTATTGACATATAGAAATACCTAATCAAGATATACTTTTTATCCTTTTTGAAAAAAGGATAAAAGGATAATTTTGATGTACTACATGCATTGTATAGAAATTATTTATATGTCTAGATAAAAAAATATATATATATTATTCTCTATTTCATAGAGGTTGAAGAGAATACAATTGGTGAAAATATGAAACAGGATGTGCTTACAATATGATACACAATGTGTATAAGAAAACATGTACTTGTACCATGAGAAGTTTCCTCAATTCTTTGTCTTAGAAATTTCACAGTAGTAATCCTTTACGTACACTTTATGGCTATATCAGTATAGCTACCTGTTATAAACTAATAGCAGGTCTGATTGAAGGGTTCATAGTATATGTCAGACAGCAGCTTAAAATTGGCAAATGCACACATTCAAGAGATTTAAAGCATTCACATTAAAAACCGGCAAATCTAAGTAATAGCATCACAATCCTGATTTTTTTTTTTTAAAAGCTACCCTATGAATTCTATGACACATGCTTACCTCACTCCTTGGTTACAGCAGCCCAGTTAGCTTTGACTTACCTCTACTCTTTCCTGACTGATTCAATTAACTTGGGGTTCCTGGTAGTGGCTCTACTCAATTCAATCTTGATCCTGACTTGGCTTATCCTCCAGCTTTACCCTAGAGTGTAAACCAATCTACCACTGCAACTTTAGACATCCTGGTTCACTTTTTGAAATAAGTGACTTTCAAAAGCTGTAGAAGTATATTTTAAAAATAGCCTGTCTTAGAGGTTAGGAATTCTGTTTTTGATTCTGCCAAATACTTGTGGTGTGATTTTGGTAAATTCTCTGACTTATCTTTTTTTGGATTATTTTAAAAAGTGATGGCTGGATTATATGACTATTAAGATCTCTAATAGAAATTATAATATCAGTTTGATATCACTTGGGTTAATGCAATCATTTTATCAGTTCTGAGGGTAATAAACTATTTTAAATTGGGTAAAGACTAAGGATAACAGAAGATCTAGTGCCAATGACAGTCAATGTTTTAAGAAAATGTAAGCACTTGATGGTTTAGATTCTAAATAAAAGCCAACACACACACACACACATACACACACTGTGCGCCCACGTGTGTGTGTGTGTGTATTTAATGCATGATTCTCTCTATATTCTCCTATAGCATTATTTTATCATACAGTTGCAACCCTTCTAGTTTCTAGGTTCTCCTAGATCACCTTGAATCAATGAAATGTTAACATCATGCTATCTGCTTTTTTTCAGCTTTTAATTCTCAAAACATCTACAAGTAAAATGATTGTTTTTGACATTATTTGACTTTCTTGATTCGAGTAGGGTGTAATTATACCCCTGATCAAGTTACTGCAGACTGCTTAAATCCAAAGAGAGATACCACATGTGGAAGTGTTACAGTTAATCACAAACAGATACAACTGGATTTTTCTTACCACATGTTGTATGCTTAAGGTGACATCTACTTTTTACAATAAGTATAATGAAAAAGGCTGCACATAAACATGTGCTAATATATGTGGTATTTCAATTAAATTTGAAATTAGGAAGTTGGCATAAATTTAAAAATATTACTCCCAGATTTGCAGTGTAGTTTTATAAAACTTTTTAATTGAAATATTTTATTGTAATAATAGTATATGCATTTTTTTTGCTACCAAAACTCAAGTTAATCATTCTGACCAAGACAACCAGGACCTACAATATCCAATCAACTCACTTTAAAAATAACCTCGGAAAACAACAAATTCAACCTGTTGGCTCATGTAGACACAACTTGTATAATAACTCTTTAAATTCTTTAACACTGGAAGTACTATAATTACTACAGAGCATTTATCTCACAAAGTCAGGTTTCAAGAAAAGAAAAGCTATAAATTCTCATACATGTTATTTACTTATATTTCTATATTGTTAACTGTCTTCTGACATTATTTTTACTCTGTGTTCAGTCACTAAAGTGGAGGTTAATTTCTAAAAACAAAATAAAATAGTATAAAAACAAGACTGGAAGAGACCACATAGAATATCACTATGCTAAACATTTGTTAATATAAGTAAGCAAAGACTGTATTCTGTCAAAATTGCCTGAAATCTAAAAATTTATAAATCATTTAAGTGTTTCATCAAGAGGAGGTCAAAATTACTAATATATAAGGTACTATAGTTACCTCTAAAATGTAGTTAATAAGTAGCTACAAATATAAATGCTGTAAAAAATAAAAGACGTTTAATGAGATGTTATAGAAAAATAAATATGTTGTACAGAGAAACCTATTAATGGGATGATATAGAAGCAAATGGCTTTCAAAATGGGAAGCTTGGAACCCCCAAATCTGGTTTCCAAAGAATTAGTCTAATAAATGAAAAACAAAGGATAATAAGAAATAGAAAAGCCCATTATATTTCTGGCTAGAGTTTTCTGATTGCCAAGCAATAATTATTTTAATTTTATTATTATTACTTTTTTCTTACTTAAAGACACTTTTTAAATAAAAATTTGCATACTTAGTTCTTAGGGTTTAATCCTTAATCACCCACATCTCTGTTATGGGCTGAATTGTGTCCCCCCAAAAGTCTTAACCCTGGATACCTGTGAACACGACCCTATTTGGAAATAGGGTCTTTGCAGATGTAATCAATTTAAAATGTGATTATCAGGGTGAGCCCTAATACAATATGATGAATATCTTTATAAGGAGAGTAAAATGCCATGTGACAGCGACAAACAAGGAGAGAGACTTGTGACAACAGAAGCAGAGATTGGAGTGATGTAGAGGCAACAAAAGCAATATCAAGGATTGGTAGTCAATATTAGAAGCTACAAAAGAGCAAAGGATTCTACCCAGAGTCTCAAATGATGGCCCTGCTGGCACCTTATTTTTAGACTTTCAGACTCCAGACTGTGAGAGCATACATTTTGGTTGTTTTAAGCCACCCAGCTTGCGCGACTTTGGTACGGCTGCCCTTGGAAACTAATATAGTTCCTAACCAGCATTCTTCATATTACCTTGGTTGTAAAGGAAAACGTGAACAGTATTAAATAAAGCTTGATATGACAGTATCTTATCAGCTGCTCTGCACTCATGGCGACAGCTTTCAATTCCAGTGTATGCTGGAAGACAGCCTGAGGTTTAGATGTTGTAAGGTATGGCATTTTAAAGATATAAAACCAGAATTAGGTTGGAGTATGACATCCTATTTTAATTCATAGAAATGTTTTTTTTTTTTTTCTCTCTCTAAAAGGCTCATTAAGAATTCACACTGAGAACATTTATTTTGCAAATTTAGAAATGGTTTGTCTTTGGTGGAAGAAAACAATTGATATTGGTTGGTTAGGGCATCTGCTTTTCTCTTTTCTGACTTTTGACAAGTTCTCATTTAACATGAGAAAGAAAAAGAACCTCTTTGATCTTGCGAGCATATTTTTTTTTATTTTAATAGAGCTTCGAAAAGAATTGTTTTTCAACTTGAGTTAAATGCTTTACTTATTACATATTTACTTACCTTGAAAAGTGAAGGAGGCCTAATCAAGAGTAAAGTGAATTTTTTTGTGTTTTTAGCTGTGCCTTGATTTGGCTAAGAGGTGATCAAATTCAACTGAGCAAAATATAGAAGCTGTTTAAATGTTTGAGCACTGTCTTTTAGGAACATCAAAACTACCAGTTTTTAATTATTTTTAAAATAAATTTCAGTCTTTGTTTTTCATCTACATAATGGGAAAGCCATATCAACAGTCGTTTATAAATAGCATTACTGTCTCCATTGCAGTTTGGAGTGCTATGGACATTATAAAAAAAATGAAAAATTTATTTCCTGTCTCTAAGAAGAAATTTACAATCTATTCGAGAATAGAGGATGTATGATAGATTCATTAAGCAATTAAAAAATAATACAGTAAAACTTAGGTTGATCTTCAAACTGTGAAATGACAGCTTTCCATAATCACAATGCCAATTAAGTACTGAAGTTAGCCTAAAATGTACATAGATATGATAAAGCCTGGAGTTTTACACATGTCAAACCAACTTCAGCTTGGGGCTTGAATTTTGCACTATAGACTTTTTTTTTTTTTAATAAAAGACATCTTTTTAGATAGATTCACCTTGGGTCCTGAGTTGTCGAGTTGAGGCATGCGTGGTGCACAGATACTCCTCTATGACACTGAGGAAAGGGCAGATGATGGGTCACAAGGAGGAGACAAATAGGCTCCATTCTAGGGTGGTGGTTGAGGGTTGAGACTAAAAAAGGTGCAAACCACAAAATGAGGGTTGTAGAGTGTCAATACTATAAAAGAGTTAATATTGTAAAGACATTGGTATTATCTGAAATCAGGTGATATTGAAAATAGTGAAAAGAAGTAGACTCAGACATGCATGAAATAAAGAAAAAGGTTATGTCTCCAACCAAATAGGCAGCCTATCTGCACCGCTCCCATCCCCCCAAGAAAAGAAAAAGATTTGTCTTATCAGCACACTTTTTGTCTGCTATTTTTTTTCAATGATTTGTCTTTAACTGCAACTTTTAGATATACCAGGTATCACAGTGGGTGTTACAAAATACAGATGGATACTAGCTAAAATTGTGAACTAAACTGAAATTGAGACTACAAAAATTGCGAACTAAATGAGAATTAAACACCTATCATTTCAATCAGTTTCAATTACACTATCTTCTATAAAATATATATATGTATATATTTTTCTGTTTATGTCTGTCTCCCCTGAATATGCTGTCCTGTTTCCTTTGTAGAAATGCAGTGCTTTCCCCCAAGTGTTAGTTTATATATTAATTTAATTGTAACCCTCTCAAAGGTAATTGTGTGATTGGAAAGCAGAGTGGACACAAGAATGTTTAAGAGCTAAATCTGCTCAGATTTATTGTATATTTGATTGACTGGGGAAATGACTTTCAGTTGACATCTGAGCCAACAAGTTAGCTGAAATAAAATTTTGCTTAATACCTTTGCATCAATAATCTAGGCACAGTCTCATTGATTGAGAAAGTCTGATCAATAGAGTATTACTGGCTGCCTAACTGTAACTTTGCTAGACTTTTTTTTGCTAATTCTGCTGATGACCTTCTTACCACTGCTTCTCAGGTTCACCTTTTTTCCCACTTTGAAATTCAATTTGCTCCATTTGCTGTTATTTAAAGAATTTACACATCCAATTGATTTTATCCACCTGCTATAGTTAGTATTTGGATACGAAAGATTGTACCTGATTGTGGTGAAGCTTTGGAACTGCCAAAGAACTCAAATATTTAGCAAGAATTTTTATCTCAAATATATTTGGTAAAAAATAACCCAGAATAACATGGAACCAAAATATTTTTAATGGATTATTCAATTTTTTAACAATGACTTGTATAACAAAGATCTACAAGAATTAATGAGGATATTGTCAAAGAGAGAAAAAAATAGCTATAAGAAAATGTGGCTCTGGTTTTCAGAAAAGCAGGATAATAAAGAAAAGAAGGGAAAAAACACTCTAATGGAAAAGAAGGCTCATGGAATGTGTTATATAGCTCAATAAAATTTAAAAACAATTGTTAAGAATTGTGAAGATGTGAGGTTTTAATCTACATACAACTAAGAAGTTTACTTGGCACAGCTGGCAAGGAGACACCAACCCTTGAGCCAGCGAAAAAGAACTTTATAGAGTACAGCAATAACAGTAGCCAATTTATCAGCATTTTATGTTCCCCAAGCCCTAATTTCTTCAGAGAAATGTGAAGAGGACAAGGTAATACCTGGACATGGTGTCTGTTGTGTTGTAAAGAAGGAACCTTGAATTTGGGTACCTTAACCTTTTGTCATGAACAGTAAGCATAGCTGTCCTTTACTCCAGGGGGAGTCACTATCTCTCTTTGCAAGACTTTACAAACATCCTTGAAATGATAATTCAGAACCAAAGTCATTAGTTGCCTTACTTGCAAAAATCTGCAGAAACAAGAGACTTGTGAAAAATTGTTTCCTAATTATCTGATGTGACTTTCCCATTTAATAGTTATTGAAACTAAAATGAGCTGAGATCTGAAGAACCACATTCCCCCAGTAAATCCCTAACTCCTGTTTCTCGATCACTTCATCTCCAATGACTTTATCTTCCATTCTAATTGAGCCACTTATTCTCATATCTCACTGTGAAATTTGTCATCACTTAGAATTGTTCTATCTCCAGAAAACTAAATTAAACATCATCCAATTATTGACCACAATGTCCTCCCCTTTCAGCCCTTTCACTCAGTGACTGCACCTATTCTTCAGGACCTTCATTCCCTCCACCCCTGTACTTCAGCCTGAGGTATCAGAAGCCAATAGTCTTCACATACTATCCTTTCCAACTTAGACTTCATTACCTATCCCATCAATTCTTAGGTACACTTGGAATGCTGGATGCTACTAGTAAAAATTGCAGAACCGTGCAGATTGGTTTCGATCTAAATTCCTGATCTCCAATCTCAATCTGATTCCCAAAACAGCATTTTTTTGTTTCATCACTCTTCTTAAAAGCTGACTCTATTTAACCCAATTTATAACAAATGACATCATTTCCTCTTCACAGAAGAAAATTAGAAGCCACTAGATAAAAATTATCTTCTTAACACCAAACATGCAGAAGTATCTGTAATACCATTTATCTTATTCCGTTCAAATGGAGGCAATGTCTCTCCTGTCATCTGAGACTAAAATACATTCTGTTATCCATGCTTTGGAGTTGTTTCAGAGCTTGCTAATCATCCTCCAATATCCATTTTCCCCTTTTTCTGAGCTAACACAATAACAAAATTGTAGTTGGGCATAAAACCATCTAGAACCAAGACTGCAATTCCTAGCTGCACTTCCAGTTAAGTGTGGCCATAGAATGAAAACAAAAATGTATGTAACTTTTGGGAAACATCTTCAAAAGGAGAGAAGGGAACCATCTCCCTTTCCCTTCATACTGCTATAGAGAACATAGACCTAAAGTCTAGAGCAGCAATGTCTAATAGAAATATGCTTGTGTCTCCTCACCTGTGGTTTCGTTTTCTGCAGTTTCAGTGACCCACAGTCAACCAGTATGAAAATATTAAATGGAAAATTCCAGAAATAAGCAATTCATAAGTTTTACATTGTGTGTAATTCTGAGTAGCGTAGTGAAATATCACATTGTCCCCCTCCATTCTGCCTATAATGTGAATCGTCCTTTTGTGAATCATCTGTTTTTCCAGCTTATCCATGCTGTATACACTCCTAGCCTTTTAATCCCTTATTAGCCATCTTGATTATTGGGTCGACTGTAGCAGTATCTCAGCACTTGTGTACAAGTAACCCTTGTTTTATTTTTTAATTGTTTTATTATTAGTTATTGTTAATCTTGTAGTGTGCCTGTTATAAACTAAGCTTTACTATAGGTATGTATGTATATGGGATCCAGGACTATCTGCAGTTTCAGGCATTCACTGTGGGTCTTAGAATGTATGTCCTGTGGATGAGAGGGGACCTCTGTAAAATGTAAGCCACAAACACAAGCCACATAAGTTATTTTAAATTTTCTACTATCTATATTAAAAAAGTAAAAAAAAAAAAAAAAATGAAGTTACTTTTAATAATACATCTCATTTAATCAAAGATGTCTAAATTATCATAACTTCAACATGTAATTAATATAGAAAGTGTTAATAAAATATTTTATATTTTTTGTACTATGTCTTTAAATCCAGGTGTGTATTTTATAGTTGTAGCATACCCCACAAAGCAACACCATACCATACTACTTACCTGGACTTTTGGATGACAGAAAAATAAACTTTTACTTTAATTAAGCCAAATTTTCCCATGTTTTCTGTCAATTGCAGGTGAATATTATTCTTTCTACTTCATCATGAATGTATTTCCCTCCTCTGCTATATGTGTTATTGCTACTATTCATTTGATCCTGTAGAATGAGTTAAAGGCAACCTAGCCCAGAGACAGCAATATTGTATGACAGTTAAGAGCATAACCTCCCCACGAGGCTGCCATTAGTTTTGTTCCAGCCCTATAACTTACTTGCTGGTGACCTTGGGTAAGATACCTGACCTCTGTGTCTCAGTTTCCTTATCTGTAAAATGTGAACAATAATAACATTTGCTTCAATCCACTGCAATCTGGCTTCCATTTCCACCAATCCTCTGAACTGCTCTCATCTCTGATGCATTAGATAATTAACCATTCTCCATTTTGAAATATTTTCTTTTATGTTTCATGTTTTTAGTGGTTCATTGGGTTTTTTCTTTTCTCTCACTGGCCATCTTTTCTCTGTCACCTCCACGGCTCCTTTTTCAGCCTTAGATAACTCAATTTCCATCTTGAACTTTTTATTCCTTCTCTCTGGATTACTTCATCATTCTCAGTGCTCATAGTATCTTGAGCTTGTAGAACATTCCCATGCTCTACACCTGTATAATCTGCCACTTAGATGGAAAATTATGTTCCACAGGAACAACATTATCTGCACTTGCAAGCTTATTCTTCCTACAGAAATTCCTGTCTCAATGAATGGTATGAACACCTGTCCAGTTGTCCATGCCTAGAATGTGGATATCATTTACTCCTTTCTCTTCCTCAGTCCCACCAAAACAATCAATTACTAATCTCTCCTAATTCCACTCCTGAGATAAATATGCATGCTAACTTTTCTAAATCCCCACCACGATCACTTATTCAATTCATCACTATTTTATCTGCTATATTGTCCCCAATCTCCAGTCTGAATTTTCCTAGATCCCTTCTTCACACTATATTTAACAAGCATGATTATTTACTTCACTGCTTGAAAACTTCTTTCTTCACTCTATCAGGAAGAAGTCTAAATTCCTTAAAAATTTTTAAATGTCCTGCAACATTTGGTATTTACTTACTTTTCTAATTTCAAACTTGCCATTCCCCATTCCCAGCCTCCTCATATGCTGGGCTTAGACTCATTGAATTTATTCCAGCTTCTTGAACATACCAAGCTCCCTCTCATCCACTAGCCTCTAGTGGGCACTATTTATTTCCTCCTCTGGGATCTGTTCTTCTGCTCTTCTATTGAGTAGCAGCTTGATTTCCGCGTGCTGCTGACTATAGCTCCAGAAGAATATTCTGAATGGTCAAAGCATTCAATATGACCCCATTACCCATGTCCCAGTTATTGGTTCAGGGATAGTACATGACTTAAGTTGGGTCAATTATAATGAATCTCAGGTTTTTTTGTTTGGTGGTTAGAGGAAAAAAAGAAAATAGAAAAATACTTTCTTTTCTTTTTTGGGGTTTGAGGGCTAAACTGACATAGTCATTGACTACCATGAGGAAATCAAGCCTTAGAACAAAATCAAAGAAAGCAGAGCCACCAAATTAGAAGGAAATAGAATTAGAACTCAGGTAATGCTACTTCTAAAATCCTCCCTATCTTTGGACTTTTTAGTTATACAAGCTAATAAACTTTTATTATTGTTAGTCCTTCTGAATTGGGTTATCTGCAGAAGAAATTTTTACTGAAATAGGAATTTCTGCTTGCAGGTTCCTCTACCTAAAATATGTTTCTCTTATTTCTTCACCTAGTTAACTCCTATTCTTTCTACTCTGATCTCAATGTAGATACCACTGCCTCCATAAATCTTTCCTGGACTGCTGTAGGTGCTCCTTCTATACACCTTCACAGCATCCTGGTTGACCTTGATCTCAATGATTCATAATTGCTCTTTTGTTTTTGTGCTTAATGTGATTAAAAATTCTGGGAATCTAGATACCATGCCTTTAATGATCATAATTATTTTTCTGGTACTATACTTCCCAGCACATAGTAGATGCTTTATAAGTATCTGCTGAATCAATTGCAGCTAACATTCAAAGAGTACTTTCTTTATGTCAGGCATTTTGCTGAGATTTTCACATATTTTATCTTATTTAATGAATACATGCACATGTATTCATGGTTATTATTAACTATTTTATAGGCGAAGAAATCGAAGATTGAAGAGGTTAAACAACTTCTTGTTTACACATCTAGCCAATGTTAGTTAGACTAGGAAGCCAGATAGTCTATGTCTATGGTGTATGCTCATAGCCATTATGTTATACTGTTTCTATAAGGATGAAAGAATAAATAAGTCATATTTAGAACTCTAATTATTTACTCTCTTCAGTGTTTTTCCAGCATCCCACTGTTCAAAAATATTTTTTAATCCTTTCTCCAAAGCTCTCTTTGCCAGATCAAAAGCATGGAGCAAAGTGATCAAAGTTTCAGCTTAATGAGAAATAAATCAAAAAACATCAAAATCATAATTAGATTCTTCACTTTCAGTGAAACACTCCATCTAATACCTCATGAGGAACCTTATTTTAATAAGGTTCCTTCATATTTCTTTACACAAACAAAATTTAGAACCTACTTTTAGTAAGTTGTTTTGAGAAGGAGATTTTTTACAACTGTGGAATTTCAGAACATTGAACTGGTGCTTCCAGCCAGAAAGCAAGGAATACAGGATGGACAGCATTATGGCTACATAACATTCCTGACATAACTCAATGTTTATTTGTAGAAACTAATGCCCCCAGACTATTGTCATGGGACTAGAAATCTCCTTTTTGCTCTATCCCCTTAGTTTGCAATTCTTAATGTCCATTATCCAACTATGATGATGTAAAGTAAGATGTATTTTGCTTGTGGAAAAAAAAATGGTTCACAACTTCTCTAGTTAACATATTAGTATTGGTTTTAGGATAATGTGTTTGAGTGTTCACAGCATGATTGGTTTTGAAAAAACAATACTTAAAACAGGTCCCTTCCTACTTAATATGTATAGTCTCTAACTGAATATCTGAAATTTAGACAACCATTTAAAAGATTAGTCTAAATTTCAACATGTATTTTTAGATGACTTAGTCTTTAAAATATTTAAAATTAGCTTTTTTTTATTATTATCATTACACAAGTAATACATTTTCACTGTAGGAAAATTTTAAAAGCCTGTAAATGTAAAGAAAAAAATAAAAATAACTCATTATCCCAGCACTCAAAGAAAATCATTTAAATCATTTCATGAATGCTTTCTTTCAGACTTTTCTTGTGCGTAAATACACACACTTAAAAAAAATATGGGATTTTTGTCTATATCCTGTTTGATAAATTTCCTGCACTATTTAGCAATATTTGGTATAGCACAAATGTGGAATATAAGGATAAATTTAGTAGACAAAGCATGGTAAACAGACTGAGAACTGACTTCATCTGACCTTAGCAGGGGATCCACAGCAGCATGATACATATCATATTTGCTTCCTTCTGATTTAGAGAGAATCTTGACTCTAATAAATCTGACAAACCTACTCGAATTCCCTAGGCAAAGCTGAGAGAATATTTTGGATAATTATCAAGAAAGTTTATAGTTTTTTAAAGCTAAAAGTATAATTAAAGAAAGGATTGGAGCCTGAGGCCCTATGTTATCTTAATTACTTAATTACACTGATCAAGTACACCAAATTCTTTTAATAAGCCACCTAACCCTAACTCCACATATAATCCAACTACAAATAATCAAAGTATCATAGAAAAACTTGAAACAGGGACATCAATTTTGATGTATGCAGATAATTGGCCCTTTCATTCTTTCTTTCATTCATATGGCTTTCATGGTAAAGACACAGACCTACTATGTCCTGTAAAAAAAAAAAAAAACAAAAAACAGATAAACCTGCCATATTATATAGGCAGTGTTTCACATCATATTTCAAAGGATTTTAAAAATAGTCAGTCTGTGAAGGGCATTTGGAGATTTAAGCTTTCCCCACTGCATGGTTCACTGATAATATATCTGGGATATATCTACATTGGCACAAACATAACCAGTGAAATAATGTTTCAAAGATGACACTTTTAATGTAGGAGAGAAAAGTGTGACCTAATGTTAATTACAGATGTCAATTATATTTGTGTTGTTTAGGGAACATTATGTCATTGGCAGTGTATTAAAAGATAGGCAGCCATAATTTGAAATTATTTTGGCAAGTTACTCTCTGTAATGGAAAGGAATAGTGGCTGCCGTCTACTAACCTCTTGGGGATATCAGAAAGCTTAGGGGCTCTGAGAATAAATTATATCATTTAAAAAATGGGAATCTATGAAAAAATATATGAATAAGTTGTGATGACTTCAGCTAAAAAAAAAAACACATTGAATAATTTTATTATCTTCAAGCTTAAGGAGGATGATCATAAAGAAGAAGGTGCCCAGCTGTTCTTCAGGGCTACAGCAGGAAATGGCTTAACTTGCAAGACAAATGTAAGTTGACATAATGTAAGAACTTCTTGACAGCACTGAATTTTAATCACTTAAAATAGGCTCCTAAGGACAGCTGAGAGAAAGGTCTGCCTTGAAAATCTTTAACGTTATGATTATGATAAGTATTACAATTGGCTGCCCGGGTTTGAGTAAGGTCTGGGCTAGTAGGAGAGAGCAGGTTTTAGGCAGGATTACTAAATGTGTCCAAAATTCCTCCTGCCCCATCTTATTGTATTGTCTCACACAGCCACACCAAAAGAATTCCACTCAAATGACCAATTTATTTCTTAATTTTACATTATTGAGTGCTTTCTCTTTGTTCAAGTATGTGTAGAGACTGCATCAATTTATTTGCCCCAAATGTATAGATATAGCATTTTTCAAAGGATCTTATGTTTGTTGTGGCCTTTTTTGTTTATAGCTATGTCTTAGTCTGTGCTTTCAAATAATAAATATTATGTAGATGTCACAGGCATGACAACAACATAAGGTATCAATGGCTGAGAAGATGTTAAGAATACAGAATGTATTTCTTCTGACATGCTCAGACCATGTCGGATTTCAAGCAATATTCAGGGGGGGAAAAATATAATATCCCGATAGATTTTTATCTTATAATTTAAAAGTTCATATGTGTTCCTAGGTTTGTTTTTTTGTTTCTTTCTTTGTGTGTGTGTGCGTGTGCGTGCATGTGTGTGTGTGTGTGTGTGTGTGTGTGTGTGTGTGTGTGTGTGTGTAGAAAAGCTGTCATAATATAGTCAGGTTTAAGAGAAACCTCACATAACATAAAAGCTATTCTAATCGTAATGTCTAATTACTAAGATGAGAAAAATCACCAAAAACTGCTAAAAGAACCTTTGAATTCAGTGGGAGATGTATGTAAGCATCTTAAATGTTTGCAAGCACTTAGGCATTGGGCTTATAAATATAATAGAATAATTAAGAGACTGGTAGTTATTGACAGTATGACAAGGTGAAATAATTAAAGAAATGAATTCTAACATTAAGAAATGACAGAGACTAGGTGATGGTTTTAATTTTAAATAAAAGTGAAAGTTCTTAAAAATGGAAAAAGAAATTACACAAATTCAATTAATTCAATTTGAAAGGGAGTCTATACCACTCAGTATTTCAAGATTCCTTCTGGAAGCAGTGAGACTCTCTGATTCCCCATTTCTTTATATCTTGAAGTCAATGCTTTCAGGCCTATTCAGCCTCATCAAACTGGGTCTCCCACTGAGAAGCATCATTAAGATGGCAGCTTCCCCAATCTTCCACCTGAGAAATGGCCACTGAATTCACAGATTTTCATCCCCCACTGCACTCCCTCATATCCCACCGATTTCAAAGGAAGCTGTACATATCGAAGACGAATGCAGGAAAGCAGAGAGGAATGTTTGGGTCCTTATATCTAAATGCAAACAGAATTTTACAAGGAGGATTAATATTTTCTACATAATTTAATCAAGTGAACTGTACATAGCACAAGTATTATATTTATCAAGAAAGAATGCTTTAATGATTCATTTTATTATCTTCATTTATTTATAATTTATACACAGATAGAGATACATGTATCTTCTCTTAAAATTATATTGCTTATACTATCCAATTATAGTATGGGATTTTTTCCCTGCATGTTAATTTTTGGTTCCCATAGCCAAATTTCATAAGTTATACTTAAACAATAACAATTAAATTTCAAAAGGAAACTACTATACACACAACATATCTATTCTTATATAATATTGCTTCACTTTATTCAACAGGTGTAATTCGGAAAATATTGGTAATGATTAAAATTTTTAACTCATTATCTGTTCTAAATGACTCAGTGACATAAAAGAGCTGGTATTTCAAGGAAATCTAGGTTGAATCTTTCTTTAAAATAAAGAATCCTCAGTAAAAGTTAAAAATATCTGTACAGTAGTTTATATACTATATATATGCTTATCATATTTTCTTAAAGTGGAATAAACATAAACTGTTTTTATGTACGTATTTATATGGCTATAGTCAGACTTCAATTTGATTAGTATCTATTTGGCCTTACTAATTTATCATCTTTCTTAATATTGTTATGTTGCATTTAGGTCAAATTGCTGAAGATATGCATCTGCCAACTGGTTATAACAGGTGTTTTTACTTTCACTTGCTTGCATATTTCTCTTAATGGACAATACATATCATACATTTGATTGTTCTTAAAATTCAGATACTACATATAACATATTGTTAAAACTAAACTCTACTTGGCTAACTAAGAATTAAAATTGTTAAGATTAAACTCTCTTATCAGCATTAATTGAAAAAGAAAAGACAAGTTTTGTTTTTCTAAAGCATTTCTAATACTTCCATATCGAACACCTCTAAACTTTTACTTTTTATCTAGTTTTAGTATCCTTCCATATCAAATGTCTAGACAGTATAATATGTAGCTTTGCAAGAAGATGCATCTATTTTTCTGCATATAGTCTCGCAAGTAATGATTAATGTATTCTTATAAACTATTCAAACAATACAGACCTCTGAGTCTTTGTATTTGTTGCTCCCTCTATCTGCAACACTCTTCTATGTCATTCACGTCTGTTTGAATGTTATCCCCCTCTCTGATGCCTTTACTGACCATTTCCTAATATCATGTTATATATTTATTTATTGTTGTCTGTCCCCCAATGAAATATAAACTGATAGAATATGGTGGGGAAAGGATGGGCCACAGATGACTTTAGTTTTATTCAATGCTATATCCCCAATTCCAAGAACAGCGCCTAACATATATTAGACACATATTAGTTTTAGTTCAATTGATGAATTATTGGCAGACAATTAAAATAAATGCATTTCAAGGAAGTTTTAGAAAATATTACTAAAATAGAAATACACTCATGTATTTAAAATTAAGCAGCCAATCTCAGGTAACTTTTTCAATGTCACATCATAGGTCTACCAGGCATAAAAGTACAGATTAAGTGCAGCAATATTCAGGTAGACATTACACTACTCGGTGCAGTCACGTGGTTCCAAGTTCACATTATCAAAAAGTCACTTGAGATTAGTATCTCCAAAGCAACTGATAGCAGGTCTGAAAACTCAAGTGCAAAACATGTATTCCAAGCAAGAGTAAATTTTATGTGATACTGGTTTAGGTAATCGTTTTTAATTGTTCTTATGTTTACAGTTGTCAGTGAGTTCTTTCCATAATTAAAATGGTTGTATACCTTTCACCCAAGGATTGCTATGAATTTTCAAGAATTTAAGGAACATTGAAATACGTGACAAAAATGATTTTTAGGTGAAAATATACTATAGCTGGCTAACTTTTTGTAATATTTCTTTGAAACAAATATTATTATAAAAATCTTTCTAATCTTTAAAATGCCCAAATATGAAATAGCTTTTGCAGAGTGATAGTTTCTCATTTCTAAATTACATAATCATAATTCAAATTATTATCTTTCGAGACATTTTAGGAGCAATCATCTAATCTAATTGTCAGATTAGATCAAAGGATGACTATTTTATCATAAATTTTTGTAGTAGACTATAGTAGACTAATTCTTTAGGATATTAATATTACAACAGACATAAAATTTTTGTTATTAAATAATGTGGAAACTTACTTTTGAAAACCCAGTCAAATGGTTGTTCTGTCTTGTTTTTATTACGTTTTTATTATGTGATGCCTCAGAGCCACTAATATGTTAATATGCATTAGGTACCTCCTAAACAAGAATATACTATGCATAAAGAGTTTATCAGATATATCGATTATGAAATCCAGTTTTTAGAGAATATCTAATGAGAGTAATGTTCCAAAGAATATCTTTTTGTTAATACAGAAGTTGATTAACTCTAAGCTACTTTCCAAAATTCCGCTATTCTCTGGTTTTAAAGTCTGTTCCTTGGATCCCAGAGAGTAAGGTGGTTTGAAGCAGCTCTATCTCTGAACCATCCATCTCATTTCAAATTAAGCCATTTAAAAGTTTATCTCATTTAAGTATTGGAGATCTGTCCAAGATTTTATTCAAAAACAAAAATAATTTTATAGCTTAAAACAAACACCCAATATCTATAAATATTGTTTTTATAAAATTATTCAACAAAATTGTTTTTACTTATCATGATAGGGTCAGTTTACTTTTATGCTATTTTAACTGCAAAAAACATATATTGGGGCTATTGTGCCACTGTGCTGAATGACATATTAAAATATCTATTTTATAACTTAAATCCAGAACATATCTATTTATGTATCTTCTATTAAACTAATCATGATTATTTGGCCCATTTGTAACCTTAAATTTAATGACAAGAATATCTTAATTTTAATTATAAAAAGTATGTTGCCAATAAAGGTTATATGTATACAATATATTTCAATTTTATATATATATATAATTGAAAGACTTCTTTATATGTTACAAGTTTAAGAAATCAAGACAAATAAATCTCACTGCAGTTTCTCTGCATAGGTTGCAAACGAAATATGTAAGCTTATTAAAATAAGTAAAATAAATATTACTTCAAATGAAAGGTACTTTAATGTCAAACTGCTAATTAAAATAGAGAAACCAAACAATAATGCTCTAAATAATGAGTGGGAATATGAAAAATAAAGCAACAGTAGTAGATAGCACACATTCTAATGTGTTTCTGTGTCACAAGACCTTATCACAATCCAATCCTGAGAAAATGCTAAGTAAGATGAAAATTAATTCATTTAATAAAAGATATTATTTTTAAATGGATGGTGAATAACAAATATGTATTTTGAGGTAACTGGGAGTAAATCCAGAAAGTGCAATCATGTCATCATTACTTTGTAAATACACACACGCATGCACGCACGTGCTTGCACACCCAGAGGAAATAATAAATACCATGACAATTAATGATAAGGACAATGAGAAAATTAAATGCAGATCCTATATAAGCAGAATATAAAGGTTTTTAAGAACCAAAAAACTACATAAAAACAATGTAAAATGACTGAGTAAAAATTCATTATAAATAAGCTTCCTTTTCCCTAATGTCTGTTCCCTGGATTGTAAGGTGGTATTTACACTTGGTGGTCAGGCCACACCAAAGCTCTAATAATATAATGTAACACTTAGCAATTATACGAATTTCAATATACTCAGAATTCAATGTAAGTGATGAAGGGCTACTCCCAAATCACCAACACCGGTTAACATTTTCAGATAGGCACTAAATGGTTTGGTAATATGAGGGTCTTCCTTTGCTTTTGCTTTAATAAAGTCATCAACAGAATGGTAGTAGTGCAATTTACAGTCTCCAAGGCAGTGTGAAAGATTAGAAATTAGGTTAAAGGTATTTTTAAATATAGTTTCTTCTTCAATCCAACCAAACGAAGAATTTAGAGTCTTAATTGAAATGGTTATTTATATACAATATTAATAATGTTTTAATGGTTACACTTTTATCAGTTTCACCCACATAACCTTGTTTTAAAGAATAAAGAATTATGCTTCCAAAAAATAATGACAAATGTAAACTTGAGATAATCAAAGTTTTTTAAAACATAGATTTTCATCAATTTATGAACATTTAAGCAAGATATTTCAATTAAAGATTTATTTAAAAGTGGAACGATACAAAGATTTGCTAATCTTACCGATATTTTAGAAAATTATCCAATGTACAACAGCAATACATTGCAAACTCTATGTTTATTTGTTCAATTTGCTCCAGAACTCCTTATGCCATAACATGTCAGTGCAGTGCACATAGCTATAGAGAAATAGATAGAGGAAGAGAAAAACGGGTTATAGTTTTACCCCTAAACTGTGTGAAGCACCCACCGTCTCAATCTGCCTGGCTTTGGTTTAGCAGTTCTCTGCTTTAACATTATATTGAGTCTGATCCAATTATGATGTAGGGTTGGTGGAAAGTGTTAAGAGGAAACTGGAAGGTAAAAAGAATGAAAAAGAGAATGCTGGCTAATTCTCTTCCTCTGACAATAGCATCAGCAAAGCTAACTAAGCCTGAGTTAGCTTGAGACACTAGGGAGAGTAAAGAACTTCCTAATTTCTCCTAAAAAGTTTAAGCTATTCAAAAGTGGACTAGATTTAATATCTGACCAAATAATGCCAGGAAACCCTAGACTCGATTCATTATTTTTCCCCAAATTTTCTTTAGATTTATCACAGGGTCAAAATCTCAGGCTCTATTACCCATCCAATATTCAAGAAAGAATGATAACCTACTCTCAGAAATAGAAATGTATGAAGACACACACAGGTATCACTGCTACAATTCAGTCTTAGTGTTTTGGATCCTATCATTCATTTGAGTGGAAATGAAATTGATTCCCAGTTCTCCCACCGACAATAGAAGGAAATATTAATGCAAGTCTGTTTATTGTTAGCTTGCTTATTTCTACACCAAAACAATTCCTTCAAGTTAAAGGTAATAACAAAAGAGTTCCAACTTGAATCAGATTGATTTTATAGCTATAACTATCAGTTTACAATAAATCAAAATATAGAAAAACATGTTAAATTACATCATAGGTATACAGTCCGCCAAATACAGAATGTAAATTCTCTAAGACACAAAAATTTTAAAAATAAAATAAAGAGGGAAAAGAAACAGTGCTAGATTAGAACAAACTTAAAATATGTATATAAATCAAGTACAATTTGTTGTTTTGATATTGACTTAATGAACAAATTATAAACATACTTATGGGGTAATAAATGAAAAATGAATACTGAATGTGTATTAAATAATAATAATATTTTTAAAAATTTAAGGTATGATGATGTTACTGTTCTTATTTTTTAAATCCTAATTTCTTAGAGACCTATGCTGAAGTCTATGGATATAAAAATACGATCTAAAATTTGCTTTAAAATAACTCATCAGTGTATATAACTGAAATCAGATTGACCAAATATTGATATTATGTCATAAGCAATGTGTGTTTATTATACTCTTATTTCTCTATTTTGAGTACATTTAAAATTTTTTATAACCGAAACTTTTAATAAGTAAATGATGGTGATGGAAAATGAATGTGTTTGTGTATGTGATTTTGTCTTTGAATGTTCATATTACTTAATCAAACATTAAGCTGAGAATTTCTCTGTGTAAGTGAACTAATTTTTACAACAGGTTTCTTCGTAATATTTTGCTTGGTCAAATTATATCTACATTAGAGAAACAAACATTAAAAGGCCCTGATGCTGAGTATTGGCTCATAGAGGTTAAGCAAAGAGGAGGGAGGATGACAAAAATATAAGACTTAAATATACTTTATACAAAGTAAAAATTATGTTAAAAATGCGAATGATTAATCAACCTGTAGTGAACATCACATTGAAATATGAAAGACTAAAAAGTTTTCCCCTGACATGAAAACAAAAACAAGGTGCCTGCTATCACCACTTTCACTCAGCATTGTGCTGGAATCCTAACTAGTGCAACAAAGCAAGAAAAACAATTTAAAAATATGAGGATTAAAAAGAAAAAATAAAATTTTATTAATTACGAATGACACACTTGTTTATGGCGAAAATCCAAAAGAAACTATTAGTAGTAATAATCAAACGTATCAAGGTCACTATATACAAAGTCAACACACAAAATCAATTGTATTTACATGTTCTAGCAACAAACAATTAGAAAATAAAATGTAGAGAATTATAGCTTTTATAATAATATCAAAAAACTCAAAAACTCTAGTACTAAACTTAAGAAAAAGCATAGACTAATGCTACACTAAAACATAGAAAACATTGTTGAATTCAGAAGATTTTAAAATAATAAAAGTAAATACCATGTTTATGAATTAGAGTACTTATTGATATTATAAAAATATCAGTTTCCCCCAAATAGACTTATCTATTCGAAACAAATGCCGGTTAAAATCTCAGAATGGTTTTATTTTAATTAAAGAGTCAGTTCCAGTATATCTTAATCAGATTAATTAACTAGTTTTGTTTCTTTATTATGAAATGTACTAGTTTATCAAAAAAATTGTTTTTCTGGGGCAAAAACTAGGCAATAAAAAAAATCAATAAAAAAAGATCTTTTCCAAAATCCACATGAAAATGCAAAAATACAAAACATCAAGCAAGATAATCTTGAAAAAGTGCAATGTTGGAGGATGTTCATAAACAAAAATAAAGATATATTCATAAGCTATAGTGATTTAGAGAGGTGGTATTAGTTAAAAGACAAAAAACCAATGAAATTAAATGGAAAGTCCAGAAACCAACATACGTATATGAGTTGCTTTATGACAAAGTGGCATAAAAGATAATTTTTATGACAAAGTGAATAAGAGATAATTTTTTTAACAAATGGTGCAGGCTCTATTAGATATGCTTATTAAAAAGAGCGACTCTTGACCCTCTACCTCTATTCAAAAATTAATTCCAAGTGTTTTATAGATCTAATGTGAATGTTAAGAAAATAAAGTCATTAGAAGAAAAGATGGAGACTATCTTCATGAGCTCTGGTAAACAGGAAAGAAAAGCATGAACAGTAAGAAAAAAATTGGTAAACAATATTACAATTAATAATTTTTTTATCAATAGAAACAATTTAAAGAGTAAAAAAGACAACCTAAAAAGTGAGAAATTATATTAGTGAGAAAGAGAGAGATACAGATATCCGACAGTGCATTTTTATCAATGATATAAAAAAAAACTTCTACAAACCAATTAAAAAATTTTTTTTCCTCATGGATTTTTTATTTTTATTATGGCGACATTGGTTAACAAGATCTAGTAAGTTTCAAGTGTACAATTTAAAAGTAAGGTGTATATATATATATATATATATATATATATATATCAGTGTGTTCACCACTCATAGTTAATATCCATCACCACATATTTGATCCTTTTACCCCATCTACCTCCCCACTTCCTGCTATACCCTTACCTTCTGGTAACCACTAGTCCATTGTCCATGTCCATGAGTCTCTGTTTGTTTGTCCTGTTCATTTGTTGCTTTTAGGTTTATATCCCACATATAAGTGATATCATGTGATTTTCAACTTTTTCTGTCTGGCTTATTTCACTTAGCCTAATTATCTCAAGGTACATCCACATTGTCACAAATGGCAGTGTTTCATCTCTTCTTATGGCTGAGGAATATTCTAGTGTGTGTGTGTGTGTGTGTGTGTGTACACACATACATATATATATATACAGCTTCTTTATCCAGTCATCTGTTGTAGGACACTACTTTGGTTACCTCCATGTCCTGGACACAAATCAATTTTTTAAAGTAGATACACAGTTAAAATATGAAGAACCATGGTGCTTAGGCACTGCTCAAAAGAGAATAATCAAAAAGTTACAAAATATTTTAAAAGGTGATCAACCACATTAGTTAACAAGGAAATGCAATTATAATTAAAATGAGTTACCACAACACACCCACCACAATAACCATAACATCAGGGGATGATGAGGATATAGAGCAAGTAGAATTCTAATACACTGCTGTTGAGCATGTAAATTGAGACAGCCCTCTTGGAAAGCAATTTGGAAGTACCTACTAATGCCAAACATATATATCACCACTGACTTAGCACTTCTTGTTCGTGAATATGTACTCAAAAGTATGCCAAGAATGTTCGGGGTAACACTATTTATAATAGGACCAAAGGAGCAACAACCAAAAGGTTGCAAAAGTAGTATGAATAAATAAATGATGGTATGTCAAACAATGCAATACCATATAACAATGACAATAAATGAATCTCACAAAATAAATGAAGCACACAAAAAAAGTACAGTGTGATTCCATCTATGTAGACTTCAAAATCAGGCATAACTAATAATGTGGCATTAGAAGCTGGGATAGCATTTACATTGAAGGGTGATAGTGACTGTTGCTTTTGGATGCAGCTAATGATATTTTCTTGATTTAAATTTTGTTTGAGTGTTTACTTTACTAAGAAAAAAATCCATTCAGTAATATACTTACTGTTTGAATGCATTTCTGCTATGTATATTACACTTGAATAAAAAGTTTAATTTTTTTTAAAAAAATGGGAATAATAGTTTGCAAAGGGTGACTACATGCTACTTTGTAAGTATCGGTCATTATTAAATCATCAAATATTAAACTTGGATCTTTGAGGCATCATAATAGAACAATGAAATTGGAGGAATCCTAGATCTAGTTACAAAGTCCTGAAGTTAGTTCCGTGAAGTACTTGGACATTAACCTCCATAATTTTATTAGAAGCATATATACGGATACTGTTAGAAGTGATTAACAAGTATTATATAAGATACTAGGAGTTACCTTTGATTTTTTTCTAATTTAGGTATGCACATATCTATTTATTTTTCAGATTAGAAATATTAAGAATAAAATATTTTACATCATTTTCTTTTATTTACTTGACCAAATTTGTACCTGTATACTTCATTTTTTTCTTGTGATTTTGTTAAGCCTCTGAAACACTGACTATGCTCATTGATCCAAACAGACAGAAACTTTTGGGAATGCATCCATATGAGGCAAAAAGATTTTTTTAAAGCAAGAATACATTTTTGCAGCTAAACATATCCTTGTACAGACAACATGGCACTCATTGGTAGTTGATCATCTGGTGGTGCTTAAGATTCAGTTCTGCACTTACATAGCTGTGAATTCCCTTTACAAATAGCTGCCCTGTGGGGTTTGTCCTCTCTTTAATGAGTTGCATTTCTGATCAGAGAGCAAGCATGGGGATTTACATGAAAGTGGAGTACTTTTCCAAACTTCTTATACAGTACTGACCATTCCTAGTCTGGATGTCATATGAATGATTATTTCACCATTTCCTGCCTTCAACATTTTTGAGCTTTACATTTAAATATATCTTAGTTCTTGTGTAAATTTTCTTTATATAGCAATAAGTGTGAATCCTGCAGATATAAGACAAAAATGAAAGTACTCCGCAAATGCAAGGCATAATTGTAGCATTATCATTTAGAAAGTATCTATTCAACATTCTCTTTTCCCCTGAGCCCTGAAGGCAAAACCTATACCTCCGTTTAGCTTTTATTAATGGTTTTTAGTTAATATGTTTTTGTTAACTATATGAGAAGCTGTGTTTTTTCTTAAGAGTGGTGAATAAAATGTAATATCCCAAGCCATGCATGAAAATCAGCTTTATAACTGTGTAATTATGCTTTATGTTTTTTTGTTTTGTTTTGTTTTGTTTTTGCCTATGGAAAATAAATATTAGTTATATGTTCTAATTTATCTCATTTAAATATTATTGGTAGAGTTACTATTTTTAAGAGAAAATCTTAACCTTCTCTTTAAGTTTTCTTACAATGTGGGAAACCTCAAATTATATAGAAACAAGTAAAGGAAAATGATGTAAAAAGATTTTATTCTTAATATTTGTTTTTCCCAGTAAGTAGGTGGTTTGATTTCCCAAAGAGCAGATGATGAGTGCAGAAAGGAAATGAGTCAAGGCTATGGGAATTATCAGAGCCTTAAAGAAATTTAGAAGGTTTGGAAGTTAAATGAGGTTCAAGTTAGTTTTTATTATGAACATCTAAACTGTTTGCCCTTCCTTGGTGAAATGCCATAAAATCAGGCATGAATAGACTGTGAAATGGGCTTTTATTATACAGCAAGCTTCAGCCAAATAGTGATCTCACGTAAACACGTAGGGCAAAAGTCAATTTGGTGCAAAATTTTGGGGGAGCCAAACAAATGGAAATAATTCTCTAATTGTATTTGAATCATGGGATAATTATTAATTTCTTCAGCTATATTAAGATATTTTTTTCATAGTTTAGTAAAGATTTGAGATTTTATATATACACACATATATTTACATACATACATACATACATACACTTAAAATAATTTATTTCAATTTGACATAGATTATAATCTTTTAAATAATAGTAGACATTTATAGGGTAAGAATGTAAAATCTAATTAGAAAAGCATCAAAATAAAGAAGATATCAAGAAAAGAGTATGTATTTGTCATAATTGATTATTCATTACAGAAATGATTATGTAACTAATGCTGATGTTTTCAATTAAGAAAATAAGAAGCAAAAACAAATGTTCATATGAAGTTTTTAAGTGAATAATTCTTACTGGGATTTTTTTTATAAAATGTCATGTTTATTATACAAATGTAAATAAAAGCTACAGAAATAATAATAATATATATTAAATGATACATACCTAGGGTGCTTTCTATCATTGAATTAATTCACCCAATAACTTTATGAAGTAGCTGTTATAATTATTTAACATTTTAAAAATGAAGACACTGATTCTCATGATTGACTTTGATCCAAGTCACACAGCTATTAAGTGGCATAGTTGGGATTCAATTTCAGGTCTCTATGACTCAAAAATCTGAACTCTACTAAATCATAGGGAAAATAGAAAATAAAGATCACCTACAATACTACCATTCTGATATAGGTACATATATAGGTACATATGTAGTCAGACTCATATATAAAATCTCTATAATTCAATAGGAGTAAATGGTATTTATTATTGTTTTTACTTCAGAGTAAATTTTCTTATGAGTTCTTCCTATTCTCACCTATCAAGTCTCTATTTAGAATGATTTTATCAAACCAAGATATTCCAGTTCCTGACTGAAAACCCTTTACTCTTCAGGATACATAAACACCTGTTGGAGGAAATGAAATTGTTACATTTTTTCTTACTTTTTCATGGATGCAATTATGAGCACAAGAACTGTGGTATTAAAATATACCGGTTTCCTTTTTGGCCTTTTTATGGATCTGCATCCATTAATGTTTTTATCAGTTTGATTATAGACAGTACAGAAATAATATCTAACTATGAATCATTATGTTTCATTTCCTTGGCCTTTATTTAGCATGTTCTTCCTCTCACACACTCTGACCACAATAGGTCTCAAGTTCATGCCCTTCTCAAAATCAATGTTGGATTTTTAACATAGATTAAGTGTTGCTTCTTGGGTGTTCAGAATAATTTCAGGGCAATAAGGCTGAATTCCTTATGCTTAAAAAGTCTGACCATTTCTCAAGTCAGCTCCCTGCTGTACATCATTTAGGAACTTGAACTATTTAAGTTCAGTGTGAACATGAACATTAAGATGGTGCGCTGATTGTTGGCTATGGTTCACTGAATCACAAGGACGAGTTAAATCAGTAGTCTACTTTATTTCCCTGAATTAGTAGTTATGATTTGCTAATTTCTACCAATATTATAGGGATATGAGTAGCAAATCTGTCATTTTTTGTGTGTTCAAGGAGAAAGGTGGTTAGACCTCTTTTCATTGGACCCGAATGTTTGAGAGGATAAAGTAGGCAAAAAATTAAAATAACTCTCTCCATCGGTTTACAAAAATCATCCTATCATGAAAAACCATAAAACTTTGAAAGTGATTGTATAAAGGAGCTGATCTCTTCTTCCCTTCATCTAGCCTAGCCAGCAGTTCAGCACTCATCTTGTTCTGAAATGGGAAACTGAAAAATCACCCATATATTTAGTTATAAATGTATCAAATGTTTAGATAAATGAAAACATTTGGTTCTCCTTAATTTTTCAGGTTTTATTGGATATTCTATTTCACTTCGGCTACCAACTTAGAGCAGAGGCAAATACGGCAAGACAGAGGTCTGGAAGCTACCACCCTGAAAAGCTAATAATTTCACTAATTGACCTGGTAAGCCCCACTTAAATCATTCTCCCAGATGGGACTTCAGTGTGAGTGAAACTTGTATATTCAGTGTCCCTTGTTCTGGGAGAAACAGTGTCTCCCAATGAATGGGAAGGAAAAGGGGGCAGAAGCCACCTTCTGTGAGTTTATGTAACTGTGTTTTCTGCCTTCCTTAAAACACAAATGATTTCTTCCCATGTTCTACAAGTCATACCACATTTTCTCTTTAGAATTCGTTAAATCGGGGTTTGACTTTTTTCACCTACTTTAGAAGTGTCTCTTTCATTTTTATGAGAAATTAAATAAATATCATCATGCTTAATATCAATCATGTATTCTTCTGCAATAGAACATGTCCAACCAAAATATTTGCATGAGAAATTTCACTACATGAGAAATAGACTCAGATATACAAATTCCATTGAAAACAAATGTTCTAACTCTAATAATATCTGACATTAAAAAAAGAAGTAGGTATTAACCTGCATATAAACACAGATATCCAGATAAACACAGTTTGTCTTTTTCTGAATTATTGTCACCATTACAGCCATTTTCTCTTCTGCATTTTCTTCATTTCTTCGGGATTAATAGATCTAACAATCTTCCACTTACACTAAAAACAGAAAAAAAATTTAGATAAGGGGTGACTGTCAGTTTGACTAAGTCTTATCATATATGTTACTAAAAGTTATCATTAATTATTTTTTTTAGTAATCTTTAAAAGTTGCCACAATAACTGTGATACACATAAAGAATACATAGTTTACAGAATGTCACTCACTGGATCTAGGCTTGTGTTCTTTCTATCTTTTCCTGGACCTCTTGACTTATAAAGAGGAGAAAATATAGGAAGTAAGTACAGTGAGGATGTTTTTACTCAACACATAATTTCAGATACTTAGAATAGTTTTATAAATAGGAAATACCATGTGAAGAAGAGATAGTCTTTACATATCTCTCTGTTGACAATTTTATCAGGTACCAGAGTCCTAGTATGAATTCAAGGCATCCTTTTTGTGGCAGAAGAGCTTCTCATTTTTTTAATGTGGATTTCATTCTCCTTCTCCTACAGGTGGTAAAATTTACAGTGAGCAATTGCCCGCCTTATACCAGGATGTGCATAAGTCAAGAGCAGATTCAAAAAGAAGACATGAATTTCCTGACCCTTAACCTCTTTCTCTATCCATAGCACTGATTTTCTCCCTGCTCCATCATGGCAGTAGTGGGCATAGCCAGATGCCAAGAATTTGTTCCTTTTCTCATCAAGAAATAAATTTCACGGGTAAGGGAGCTCAGCTAGTCACTGATTGCAAAGCACTTCGAAAATGGGAAACCAAATACAATGTAAGTCTTAGATGCTGCTATTATTCAGAGGTAAGAGACCTAGTGCAGAGCTATCATTATGATTATTTGTAACTGGGATACAGAGGAATTTGAGGAAGGGAGCAGGAAGTACCACAGGTAACATAATTTAGCAACATTAAGATTCACTAAGAAACTTGAACTTATTTTGTGAGGCATGTGACCCTGAAGTAATAACTGAAAGCTTTGATAATAGTTACAGATTAGCAGCATTCTGATTCTTAAATATTTACCAGAGTAAAAATAAACAAATAGACAATTTATTCTCCAAGTAGAGAAATGCAACAATCCTTAAAATAGAAACTCTGATGAAGGAAGTGAAAAATAGTATAACAATTCGTAGTACTTAGAATAAGACACTTCAACGAATTCCTCCTGAATTCTTCCAATGAACACGGAAACTCTTATTAGAGCAATTGATAAACTAAAGCATAATTATAAATAACATTTTGGAAAGCCAGAGTCATCGGCCTTCAGAAAGACCTCCCAGGAATAACTGTAAAGTGAAGCAAGTTGAAAGTGACCTGTCTTTTTCACTGTAATATCTTGGCTTTTGTTTATATTACTTCTCTTTCAGGCATGATCTCCTTCTTTTAGTCCATCCAGTTAACTTTGTCCCAGTTTTGAAAGCCAACCAAATTCCCAAAATCTTCAATGAAGTCTTCACCAATTAAGTTAGCTCATATTGATGGTTGGTTCCCTTTGATTAACTGGAAATACTCAGTGCCCAATATTAAAATATTGTTCAGTTTTTTATTATAATAAACATACAGAGAAAAAGAAAAGAATCATTTAATAACTACCTACATATTCACTACCTAAATTCAACAATTGACCTATAACTTCTTTGCAATCACAACTGGAGAATTCACAAGATGCAACATTTTGGGGGTTATAAAATAAAACTTAAAATTTTTTAAATAGTTAAAACCAGAGAAAATATTTTTTTTACTCTAAGAAAATTAAACTAGGAACCAATAATCAAAAGATGGATGGAAAATATCTGAATATTCTGAAAATAAACAACGATTTTAAATAACCTATGGGTTAAGAGAAACTCAAAGAGGAAATTGGAAAATAATTTGAATTACATGAATAAAACACAATAAATTAAGATTGCAGAATGCAGCTAAAACAGAGATTAGAAGGAATTTTATATCAATAAATGCATATATTAGAAAGAAAAAACATTTCAAATCAATTATCTAAACTTTCACCTTAAGACACTAGAAAAAGAGAAGCAAATTAAACCCAGAGCAAGAAGAGAAAAAGATGTAATAAAAATACAAATAAAGATCAAATAAAATGACAACATAAAAAAATTAAAAATTAATAAAACTATTTTTTTAATTGCTAAACCTCTTACAAAAAAATGTCCAAAAAAATACACACATCTACCTATACAAGCAATGAAAAAGAAACCAGCATTAAAGATTCTTTAGACATTAGCAAGATAATAGAAGAATATCATAAAAACAAATGTATGACCAAAATTCAACAATATAAATAAAATAAACCAATTTTTGAAAGATACACACTACCAAAGTTCACACAAAAAGAAAAAGAGATAATCTGAACATAGATATTGATTAATAAAATTGATGGTAGTAATCTTTAAATCCTTCCAAGAAAGGAAATTGAAATTTCAGGCCCTAATAATATCATGAGAAAATTCTACCAAACATTTTAGAAAGAAATTATATTAATGCTACATGAACTCTTCTAGACTGTAGAAGGAAGTACTTCCCAATGCACCTTATGAGGTCAGCATAATCCTGAAAAGGCATTATAAGAAAAGAAAATTACAAACTAATATCATTCAAAAACATAGACACAAACATCCTCAAAAAATTAGCAAATTGAATCCAGCATTATATCAAAAATATATTAGTACCTACATTAAATGTAAAACATTGCAATATCCAATTTAAGGATTAAGATTGACAGACTTGTTTAAGCAAAAATTACACACACACACACACACACACACACACACACACACACACTTCTGGCAAGAAACACATCTTAAATAATACATGACACAGAAATTTTGAAAGAAAAAGAATGAAAAAAAGAACATCATACAAACACTATCACATATAAAGCTGATGTTGTTATATTAATAGCAGCAGAATAAGCAAGAAGCATCATATAAACAAGAACAATATTACATAATAAAAGAATCAATCCACTAGAAGATATAAAAATTCTAAATTTAATTGCAACAATATTATGGATTCAAAGTATGTAACTAAAACTAAAAAGAGACACATTTCTAATTACAATAGAGTACTTTAACTCTCTGCTTTTAACAAATAACTAAAGTAAAAGAAAAATAGGAACAGATATGAATGATCTAAATAAAACAATATAAAAAGTCGCCCTAATTTTCATATATGGAGCCATGTATAAAACAAAAAAGAATATACATTCTCATAAAATGGCAAAATTAGCTAAGATATTAGATCACAAAGTAAGCTTCAAATATTTTTAAAAACAATGAATTCATGGCATGTTTTCATAACAGTGAAATTAAGTTAGTCCTCTAAACAAAGAAGAAAAATAATAAGAAACACACACAAACATGCACAATACATACATATATACATACATACATACACACACATATTTTTGGAAATATTCTACGAGCCAAAAAAAATTAAAAATCACAAAGAGAATTAGAAAATATTTAGACTTGAATGATAGCGAAGATAGTATCTATCAAAATTTGTGAGATATAACTAAAGCAGCGCTTAAAGAAAAATATATAGTCTTAAATGTTTACACAACAAAAGCCTAAAACTACCATCAAAATATCCATCTTAGAAAGTATAAATTAAAATAAAACAGAAAATTAAACCCAAAACAAGTAAAATAAAGAAAATAATGAAGACAAAGACAGACATTAATGAAATAAAAAACGTGCTTAAAATACAAAATTAATAGAATTCAAAGTTCTTTTACAAAAATAAAAAATCTAATAAGAATTAGGCACTCCAACAAGACTGATCAAGAAATATTATTAACAGTAGAAATTAAAATATATCACTATAGATCCCAGACGTACTAAGATAAAAATTAGGTTTTACGAACAACTGTATACTTTTAATAAAATATATAAAAAGGATAATACAACACAATGAGGCATGACTATTTTAGAAATGTAAGTTTGGTCTAATAATTAAATTCAATTTGTAATTAACCACAATAGCAGAATAAAAATGAAAAATTATAATCCATCTCAAGAGAAGTAGAACACACTTTTCATGAAAGTCAGCACTCTTTTATAATAAAACTCTTGGCACATGAACAAATAAAAGCTTCCTTGTTCTGATAAAATGTCTTTCAACAAACATATTTAATGTTGAAATATACAAAGCTTTCATCCTGAGCTTCAAATTAAGGCCAGAATGCCACTATCACCCCTTCTATACAACATTCTAATGGTGGTCCTAACCATTGAAATTAAGAATTACAAGTAAATAAAATATATAAACTTTGGAAAAGAAGAGACAATTTTTTCATTATTTTCGGGTAACATAATTTGATAATCTAGAAAATCCAAATGACTCTAGAGAAAAATCATTAGAATAAATAAGAAATTTAACAGTCTCTATATGCAGTCAATACAAAAAAATATTTCTATATGCCACAATAAAAATTAGAGCACAACCGTTTTTAAGATACAATTTAAAATAATATCTAATATATTAAGTATCAAAAAAGGAATCTCTCAAAAACCACTTAATATCACTATACAATAATCTATGATACATTACTAAAATAATAAATAATAAATATGTTGACTCTTCTCAGATTGATTCATAGTAAACAAAAACAGTAAAAATGAGGGTAGGTTTTTTTCTTGAGTCGGCATTTGACAAACTGTTTCTAACTATGTATAGAAATGCAAAGGGTCAAGAATCGGCAAGTTAATCTTGAAGAAGAAAAGCAAAGCTGGAGGACTTTCAAGGCTTATTAGAGATACGATAATCAGGATGATATTCAGATAGAGTAAAATAAAAGAGAAACATAATATAAATCAGAAATAGACTCACCCTTACATAGTCACTTTAATTATGGTAAAGATCCACTGTAATGCAGTAGGGGAAATGGCAGTCTTTTCAATTAATGGTATTGGAGAAAAGAAGAACATATATCAATTCCTACTTCACACTGTAATCCAAAATACATTCAAGGTGAATTATAGATCTGAACATGAAAGATGAAACAATAAAGCTTCTAGAATAAAAGAGGAAAATATATTCATAGACGTAGAATAAGCAAGAATTTCTTAACAAAACCCCAAAGCCCTAATAATCATAAAAAAAAATCAATAAATTGGGCTACATTAAGATTTTGTGTTCATTAAAAGACACCATTTAGAGAAGGGAAGAAGGCATGGACTGAGGAAAGATATTTATAGGAAAACATACTTTACAAAGACCCATGTTTAAAAGATATCGAGAACACCTAAAAATCAATAAAACGATAGAAAAGTCATGGAAAAATTAGCAACAGCTTGAACAGAGACAACACAATAGACGATATAGTCAATATGAGAAATGCAATCACAGTGAGGAACCATTACACACCTACCAGAATATCTAAAATTCATGTTGCTGAGGATGGAAAACAATGGGAATTCTCATACACTACTCCTCTTACGGTCTTCAGAAAACTGGCGGTATTCACTAACACTGAACATATATATATTTTATAACTCAAGTTGTAGACATATATGTCCCCCCAAAATGTATGTATATGCAGCCCAATGATGTTCATAGGAGCACTATTTATGAAAGCTAATAAATACAGACTTAGGCATCAGTTATATTAATACAATTCATAGCAATAAGCAAGTGTGGACTATTGCAATGACAAAAAATGAGTTCCACAACTTAATATTAGAATATTAACTCACACACACACACTAATCTTTTATGGTGGTAAATGTCAGAATAATGACTTCTTTTGGAGAGGATAGTACTCTTGGGGTACATGGGAGAATTGTGCTTCTGTTATGTAGGTAATTTTTTATTTCCTTATCTCGGTGATAAACAGTTGTATTCACCTTATAAAAATTCATTGAGCTGTACCATTACTATTTGTGCACATTTCTGTAGGTCTATCCTTTTACAAAGTTGATCTATAAAGTACATAATTCTCTCCAACACACTTAACTTCCTGACCTGCTTGTGCTTTGGTCCACTGCCATACCTTTTTTGTAGATGACCACTAATAAATAAAGTCATGCATGTCCTTATTCTCAGTCATCTGAGTACTTCTGGAGATAAACATTACAATTCTTGCTCTCCAAGCTATTTTGGGCCTCAGCTCAGGTCTCAGGGATGCTCACAAAATCCTCTCTTCTCTCCTAACTGGCTCTCTTTATTTTATTTCAAATTACCACTATCTTCACAAACCTACCACAGTATCCCTGTCTTTTTCCCTCAACAACTGACATTGTTTCTTCTGCTTTCATAGAACAGAAGCATCATAGAGACCACCCCATATCACATCCAAACCCAGGAAATTAAACAAAGAAATTTCACCCAATAGCAGGAGACACCAGGCCGTGGAGGACAAACCACCAGTGTGCACCTCAAATTTCTTAACACGTCAGATAGCATATGAGTCTTTCTTTAACAGCAAGTTAACAGCAAGATTCCACAAGGATTCCACTGTAATTTAAAGGACTTCAACAAATAATCAGGAATAAACAACCTCTCCCTTTCCCCTTCTGCTCTCCCAGACCAAAAAAAAAAAAAAAAAAAAAAAAATTACTTTTATGTTAATCTTCTTCCTTTCCAAAAATGTTTTATCTTCTTTGTGAGACAAACTCTGTTTTAGATTCACTAGTCTTTTCATGATCTAGGATTATCCTCCACTAATGAATCCCTCTTTGTCTTTTATCTTCAATCTATCACTTGTACTCCTCAAACTACACACACTTTTACTCAATCTCAATTAAAAGGAAAAACTCTGCCTTTCTGTCAATAAATTCCTAGCTTTTATCACATGCTTGAGATCCAAATCTTTTCATCCAGTACCTATTAGCTATGCTCAACCTGCAAAATATATACTTGTGTATATAGGCACCTCAAATAGATTCATTAAGAATTCTTACCAAAAAACTCTATTTACCTGCTCCATAAAATGATGTTTTCATCTTTCTGTGCACACTGGAAGATTGAGAGTCTTCCATGACTTCTACTTACTGCATCCAAAATCTTTGGGTCATGTCAATTCTACCTCCTAAAATTTCTCTCAAATGCATCTAGTCAAGTTCATCTGTTACTTTTATTTGGGTCTTATTACTTTTAAAATTATTAGATTGAATTAGAAAAACAAATCTATCTATACTCTCTGTTTACAGTGTACAAGAGATAAATTTTGAAAGTAAAAAATAATAAGAGCAAATATATAACAGATACAAATTGAAATCAGAGATACTGTACTATATTTTAATACAATATACTTAATTGATATTGATAAAATTAAAAATATTACCTTTTATTCAAGGGCATATAGACTAGAAAAAGTACATAGATACAAAGTCCTCTATCATTTTCAAAAATGTAAATTATATATGTCCCTTTTTACACATATGATTAAAAAAACAAAATAAATTTAATACATCAACAAAAAATTATCATGAAAATAATCTTCAGTCCATGTCAATTAAAATTTTTATTACAGAATAGTTAAAAATAATTACAGAACACAAGACAATGCAAAAGCTATCATAAGCAAATATAACACCAATTATATTCAATGACAAATAATAAAAAAAGAAAATTAATGAATTGGGCATTCAACTCAAGAATATATATAACATAAACCTAAAATAAACCTAAGGAAAGCAGGAATTAATATAAATAAAAGCAGAAATTTTTAAAAAGCCAGGAAATCAGAAAATTGGGGTGAAAAAGTAGACTAACAAAATTAGCAGTGCCTTTGTACTATAAATAACTAAAATATAATGACACCACATTAATCGTAGTTTCCATAGAATTTAAATTATTAGGAATTAATTTCATAAGAAATGTAGAACATTCACGTTAAAAACAAAAACTTGATTTGAGAGACATAAAAGAAAATATGAATCAAAATTGTGGCATATGACATTCTTGAAAGAAAAGTTTAGTATTGTAGTAATTTTGAGGCTGAAAATAACATAAATGTATTATGTTATAGTTCTAGAGGTTAGAAGTCCAAAATGGATCTTATTAGGATTAAATCAAAAGTGTCAGTTGCTTCTTTCCCTCTGGAGGCTCAAGAGGAGAATTCATTTTATTGCTTTTTCTAGCTTTAGGAGGCCACCTGCTTTTCCTTGGCTCATGTGTGCTTCCTCATCAGTAAAGCCAGCAATTCGGTGTCATCAGATTCCTCTCTTCTGTCCACGGCTTCCATCATCTTCTCTGCTTCTAACTCTCCTGCTTCACTGTTTCCCTGACAAGGACTCCTTGCTTTTACACTGGGCCCACCCAGACAATCCAGGAAAATACCCCAAGATATTTAATTCGATCACACCTAAAACAATCCCTTTTACCATGTAAAGTAACAGATTCACAGGTTCTAGAGATTAAGACATTGGCATCTTTAGGTGGTCATTATTCTGGGTGACAATTTCCAAACTGATTTACACATTCGGTACACCTCAACTCTTTTTTAACTTAACAGAGTGATTCTAAAATTATAACTAGAAACTTAAACAGATAAAACTAACTCAAATTTTTTTAAGAATAATAAAAGGAAAGGATTTTCATTGCCAGATATGAAAACATGTGGCACCATAAAAATTAAGGCAGTATGTAGTAGTAGCATAAGAATAGATGTATCTTGGAAGGTAATTTTTAAAATATATATATAATATATTTATATGTAATTAGTATTACAGTACATGATAAGAAGTGACATTTAAGAACTGAAGGAAAAGGTTGATTATTCAGTAAATTATGCTAGGCAAATAGGTTAATTATTTGGAAAAAATCATTGGGATTGAAGTTAGATATGTACTTCCCATCACACATCAAAATCAATTCTTGATGTGTAATAGGATTAAACACAGAAAAATGAAACCATTAAATTTAAAAGTAAAATGTAATGAATAGTTATTTATCTTTTGATGAATTGAGTACAAAATGACTAAGTATATAAAAGAGGAAGAAATAAAGAACAAAATGGTAGCTTTGGTGACATAAATACAGACATACAAACTTGCAAACATCAAAAACACCATAGACAGAAGTAAATAAACAACAACAACAACAAAAAACAGAAAAATATATTTTCAATCATATGATAAATAACTTGGGGGAAAAAGCAAAAATCATATTAGGGAAATAGATAAAGATATTGTTTTGACTTCGTTAAGTTAACATTTGTTAAGAGGACCACAGGTATCGAATGGCAAGTCAAAGTTTAACAGACCACAAGAGAAATTGAAATAGAGAAGTTTATTACTCACAGGTCCTGGAGAAAATGTCTTTAGGGGCCACATGAGAAGGTCAAGGCAAGGTGCAGACAGAGAGAGACAGGATCCAGGCCACATGCTTTTGCTAGGATCCTTGGATAGAGTGCTTTGGGGTTCCCAGATGAATTGATCAATTCAGAACAAAGGAGCAGGGTTTTGGTAAGTCCCTCGGGGTCTTATCAAAGGGGTGCACAACAGGAATGTCCTGAGAGGCAAGCCTGCTGATCACAAGTCCCACTGGGGAAGTTATATCAGGAACTTATATTTGCTTGAGACGCTGAGGGTTGCTATCTAGGGCACTGAGCTTACATGAAGGGCTAGTGTCAGTTTAAGTTCCTCACAGGCAACATGGCCAAACAAAATGAATGCCAGAGCAATATCACAGAGTAGCTTAGCTAAACTCTCTTCAGAAATATTAACTGGCAAGGGAAAAACACAAATGATCAATAAATACATTTTTTAAAGATTCAAACTGTGCTGTCCATTAAAGAAATGTAAATTAAAATACTTATACAATGCCATATTTCCCTAGCAAATAAGCAAAGTTTTTTTTTTTTTAATGGTATTATCCATTTTTTTTGAGAGTGGATACTTAATACTATTCTAGTATAGTCATAAATGGATATGCAGTTTCTGGGAGATATTTGTTTACTTTTTAAAAGACTTAACAATTATATACACTATGACTGACACACACAGAAATGCTTTAAAGAAGAGTGTTATGCATAATCGCAAAAATGAAATAATGGAGCGACCAAAACTTTCATCAATAATGGATTCGCTAAATAAATGTTATGTTCACGAGAGTAAATATATGTAGCAAATTTTTTAAAATCACATTTTAGAAGCATATTTAAAGATATTGTTGCAGGAAGCAACACCCATCAGAGGAATTTGGACTCTCAGACAACTTTGTTAGAAGAAAGAGAGTTTATTAGGCCTGCGGAGCACATGAAGCAAAAGGCAAAAGCTCGTTCAGGTTAGATTTCTTACAGTAGTGTTCATGCAAGGGGCGAGTGATTTCTTTGAGAGTCTATGTGCACTTCCAGACTCAGGATGGGAGGGGGACTGTCAGGTGGGGGCTGCAAGAGAGAAGGAAGTCCCAGACCAACAGTCCAATCTATTTATCTGTTAGATGTGGCAAGAGTTTCCAGAAGGCTATTTAAAGATCTATAGGGTGTGGTTAATCTATAATCCACTGAGTAGGTCATTTCTGCAAGTCCTTTCCTTTGCATTTTTCAGATGCCTTCTATCTTAATATAGGGAAATATTCATATTACGTGAAAAAGCATGCTTTGAAACTTCTCAGATACTTTTTGAAGTATATAAGGGTATTATATTTAAGAAAAGTCTAAATAGAAAAACACTTTTTTTCTAGATATTGAACATTACGTTTTAATTGTTTTTTCTTTGTGATTTTCAATCATTCTGGACTGATAATATCTTGCTCAGACCAACCACGTCTAACCAACAGATGCAGTTTTACACTTCCTACCAGTGACATGATCTTTCAGTACATCTCGGTTAGGATTTGAAGTGAACCTCCCCAGCTAGAATGATAACTTCAAGAGTTTGAGACATATTCTTAATTCATACCCCTTATATTTTATTGCTGGACCCTGAAACAGTGCCATGGGCACATTTATTGTTGATGACATTACAGGTTCAGCTCAGTTCTGCTCAGCTCCAAAAAGAAATTCTTTAAAATAGACAATAAATAAGAAGGAAAAGTCAGAAAGAGAATAGAATCCCAGTTGAGTAAACGATGTTTAATTTTGTACCTTAGCCTTAGTCTAGCTTTTGATACCAATACTTTATCAGACAATTTTTCTTATGCTCACTTGGCTTTTCATCATTGTTCCAGTTTTTCACAATACTTTCTTTACGTTTGCAAATTCGCATCGATTTACTTTTTGACAATATTCCCTCTTTGAAATCCTTCCCATGTCCACTTACATATAGTTATCTAAAGATAACTGGCTTAATATTTTTATACTGTAAAATTGAAATTAAGTATCTACTTTGTTTGCTTTTTTTTAATATTGCTTAGTCTACAAATACGTGATAGTGAAAATCTACAGAATATGTTCACCTGCCCATGTGTGGCTCTTCTATAACAGGAAAGTGATCAATGGTCACAATTTTTCTTCTATAAAAATCATATTCTCACAATTATCAGAGGGAGTTAGTACTGTGATGGTAGCATACCCAGGAATGAATGCCATACATATGTGATACATATGAGCTGGAATAAAACATCAGTATATAAATAAGACTTTTTCTTTGGATAATGAAATGGTGAGTCATCTAAGGAACAAAATGGCTCTCGGGAAAACAGATATTCTGCCATAGGGTACTCAGGTGAAATAATTTATAATTTTTATTCTTAATATCAGTTTCCACATTTTTCTGACTCATGTCTTCTCCTGTAATACAATAGAAAATATTTTTCTTTTACTTTCAATTTCAGAGCTAAATTCTCAGACCTCTAGTTAAAAAAGGACTTTGCTTAAGAAATTTGACAAGGAGAATAGTCTCAAACATGGTACCATGTACTACAATGTGAGGTATTAAACTATTTAATAAGTCAGAAATATTTTTAAGCTATTATTTTCCCTTTCTACCTTTCCTTTCTTTATCACTCCATTATCTATTTCTAAACAGAATTTTAGGCTAGGTCTTATAAGCTAACAATCTTATAAGAAAGCTATAATTTGTACATGTAACAAAGAACTTTGAGGTCATGGATAAATTAGAATATGAGCTAATTATTTAGAAAGCTTCCAGTTTTTTCTCCTTATATGTTTGTTTATTTGTTCTTTAAATTCTCCTAATATATATCTAAAGTCTGGTCAGTTCATTCAGTTTTATTGACCAATTAATTCATAGCCAGTCAATTTAATCTGAACAGTAGGTTTCTGTGAATAGACAGGACATAGTCAAATGCAAATTTGGATGTCAACCAGCTAATTTGATCTGGAAACAGAATAAATAATAACCAGTATTGTGGAGTTTGGGATCTGATTCACATACCCAGGCCTTCTATACTGGTCAGAGTCAGATAATTGCCAAGTCCTAAATGTTGATCTGTTGTATAGACACAAGGGATTTCACTTGACTTATTCATTCTCTCTCTCTCCACTTCTAGAACATTATACTTTAAATTACATCCAACCTTTTGCACATTTGTTCTGAGTTCTTTACATTGTAACTACACTATGCACATTTGATGTCAAATCTGTACATTCTAATTATGAAGAACCAAAAGCAGACAAGCCCTTGTGTGCTTGTGAACCAAATACAACCAAATGTTTCCATTTCTGAGCCTAAGATTATCAGGGAATTTCAAATATTTCTCTATTTCTGAATGACAAGAGGGGCATGCTTTCAGAGCTAAGGCAAAGATAGTCTTTTTTAAAGTTTATAAAGCTTGTGATAAAAAAAAATGTTTCTTTGTATGTGTTTGTTTTGAGCCTGGTTTTAAGAATTTCTTACAATGTTTTCACTAGAAATGTTGTAGTTTAGTTTTGTTCCCTGGAATCTAAGAGGTGAAACAGACTAGCAATAAAAATTAAACTGACTAGTCTAATTTCATTGCCCAAACTAAAATTTAGAAGGTAGAGAAAAGCAGAAAGAATGCTAAAAAAATACATTTGTATTTTAAAAGTCCACTTTAATCTTCTAAATCCTTATTGAAAACAAAGCAATAAAATTTATAAGACATAACTATATATATGTGCTCAGGTATTTAGGAATAAAAACAAGCCTGGCACTGATTTATGGAATTCTTTGTGCTTTGACGTGACTAAGGGTGAAAAGGTTTCTTTTGCTAAAAATAATGACACCCATACCTAAGAAAGCATCTGGATGCCATTCTTGAAACTATGAGACTTTTCTAAAAATCAGGCCTGTGACCCTGGTAACCAATCATTCAGTCCATAATAGAGTTTCTTTTTTTTTCTTTTTCCACAGATTTTTTTTTTTTGAGAACCTTCTTATTTATAGTTTTGCTTTTGAATACTGAGTATTGATATATGAAGGGCCATATGTGATGTTGTCTATTACAGAATTGCAAAGATATGCTTTTACATGATTTTAGATATATTTTTTGTTGTGAGTGAGTGTGCCTGCTGGTGGTATAAAAAAAAAGAAATATAAAATATGTAATAGATTTTTCATGTATTTATTTTATGATATTCATAATGTATATAAAGGTTAAAAAAGTAATATTTAATTTCATATTCAGGCATAAAATAAATTAAAGAACAGATAGAGAACATCAGATAGTAGGCTTCAAATGCTGTAAAGACTTACTTAACTTTCTATTTCTAGTGATATTTTATTCAGGAGAGTATGAGATATTAAATTTATTCTGGAACTATATGAGTGAATTGTTGTCCTAACCATATTTCAGACTCTATATTTATTGTCTGATAAAGTAAGTAATTAGTAAATAAGTATAACACAACAACAAAAAAAGTTCTATCTGTTTTATACAATATTCACAGTGAAAAGTCTGGCTAGTTTTCCTAATTTTAGCGATCACAGAGGAAATAGGCAATTTGGGGATTACTTTTTCTGAAGTAAATTTTAAAAAGACAAATTAGGGTTTTTGGCATTTTTAGCAAACTTATATGAGGAAAAAGTATAAATTATTGGTAATAAGCTCTGGACTGGCTTTTTTTTCTGATTTTTGATTTTATAAACTGAAATCATTATATTTTTAAGACACACATAGTAAGAAACATGAATATAATTTTCTGTTTAAGTAACCATAATATCTTATGATTATCTTAATGACCAAGTTTCTCACTAAACTTTGATATTAGAATTTTTATATATAAGATTTTATTTACATATTTCTCTCATACATTCATATACTCTTGAATAGTTTCTTGTACAGAAGGATGCCATCATTTTGGAGGCAAGAAAGCTTCTTCCAGAAGGATATATCATGAAGCGGGGGAGGAGGAACATGATACTTGCATGGCATTCTAAAACAAATAAACAATGATCCCAAATGACTCTCATCCATTTGTGTGTCTATTATTTGTGCATCACCAGCTACATACACAATACTGTTTTTAGAAATCCAGTGTCTGGCGTGTTGTAGGTCCTCAATGTATTTATCCAATAAATATTTATTGAGCACTAAATACATTCTAAGTGATGGTCCAGGTGCTCGGGATACAGCAGTGAACACAACAGGAAAATTTTACCTGTTATAGTAGGTTGAATTGTGGTCCCAGAAAGATAAGTTCATTGTGAATGTCAGAATGTAAACTTACTTGGAATAAGGGTCTTTGCAAATGTAATTAAGGTAAAGATCTCGAGATGAGATTAGGGTGACCTCTAAATTCACTACTTTCTGAGACAGAAAAGAAGAAGACACAGTGACCCAGATAGAAGAAGGCTATGTGAAGACAAAGGCTAAGATTGGAGTTATGAAGCCCCAAACTAAGACATGCCAAAGGTTGCCAGTAGCCACCAGAAATAAGTTATATGGGAGGTATGGAACTCATTATCTCTCAGAACCTCCAGTGGGAACCACCCCTGCCAACTCTTTGATTTTGGTTTTCTAGACTCTATAACTGTGAGAGCATAAATTCTGTCGTTAAAGCCACCAGTTTGTGAGGATTTGTTACAGGGCACCCCCAGGAAACTAATCCGCCTGCTTTGGTAGAGTTTAAATTCTAATATGGGGAGATATATTTTTAAAAAGAAGTAAAATATGATGTATGTTCGATGGTGATAATGCTATGAAGACTGCAGAAAAGAAGAATACAAAATGGAAGTTGTGAATGGCATGATACGAGTTGCGGATGAAGAGAGTTCAGGATTGGCTTTAACAGTAAAAGAATGCTTCATAGAGGAGAGGTACTAAGAGTTAGGATTTGAAAGATGGGCAAGATACAGTTAGCGGGGGAAAAGTCACGTAGCAAATTTCAAAAGGAAGGGCATTAGCTTTGAGTGGTAAACACAGTGCAATATACATATGACATTATTGTACACTTGACATCTATATAGTTTTATTAACCTATATCCCCCAATAAACTTAATTTTAAAAAAGGAATCTAATAAAAAAAAATTTCAAAAAGCTAACATAGTACTGATGACTTTAAGTATGAGCAGTGTGTCAAGGCTACTGTGAGGAGGTGAGTCCAGCTGGAAAAACTTTTTACATCAGATCGAGTTAAAGAATATCTGATAAAACTTTAAAATTATTGAACTATCTTCAGTGACAGAGACATTTCAGAAGCTCAGTATTCCACTATACTCAGGAGGTTGCAAAGATAAAGAATGAACTAAGATTTACTCTTATTGAGCATCTCAGTTTCTAGATTTGTTCCTAAGAGTTTTCAAGAGTTGTATATCTAACTTCTCTCTGACATTACTAGTTCTGTTCTTTTGATCTACACAAAGTACCAATCTTTCACGTGATAGTCCTTTGAGCATTTGAAGATATATGGGTCTTTTCTTCATCATGTGTATAATGATCAGTTTCTTTTTTTCCTACCTGTCACTTATATGATTTTTATGCCATCCACCTCTTGCCCACTCTGTCCCATCCATGATATAGTTTCTAAAGCCTTCAAGTGTCTACCATATTCCAAGACTTTTCGTACCTTTATAAAATAAAGCAAGATTATCATCTCACATTCTCTTAGAAACTGTATGTTGTTAGTGCCATACATCTATCAATGTGGACAATGAATATAATAAAAACTTTGGCCCTCAATACACTATTGTCTAATATTAAATTAATAGTCACCTAAAATTCAAAAGTCAAAAGATTTTGACTAGATGTGTTGTTATGTAGAAATATCTGCCACTGCAGTCTGTTGTCCCTTCCTGCCAAGATCTTATAGATCATGATTCTGATATGAAAAAAATATTCACCATTATTTTCAAAACATTTGAATAGAAATTTGGCAAGTAAGCAATTTTTGTTTTTATCTCATCCATTGATAAATCAAAGCCCAGTACAGAAAGCTATAGTATGCCATTTTCAACTTTCCTTTATGTTGACATTCACTTATTAATTATTAAATTTTGTGTCCAGTCATCTAAATCATTATGAGGCTTTTTGAATTATTTTATAATCCATATTTTCTTATTTTCCACAGGAATATTATAAAACTTTTCACTTGCTAAGTTATATGTAGGTATATTATATTTATATTTCCTTGCCTTGCCAGTTTAATACACTTTTTTTAAAAAACAATTTATTTGAGATAGCTTGAATTACATTCTTAAAACTATTTGCACTTCTAAGGATTACTACTCCGTCCGAAAATTTATCAAACATATATTTGATCAACTATAGTAGAATAATTCTCAGAAATGTCAGTGTGCTTTTTTTCGTTACCTAACATTTTGTAAAGATTTTTTAAATAGCAATTGCTCTTATCTAGTTTTCGGCACCTTTCAGTTTCTACCAATATTAAAGTATGTGTTTAGCAAGCTCATCTGCAAATTATTCCAATATCTTGGAGAATAACTCTGTAATGTTTCTTCAGAAACTGAACAAATATGTCAGATATAACAGTAAAAATTTGAGTTAATTTTTAGTCTAGAAATAGGTAAAGAAGTTCAACCCATTTGAAAGAATATGTAAAATTTGGGCACAAAAATACTGTTGTGCCAAATTGCAGGAATATACAAAAAAAGGAGACATAACCTCAGCTCCACAAGGGAGTTATGCGCTTTAAATGCTAGTTACTAAAAGAAACTCTGACAAATTCTACATATTACCTCAAATGTGTTTTATTGGCAGGAAGAATAGTGGAGGAGCAGGCTACTCATAGGAGAAACAAGTACTGTGACATTTGCAAAACCTCAATATTTCAAAGGTTTACTAGTAGGCTGGAAGAGATCTTTCTTCGTTAACCAGATGAGAGTTCAAGGGAATAAATTTTAGAGGTAAGGGTACATGCAGGAAAGAAGGAGACAAACTTTTTGGAAGCTACTTTTGCAGCTGTGGACCTCTAGCTGCATGGCACATGTATGTACCAAGTACGTGTTTGTGTTTAAGGTGACTATGTATTTGTGTATTATAAGAAGTAGTGTGGAATAAAATGTATGTCTCATCATTATGTCTCATCAAATGTCCATGAACTTCAATTTCCTTTGCTTTCTCCTTTCTCTAAAATGGTTCTTCTTACCAGTTTACTCCAAATTAAAGGTGTCATCTAGAAATGAAAAGATTTCCTTGCAGTAAGTAGTCAGAACATGCCATGAACAAATGAAGGAGAACATTTCACAAGAGAAATTGGGCAGAGCCACATGACACATCAACAATATGATTAAAATACACACACACACACACACACACACACACACACAAACTGTCACAAGTTTCTGGCTACTAGAATAGAAGTTATGATATAAACATAGAGAATAAAAACACATACCCACTTTCTCCATCTCACTATAAATGACTAGAAAACTAATTTTTAAAAATGTATATTAACAACTTTCAGACAGAAGATAATAGGCAGCAGAGTATTAAAATTACTGAAAGAAGGGGAAAATAAGGCAAGCTTTTTGATTGCCCTAGCTTACTACCTGGAGCCAGGTTTCAGGCCATAGCACAAAAAACTGAAATAAAGACTGGAGTGGGGGCAATGAGTTGAGAAGATAGTTATCAGAGCTCAAGGATGCCAAGAATGAGATTTTACAGAGAAGATTATGAGAAATAAACAGGAAAGAGCTTGGGAGTCTGCAAGAGGATCCCCTTAAGGCTTTGGCTGATTTGCCCATTCCTGAGGGAAAAAATATCCCTGAGTCTGGGAAAAGAACCACTGAAAAATAGTGAGAAAGTAGTTGGTTGAACAATTCCCAAGTTTAAACATAGGTAGAGATAGTTTTATTCCAACCAACCATAGAAGAAAAACCTTAAAATACATTAGACAAAGAATAGGTTTTTAGAAAGTTTGCGTTAAATAGTAGATCTAAGTTAGCTCCATATATAAAGCTGCTCTGGACCTGTCACAAGAAAATTAAGAGCCTTAAAGGAATCATACTTATCTAGGAATACTTACCTGTGTGTCAGAATAAAATCCAACACTCTTTAAAAGTCTACAATAAAATTCAGTACCCAACAATGTAAAATCCATTATTTCCAGCATAGAAACCAAAATGATCGGATATACAAAAATGTGGGATAATGTGACTAAGAGAAAAATATAATAAATAAACCCAAAAATAATAGACATGGTAGAATTACTAGATCATAACCTGAAAAAAAGCTCTTATGAATCTTGTAAACATGCTCAAGGATATGAAGAACAACATAAACGTACTGAGACAAGGATGAAAGATATAGGAAACCTCTAGGTGTAAAAAATTCAATGTTTGAAGTGAAAAATACACTGGATGGCATAAGAGTAGACTAGACGTTGGAGAAGAAAAGTTCAGTGAACTCAGACACATAAAGAGAACTATCAAAAAAGAAAAGCAAAAAGTAAAATAAAAAATAAACAGAGCATCAGTAAGCTTTGTGACAATATCAATTTGTATAACATGTGTAATTAGAGTACAAAAAAGAAGGAAAGAGATGGAGCCCCAAAAATCTGAAGTCTACGACCATGCCACCTCGAACAAGCCTGATTCTGTCTGATCTCGGAAGCTAAGCAGTTTCGGGTGTGGTTAGTACTTGGATAGGAGACCACCTAGGAAGACCAGGTGCTGTAGGCATAAAAAAATAAAAAAATAAGGGATTGTAAGCTGACAAGCTCCTTGCAATCTGTGAGGTTAACCAAGGGTTGCCTTGCAAAAAAAAAAAAAAAATCTGAAGATATAAAAAGTAAAACTTTTTTAAAATTTGTTGACTACTCTAAGCCTACAGATCCTAGATTCTCAATGAACACCAAGCAAAATAAATACACAAATGGTGGATACATGATAGGTGATAGATACATAGATTCATAGATATATAGATAGATGGATCCACACCAATGCACATTATAATCAAATTTATAAAAAACAATCATAAAGAGAAAATCTTAAAAGCAGCTAGAGGAAAATACACATACATATAAACAAACAAACAAACAAATAAGAACTACATCATACTTCGTAATAGAAAACGTACAGGCAAGAAGACAATAAAATGATATAAAATTCTAGATAGAATAAAATGATAGAATGAATTAAAGTACTGGAAGAAAAAAAAAACTGCAAATCTAGAATTGTATGCCCAATAAAAATCTCTCTGTAAAATGAAAGCAGAATAAATTAAAATTTTTATTTCAGACAAACAAAAGCCGAGAGAGATTCATTGCCAGAAGAGTGGACCTACAAGAAGTGTTAGAAGAAATTCTTCATGCAGAAACTTGGAAATAATAAATATGTTGGTAACTATGAAAATTTTTTCTCAATTTTCAATTTCTTCAAAAGATACCTAATGTTTAAAGCAACGATAACAACAATGTATCTTGGAGTTTAAAGCATTTAAAGAAGTAAAATGTAGGACAATAACACAAAAGATGGCAGGCAGAATTTGAACAATATTATAAGCCTCTAACACTACATGAAAAGTAGTATCATATTTGAATGTAGATGCTTATAAGGTAAACTTTAAAGAAACTATTAAAAATATTCCAAGCAGAATAGCTAACAAGCCAATACTAGAGAGAAGAAAGAGAATCATAAAAATTACTCAATCCAAAAGAAGTCAGGAAAGGAAAAACAAAGGAATAAAGAACATATAGAAAACGTAGAAAATAAATGATTAGAGGGTAAATTTAACCCAAATGATATCAACAATTATATTAATTATAAATAGTCTGATGCTTCAAATTAAAAGGCAGAAATTGTCCGATTGTTTTTTTTTAAGAAATCGAGATCCTAGCATATATTTTAGAAATGAATAATTAAACTAATCAAAGTTCACAGACTTCATCACTTCAGCCTTCTTGAAATTTTCTCAGGTTAATAAATGAATAAATAAACCCTCAAGTTAAAATACAAGAATAGTAATGAAAGAGGAGGCTTGAATTGTTGTTAATAAAAACATAGGAGACACAAGATTTACTCTCTAATTGTTTACTAAATAAATTTTCTGTATTATATATGTGCATTCAATGACAAAAATAGAGAAAAATTGAAAGAGAAAACAATTTTAAGCTTATAGAAATGTGTAAGTAAATAGAATATTATAATATGTTAAATATAGAGGTTATTTTTAAATTTTCTATTAAAAATTATATAGAAAAGTTATATTTGAGGTCATTTTTAATCATTCGTCAGGTGAAACTGATCGTTTTTATAGGCAGGAACTACATTCATTCTAAAGGAATTAAAGCATACGAACTCTATGAAATAATAAATGGAATATTAGCTGTGGAGAAAATACATTAAAAGGAAAAGAAAGTTCAGAAACTAATGTCAAAATTTAAGAAAAGTACTCATTTTTTCTGGTTTTATATGTAAGGAACTTAGAAGTTGCAACTCTGTCCTAACAAGTGAAAAGCTGAACAGACTGAAAAATTAACAATTCTTAAATTCAGAAGAGAGAGGAGTACACAGGGCAAACCATTTTCCCCAAGATTGGTGAGACAGTCAAATACAGGGGGTCATGGCTGACCTCAGCAGAGACACAGGAGTGGTAATTGCCATGGGAACTAGTTGGGGAGATGAGGAGGGTATAGTAAAAACTGAGCTGGAATTAATGAACTCCTGGAGGTTCAGTGTGGGCAAGTCTGAGAGTGAAAAACTCCAGGGGAACCCAGTCACAGGAGGGCTCCATGCTATTGAAACTTTTATTTCCGGGGCCTAGACCAGGTATTCACAGTATATATTAGAAAACAAAACAAAACAAAACAAAACAAAACAAAACAAAACAAAACAAAACAAAACAAAACCAAACCCATGCTTCAAGCAGGGGGAGAGGAAAAGGAATCATTTTGAAATATGTCACAGCATTCTGTTCTTCTTAACAAGGCCTGCCCTCAGGAGAATCTAGTTAAGCAGAGCTTAGCCTGCTAGGTGTATTATCAGAGTCTAATAAACCTGAAAAATATGGATACATTCCCTCACCACTTTTTTTTTTTTTTTTTTTTTTAGAAAATCAAAGACATCCAGATGACATAGTCACTTTTCACCTTTAATGTTCACTTATCTAATCAATTCTTCATTGTTGGGCAAAAGTACTATTATGGTCTGAATGTTTGTGTCCACCTAAAATTCACATGTTGGACTCCTCATGAGCAAAGTATGATGTTAGGGGATGGGGCTTTTAGTAAGCGAGTAGGTCATGAGCGTGAACCTCTCATAAATGTGATTAGTGCTTCTGTAAAAGAGACGCCACAGTGCTCCTTAGCCCCACTCACATGTGAGGACACAGTGAGGGTTCTAGAATATGGAAGAGGGCCCTCACCCAACCATGCTGGCACTCTGATCTCAGACCGCTGGCCTCCAGAACTGTGAGAAATAAATTTCTGTTGTTTATAAGACACTTAGTCAATGGTATTTTATTATAGCAGCCATAGTGGACCAAGATAAGTACATTCAATAAAATAGTTTTCCTTATCACTTCCTATATTTCTTGACAGATATAACCAATGCTTAGCATTTGAGCAGATGAATGTTCATATAACTGCAAGTCATCTTCACCTCTGTATTAAAATAGTCGTTTCATTTTATGATGTATGCTTCTTAGTCTGAGCAGTCAGAGTAAGAACTACGGTAAAAGTTGCATTGGTCCTAAGGTGCTATGTTTATTATTATAGTAATAAAATATTAAACAGATAAGTCACCATACCTGAAACTTCTGAGTTTTTAAAAAACTTAGTAAACTTCCAAAAGCTGAAAGACACTTTCATTTAAAAATAACAATGCACTTTATTCTTCTGAAACAGTACTTACCACAATCGTAATTACAGTAGTTCCCCTTATCAGCAGTTTTGCTTCCCTAGAGTTAGTCTTGCAGTCAATTGCAGGCCAAAAGTATTAAATGGAAAATTCCAGAAATACACAATTCGTAAGTTTTAACTTATGTGCTGTTCATAATAGCATGATGAGATTTCCCACCATCCCATTCGGTCCAGACTGGGATGCGAATCATCCCTTTGTCCGATGTACCACCACTGTATACACGACCCACTCGTCAGTCACTTAGTTGCTATCAGTTATCAGATCGACTATTGTGGCATCATAGCTTTTGTGTTCAAGTAACCTTTATTTAACTTACTAATGGCCCTATAGAAGGAGTAGTGACACTGGAAATTTGAATATGACAAAGAGAAGCCATAAAGTGTGTGTATAGGAACAAAACAATATATATAGGGTTCAGTACTATTTGCAGTTTCAGGCATCCAATGGGGAGTCTTGAAACATATGCCCCACGGATAAGAAGAAATGACTGGACATATTTTATTTATCTATCGATTTATCTATCTATCTTTATTTATTTATTTATTCATTCATTCATTATTTAAATTAATTAATTATTTGGGGGGGTGACATTGGTTAATAAAATCCAGTAAGTTTCAGGTGTATAATTTAATAATAAGGTGTATATATATATTGCATTTGGTGTCCCCTTCCCGTAGTTAGGTTTCTTTCTGTCACCATATATTTGACCCCTTTTACTCCATCTACCTCACCACTTCCCCTGCACATATTTTATTTAAATAACTATTTGTTTAATAATTATTTTTCCCCTGGACAGTAAGAACTCAGAAAGGGTACCACATAAATTTGGGGTTTTTTTACTCCAGTAATACTCAGAATGTACTTGGAACATAGTATGTGTTCAAAATATGTATTCCCTAACTTGCAAATTAATAATGTCTATAATCACTGGCTCTGATAGTGTCATGTTCTTATCTCTAAACCTACCATGGGCAAGAGCAAGGTGAAGATGAAGGATGGAAAGCGCTGACAGATTTAGGTAACTGTTACACGCTTCATCCTTAAAAGCATAAGGTCAATCAACTTCAGTAAAAGCTCATCTCCTAGGAGCAGAAAAAGCTTAGCATCTTGTTGGGGATTCCTCTAGAATCCAACCCTCAGGCAAAGATTCAAATGCAAATAGTTATTTGGAAGGAGATCTCAGGAAACACCAATGGAGAAGCGATGAGATTGTTTAGAAAGGAAAGGCAGCCAATAAGTGACAACTAATTGAGCAAGTTGCCACCTTTGGTCACTGGAACCTAATCCTACCAGGAAACTCCAGCTACCCCAGCTGAGAGAAACAGGAAATGTACACCCTAACTCCCATCAGCCATTGACTGACACACACTCCTCAAGAGTTAATTCCTCAGGACTCTGTCCTGCCAGACACACAGACAAAAAGAACCCTGGAGACCAGAGAAAGCCCGTTAGGCAGAGATGTAGATGTTAGCACGTGGAAGTTGGGCCATCGTACACTGAGATGGTAAACTATAAGGAGACATGTGCTGAGCATCAACAGCATCTACTACAGGTGGCCCTTTCAAAGCAAAAATAAGGTTTAATTGCCTTAGTAAGGAGAATGAAGCCTGAGCAGCAAAATAAGTGAGAAATCACGCTGTCTCTCTCTGCTAAACACCTGAATTTGACCTTTAGCGTCTGACTATAAAGGAAACACTAACCCCATTGTTCCTTATGAGAAATCATGATATAATCATTGACTTGAATGCAAATGCTTTTTGGCTAAAGGATGGAATGTTCTCTTTAGTAATATAAGTTGTATTTGAGCTGACTCTAAGAACTATTGCATTTTGTTTGGGAAAATTATGATAAGGACCAGAACTTGTATCTTTCTCTAAGGAATTAGACTTTATTGCATTCCCATTATAGTCATGGGGGAATTGGGCCCCCCAAAAGACTATGAAGACTTGAAAGTCTGCCTATAAATTAAGCTAGGATTCAGAGTCATCTTTCTAAAACTGATGGCAGTAGGTCATGAACACAGGAAATGGCTGGCATGTCACATGGCACTCCTAGTAAAATGGAAAAATTGTTTGTGGATCAAGGGCTAAACTTAGAACCATGTCTGTTATGACAAAAGAAATAGCTAATTGCTTTTATTGTTTTCTACACATGAGATGCAGTAATGCATTATTACATTTAGTATTATCTATATTTTTTTAAGGTAAGCATTATTTTTATTCCCATTTGTATTTGTTTTTTTATCACAGCAGTAATGAATTACCAAAAACTTAGCCACCTAAAACAACCAAATTTTATCCTTGTACAGTTCTGCAGGTCAGATTGTCTAGGGGAAAATCTATTTTCTTGCTCATTCATGTTATTGGTAGAAATCAGTTCCTTGTAGGTGTAGGACTGATACACCCATTCCTCAGCTCTCCGCTAAAGGAAGTTCCCCACTGCTAGAGGGTACATATTCTGTGGTATGTGGTCATCTTCTTCCATATGCAAAGCCAACAGTGTGGATTGAGTTCTGCTCATGCTTTGAATCTCTAGTCTTTTCTTCTGTTGCAACTCTCTCACTGAATTCTGTCTCCCTCTTTCATTTCTAAGGGCCTGTGTTACTATATTGGGCTCATCCAGATAATCCAGGATAATTTTCTTATTTTAAGGTCCTTACCCTCAATTTCATTTGGAAAATTCCTTTTGCTGTGTAGCAGAAACATAGTCACAGTTTACAGATTAGGGCATGAACATCTACAGAGAAGAGTGGGGCAATATTATTCTGGCTCCGAAAGATTCTTGTCTGCCCCACATGCAAAATACCTTATGTGGACTGTGTCATTATTTTCTTTCTATGCCAAGAGACTTGGACATGCTTGACACTCAAGAAATTAATAAGTAAGTGAATATTTTTGAATTCTTGTCTTGAATATTGCACTTCATGAAACAATACTGTCTTAGTAGTGTTGAAAAACTAACACATTGTCACTGGTATTTACACATGATTTAATCAGATAGTTTCTTTTCAGATTAGGTGCCCAGACACTGAGGAGAAATAGAAAATCAGAAAGAATGGTCACTAAAATGGAAGTTAACATGAAGGAAAACTATAGCCTTGCTGAATTTTCCTAGGGCCTCCTGGAAATAAAATTAATGTGTTTTTAAATCAACGTAGTTTCAATCTGTGGAAACTTTCTGGTTTTAGCATAAACTTTACACCATCTTCAGAGATTTAGAAGGGGAACATAAAATTATTTTTTTCTTCACTAATGACTTTTTCATATTCTCAGTTACCCAATCTGAAACCAAGTCTTATCGATTTTACTGCAAGAAGTCTGCTGCACCTGTCCCCTTTCTATTCTCATTGTCATTCTGCTAGTTGAAATACTCTCACAGAGACTAGTAAAACAACTTTATAATTTGTAGATTTGCCTCAAATTTCATTACTTCTAATTCGATGCCCACAATATGACTCAAATTCTTTTTCTAAATTATTGATCTGATTATGTCATTCTCCTGCTGAAAATCATTCAATACTTCTCCAGTTCCCTAAGCATGCAATTGAAGGATTTTCCAACCTTGTTTTAAACTTCACTTAGAGTTCAGGCTTTAGACACCAGTAGACCTGGTCCAAAATTCCAGCCCCATTATTTATTGGCTAGGTGGTATTGGGTAGGTCACTTAACATCTCTAAATGTAACTTTCTTATTATATGAATGATATAGGACAGTGTTTTACCAAGAGTTTGAGATATATGTTAAGCTCCTGGTACCTAGAAAATGTTTAATAAATTGTAATTATAAGAGAAATTTTTATAGGCTCACTCACCTGAGCTGATCATTATGCACCCCAAATTGTAGCTGAATTGGACTAACCTTATTGTACTCAGAAAGATGCACATATTTTTATGCCTCCAAGCTTTGTTCATGTAACTCTTTTTTTTACTTTATCTAAAACTTTTCTACTCATATTTTTAAACCGGGCAAAATTCTGTTTATCATGTAAGACACAGATGTTTACCATCTCTCTGAAGACTTCCTGATCTCTCTTGGTCCATGGGACCAATCATTTTCACCTCCATGCTTCTGTTACACGTCTTTTAAACCATTAGTGTTTGTCACCTGTGCCACAGCTTACTGTGTGTTTTTTCTCACCGCATCATGGGTTTCCTGAGCGAGGCCTGTTGTCTTACTCATATGTTTTCATCACTCTCTAGTGCAGTGCTGGACTTGGGGTTGGTGCTGAGCAAATATTTGTGGAATTGATTGGTATAACATTACCTAAAGTGAGAGTGTTGATGCTGGTCTGTGACACTTCTCGCATGGCCAAAATAGTTAATCTAGTCATTATTCATAGTATTTATTATTACTATTATTATAAATTATTATCTTGAATTCTCTTTCTTAAAGTACAAAAGGGTAAATACTCAACAATTATGACTTTCCTAGAGCTTTCTGCACAAGTGACTTCAATATTTTATTCATATTTTCTTCCCCTAACCTAATGCCCATATTAAAATGTATACATGTAAGTAAATATGAATAGTAGTATTCTTATGGATAATTCTATGATAAAAGGAAGTTAGATGACAGAAGGATTTTGGTGAGAAGATACATTTTATAAGTAATCTTCTAAAGGCTTATTTTAAACAACACTAAGAGGAAAAATTGTTTCAAACACATGAAAAATACCTCTTCACTGTCCCTCTAATGGATGTACTCTAAAGAAAGCCAAGGGGAATTTTAAACTCTACATACATTTTATGAACATTCAAATGAGTATCTATGACTAATCTCAAGTGCATTTGAATAAAAAATAGAACAATTTTGATATTTCAAGTTGAATTATTAAGTAAAAATATTCAGTTATCAGATAGTTAATTAAGTGGAACTGACTGTATTCATTAAAATATTTGTTCCAAACAAATGTATTTAACATTCAGATATTATGCAGAATAGGTGACAATTGCATATCTCCATGGAGATCAATAATGGGATTCAGATCATTGTGTAAAGAGTCTGCAAGTTTAATGCAGAGAGAATGTCATTATTATTTCTCTCTTAATGATGGTCATTATGCGCAAACACTGATTGAATTCCATTTGTTACCTGCATTTGAGCTGAGAGGAATAATTACAATTTAAGTGTCTCCATTAAAATTCATAAAAGAATATGAATGCAAAAATTATACTTGAAACTGACAAAATATACTTTGAGGATATAAATTGTGTTTTCTGATAGGCCTCTTAAAAGTATTAAAAATAGCTTCATTTTAATAAGATGACATGTAAAGATCATGTGTTATCCTCACCTTTATGTTAATTTCAATGCCGCAATCCATGACTAACAATAAAAAGTAAAGAAATTAACTTTTAAAAAGTAAAATCAATTAAACAATGTGCCAATTATTACACATTATTGAGGACTGGGTTATAGTCATCCTTCTTTTTTTAAAAAAGTGTTTTTAATTGCTTTATATTAAAATTATATTCTCTCATTCCATACATCAGTGATATCTTCCTACCACCTACCACTGTTGGTAGCTGATAGATCCAAGGTTTGGACTGATGGAAAGTAAGTGTGCTGTGTTCTCTTTTGTTTGGTATCTATTTCTTTTGACCTGCTGTGTACTGCTCAGCATCTAAAATTTCAGGTGCCAATAGGTATTACTTTATGGGCCACACTAAACCAGATTTATCAGTTGATTAACTTACATTTTTCCCACAGTGGAGTGAAACATACTAAGATGTCCTGCTTTTTAGTGGCCTAAGTTGTTTTAGTTTGATGGGCGAAGGGTTAGTATTTAATGTTGGAGAAACTGCAAGAGAAATAATGGCGTGGGGCTGTGAGGCATTTAGACTCTCATCAAGTTTGGAAAAGCATCTAAAGGGAGAAATGATGTTTTCTTTCTGTCCCAGACACTCTTCCCTAACTCTATGTCACAACTTCAAATTGCGGTATCATGAATTTAAAGTGTTTGTATTCTACAATGACATGATTTTATTCTATTAAGCAAAAATAAAAAAGTCATAGAATTTTTGCCTGTGGAGATCTTTATATTTCATCTCATCCACTTTTATCATTATACAGGTAAGAAAACCAAGGTCTAGAGGTACTCGTGATTGAATGTTTTCAAATATCACTTAATGACAGACTTAGGAACAGAACTCAGGTCCCTTGCCATTGACTAGGACATTCTTTTTTAGTAGCATTGTTGAGCATTACTGTCAATATACTCACACATATTCATCATATTCATTTGGTTTTATTTTATTTTGTCATCACGTATGTGATCTTTTTTAAAGAGAAAAAAAAAACCTGTTCGCTTAGAGTATCATTTTTTTTGAAGAAATATAAATAAAAATCATATTTGTGACTATGGTTATGATTAAAATGGCTGTAATGGAATAAAAATTATCAGTGCTACAATCAAAAATCACAAATTATATTCCTCTCAATGTTTAAATATTTTCAGACTGCCTAATTAAGAACATCTATGATTTCCTTGAGTATCTATGGCCTCGATCCTGCCAGTTGATCACTTTGGGGTAGAATGCAGAGATTAGAAATATACTGGACAGTGTCCACTCACTGGCTATGGCACTTGTCAGTTTTCCATGTGATTATGATTCTCTTGAACCAGAAGGGAAGACAGGGGAAAATTGGGGCTTATAGAGGGAGATTGATAAGATTCCCATCAAACATCTGTCCTTGTGGAGATGCCTACAACCATTTAAAGAGAGGGAGAAGGAGAGAGAGAGGAAGACAGAGGAAAGAAACAAAAGGAAGAGAAAAAAAGAAACAAAAAAATGAAAATATTGGATTAGGATAGGATACAAATGTTCACATCATGTTCATCTTTATTTGTGCATTCTATTTTAGAGACTAGAACCCTGAGCCAAAGGCAACCCTCTTTTTACAGACTAAACAAAACACCAAGACAGTATATCACCCAACAACTAAACATAAAGGCTAGTGGAAAGCATTAGAATTCAGTTGGACATAAATTTGCAATGATTATGGTACTGTCATTATAAATGGGGGGAAAAAAAGACCTATGATTATTTTAAAGAAATGAGTGTACTTACCTTAAACCTAAGCTTTTGATTCTATCAGTATCTACTAATAGCAGTTCGGATCAACGGGGATTAAATCATAAGTATAAAAAAAGTATGAGGAAAATAGCTACCAATTGAATTTCTTAACTAGTTATTCTTTATTGACCTCACACTTTGCTATTTGAACTGCGGTTCCTCAGGTATGCAAATCTCACTGGATGCTTAAACATCGTGCTTTCTAAATCTGTGGTAACACTTACACCAATCATTTTTCCAGCATGTTCAAGCTAATCAGATGCTATCCTCTGTCACGCCTTATTTCTCAGTTCTCTGACATGGCAAGAGAAGTTCATGGCAACCATAATTTGCCCTCATAATTATTTTGGAACTATTCAATGCAT